>NC_136913.1:118568382-119171597 GCF_949752795.1 Hyperoodon ampullatus | reverse complement strand
GCTCAGTTATGAATTGTAGCTGGATACTCGGTCTAAACACTCCTGTAAAGCATTGCGTTCTTAGAATTCAGGCTTCCCTGCAGTGGTTTCTCCCTAACCATAATATCAGGTGATGATTATAATAAACGGCATCACAGGTGACCACAGTTTGGTCATAAATAGGGAACCGTTGTCTTGTTTACTGCACCATAGCTACACATCTGAGCATTACATTCCTCTTATGAAAATATAATTCACTTTATGATAGCAACGTTCATCTTTCAAAGTATCTTATTTTAATAAGCTCTGCACTCATCCTGAGTTTCTCGAAAGACCTGGGTTCCCTTTTTCTTTTCTTTCAGAGATGGATGTACATTACATATAGGAAAATCTCTAGGAAGAAATAGGTTTATTCGTTTATCAGTCTCCTCTATAGATACTAACAGAAGAACAACCTGCCCTAGGTGGCTTCTCAGATTTTACCCTGAGGTTTGAGCACAGCTGGGAATTGGGACAGGAAACAGATTTTCTCCAACAAGCGAGATGGCTCACTTTCCCACCTTCCCTCTTGTATGGGGTGGGGAATAGCAGGCATTTTTCAAAGGCCACAGGATTACAGAATTGGGAAAAAGAAGAAATCATCGCATGGACTTTCTCTTTGTTCACTTCTTGTTCTCTTTTTGTCTGCCACCCCCGTCTGTCGGTCTTTCTGTCTCTATTGCGAGCGTATGCACATACGCAGGACTCTGATTAGGCTGTTTTACCGGTTACCCACCTCTGTGCCTAGTTTCAGTAAAATCGCTCTGGGGTCATCCCCTAAAAACTCCGAGTGTAGAGAGGTCCCTGAAAAGAAAAAGAAAAAAAAAAAAAAACCCAAGTGTGCAGAGACTCAGAGATGAATATTTTGCAGTAGAAGAATGAAGTTTTCATGGCATGAGCTAGGAGAATGTTCCATGGACACATTTACTTAAGATCCATGGGAAGCTGCCTGGCCTGCTGGAGAAGCCAGGCCAGTGGCAGACAGGCTCGCGGGCTTGGCTTGTGCTCTGAGTTAAAGCTCTTCCTTCCCTCTGCAGCCCAGGGCCAGTTAGCACTGCTGGGTCCTCGGTGTTTTTCAGCCCTTAGAGATCAGGTTGCCTTAAAATAAGGGCCTCTCACATGTCAACAGCAGCTACCTTAAACAGATTTCAGCTTCCTCTGGAAGGAGCTGCTTCCCTGCTCTGGATTCATTCTCTAAAAGAAAGTGTGAAAGCCAGATTCCAGTGTATTAATATCTCTGGTTTCATTTCTTCAACTGTTAAAAAAAAAGGTCTACCAAATCCATTGTAATCCTTACCTTTCTTATCATCATCATTGTTAAACTGTCCCTTATCTCATTCGAATGTCAAAACTGTTTAAGCAGTTGTAGAAAACTTTAAAAGTAGGTACTGCTTAAGCATAAGGTACTATTAGATTTTTCAGTATTGTTGTTATTAGTAACCTGCATTATGAAAGTAGAACTAGCAAAACACTGGTTTAGAACAAAAGAAATGAGATAATAATGTTGTACTTTTGTGGCATAATAATTAAAATGAGACACGTAGATGTCATTTGGGCCATTAATACTGGATTAGTTCACAAATCTCTTTAATATCATGTGGGTTCACTGATACACATTACAGTAATTCCAATTTTAGAATCCTAGGATATCTTAAGCCCCATATTAAGAGCTCATGTATTGTTACCCTTGCAAAGGAATCACTAACGAAATCAATCCTCACCCATATGGTTAATGTGTAACACGAATCTCTCTGTGAACTGGAAAGGTGCTTCTCTACTCCGTTTGTTTGCACTGACAACCACTAGTTTTCATACCAGTTTCAAGTTGGGAGGAGGCTGCATTCTCCTTGCTGTCACATGAACAGAAAATTAAGTCAAGGCAAGGGATCCCGCAGTCTGTGAGCACCTACACGTACACTAGCTGCTTTCCATGCCCTCTGCAGTCCTCCCTGGGAGGCACGTGATGCTATTCTCCCCTTAGAGATGCAAGATCAGAGCCCAGGTAAATTGCCCAAAGTCAGAAATCTGGAAGGTGGAAGAGGCAGGTTTGAACAGAGCTCTTTGGTGTTCAGAGAGCCAGGGCTCATGAATAGGAGGAAGAGCTGAACCTTCAGCCAATGTTGGAACTGTCCATTGAGAAGAGAATTGACATCACAGCTCTTGTCTACACAGTGACTGTTTGGGTGAAAAGGCGCACTTGCAATTGAGTTCATAAAGGAATGGCTTGTTAAGGGCTACTTTCCTGTGGCTTTCTCACTTGTGAGGTGGTAGAACTCCTCTCTCAGGCCATTCTGAGGCTGTTACAGAGGCCTGCTGTCGAGATTAAGTCAGATCGTTAGATACGCAAAGGGTCCTAGGCTCCTGGGGTAAGGAGTAGTTGAGAGTGAATTCTTCCATTTGAGTCTTAACTTAATGAATTGACTACCCCTGAGTACTACTGACTACCCCTGAGTACTACTCAAACTCGTGGTAAGTGACTGTCTCAAGCATCCTTTCATGAGCTCCTTTCAAGGGGCAAATGTTAGTGGAAATGTGCTCTCTACATAGAAAGAGGACTCTGTAAGATGTCCTATCCCCAGAAGTCATTTGCAGGTGTTATGTGATGTGGCAGTCCAATAGCCCTCTATGACATCTTTCTCATCCTTGGTTTATAGATGAGGCCTTTGCACCCTGCCCTATGATTCCAGGTTTTCTGGTTTGCAGTGGAAAGCAGGCATTAGTGATTTCCTTCTGAACAGTGGCATTGCTTTCCTACCTGTGCAAGAGAAAAAAAATAAGAAGTCTTCTTTGAAAGTCTTTGAAGAAGTAGACTCCTGGCAATTGTAAATGACTCTCTTCTACAGAGACAGACCCTATCAAATCTAACACAACCGCTATCCAGTACAAATTACCACCTTCAGAATTGCCTGTAGTACTAGAACAAGCTATGCACCCACGTGGGTATGATTTTTATTTTTAACAGGCCACCTACCTTGCCAGAGTTTTTTCAATTGATCTACGCAGAAAGAACCTTTCTCCTTTGCATGACAGTTTGTTGGATGTCTAGGAAAAGTTTTCAGAGTTCCCAGGCTTTGAATTTTTGGACAGGAGCTTGGAAGAGCTATTTAAAAGGATACAACCTACTAAGTTTATTCTCTAACTGACTACAAATACTTCCAAAGTCATTCTCTTGCCGATGGGCTTAGATCCCCCTGTGAAGTTATTATACAGAAGAATCTTGCCACAAACTAGAAAGCTTCACAGTAACGGAGAATAGTTAGCTAATGGTCACAGATTAATTCCAGTAACCAGCCAAAAGACAGGAAAGTTTATTTTTAGAAATCATATCTGATATTTGATTCCCCTTTCAAAACACATAGGTCAGCCCTGCTTATAAGAAAAGCCAACATCACGAGTTAATACACATAATAGACAAAGTTGGAGAGAATTACTCACTTTAGAGAATTGTTCTTCAGTTGAAAAAAATGCTTTTCCACAGATTTTTGTTCAACAGCAAGATTTAATTAGTGAGATTTAAAAAAATAATATGATGGCCACAGTCTCTGTAACATATCTTATGTAAAATAAAATCCATCTTCTGCTAATTGGGTTCTTAACCAATCTGTATTCTTCTACAAGGCTTGGGTCAGACTGACACTGCCTTGGGCCAATTATACAGCCCTGGAGACGTATGGCCTGTCCCTCTTCTTTGTCAGAAGTCTCAGCAAGTTACTTCCATTTCAAAATGTATCTGCTGACCAGGTTTGGAGCTGAGTGAGGCCTTAAGATCATGTAATTTTTTATCACAACAAAAATCACCCCTCTTAGGCTCTGTAAGGGATATGGTGTTTTTGTTTTGTCTCCTGCTTTATTGTATCTTATTTCAGTGCATTTTATAAAACAAATTGTAAAATGTGACATTGCATGAGACTGCTCTACAGAAATATATGACAATCCAGAACAAGCCAATACCAAGGACTCAATGAAACCCAGGGCTAAAATGTGGTCATATCTGCATCCTAATTCTGTTTTAAACAGGGCATCGGTTGACAAACTCATTAACTTTTTTTTTTCATTTTTTGTTTGTGAGGAGTTGAGAAAAAGCAATGCTCCACTGCCCTATTTTGTGGGCTCAACATAAGGTAAATGAAAATGTCTATTAGGTATCTTGGAATACAAAACTGCTACCAAGAAGTTTCACTATAACCATATGAGGAGAAATAGTCCCATGTGCATATTCTTAATTATAATCTGTGTTTCTTTACAAATGGTTGCCAGTTAGCATGGGTACTTTGAAGTCATTTTGTGGCATGGTATTTCACGAAGCCCATTTTTCAGCACTTCATTTTTTTAGTGCTGTGGCTTGAAGCTCTGCAGCCTTTTCAGCCGACTGCAGACCAAAATGACAAATGGAAGGAAGCAAAACAGTTTTCGGGGAACCAAGCTTGGAGGAGAGCACTGAGTGTCATTCATGTGCAGTCCTAATTTTTGGCAGAATTTATCTCCTTCCATGTTAATAAAACACATATAGGCAGATCCTTTCTTTAGAAATTGATTCCAGGGTGAAAAGAACTTCGAAAAGAAGAGAGAATTTATTTATTTTGCCTTGGTTTTCTGGGCATGTATTATCAGAGTAATCCCACGTTTCATGTGTATGGAGCTTTACAATTTTCAGAGCTTCTTTCACATACATCATCTCATTGGCTCCTCATCCATCCTGTAAGGTCAGGTGTTCCCTCCCCCTCCCCCGCCATTTTAGAAAAATCAAGTTAATAGAATTTAGTTGCAATGTCTGCTATTTGCAGACCCAAAGACCAACAGTATCAGTCTAATGCTTATATCTTGGTTACCAGGAAATCTCTTTATTCTTGCAGCTTTAGCATCAGTTTTGTCCTTATTGGTCCCCCTTCTCTTCCTCCCTCTCCACCTCCCTCCCTCCATCCTTCCCTTCCACCCCTCCCTCTCTCCTCCCTCTCTCCCTCCCTCTCCAGTTTTTTCAATTGAATTTATCTGTAGACCGCTTTCTTCCTTTTATCACCTACTCTTTCTGCCCTGGCAGGCAAGTTCTGACTTGTCAGTCTCTCCTCTAAAACAGCCCTCTATTCATACCCCGCCATGTTTAACCTTTTTTTGGATCTGTAGAAGCTAGCTCCCAAGTCCTCTTCCTATGATATTTCATTCTTTCTGTTATTTATTTCACCAGAGTTATATTGATCATTGACTCTAAGCCAGGCCCCATGCTAGGAGCTGCCCTCAAGTATCCCACAGTCCAGAGGCTATCTGAGTGAACAAACCAAACTCTGCTTGTCCTGAATTAATAATTCTGTTTAGCTACAGTGCACTGGCTAAGTATTGATTCCCTCTTCCCCAACCTCTCCTTTCTCGCGCTTTGATCTTAGTAATAATGAAGTTCATTCACATCAAATATACCCTGGGAGAGAACATCAAAATCCTGAATATAATAATTAATCCTGGATTTTGAAATCACCGATAGAGGGGAAGCTTATATAGAGAATATTGGTAGTTACAGTGTCACCCCCCATATTTTAAAGATTCTATTTTGTTTTCTTTTTTAACAGAGTTGAAAATCTAATTTTAATTTGCATATTATTTTCTTTAGGCTGGGGAATAATTGACACACACGAGTCAGACCTGCTTCAATAACCTGGTAACTTTAAATCTAGAAAATTAATTGTCATCAGAACGTGGCTGAGAATTAGAAGAGTGACCCTTGCTATTGGCAGTAATTGTTAAATTAATTGGATCTTCAGGCTACTGAGAATGTGGCCAGAAGAGAGGAGGAAAAGAGAAGGAAGTGAGAGGATTAAAGGGAGAGATAGGTCAGTTATAATATGTTTATAGCATCTGCTGAAAAGAGGAAATCATGTTTCACTGGGTTCATTTTTTAAAGTTTCTTTAGATGCTCACTCATCAATGTCGAAACTGTTTTTCTGTGTTCTGTGATGCCAATGAAAATATTACATGTGAATAGAACAAAATGAATTGAGAAACATTCACCTCTACCAGGATTTGTGCGCTTGACATAGCGTATACATATGTGAAAGCTTATATTCAATGTTCAGGCTTTGTTCAACAGTCTAGGACCTTAGTGTTCCCATTTTATGTATGGACAACCTGAGGAGACTCTGCTGCTCTCTTGAGATCCAAGGAAATCAGCGCAACCCATTTACAAAAGATTTCTTTTGAGAGAAATGTGTTCAAAGGAAATGCTTACAATAGTCATGGCAGGACTTCCCTGGCTGTCCAGTGGTTGAGACCCCACACTTCCATTGCAGGGGGCACAGGTTCAATCCTTGGTTGGGGAACTAAGATCCCGCATGCCACATGGCACGGCCAGAATAGTCATGGCACTCCTCAAAGCCTACTGAGGTACAGACTCAAGTGAAACACTGCCACCCTATCTGTTGGTAGCATAGCTGAAAATACAAAAGCAGGGGGGAAAGTATGAAAAACCTGACATTAAGGCCTATGTTTGCCGAATGACTTCTTTTAATCAGGAAGGCACTTAGTCGTGGTGTGTGTATTGTGGTATTGTAGATGTGTTTAGGGCACGGGAATGACGTACATGATATATAGATGTTTTTGAGCTCTCACCTTTTTGGATATGGCTATTGAGGCTACAGTTGCACATCACCTGCTGAGTGACGAGCCCCTTACTTGGCTCCCTTCAAGGAAGCCACCATCACAGCCCATGCTTCTTCTGAACCGGCTCCAGCTCCAGGAGGCCAGAGAGTTACGCATCTCCTCCGTACTTTGCCCTTGGTGCCAGGGGCAACTCAAGGCACTGTTGCTTCTTCTGACCCTAAAGAGGATAGCAATTTACCCAGGTCCAGAGCCTTTGTTCTGTACCAAAATGCTTTGTAGCACACCATTGTATCTGGGGATCCTTTGCATATATCCGATGTTACTGATTGTGTTAATGCCTTATTCTCTTGCCTCTCAAAGTCTGTGTGGAGGTATGTCCTGATAAGGGCAGCTGACCATCACCATCTGTAGCTGTAAGTATTCTCCTATATGCTCTATTGACCTGATGTTGAGGGTTTCAAATGTTTTCTTCTTGTCAGTGATACTTCAACCTCCAAAGAACTATTTTGCCCTTAATAGTGAGTAAATTGGTAAAAAAGAGAAGTATTAGGTTTTGCTCCTGGATCTGCTCATTCTGCAAATGTAGATTCTTCATTTGTCACCCAAAATACGATCTTGTAACTAACTAGTATGGATTCCTTGGACAAAAAGTTCAATATTCACTGAGAAAAACACTAACCTTGAACTTTAAGGGGAATAGAGATGATGATTACAGAGAAGAGATTTTAGAGAGATTGAATATCTGTATTTTTTTCAGTTATTCCTCTGAATATTACTAACATTATTCCTCTGAAATTAATATAGATATGCAAGAGAGGTAAACAGCATTTAAGAGAAATCGATGCATAAAAGGTTAGAAGATATAAAGCGCCTTTTCTTTTGTATTCATGCCAAATAATTTCTTAGTGGCTGTGTAAGGAATGCTTGACATCTTTTTAATTCATTTATTATGATAACAGGTATTTATCTAATGCATATTAAATACAGAGCACAATGACTGCTGCCTCTGTTCAGTGCCTACTGTGTATCAAGGCCACTAGAGTACCTTTTTCGAGAGCGCTAATAATCACCTTCAGGCCAATCAAAGGAGATTGATTCCTTGCCAGATGTCTACCTGGTATTCTCTGAATAGGGCTTCTCTGGTTAGGGTCTGATCCAATTTCTGTTATTTCTGTGAACCACTGCTGAGACAGAGAGAGGCAGCTGCACCCCTCTTCCCTTTGGTGGCCCTTCCTGTATTGGGTGGGATGTTCACATCTTTCCACATTTGATAAAAATCAAGCCTCTTTTGCCTATTCCTTCCAGCACTGGATAAAATGACAGTGTCACACACAGAGAACAGAACACTCCTTTGGTGGCTTCAACATTCTTTTTTTGGCCTTATTTTCCTCCCTCTCTACTGAGTTCTTGAGTCCAAATTTAGTGGTGATGACTAAGAAATTGCCAGGATGTGACCGAGCATTCAGTTCATTGAGTCCTTCCTTGCCATTTTCCAATAGTTGTAACAATTGCCGAGTTTTTTTCCTCCTCATGTTGTAAGTGCCGGTATCTGTGTAGTATCTGTTATTCTAAACAGTTACGAAGTCACACATGCAGGGTCTGTCCCTGCAATGACAACCTCCTTCTATATACAGCTGATTTCGTTCTATGGTATTCAGGAAATTCCCTGCAGACTTTTTACTGGTTGATACTTCTGAATCCTGGAATTGCCGAATTCAATCTGAATCTCTGCAATGCAGATCCTGTAAGCAATAACCAAGTGGTCTGCTATGTGCTAGACAGTATGACCAGTCCTTTATGACTGGAAGGTGGATTCAGAAATAAGACAAATTCCTTGCCTTCTGGAGCAAGGAATGCACACGCCTGGGTCACAGGGCCATGCTGGAGATGTAGATAGAGTTTCCGGGAGCACAAATATGAGTGTCATCGGTTCTGATTGGGAGAGATCATATATGATTCCAGGGGCAGTCATATTTGAGCTAGACCTTGAGGAATGAGAGGAAAGCCAGTAGGTAGAGAGGTACAGAAATGACATGAATGGCATCTGTAAAGGCACAAAGGCACACATGGTTCTATGGTGGAGAACAAGGCATGGTAGCGACTGAGTTGTGAAGATCTAGTTATTTACTTATTTATTTATTTATGGCCACACCGCACGGCATGTGGGATCTTAGTTCCCTGACCAGGTATCGAACCCCCGCCCCCCTGCATTGGAAGTGCAGAGTCTTAACCACTGGACCGCCAGGGAAGTCCCTGAATTGTGGAGAATTTTAAATGCCACGTCAGGTTGTCATTTTACACTAGGCAAGGTGAAACCAACATTCTATACAACTGTCCTCATCCCTAGAGGACCCATGGAGACTATTTTAGTCAGATTTCTTTGTAGACATACCTTGGCTTTCCCTATGTTGAGAATTCTACAAAGAGGAGCATTCACAGCCCATAAATAGAACACTTTCGTTCCTACCACATGATAGTTGCCTTCGAAGTACATTGCTTCTTGAGTAGGTTGAAATTGTGTGAATCTTCTGAGGATCTATCAAGTATGCCCCTAGGCTGAAATTATGCCAAAAGATGACTCTGATCCATGCACCCTGGAAGCCAGATGGGGGAACCAGTGAGATTACTGAGTGAAACAGATTTTGTGGATTTCCAGAAAAAAGTGTTCAATTATTTAACTTTCAGAAAAAGGCTGCCTCATTTGAGGAATCTGTCCCTCTTTGCTGAAGTGATTCTGATAGTAAATCACTGTCTGTTGCTCAGATAGTGTGCTTTGCTTGGAATGCTATCTAACATGAAGGAAGGTAGGACCATGGAGACATCATTCAGAAAAGACAGGTGTCCAGAAATCTTGCAATATTTTTATTGCAAGGTGGGTTTTTTTTCAGGGTTTTATCAAAACGTATTCCTGATAATATCTCAGCAAAATAGTACAAATCGAATGGCTTCCTTAGTGCCACTTTCACGTGTAGCTCACTTCGCATATTCCTCATCATCTTTTACTCCAAGTGGACCCACTGCTAGTCTATAGATTACTTAGAGATTAAAATCTGCTGTTCATTTCACTTTGCTTATAAATGGATATTTTAAATAGCTGTTTATTGCATACATACACATATTGGAAAACTTGAAAGAAGGTTTTCTGGGGTTTTTTGTTTGTTTTCAAAAACAGTCTATTGGGTCAGGAACCCTTCTTTTGTACGGGCAAGTCCAAAGAATACATGGCCACGCACATGGCAGGAAATCACTTTGCTGGGTTCAAAGTCTCCTGGCCTCCTCTCTCATGTCTGCTGGTAGAATTACTGTAAATTCCTTGTTTCTATATTGATTTGTGTGAAATGTTACTGTAAGGCAAGGATGAGGTGATGAGGGAATTTTTTTTTTCTTTTTAAGTCAAGGTCCAATGATCTGAAGAAAAAAAATCAATTTGGTTTATCTAAAAGTAAAAGGTAGTCTTTCTTTGTAGCATCTCTTTAGAAATCTAGGCAGCCAGCATTGTAACAGTATAACACAGATTTCAGCCTGGGGCAATTGAAAATTATAGTACATAGTAACTGGATAATCTATGAAAATTAAGTACAAGGATCGGATGTTTATTTTCTCATATTTAATCCCAAAGGGAACAAAGCTCCATGTGACAGTTTTATACTTGTCTTTTCAATCTTTGGCTCCTGTATTTTTCCAATACATCACACTTAGGTGGCTGGTTCTAATTTTTCCATTACCTTATTACAAAGAGAGCTAATCATTGATCAGTAGCACTTGCACTTAGGGCCTTTTCTAAAGCATCACATGAAATGTTATATATAGTTTTAGTTTCCAATGATAATAGTTTCTGCTATTAAAATAGAACAGCGGTCATAACAAGCTCTAACCAAGTATGTACTAAACTCCTGAAGGATAATACCATATGGTTCTCCATGAAATCCATAGCTATAAATATTGAGCTTTTGTTTATTTACTTCTCTTGTAGGAACATTTCACACCTGAGTGCAAATTCAAAGAATCGGTGTTTGAAAATTATTATGTGACATATTCATCAATGATATACCGTCAGCAGCAGTCGGGCCGAGGGTGGTATCTGGGTCTGAACAAAGAAGGAGAGATCATGAAAGGAAACCATGTGAAGAAGAACAAGCCTGCAGCTCACTTTCTGCCCAAACCACTGAAAGGTAAACTTGATATTATACCAGCTATGGATTAAATGAGTATCAGTATCAGTATTGAAATTGCTTTCGAAAGTGGAATGCAATTCTTCCATACTAAGGCATTTATACAAAAATTCAGTAACATTTTACACTTAAAAAAACACTAAAGCATTGACAATAGCATCTAATCTCCTGATTTTAACTTTTCCATAGTATATCTGCACGTGGTAACACCTTTCTTATGTGGAGATAGCTTAATTGCTAACTTAGGACAGCCAAGAACCCCAAATTATGCCAAAATGATCCCTGGACAGGAACACAGGTGCTAAAATGTGTGCATACTTAACACTTATCAGAAAGCTCCTTGGGCCCATCTCTCTAAGGGCCCAACAGTATTGTCCCAACAATTTTCATTCATTCATAGTTTTGGTTTTTGGTCATTAATAGCAGCTTAGTAGCAAATGAGAAAGAGTGAGGGATAGGAATGGGCTGCAGGAAGTAGGGATGTTAGAAGGAGTGAGATGTGGTGGAAAAGCGGTAGAAAATCCAGGCAGAGAAGAGCGGTTTACAGGAGGGGCAGACATCCAGTCAAATCAACACAGCGCCCTTTGACAGCACATTTTCTGGAGCCAGATTACTTGGGTCCAAAGCCCAGCTTCCGCCTTTACTAACCAGATAGTCTTGGGCAGATTATTGAGCTCAAGTTCCTTCTGTAAAATATGGATAAAAACACCTGCCTCATGGGATTTGCATGTGGATTAAATGAGATAACACACGTGAAGCACTTACAACAGTATCTGGCACGTTCTAAGTGCTCCATAAGCATAAGCCAGGGCTGTTATTTACAGCACAACAATAATGTTTACCATTTATTGCATTAAGAACTGTGCTAATACTTAGAGTCTTGGAGAGTTTCATTTTAAAGTCTGAGAGAAATCAGTGTTTGAAAATGTTTTCACTTTTAATATTTGCCTTGCACAGCATGCTGTAGATCATATTTAAACTTCTAAGAGCTTTATTAAATGCATTTTTCATTAATCCTCTCATATATCTAAAACCATCAGTGATGGAAATTAGGCATTAGAATTCTCTACACGCTTCTGTACCAAGACTGGATTTTGCTTCATCTGGTCCAGTCTGCTCTCTACTGAGTTCTTGAAAGCAGCATTTTTCAGGTTTGGCCTCCAGCCTGGAAGCCTAGTGGGCAGAAGGAAAGTTGAGGGCCAGTGAGGTGGCCTTTGATTCCGTGTCTCTCTGCTTTGCAGTGGCCATGTACAAGGAGCCGTCTCTGCACGACCTCACGGAGTTCTCCCGATCTGGAAGCGGGACCCCAACCAAGAGCAGAAGTGTCTCCGGTGTACTGAATGGAGGCAAATCCATGAGCCACAATGAATCAACGTAGCCAGTGAGGGCAAAACAAGGGCTCTGTAACAGAACCTTACCTCCAGGTGCTGTTAATTCTAGCAGTCCTTCACCCAAAAGTTCAGATTTGTCCATGACATTTACCAAACAAACAAGGCAGAGTTCACTACTCTAATCTGCCATCAAACCTTCTTCTCATCCATACAGACGCCCCCTAATTTAGAACGAGCTTGTGCAAAAAAAGAGTGCCAAGCATGATCAGTGAATTAAATCTGGGAGAAGGACTGCCCAATTTTCTCATGATCTCACCTATGCTTTGGGGAAGACAAACCAAAAACATTTCACAGCACTAATGCTGAATTAAAAAATTGCTCTCCAACCAAGAAAATTGAAAAGACCACCATTGTTCTTCAAAAACAAACAACAAAACAAAACAGAAAAAAATTAACGGCTTCAATGTTTTGTAGGGGCAAACAAAATTCTGTGAACCGTGTTGTTTTCTTGGCTTAATGTTTTCTATCTATGCTTGATTTGTATGTATTCTTTACTTTGGCATAGCTCAACTTTATGATTTCTGGAATTCAGTGGTTCTATTGACTCTGTGTCACTTAATCCAACTCAACCAAATTCAGGGTTGAAGCTGAATTGGCATCTCAGGCTCAAGGTAACAGTGTTCTTGTGATTTTACCAAAAATTTTTTTTCTTTTACATTCGTAGTATTCTGATCGAGTTCTTGTGCTGTACTTTGTGCGTAGAAACTGTGTTGTGTTGTCAACCCCAGTCAGTAAAGATTACTTAAAAAAAAAAAGATTATCCTCAAGTATAGATTTCTCTTAATTCCATTTGTGTTATCATGTTAAACTACTATTGTGGCTTCTTGTGTAAAGACAGGAACTGTGGAACTGTGATGTTGTCTTTTGTGTTGTTAAAATAAGAAATGTCTTATATGTGTATGTATAAGTCCTCCTGTCATTGTATTTGGCGCGTGAATATTGTGTACCAGGAAATGTTAAAAGACTGGTTACCCCTAAACAACATATACTTATACCTGCTTCTGGAAAAGTGTTTAAGACTTAGCTAGGTTTCCATTTAGATCTTCATATCTGTTGCATGGAAGAAAGTTGGAATCTTGGCATAGAGTTGCATGATATGTAAGATTTTGTGCATTAATAATTGTTAAAATCTGTGTTCCAAAAGTGGACATAGCATGTACAGGCAGTTTTCTGTCCTGTGCACAAAAAAGTTTAAAAAAGTTGTTTCATATTTGTTGTTGTATACCCAGATACGCACCGAATAAACTCTTTATATTCATTCAAAGAAAAACCCTCCAATGTGTATTTATTGAGCGTCCATTATGTGCCGTGAACTGTGATAGAAACTGGAGTTACACACTGAATTATGTACATCAGGTCACTGCCCTCAGATAATCTACAGTCTAGAGATTTATATTAACATGAACACTCTTGAAAGTTTAGTTATTGTACTAGTTGTTGTACTTGAACTTCAGACTGGAGCAGAAGAATTCTCATTGCCATTCAGTGATGCATTGTACAAAAGACACCTATGTTCTAGTACCCTCCCTGCCATTCACTCTGTCATTACCCCTCTTTGTTTCTCATTTCTCTCAGTAGAGGGAAGGAACGGGACTATATATCTCGTCCTTTCCACCTCTGAGAACTGAAGGAAAACATAAACATTTTCTTTTTTTACTAACATTTCAAAACATATATTAAAATTGAAAGATTTTTTTTTTTTTTTTACAGTACGCAGGCCTGTCACTGTAGCGGCCTCTCCCGTTGCAGAGCACAGGCTCCAGACGCGCAGGCTCAGCGGCCATGGCTCAAGGGCCCAGCCACTCCGTGGCATGTGGGATCTTCCCGGACCGGGGCACGAACCCGTGTCCCCTGCATCGGCAGGCGGACCCTCAACCACTGTCCCACCAGGGAAGCCCTCCTGGAACTTTTTAATCACTAAACATTGTACTGCTCTTTAGGGGTTAGTTTTGAATTTGTTGCACAGAGAACAATAATCTATGCCAAATCAGTCAGCCCTTTTGCTAATATCACATGAGTACAAATCACATGACTTTGCTAATATCACATGAGTACATGGTATTCATCACAGTTACTCTAATAATAAATACAGAAAAGTACATGGCATCATTAGGGGAATGTTTCATTTTCTATATAGGCATTCTTGAAGAGGTTTGTAACAGCTGCAATTCTGTCATTATGCAGGAAGTCTTTCTAGAACACCCAATGGATGGTTTTCAGTATTAGGATTCTAAACTAATTTACCATATGTCAACCCAATATTTCCTTTTCTGTTAATTTTTGTTTCACACTCTCTGCCTCTCTGTCTCTCATCAGTCGCTTCACACATACACACACACATAGATGTGCCCCCGAAAGTTCTCAGAGATGCTCTGTTCCTCTGGGAAGATGACGTATGTCTATTCAGTAGGGAGGCTGAGACA
Source organism: Hyperoodon ampullatus (assembly GCF_949752795.1). NCBI lineage: Eukaryota > Metazoa > Chordata > Mammalia > Artiodactyla > Ziphiidae > Hyperoodon > Hyperoodon ampullatus. The sequence continues at coordinate 119,157,008 of NC_136913.1, read as the reverse complement.
GCTAAGTTTCAAAAGCCAACACTCAAGACATAGAGATGGCCAACAGGTACATGAAAAGATGCTCAACATCACTGGTCATCAGGGAAATGCAAATCAATACCACAATGAGATACCTAACCACACACCTGTCAGAATGGCTATTATAAAAAAGACAAGAGGGCTTCCCTGGTGGCGCAGTGGTTGAGAGTCCGCCTGCCACTGAAGGGGACATGGGTTCGTGCCCCGGTCCGGGAGGATCCCACATGCCACGGAGCGGCTGGGCCCGTGAGCCATGGCCGCTGAGCCTGAGCATCCGGAGCCTGTGCTCCACAACGGAAGAGGCCACAACAGTGAGAGGCCTGCATACCGCAAAAAAAAAAAAAAAAAGACAAGAAATAATAAGAGTTGTGAGGCCGTGGAGAAAAGGGAATCCTCCTACACTGTTGGTAGGAATGTAAATTGGTGCAGCCACTATGGAAAACAGTATAGAGATTCCTCAAAAAGTCAAAAATAGAGCTAACATATGATCCAGCAATTCCACCTCTCGATATTTACTCCAAGAAAACAAAAACACTAATTTTAAAGAATTTGAAAAAGAATATATATATGTATGTATAAGTGAATCACTTGCTGTACACCTGAAACTAACACATTGTAAATCAACTATAGTTCAACTGAAAAAAAAAGAATGTAAATAAGATAATCTAAAAAAGATATGTGCACCCCTAAGTTTATTGCAGCATTATTGACAATAGCCAAGATATGAAAGCCACCTAAGTGCCCACTGATAGATGAATGGATAGAGAAGATGTGGTATATAAATGTACAGTGGAATATTAGCCATGAATATTAGCCATTTGTGACAACATGGAAAAAACAAAACAAAAAAAGCAAGACAAAACAGAAACAGACTCATAGGTACCGAGAGCAAACTGGTGGTTACCAGAGGGGAGGGGGGGTGAGGGGATTAAGAGGTACAAACTTCCACTTATAAAATAAACAAGTCACGGGGACGTAATGTACAGCACAAAGAATATAGCCAATAATACTTTAATAATTGTGTGCGGGGCCAGATAGTAACTAGACTTATATTGATCATTTTATAATGTATAAAAATATCAATCGCTATGTTGTATACCTGAAACTGACATAATATTATATGTCAGCTATACTTCAAAAAATACCAGGAAGAATAAAGTAAAATGGCTTCTGAAGCTATGACACTTCCGTTCACTAAGGAGGACTGCCCAGGTGTGTCCTCACAACAAATGAGCATGCCTGCAACATTCTGTACTCTAAATAATTGTGTGCACTCTTAAAATAATTTGTTTTTGATTCTGTAAAGTTAATGCTTAGAGTAAGAGAAATGTACAAGGGCGATGAATGAATAAAAGCTTGGCTTCTGGGAGTCAATTGCTCAGGTCGTTGGCTCAGTGGATATTTATCACCTTATAAGCTGTCAGTGCAGCGCGGCACGTAGCTGAGCCCTGGAGAAAGAATTCACGCAAGGACAAATGGATTGAGACTGAGTCAGTCTTGCAGAAAAAGAGAGATTCTGGGGTTTTAGCAACGGAGAAATTTCCCTTCCTTACTAGAATTAATAAAGTGGAACTCCAATTGGAAATAATTGTTCAGCTTTACATTCTTCATATATGTAAACCTCTCCATCACTAATACCCTGGTACAAACTGGATGGTTACAACCCAAGTGTTCTTCTTTAAAAGTTGCAAAGCTAGGTTCAATTAGTTCTCAAAGGCTGGCTGTACTACAGTTTTCCCTTGAATATAAAACAGCTGAACAAAACAGCTTGCACAACATTTGAGTTTCCTGGGTCTTAGGGACATTTCAAAGTACATCATCATCACGTTCACCAACGTACTGTATGCCAAATCCACACAAAACACTGCCCTATGGTGTGTGTGCGTGTGTGCACGCGTGTGTGTGTAGCGGCCAGGGCACTGAATAAAGAGTCCTGCTACCTGCTCTCGGAGGTTTCAGTCAGGAGATCTTCAAATCTCCTTGGAGTCACCTGCATCAAGTAGAATATCATGTGACTAAACTGTGCTAGGAACCAAATACACAGGTTCTACTTTCCAGAGACTCAGTCTAGAATAGTAGACATGCAACTATCAAATTTAGTCAGTTAGTATAAACAGTGTAAAACGTATAATCAAGGTGTCGGGAGAACACAGTGGAGGAAGAAATTGATTAGGGAAACTGAAAAAGTTTCAAAGAGGAGTTCATCTTTGAGTTGAGTCTTAAAAGATGAGCTAGAAAGGTAGTGTAGGTGGCTCTAGGACAAAAAACAATATAAGCAAAGCACAGAGCCATTGAATAGCATTGAGTGTCCAGAAAACATTAGTTAGCCTAGTGTAGCTGGACGATAAGAGGCAGAGCCCCTGCTATGCAAGTGATGCTCCGGAGAAGAATAACCTCCCCGCAATGCTTCATTCCATTATGTCTCATTGCCAGAAAGAGGCTGTGAGCCACCTAAGTCTGGAGTATTGGCCTGTCTTTAAAACCTAGTTGCCCTACATGTTTTTTTAAAAACCCGATGAGTAAATTACTCTCTTCAGTAGACAAAAATCAAAGATAATTGTCTATGAGCAAAGTACGATTCACAGCCTTGCTTATTAGACTGGAGTGGATGGGTCTTACTAATTCCCCCTTCTCTATTGAACAATCTGTTCTTTGCCTGCTCTAAAAAGAAGTTGTCAAGCAATATGGGTTGTTTGACCAGTACAATCTTATAGAGAAAGAAAAGCAGCAGCAAGATAATGAAAGGAAAACTTTCTTCAAGCAAATTCCTTCCATCTAAAATGTACATTTTAATGATTTTTCCTTTGAATAAAGTTTATTTGGAATTTTCAGATTTACAAAGTTATTTAAAATAACCTCCCTCCCTCTCCATACACCACCACATACAAGCACCTACGCATGCCCCCCCCACACTAATTGTATACTTCTTTGGGAAGGAGAGCTAAAATTTTCATACAATGTAATGTATAAACTTCTTAAGTGTACCAATTAGTTTGGTTTGACAAACGCATACACCATGGAACGCAAACCCCTGTAATATAGAGTGTTTCCAGCACCACAGCAAGTTTTCTTGTGCCACTTCCCAGTCAATATGCACCCACCACCCACAGGCAACCAGTGGTCTGATTTTTTTTCACCTTAGATGACTTGTTTTTGTTTTAGAACTTATTACAAATATTATCATACTGTTTTTTGCGGTACGCGGGCCTCTCACTGTCGTGGCCTCTCCCGTTGCGGAGCACAGGCTCCGGACGCGCAGGCCCAGCGGCCACGGCTCATGGGCCCGGCCGCTCCACGGCATGTGGGATCTTCCCGGACCGGGGCACGAACCCATCTCCCCTGCATCGGCAGGCGGACTCTCAACCACTGTGCCACCAGGGAAGCTCTGTAAGACTTCTTTTGCTCAGGAAAATGTTTTTGAGATCCATCCATGTTGTCGTGTGTTATCAGTCTTTCATCCCTTTTTACTGCTAAGTAGTGTTACAAAATATGACTATATCCACAGTTTGCTTACCCATTTCTAGTTGACAACACCTGGGCTGCTTCCAAATTTGGGCTGCTTGGAAGAGAGCTGCTATAAACAGTCTTACGCAGGTTTTTGTGGACATAGACTCTCATTTCTCTTAGGTAAATACCAAGGAGTGGATTTTCTGTGTCCTAGAGTAGGTGTATGGTTCATTTTATGAGCCTGTCAGAACTTTTGCCAAAGTAGTACTTTCTTTTACACTCCTACCAGCAGTGTATAAAAGTTCCAGTTGCTCCAAATCCTTGTCAACGTTTGGTGTATCCAGTCTTGTTAATTTTAGCCATTCTGGTATGTGTGTAGAGGTATCACATTTGGCTTTAATCTGCATTTCCCTGATGATAAGTGATGTCAAGCACATTTTCATGTGCTTATTGGCCATTCACGTATCCTCCTTTGTGACGTGTGTGCTCCCCTGATTTGCCCATGTATATCGCATTGTCTTTTTATTATTGATCTGTAGGAATTCTATAACCCAGATACCAGTTCTTTGTCAGATATATGATTTGTGAATATTCTCTTCCAGTTTATGGCCTTTGTATTGACTGTCTTAATGGTGTCTTTTAGTGAGCAGAAAATTTACTTTTGATAAAATCTAATTTATAAATTTTCTTTTATTATTATTGATTTTTGTGTCTTATCCTTAACTTCTAAGTTTACAACTATGATCCAGCTCAAATTAATTTTTGTGTATGGTGTAAGGTCCTAGTTGAGGTTAAGTTTTAAATATGAATATCCAGCCCCACGTGTTGAAAAGACTTTTCTTTCCACATTAGCTTGCTGTGGCGTCTTTGACAGAAATCAAATAACCACATATGTGTGAGTCTATTTCCAGACTCTCTATTCAGTCCTACTGGTATATTTATTGATTCTTATGCCAGTACTACACTGTCTAAATTACTGTAACTCTGTAGTAGGTCTTGAAGTCTGGTAATAATTCCCTCCACTTTGTTCTTCTTTCACAGGTAGCTTTTAAACATTCTAGGTCCTTATCTGGGTAGCTGAAGATGTCCCACAAGGCTTGCACTTTAATCTTCTGCCCTTCTACTTCTCCATCCACTCCAAGTGCTCACCTGATCTCCTGTTTTCACAAATCATTGCTGACTAATGAATCTCCATATTGTAATCTCTGGCTAAGTCTAATTCATGCCCCAAGCCCATGTAGTCATTCCCCTAAAGCTTAGCTATTTCTCCACATCAATAACGAATTGAACTCACTAGGCTTTCCCACAAGCTGGCCCAAATCAGGAGTAAGACCATTCTTACCAGCTTCAAGCTTAGAAAAACAAGTTCTTTGAATTGCCTCGTCATCTCCCATGGCTAATCATTGAGGGTTGCCAAATATTTATTTGCTTTCTGTTTTCTATTTTTTAACCATTCTTACAGCCACCTTCTCTGGAACATTCCACCTGAATTAATGCTATTGTCTCCCACTATCTCCCCTTCATATCCCAGCTAGATAAATGTCCTAAAAATTCTTTAGGCCATATTATTTCCTTATTAGACAATGTCTGATCAATTCTAAACCTCTGGATTTGGCCCTTGGAGGCTCTTCCACGTGTGGTCTTCCTCCAACTCTCTCTCACCTCCTCTCCTGGTAGCCTTCATAACTAAAGGTGCTATCTGGTAGTTATTTGAGCCTTTCAACAATGTTTTTCTAACTCCATAACATTGAGCCTTTCCAGATACTACAAGGTGTAGCTACAAAAAATTTTCTCAGGTCAGAAGGAAAAAAACATTCCTGTTATTTAGTAACCACACTATGTTAAATGTTCTCACTTTTCAATAATCATTTAAGCATAAACTTCGATTATTTAACCAATAAGTCCCACCTTTTCAAAGTATTCTTGCATCTGTTGATGGTTAAAGCTCCCAGAGGCACCTTAGATCCCTTCACTGTGCTGTCACTTTCTACTCTGTGACCTGACCAACGATGCTGAACAGGAATTTTCTCTTGGTTGTGTTCCTAGACACTCCTGTACGGAGCACACTTGAGGCATTCGTTCTTTTGTTCTCTTGCTCTAATGACAAGGAAGTTGTTTTCAAAATGTGCATTAGGAAATACCGACAAGTTTCCTGTTTGTATTTTATACATGTCTAATCCCACACTGCATCCCCCAGTCCAGGCTCCAGACCATTCCAGCTCATTGTTTCTTAAAGAAATGCCTATCATTGGAGAAAGAAGCTGAGTGTGGTTTTCATTTTATTATAATTTTAGAGATAGGCAGTCCAGTTCTAGCCATCTCCCTCACCTGCTTGATGAGCTACAATGAGTCACTTGTCCTCTCTCAGGTTTTTTATTTGGAAAACGAGGGTTTTGGAGTCAATGTTTAAGGATACTCCAGTTAACCCAGTCTAGGAGTCTATTGAGGGTGGCTATGGTCTGAACATGTCCCTCCTAAACTTCATATGTGGAACTCTTAATTCTCAGTGTAATGGTATTAGGAGGTGGGGCCTTTTGGGAGGGGCTTAGGTCATGAGGGTGGACACCTATTGAATGAGATTAGTGTTTTTTAGAAGCCACCACACACAGATCCATCACCCCTTCCTCCATAGGAGGACACAATGAGAAATCTGCACCCTAGAAGAGGGGCCCTCACCCGATAGTGCTGACACCCTGATCTCAGACGCAGCCTCCAGAACTGTGAGAGACAAATTCCTGTTTTTTTAACCAGGAAAATACCAGTCTGTGGTATTTTGTTATAGCAACCAGAATGGACTAAGATAAAGGCTTTCTGGGTAACTGGGTGTGAAGTCCTTCCCTCAAAACATAGTACGTAGGCAATTTCCAGTCTATTCATACATTACCTTGGCCCTGGATCTAGAACGATTCTATCACTGGACCATATTTGGACCTCAAACGTTGAAAGTACAGCTCACAGAAATGGTAAAGAGAATGAAATATGCTACCTTTACTATCAAGACTGGGGACCCCAAAATAAACATTTTCCAAGAATGATGACCTCATCTGCCACACTCAACCATTTATTTATCAAAAACGTATTGGGTTCTTACTAAGACTCAGGCCTTACGTAGGCACTCAGAATATGGGGATGAAATAAATATGATCCTTGTCCTGGAAAAGAACATAATCTAATGAGGAAGATAGGATGTCTACAATTAAATTACCCTATTGACTAGAATGCTAGGTATAATCTTTAGAAAGTGTTCGAGGACCACGTTCTGATGTTAGCAATATCATAGCGAATAATGGAGTTTCTGCCACCTATTATGGAACTAGAGTCAGTTCAGGCCCTTGGGTTTTTTAAGGAAAACTCATCTGCCACTTCTTCCCTGGCATTGCTAGTGTGAGAACACATCAAAGATTTTACATTTTCTCAGAACCAGAATTGTTCCCACAGTGTAAAATAGAAATATAGTGGGAAAATGCCCTAGATCTAAAACTACCCTTAGTGAGGTTGAGAGACTGTCATTTTGAAATACACTATTAAAACATTTACAGGGTAAAATTTTAACAACAAAGACATAAATAAGCAAACTTAGACTCTCACAACTCTCCCCCATTATTACGTTATCCTTGTACTTTACTCTCTGATAACAGAAGGTGGAGTTTCTGAACCTTTCTTTCTGCCATGATATTCACTCAAATGGATCTATTGTGGTTCCTTTCAATTTCCTGATTACTAGCTCTGACTCCTTCTCACCTCTTCTCTCCACTTTAGGGAAGCTATCAGAATGTAGAGGGCAACATTACAACTGTAGGACTAAGCACAAGTCTTCTCTGGTTGATTTCTTTATATTTTTGTCTTGAAATAATTATAGATTCATGGAAGATGCAGAGAGTACAGAGAACTTTGTGTGCTCTTTACCTACTTCCCCAATGGGAACTATCCTACAATATCAAAACAAGGAAATTGACATTGGTACAATCTACAGAGCTTATTCAGATGTCATCAATTTTACAATGCACTCGTGTGTGTGAAGGTCCATGTAATTTTATCACATGTATGGATTCGTGTAACTACCACCATGATCACAATATGGAGCTGTCTCATCACCACTAAGATCCCATGTATTGTTCTTTTATAGTCACATCCATTTCCCTGTCATCCTCCCCATCCATAAAAGCTGGCAACCACTAATCTGTTCCCCACTTCTATAATTTTGTTATTTCAAGAATGTTACATAAATGCCATCATACATAATGTAACACTCTGAGATTGGTTTTTCCCACTGAGCCAAGTTCCCTTGAGATTCATCCACGTTGTTGCATGCATTCCTTTTTATTGTTGCATAGTACTTCTGGGTATGGATGTGCCACAGTTGGTTTAGTTATCAACCTGCTGAACTACATTTGTGTTGCTTCCAGTTTTCAGCTATTACAAATAAAGTTGCTATGAACATTCACATACAGGATTTTGTGTGGACATTGGTTTTTGTTTCTCTGGGATAAATGCACGAGTGTAATTGCTGGGTCATATGATAATTAGTTTTAAAAGAAACTGACACACTACTTTCCACATGGCTGTATTATTATAGGTTCTACCATAAACATATAGTGATCCAAACTCTCTGCATCTTCACCAGCATTTGCCGTTGTCAATATTCTATTTTATTTTAGCCATTCTGATAGGTGCATATCATTATGGTTTTAATTGCATTTTCCTTAGTGGCTAATGATATTGAACATTTTTTTCAGGTTTTAATTTTCCATTATTATATCTTATTTTGTGAAATGTCTGTTCATGACTTTTATCTATTTTCTATTGGGTTTTTAAAAATTTACCATACACTTTTATCTGTTTGTTAGTATTCTAGTTATGAATCCTTTGGCAGTTATATAGCTTGCAAATTATCTTCCAGTGATTGGTTATTAAAAGTATATAATTAGTGGGACTTCCCTAGTGACACAGTGGTTAAGAATCTGTCTGCCAGTGCAGGGGACACGGGTTCAAGCCCTGGTCTGGGAAGATCCCACATGCCACAGAGCAACTAAGCCCATGAGCCACAACTACTGAGCCTGCACTCTAGAGCCAGCAAGCCACAACTACTGAAGCCTGCACGCCTAGAGCCCATGCTCTACCACAAGAGAAGCCACTGCAATGAGAAGCCCGCGCACCACAACCAAGAGTAGCCCCTGCTCGCCACAACTAGAGAAAAACCACATGCAGCAACAAAGACCCAACACAGCCAGAAATAATAAATAAATAAATAAATAAATAAATTTATTTTTTAAAAAGTATCTAATTAGGGAAGGCCTTTGGGAATGGTGGAGGTAGGGCCTATGAAAATATTTTCCTTCATAAAAGCCATGAGAACACTGACAAATATTCTAAATCAACTTTTCGAGAACTCTGGAAATTAACCAGAACACATAAACAACTCTTACAACTTGACGATAAAAAGGCAATAACCCACTTAAAAATGGTTAAGTGATTTGAATAGTTATTTCTCTGAAGACTACATAAAAATGGCCAATAAGTACATGAAATGATGCTCAACATTGCTAGTCATTTAGATAATTCAAATCACAACCACAATGAAATTGCAGTAAACACACCCAGTAAAATGGCTACATTTTTTTAAAAGACAGTAACACATATTAGTGAGGATGTGATGAAACTGGAATCTTCATACACCAATGGTGGGAATGTAAAATGGTGCAGCCACTTGGGAAAAAAGTCTGGCAATTCCTCAGAAACCTAAACATAAAGTTACCATATAACACAGCAATTCCATTCCTAGGTATATACACAAAAACTTTTTTTTTGAAGTATAGTTGATTTATAATGTTTCAGGTGTACAGTAGAGTGATTTAGTTATATATATATATATATATATAACTTTTACAGTTATATATATATATATATATATATATATATAACTTGTACAGTTATATATATATATAAAACTTTTTCAGATTCTTTTCCATTATAGGTTATTACAACTATATTCAACTATATTGAATATAGTTCCCTGTGCTATACAGTAGGTCCTTGTTGGTTATCTATTTTACATATAGTAGCTTACAAAAACTTGTACATGAATATTCACAGCAGCATTATTCACAATAACTAAAAAGTGAAAACAACACAAATGTCCACCAACTGATGACTGGATAAACAAAATGTGGTGTATCTATACAGTGGAATATTATTAGCCATACAAGGAACAAAGTACAGACATATCTACAACATGAATGAACCTTGAAACGTTATGCTAAGAGAAAGAAGGCAGACAAAAAAGGACACATATTTGTATGAGTCCATTTATATGAAATGTCCAGAGTAGGCAAATTGGTAGAGACAGAAAGTAGATTAGTAGTTACCATGAGCTGGGGGAAAGGAAGATTGAGGAGTGACCTTTAATGGGTATGAGGTTTCCTTCTGAGGTGATGAAATATTCTGGAATTAGTGGTGGTGTTTGTACAACTTTGTGAATATAATAAAAACCACTAAATTGTACACTTATTTTTTTTTTTTACTTTAACATTCACTTAATCAAATTAAAGGAAACACATATATTAAGAGAGTTTCACTAAGAGTAGTAGAGTAGGTAGGCTCACAGTTTCTCTTTAAAGTCAATAGCTCTTTGTCTTCACAGAAATGATGGGCAGGGCGGGGGGTGGTGTCGATGGATCCTAAACCAGGAGGACAGGTTGCCATGTTCACAGCCCAAATGAATTCTCGAGGAGTTTGGGGGGCTTCAAAATGTGTCCTCTTCATATGCTCATGTAAACAATCTCAAGTATTATGAGCTACAGTTCAACAAAGCCTCTGACAGAATTGGTTACCAGAGATGGGCAAGCCTGGTTGGTCCCACAGAAGGAGCTGGCATCTGGACCAAGCTGGTCGTCCCTGACCCCAGGAAAGAGCTGCTCAGTTCTCTGAGCTGCTTTACAGGGGCAAACGCCCTGGGAAACGCTCCCCTCGGTGGAGGTACAGGAAGTTACAGGCCACATATATGGGGAAAACCACGTCTTGGTTTTCCAGGTTCATTACCTCTAGCTCTTGATTCTGTCTCAGGGAAAGCATCTGGTATTCTGTGTCCTTCCTGAAAACGGCTCTCCCATCCCTGTCCAAGGAGAACAGGCGCAGGCGGAACGCGACCTTTCTCCTCCCGAGTAGACTGACCCCGAAGCTGCGGTACTTTTTCCGTGTGCTGCACCGGCAAATGATGCGCTGGTTGGCGTAGCACAGCACCAGGTCCCAGAAGAATTTGAAGCCTTCCCACCGCCAGCTGCACAGCTCGTCCCTGTGGAGCTGGCTCCCGCACCGCATGCTTCTGCCCTGGGGGTCGGACACGTAGACGCCCCTGCGCCGGACAATTCTGGTCTGCTCAGCCCGGAGGGGGCCAAGGCAATGCTCACTGTACAAGCGACACAACCAAGAGGGAGGGATCAGCGCATCCTGGTGGATGACGTGTGCTGACATCGGGTCGCACATTATGTAGGCAAGCCGCAGCTGCTGGAACACTGGCACGAAGGCTCTGCCCTGCTCGGTCTCCAGAAAAGGGGTGCCCTCCGAATCCCTCCTGGACCTGGCAAACCATGAGTTGGTGTCAGGCAATAGGGCACTGCGCGGGCCCCTCCATGTCGGCTGCAGCTGCAAGAACATCCACATTTTCAGCATGATGTACACGTTCATCTCCACCCCCATCACAAAGAGCCGTGAAGAGGCAACGACCTCTTTCATCAGATCCAGGCTGACTTCTCGCAATAGCCCCTCACTACACAGGGTCATCATGTTGTCCAGCAGCCACTGAAGACACATGGTCCTGATGGTCTGGAGTCTGTAGCTTTCAGCAGAGTGGTAGTAGCTGCACACGGTCTGGGCACTGACAGTCTCCTTCATGACCTGCCCGCACCGCTGAATCAGCTCGTCCAGCTGCAGCATGCTGGCTGTGGCCAGGATGGCGACGACTCGACCGGGTGGGATGACAATGGAGCCTCGGTACAGGGAACCTAAAGCCTCGTGCAGTGCCTCGCGATCAATGTTCTCGTCAGGCATCTGCAACTCTATAGTATCCATGTTTGTCTCCTGCCAAGCGCCACTGAACATGCTAGCAAAGAACCCTGACTGGCACAAGTAGACCCTATGCAAGTTCCACTCCTCCCCCAGTGCGCAGATCCGCACGTCGCTCCCTTCTCCTCTCAGGAAGAGTGCCTCATAAATGGACCCTGAATGATCTTTAGCACGTTTCCGGCGGGGCTCTTTTGTGAGCGGCCCCCCTGGGCCTCTCTTCCGCTTGCGGCTCCTCTGACGGGCGGCGGGTCTGGCCTCTTCGCTCTCGTTCCCTTCCTCTCTCTCTGCCGCTACTGCCTCCTCAGCCTCCTCATTCCCCGCACTGGCACCTGGCTCCTCTGGGGCACGCCCCCACCAGTGCCATGGCAGCCGACTGCTTCGTGCTCCCATGGCCTATACCTCAGTGGTGCAGTGGACAAGCTTCCTCTCCAGGTGCCATTGCCGCGGGCACGAGCTCAGCCCAGAGTGATGCTGGGTACTATGACGTTTGCTCTGACGGTCTCTCGAGAGGACGCCACGCTAAGCCACACCCACTAGTCCCCACCCTGCCGGGTAAGGGCACTCCGTACCAGGGATTCCACTCTGTTTATCTTTCCCTCCTGGGATGATTGCTCTCAGGCTCCCTTCATAGGATGATGGTGGAACAGAGGCCTTTGTGTGCGAATTTTACCCATTAATTTCAAGAACACAATTCGCTCTTGCCCATCTAAAACAGTTAGTGATTATTCCTTTATGGAGAATTACATCTTGGTCCCAGCCCTGTCCTCTAGGCACCTTAATTTCCATAATTAACTTCTTTCTTTCCTTCTTTCTTTATTTTTAATTAATTAATTTATTTATTTTTTATTAGTTCCTGCTTTACAACAAAGTGAATTAGTTATACATATACATCTGTTCCCATATCCCTTCCCTCTAGTGTCTCCCTCCCTCCCACTCTCCCTATCCCACCTCGCCAGGAGGTCACAAAGCACCCAGCTGATCTCCCTGTGCTATGCGGCTGCTTCCCACTAGCTATCTACCTTACGTTTGATAGTGTATGTATGTCCATGCCTCTCTCTCGCTTTGTCACAGCTTACCCTTCCTCCTCCCCTTATCCTCAAGTCCATTCTCAAGTAGATCTGTGTCTTTATTCCTGTTTTACCCCTAGGTTCTTCATGACATTTTTTTTCTTAAATTCCATACATATGTGTTAGCATACGGTATTTGTCTTTCTCTTTCTCACTTACTCCACTCTGTATGACAGACTCTAGGTCTATCCCCTGAGAAAAGATAATTCAAAAAGAGTGATGTACCAAAATGTTCATTTCAGCTCTATTTACTATAGCCCGGAGATGGAAACAACCTAAGTGTCCATCATCCGAAGAATGGATAAAGAAGATGTGGCACATATATACAATGGAATATTACTCAGCCATATAAAAACGAAATTGAGCTTTCTACTTCTTTATTCCCTTCAAGTAACCAGGAAATACCAGAATTTCTCCTGACCTTCCTTTAGGTTTTTACTGCTTCATTCTAGTCTCCCTTTTGCTGTTAATTAGGAGGTAAGTCATCCACGCAGAATTTGTACAACCCAATCAAATGAGAACGTTCTGTCATCACTGAGAATCTGTATCGTTTAGCTGATGCAAATCCTCCAATAATGAGAAAGTTTCATGTTCTGTATGAAAACAAATTTCCGGTAATTAGCATCCTCTTGTCATCAGTGTGTTCCGGCAGGTTGGCTGAATGGCCTGGGCCAAGGGATTGGCAGCTCTCCAAAGCCTCAGTCTGTTGGGAGTTCAGGCCTCTCAATAGTCTGAAAGGAAATAACTTACGAAAGAGGGAGAATGCTCAGCACTTTTCATTTCACACCATAGGAGTGGCCTAACACTCAGCACCCTCTGTGCAGAAAGCCCCGAAACACTCTCCTGTCGTTGTCACTTTCCCATTCAACCTTCTTGGGTCTATTGCGACTTCAAGGTTTGACTTGGGAAAGTCTCCTTCCTTCTCTTTGTCTCAACAGTTTCTGTTAATTGAGTAATCTAGGGGAGGGCCAGCAGGAACTCTGGATCTACTGGATTTGTATTCTTTGACTGTCTTCACCCCCACCACTACCACCAACACCAAAAAACTCCCCAGGTAACTAAAAGGGGTTCTACACTGAATTCCAGTGTGATGAGGGGAGGTTCCCCACACCAATGAGCATTTCTCAGACACCAGCTGGGCATTCTACAATTCATCTCAATTCTGAAACTACCTACCCGGAGACAGCATCAGATTGCACGGGTTAAGGGTTCAGTCCTACAAGGCTGCCCCACCCCCTTCAGACGGCAGTCACAAGCCCAGGTTGTCACTTGTGCTTCGGACCGACCAGCTATGTATTAGAGGTTCCAATGGCTTCCTCCTTGGGTTTGATTAATGTGCTAGAGTGGCTCACAGCAGTCAGAGAAACATTTTATTCACTAGATCACCAGTTTATTATAAACGAATATAACTCAAGAACAGCCAGATGGAAGGAGAAGCATAGGGCAAGGTATGTGGGAATTGGGGCCACCCTCCCAGCACCTCCAAGTGTTCACCAACCTGGAAGCTCTCTAAACCCAGTCCTTTTGGATTTTTATGGAGGATTCATTACATGGGTATGATTGATTAATTCCTTGGCCATAGATGATTGATTCAACCTCCAGCCCCTCTCTTATCCCCAGAAATCAGGGGGAGTTCCAACTCTCTATTCATGGTTGGTTCCCCTGACAACAAGTCCCCCATCCCCAGCTGCTTTCCAAAAGTCACCTCATTAACATAAACCTAGTTATGGTGCAAAGGGGCTTGTTATAAATAAGAAGACTCATTTCACCTTCATGGCTCTGAAGTGATTTCAGGAGCTGAGGACAAGAGACCAAATTTATGACAAAAGATGCTCGCATTGCTCTTATTGTTCAAGAAATTCCAAGAGTTTGGGGAGCTATGAGCCAGGAACTGTGGACAAAGAACAAATTTATATGAGAAATACATTTTGGTCCACTGAATGACCAAGTATAAATTTCTTATAAATCACAATATTGCAGTGACTGAGACAACAGCAACAAAGGGCTTTATTGGCAGAATATTGGGAAGCTTGCAGATGCAATGGGAGGCTGGAGACAAGGCTAGGAAACAGAAAGGAACCAGGACAGAAACAATTTGAGCTTAAACTGCTGCTTGCATGGATGACTTTCAATCATGTGTATTTTGTGCTTACATCGCTCTGCTTAAGATTGAAAGTGCTGGGATTTAGAATCTAGGTGTCTCTATTTAGGTCACCTGCTGGCCTCTTGGATTTGGACCAAGGGTAGGGCAGAAGGAGCCTCCAGGAACCCTTTTGACTTCCATTATGGGAAGGCAAGCTTCCTGATCACCTCTGCAAATTCCAATAGCATGATCAAACTATTCCGTTTATTGACCCGTTAACAACAAACAAATATCTTAGCTTCCTACTTTTGTAGCCTGAGAAGCTGGAGTCACATCCTTCCCTTTTCATCTCCTCACTACCTTCCTCCAGCTTTTATCTGCTTGTTCCTTTATTTTTCCTATTGCCAAGGTTGATAAAGTGTATGCTTTATTTTGCAACCATGCTTAAGTTTTCCATGCTTTTTCTATAGATTAATTTTTTAAAATAAAGTTTAACATTTATTATTTTTATTTATTAACTATTTTGTTTACACATCAGTCCAGTTGATGTCTCTCTAGTTATTTTGGTTGTCTAAAGCTCATTTTCTAGTAGATTCCTCAGGAAGGACTCATGGGAATAATATCCCCTGATTTCTTACATGTTGACAACAATTTGTGGGCCTTTATTCTTGAAAGTCAGTTTTGCTGGATAAAAAGTCCTTGGCTCCCACTTTTCTTTCCTAGATGTCTTAAATTTATTATTCCATTTTCTTTTGGCATAAGGTCTGATGATAATCTAATTTTCTTTCCTTTATAAGTAAAATGCTCTTTTTTTTCTATGTCCAAGGGATTTTTCTTTTTCTTTAAACTCCATTGGTTTTACTAGAATGTGCCTTGGTGTTGTTGGTTTGGGGTCAATATTCCAACACATGCAGTGTATACTTTCAATATGTAATTTCAAAAAAAAATTTTTAACCAAGAAAGGTTTTTAAATTGTATTTATGGCATTCTGTTCCTTTGGCCTTCTTCAGCAATTTTTATTACGTATATATTCACTATCCTTTGCCTATAATCAATATTTATCATTTTTGTCTCTCAAGCTCGTTTTATCTCCATTTCTAAGTTATTAAAAATATAGTTTTACCTTCTATTTTAAAAGGCTCTATTGTGTTTTTTCACTCCTTTATTCCTTCTAGTTAGTCTTTGTTTTTCAAATGATTCTTCTTTGTTTATAATTCTTTCCTGAGTTCTGTCACCTACTTTCTGAGTGTTTTAAATTCTGATATATATTGTTCTTTCACATACTGTATCATTTTCATAATATCTTGTAACTTGTTTGAAATCATAAGTTTGAGTTTTATCTGTTTTGTGAGCAGATCTTTCTGGCATACTTTCATCATCTGTGGGATGTTATGCTTCTTTCTTTTTTTCTTATAATAACTTTATGGGAGATTTGGCCTTGATAAACTTTGGTTGTCCATTTTTAAGAGAAATTAATTTTATGTTCTTTGGTATAGTGTTCACAAACATCGCATCTGGCTTTCTGAGATTCCCTGGCTTTCTCTTCTCCCCTAATTTATTCTGGACCTTCTCTTTGCTTTGTCTCTGTTGTCCCTCTCCTGATCAATTCTGATTCCATTACCATTAATTTCTCCTCACTCTGGGGTTCAAAGGAAGCCATCGGCCAATCAGTTTTTAGTTTTGACAGTTCATAGGGGCTGGAGTGCTTCAGTCCCTTTAGCAGTTTTTTCAGTTTTCAGTCGTATGATTTCATCTATGGAGGCCTGAGTTTGTCTGTGTGTTTGTTTGTGGGGCCTCTCGAGAACACGCCATGTACCCACTCTAATTCAAACTTCAAACTGGTCATGTTTCACAGCCTACAGTGATATCTTAAGAATTTCCTTCAATACTCTTCTAGGGTAGATCCAATAACTTCTTTTTTAATGATTTTTTTCTTATTTTGCTGGATTACATCTGTAGGGAATGCTTTAAGAAAAGGAGTTAGGAAGATGAACTTTCTGAGTCCTTACATGTCTAAAAAAGACTTTATTCTGCTATGAGGTTTCACTAATAGTTTCAGTGAGATAAAATTGTAGTTTTCCTTATAACTTTGTATATACTTCCTGATTGTATTCTAGTTTCCAGTGTTGTTTATGGGGAGCCTGATAGCAGTCTGATTCTTATTCCTTTAGAGGTGACCAATTTTGAACCTCTGGAAATCTTTAGGACTTTCTCTTTCTCTTTGCTGTTCTGAAATTTCTCAGTAATGTATGTGTGTGAGAGAGAGAAAGCAAATCATTCTTCATAATTTTTTTGAGGACTAGATGGGCCCTTTTCATCTGAAGACTTATGTCCTTCCACTCTGGAAGAAATTGTCTTCTACTGTTTTCAGGGACAATTTCCTTCCTTCCATTTTATCTGTTCTTTTATTCCGGAACTCTTATCAGTTAGCTGTTGGACCTCTCTGTGTTAGTTTCTAAAAATCAATCTTATTGAACTATTGTTCAGTTACAACAATATGCACTTATTTTGAGTATGCATTTACCTCTGTGACTACCACCACAATCAAGATATAGCATAGATTCATCATCACAAACATATTTTTCATGCTTTCTTGCAGTTATTCCCCCCACCTCCAGCTGCAGTCAACTGCTCTGCTTTCTGTCTCTATAGATTACTTTGACCTGTTCTGCAACACCATATAAATAGGATGATATCAATACAATGTGTATCTGGCTTGTTTGTACCTGGCTTCTTTTGCTCAGCCTGATGGGTTTTTTTTTTGAAATTTATCCATGTTGTACTTATCATCGTTGTTTCTAAGTAGTATTCCACTGTATGAATATACCTAATTTATTTACCTGGGTTGATATTTTATATCAGAGTTTAGCAGTTCAGAGTATATGCTCTGTAGTTCATGATCTTTGCCCTCTGGTGTCACACTTGGGGTTATGTTCTGTTACTTGGCAAAAGGGACTTTGAAGTATTACTGAAATGATCTTAAGATAAAAAGAATATTCTGTATTATTTGGTGGGCCCGATGTAATCACATGAGCCCTTAATATCATCAGAGGGGCTAAGAGTGATGTAGCAGTGGGGAAGTCAGAGAGATTTGAAGCAAGAGAAGGACTACATATGCCTTTGCTGGCTTTGAAGATGAAGGGGACCGTGGGCCAAGGAATGTAGGCAGCCTCTGGAAGGTGAAAATGATCTCAGGCTGACAGTTAACAAGAAAATGGGAACTTCAGTCCTACAACCTCAAGAATCTGGATTCTGTCAATAAGTGAATGATCTTGGAAATAAAGTATTCCTAGAGCGTCCCAGTAATAGCCCAGCTGACCAACACTTGATTTCAGCCATCTGAGACCCTAAGCAGTGGACCCAGTTAAGCATGCCTGGACTTCTGACCTACAGAACTGTGAGATAATGCATGAGCATTGTGTAAAGCCACTGTCTGTGGTAATTCGTTACGGCATCAATAGAAGGGTAGCATAGAGCCAGACTGTCTGGATTCAAATCCTGGCTCCACTGCCTTGTAACTGTGTGACCTCGCTCATGAACTTCAATTCATCACTTTGGATTACTGAGTATGGATGTCTTGCCAGCCCTCAAATTCAGTCAGTCTCAAAGTACACTTGCCTGTGCTTTCAAGTCTGTCTTTTCCCTTGACTTTTTCTTTTTGTGAAATATTCATTTTCCAAGTGACATTGAGAGAAATTCTGGCATTGGTTTTGCCTCATCCTTTCCTCAGTTCCCATATCTAATCATACAGCAGACCCTGTTAAGTCTCCCTGCACAGTGATTTTTGAAAATAACCCATTCTTTTATTTTCACCCCTACTGCCTCTGCCTTAGTACAGCCTCTCACATTCTCTCATGTGGATTGTTGCTGCCTCTGCCTCTAATCTCAGCCTCTTTAATTCAACACTCCAGACAGCCATGAGTGCCTCCTTGTCTAAATACGACTCTCATCATGCTACTGCCTTATTTAAAACCAACAAACCAACTAACCAACCAGACAACCAAACAAACAACCTAAAAACACCTTCTTTGGTTCCCAAAAGCTTCAGTACAAGTAAAAGTCAACTACTTATCCTGCCAGTCAAAGTCTTCCACAGTCTTGTCCCTGTCTTCTTTTCAAACTTTGTATTGTGTTTCTCCCCAAAGGAACCCTTTCATTCCAGCCATATGGTCCATTTGACATCCCGATACTCATGCTGCTTATATGACCTGCAATGCAGTTCTTTCACTTATTCTTACCTAATATTCTTTCCATCCATTAAAGCCCAACTTGACTCTCACTTGCTCCATCCACCCTTCTTCCACCCAAGAAGGATGCTGGGAATACAATACTAAAATCAATAAGCCTTTTCATTCACTTTTACCGAAAATTATCTGTCTCATCTTATAGAAACTTCTAATGCCAACACTGAAAATTCTCACTGTTCAGGAAAGTGAGGTCCAATGAGGAGAAGTGTCCTGCAATGGTGACACAGTGAGCGGATGACTCAGAGGTGAGTCTAGAATCTAGATCTCTGGCATCTAAAGTCAAAGCATTGACCACTCCCCCTGCTCATTGCATTATAATTTATCCTATGGTTCTTATACACTGCTGTCTTAGAATATAGATTTCTCAGTTGGTTCCCACATCCCTCATTAGTACTGAGTTCCAGGAGGGCAGGTGACATTTCTCCTACTTCTCTGAATTCCCCACAGCACGTAATCCATTGTTTTGGGCAGAACAGGCATTAAGCAAATATGTATTGATTGAACAGATATGATACATCACAACCTGACATAAAGAATCAATTTTCATTGTCTCATTACCATATTCTATCAATTAAAATTAATAGTGGCCTTGGGTCCTTGAGCAGTTACAATGACAAAGCATGATATTCCAAAATAGTCAGGTAAACTAGAGGCCCTAATGTATATTTCATAAAGTCTTTGAAAGGCAGAGCTGGAATTGCCCTAGAAGGTCATTTGACATAGCAGTCTCCTTTATTCCCCCCATTTTATTGATGGGAAAATTGAGATTCACAGAAGAACAAACAAGACTTGCCCAAATGTACACATTAAATGAATGGCATAGTCAGGACCAGAAACTAAATCTCCAAATTCCTGAGCCAAAATTTTCCATAAGCCAGGAGAACAGGTTACATACTACAATGGTTGAACTGTTAATTCCCTAGAGTTTGGAGTCTGACTGACCTGGCTCAGCCACTTGAGCAAGTCATCTCATCCCAGTGAACCTCAGTTTCTTCATTTTCAGTCATAAGCCTGCTTGGGGAGCTCCGAGGCCAGCCGAGGAGACAGTACTCTCCAAAGGTTGTGACACTTCCTGCACTGGATGGAAAAGACCCAACCATCAGCTGAGGTCCAAGGCCATGCAAGCCCCTGAAGACACTTAAGTGGAAGCCATGGATGGCCTAGTACATGCACAGATGTGCCCCAGATGTTGTCCATAAGCCTGAGATCAAGCAGTGTGGTCCTGTGCCTGCCTGGCATGGAGACAAACGTGAGGAACATTGGGGAGATTAACTAATTAGATACTGTGAGGAACCAGGGAGTAGGCACTGAAGTAATAGGACAGCACCCTCAGGAGCTGTCATTCCTCCATGTAGGGCCCATTGTGAAACTGTCAACAATGGCAGTTGAAAGTCAATGAGTGGAGGAGGACATCTTGTCTCCAAGGCACTCAGTTGGAACTGCTTAGTGCTAGGACAGCCAGAGGGACTTTGAGGTCTCACCAAAGGTTACGAACCAAAGAACCAGAAAATGTAGAGAATAGTATTTCAATGGTAAGTAGCACCTGCCCCTTGAGTAATTGTGGCTACAGGGACAAAGATACTAGGGGAATGCTCTGACCTCCAGGTAGAGTTCAGACAGGGTAAGGCTGGGTGTACGGACACCAGGGGCACTTAAGAATTAAGTCATGGCAGATGAGGCCTGATCAGAAGCATGGGAGACAAGAGGAAGAAACCCATGACATGGAGTCCAGATTTAATAAGCGTAAAGTGCTCAAATATCCAAATAAGTGGTAGAAGGAAACTGATTTATTGAACAGTTACTGTACATACTAAATTACCACAGACTTAGTGGCTTAAAAACAATATCTATTTATTATCTCACAGTTCTGTGAGTTGAGTATAGAATGGCTTAACTGGAACCTTTGCTCAAGGTCTCGCAGACTACTGTCAGAGTGTCACTGGGGCTGTGGTCTCATCTGAGGGTTGGAGTCCTCTTCCAAGCATATAGGTAGTTGTTGGCAGAATTCATTACCTTGCAACTTGCTTCTTCAAGGCCAGCAGGAGAGAGACTTTTATATCTCATCTCCACTGTCTTCTATAAAAGGCTCACCTGAATATCTCAGACCCACCTAGAATAATCTTTCTCTTGATTAAGTCAAAGTCAAACTAAATAGGGATCTCATTACATCCGTTAACTTCCTTCATCTTTACCATACAACATAATCTAATACGGATGTGACATCCATCACATTCACAGATTCTGCTCACATTCAAGGGAAAGGCTTATACACCAGGAGACAGGAATATTGAAGACTATTTTAGAATTTTGCCAACCACTGTCTGTCCTCTGACCTCCAACGACCCGCATCCCTTCTGAGTGCAAAATACATTCACAATGTTCCCGAGAGTCTCATCTCATTGTAGCATCAGCTCAGAATCCAAAATCTCATTTAAATCTCATCAGCTGAAAGATCCACATCTCATCATCTAAATTATCTCTATCAGGTACAGATGAGGCTTTCTCTCCATCTTTTAAGCTCTTTACATGTATTGTACTATTATACTTAATTCTGAGGACAATCCTGTGCATAAATTTTCATCATCCCCATTTTAAAAATAAGGAAACTGAGGCATGTAGAAGTTAGTTAACTTGCCTAGGGTCATTTAGAGATTAAGTTTCGCAGTTAAAGCTTGAGCCCAGTTATGTGGAAATGTGTTAACTGCACTCAATGTCTCTAGAGCAGCATGTTCTGAAGCCCTGTTGGCAAGTAGGGGATCTTAAATAATCATCCACATCCCCAGTAGCCACGCTTTGGGGACTGTTAAGATTCTCAGACTGGAGAGTTAAATGTCAGATAGCATCACTAACATTTTAGTATGGATGAAATTCCCTGCTTATGTTTCCATGGTGGAGGTGAGAATTGGGTTGAGAGAAGAGTATGAATTAATGAGAAAAATAAAACAAATGTTAGTGGCTCCAATTACATGATCTAAGAACCAAAAAAAGGAGGGGGAAATATGTGAGTACTAGCTCCTATCCTGCCATAACTTGATATATGACTTTGGGCAGATAGCTTTTTTCCTCTTTGAGCCTCAGTTTCTTTCTTTGTAAAATGAACATGTTGAATGCCAGATGGTCTCTCTGGGCCATTTTCAAAGGCCTGCAACGTTAACAAGAAGGGCAACCAACAATGCAGACAAATGTCATGATTTGGCATTTGGTAGAGAAAAGAGACCTGGTTATTTAAATTCCATGACATTGTTCTTAAACAGAGAATGCTTAAGCATATGGACATAGCCTTGACCTCAGAACATGTGATGGAGCCTTACAAAATATTGCCAGGGAAGAGCCCATGACCTTTGAGAAACAAAGGTGATATTTAAGCCATTGATGACCATTATTTTTATAGTCTATAAAAATATAGACTACTATATTTTTTAAAAAGCAGGGTCCTGAGGAGCGTCAGAGTGAACAAAGCCACATTAGCAGTAGATATATCTTGAATGCCCTGGTTGGTGAGGGCCAGAGGACTTGAATGCCTGGATAGAGGGAAAGGAGCTGTGGGCATGGGGGTGCAAGGTTAAACGGGGAGTAAACACCTCCCTCTCATGACTCCACTGATTGACCCAGAGTAACCATACACATCCTGCAGTTCCCTTCCCTCCATTCATGAAGCCCTACCAGTTGGTTTCACTCATTCCACAAATGCTGATTGTACAACTACTGTGTGCCAGACACTATGGGGGACTATGACAGTGATAAATGATATATAGTCTAGAACCATGCTACTCACTCTTTATTCATGCTGTCTATCCCTTGATCTTCCACAGAGTATCTGAGACAATTATTCATCCTTCAAGTCTCAGGTCCATGTCTGCTTCTTGGATGACATTTTCTCCGGTGAATGGCGCTCTTCTCTTTTCTCTGCCCTTCCCTTCCATTCTCAGCTCCTTCTGTGACCTCCTCACATAATACTTGCTACTACCAGTCTTATGCTTCAGATACACATGCATAGCTGTGATATCCCCTGGTAGTCTGTGAGGAACTTGAGAACAGGGAATGCTTTGTTTATCATGCAGTAGGTGTTCAGTGCTGCAAATTCTTCCTGGGGCTGCCCTTAGTGGCATGTTTCAGAATCACAGTCACTATTAGCACTGTTCTGGGGACTGTACTGAACACTTCATATACACCATCTAATTTAATCCTCATTATTCTACAGAGTCAATTGGCTATTAAAATAGTACAGTTCCTACAAGAACCCAGGTCTGCCTGATCCTCAAACCTGTTAAAATACTGTGCTAATCCACCTCCCAGAGGAGCCAGTAATGCACTGTCATCCTTTTATGGCTCCTATAGAGGTAGTTTTAGTTAGAAGCTAGCTCTTCTCAGCTTTTTTTAGTTCAGGTCAATTCTGAAGTGAATTTGCATTTGCCAAGCCCACCCAACCGCAGGTTTGGGGATGGAAGAAGGGGAGTGGAGGAAAGTAGGCTGAAAGCAACCCCAAAGCTCACTGAGCCAGGGAAAATGATCCTCCAGGATGCCCAGTGTTAGCGGATATGATGAAAAACAGTCTTGAGATAAGAGAAAGAGAGAAACCAGCCAGAGACAAAATGATGACAGGTGGCATAGCTAGGTTTGCCAAGTGGTGACTTGGAGGTTGTTTTCAGGGAAGAGCAGAAGAGGGAAAACCCCCACCCAATAGATTCAGTTCCTTTGACCACAGAAGGGAACATCGGAGGTGCTCAGCTCCTTGAAGCCACCCCACACATCCTGCTTACTTTTAGTAGGAGCCAGTGAAGGCCAGTATTGGCTGCTTCAGTGTCACCTTCGTGCCCTCGGCAGTGATAGACTCCACTTGACACTAGAGGCTTTTATCAGGTCTGTGACACATAGATGTATTTTTGGCTGAAAATGTAGAAAATAAACTGGCCATTGTTTGTTAACAAAAAGCAAAGAGCAGCTTTTTGAACAAGCAGCACAGTGGCCCTTCCATCTGAGCACTCCTTTTTACCTTTTTCCACCAGAGGATGAACACTTCTTTATATATTTACAGTCAGTTGCAATAAACTCTGGGCTTTACAAAATTCATGTACAAATTGAGTTTTTAATGCTGCATATCAGATACAAATTAGGTCCTCTCCCACTTTACTTAGTAGTTTATATTCCAATCACCTTTCTTTGCTCATATTTTTTATTAACAATTTTAAATTTGTGTCTAGGGTGATTTTTAATAAATCATTTGGTAGTGCTCAGCCTGCATATTCCAGCATTCTCCGCACGCACACATTCAGCTGCCCAAGAGAGTTGTTCACACCTAAGCACTTGGAAGACTCCAAGAAGCTCCTTGTTCAAATATATTTTATCAGCTGCAGATAGATAAGCCACCGTGTAATGCATTGTTAATATTGAAAACTGTATTTGCACACACCTGTGCAAGGATATATTTATATTTATATCTATGTATTTATATCTATTTGCTTCCATTTGTCAGAGATGCTGAAAGATTGCAGGTGCTGATGGAGTTTTGCCTTTCCCAAGGGCTTTAGAAGTTCACATTCTCCAGGGTGCAAACTAGAGCCCTAATAAGAGGACGAGGTACTGTCCCTTCCAAATGGTGCTGCTGGCTCCCCAGAAGTAAGAGCAAATGGCACTCCTGGAAGGGCAGGAGGAGATGGCATGACAGGAATGAGGATGTCCAGCTGCTACACACTCGAACGTCACTGTTCTGGAAGAAGGCAAGCTTCCTGGAGAAGTAGTCAGACTCACCCCCACTCCAAAGGGCAGCCAGGTACCCAGAAACCAGATACAGCCACTTGTTTGAAGCTGGAACAAAACAGCCAGAGCACATCAAACAGGTTTAGAGTTTCAGGGCAGTGCAAGCAGAGGGAAAACGCCCATCGTGGAAGGGCAGGATGAGGCAGAGATCCAGGGAGGCAGTAAGGTGGAGGTGTTTGTCAGCAGGTTCCAGGTCTCGTCTGAAGCTGGCTTCTGGAATGGGAGACGTTAACTGATTAAAAGCACACCGTCTTTGGAGTCATACAGACCTAGGTTTACATCCTGGCCTTGGGACTTAGAGTGCGACTTTGTGCAAGTTACTTATTACAGCTCTGATTCTCAGTTACATCATCTGTTGAACAGGTATAATTGCAGCAGTCACCTCCTAGGGTTATGGGGATGACTGGATTTGTCGGTACAAGATGCTTAGAAAAGTGCATAGCCCAGAGTGAGTGCTCAAAAATAGTACTCATTATTGAAATTAGACTAAAATAAAATAAGACATTTAGCCTTTAGAGGAAGGGTAGGTGAGGATGGACCCTTACCCTTACCTGGAGAACCTGGGTGACCAGATCCCAGGTGGGCAAGTGTTTGATCATAAAGCTTTAGTTTAATCTGTGTCGGGGGGCAAAGCCACAGGAGAAAATAAGCTCAGTTGCTAGAATTTTGTCATTGCATTAGAGAAGGATTTTATGATGAGGTCCCTGAAATATTTAACCAAGACTTCCTAAGTCCCCCTTATTGGTTAGGCATGATTCTCTGGTTCTGCAAGGTGTGGGGGGAGGCTCGGCCAGTCCAGCTATAGAGAAAGAAGGGTTGAAAGGACAGAGCACCAGATGCGTCCCCATCTTGCAGCCGTAGCCAAGGTGTTGACGGGGGAGCTCAGAGCCAACTCGTGCTCCTCTGGGTCTCAAAGCACCTTAATCCAAGGCATCACCAGCGTTGGCCTAGATTATTATAACAGCTTCCTAACTGCTGTTCCTGCTTCCACCCTTGCTCCCTCTGCACAAAATCTGTTCTCAAAAGGCAGACACAGTAATCCTGCTAAACAGTGATTCTCAGCCCATAATGCACATTAGAATCATCGGAGGAACTTTTGAAAATACCCTATTCCAAAAAGTTAAATCAGAACCTCTGATGTAACATTTTATTTCTTGCTCAAACCTTTTAGTGTCTTCTTTTCTCTCCCAGAGAAAAGACAACTTCTTACCATAGCTTATATGATTAGTTCATATGCCTGTTTTTCTGACTTGATCTCCTACCATTTTCCTCCTTGCTCACTATGTTCCAGACACACTGTTCTCTTTGCTCTTTTTTTGAATGTGCCAGGCAAGCTTCTCCCTCACATACTTTTCACTTACTGTTACCTCTGCCCAGAGCACTCTCACCCAGACACATACATGACTCACTCGCTCACTTTCTTTAGGCCTCTGCTTAAATGTCGTTGCATAGGAAAGGCCCTCCATGCTGAGTCTATCTGCAGTACCACTCCAGTCGCACTCTGTCCCTCTGTCCTGCTTTCTTTGTTTCACACACTGTCACTACCTGACTTTATATTTCAGATCAATTTATTTCTATTTTCCCCACTAGAATGTAACATCTATGAAGACAGGGATTTCTTTCTATCTTGTTCATATCTATATGCCCAGCTCTTAGAGCTGTGTCTGGCACATAACAAATATTTTGTGGTTCGTTGGTTGAATGAATGAATGAGTGAGTGAGTGAGTGAATCTCTGTTCCATCTTGCTAGGCTCTGAGTGTATGGGAAGAGCCAGAGGAAGCTCCCTGGCTGTGACAGTGCATATTCAGCACATGCGTAGGTAGAACTGGTGTGCAAAGTCTTAGCTCAAGACTACATTAATTAATTGAAAATCTATTAATAATCAATATGTCCAGATGGCTTTTGTTTCAATGGTCATAGGATGGACTTCTAGCCATCCTAAAAGCTTGTTGGTACGTAACTTGATAGGTATCACAAAGCCTTGTTTAGAGTCTTGGAGTGGAAAGATTTCTGAGCTTAGCTCTAAAAATGTAGCAGATGGCTATGCAAATGTGGTAACTGATAGTAATACCACATTTGCATAAATACTGTATTTTCAAAGCAATTTATTGCTTTACAAAAAGCTGGACCAGAAATGGTACATTATTTGTTTTCCATTAGCCCTTGAATGTGATTCCAGTTCATATAATAGGCTGGGTGGCTCTGCAGTGCTCAGATTTACCCTATAAAACCTTGTGAAGCCACCATGTGGATCCAAACAGATCTCGAAATAGCATGATCCTTCCCCAAAATGGTTATGCCCTATTTTTCATCATTGAGGAGTGACAAAATTGGCCCTCATTTCTGCCTTTTTGCTTTATTTCCACTTTACCCAGCCCAGCCCAGCTGGACAGTTCACTGTCACAGGAACAGTCCTGCCTTGAGCATTGCCACTTCTACAGCTGTGATTCTGGAATCTTCCCTGCCTAGAAACCTCTCTGTCTTTTCAGCCTGTTTGAATTCTAGCCCCCTTCCAGGGACACATCAAGTACCCTCTGCCCAGTAAAGTCTTCTCTGACCATCCCAGATCAAACCGATGACCCCTCTGAACTCCGGGGAAACCACTGCTCATGCCATCGACTGGGTCCTTCAGTAGCTTCATCTCTGGACGTCACACTGTAGTAGCAGAACTAAAATAGTCCTAGACTTAAAACTATTCTAGATCCCACTTAAAGTTTTTTTTAAAAGCCATAAAATGATCAAGTTGATCCACAAGTAAAATAACTGCCTGCCAAAACAAGTTCTTCATTAAAGGAAGACAATAAAATATAGACACTCAATAAAGTAATTTTTACAATACCCGTCAACCAATCAAAAATTAATAGGCCTCGGGGCTTCCCTGGTGGCTCAGTGGTTGAGAGTCCGTCTGCCAATGCAGGGAGCACGGGTTCGTGCCCCAGTCCAGGAGGATCCCACATGCCACGGAGCGGCTGGGCCCGTGAGCCATGGCTGCTGAGCCTGCGCGTCCGGAGCCTGTGCTCTGCAACGGGAGAGGCCGCAGCAGTGAGAGGCCCGCATACCACCAAAAACAAAAAAAAGTTAATAGGCCTACAAAGAATCAGGAAAATGTGATGTATAACCGGGGAAATGTTAATTTAAAAAATAGACCCAGGGCTTCCCTGGTGGCGCAGTGGTTAAGAATCCACCTGCCAAGGCAGGGGACACGGATTTGAGCCCTGGTCCGGGAAGATCCCACATGCCACAGAGCAACTAAGCCCGTGCGCCACAACTACAGAGCCTGCGCTCTAGAGTCCGTGAGCCACAACTACTGAGCCCACCTGCCACAACTACCAAAGCCTACACACCTAGAGCCCGCGCACTGCAACAAAGAGTAGTCCCCACTCACTGCAACTAGAAAAAGCCCATGAGCAGCAACAAAGACCCAGCCAAAAATAAATAAAATAAATAAAAATTTATAATAAACAATAACAAATAGACCCAGAAATAACATAAATGGAGTTAGCATATAAATATTTTAAAACAGCTATTATTAATATGCTAAATAATGTAAAGAAAAACATACATATAATGAGAAGAGATCAAATCTCTAAAAATGAACTAAATAGAACTTCAAGAGCTGAAAAATACAATACCTGTAATGAAATGTTCACTGGATAGTTGTTGGAGCATATTAAACACTGCAGAAGAAAATATCATTGAACTTGAAGATGTTATTGTAGAAACTATATAAACCAAAGCACAGAATAAAATGATTGAAAAGAGCAGAACAGCAATGGTCTGTGGGACAATATCAAGAGGTAAAGCAAATGTGTAGTCACATTGCCAGGAGGAGAAGAGAGTGCAGAAAATTATTTTAAGTAATGATGGCCAGGGGCTTCCCTGGTGGCTCAGTGGTTAAGAATCTGCCTGCCAATTCAGGGGACACAGGTTTGAGCCCAGGTCCAGGAAGATTCCACATACCAAGGAGCAACTAAGCCCGTGCACCACAACTACTGAGCCTGTGCTCTAGAGCCCACTAGCCACAGCTACTGACCCCATGTGCCACAACTACTGAAGCCCACGCGCCTAGAGCCCATGCTCCGCAACAAGAGAAGCCACCGCAATGAGAAGCCCGCCCACCACAACAAGGAGTAGCCCCCGCTCGCTGCAACTAGAGAAAGCTCGCGGGTAGCAATGAAGACCCAATGCAGCGAAAAATTAAAAAATAGTAATAATAAATAAATAAATAAGTAAATTAGAGTGGATTAAAAAAAAAAAGGGTGGAGAATATGTATGCCAATATTATCACTGATTCTAATTGGAAGAAAAGGCCTTTGTAAATTCATTATTTGGATCATCATTTGTGAAAATTATTAAAAGCTTTCACGAACAATTCTAAAGTAAAATGGGTTTTAAAAATTGAGGTATAATTTACACAAAATCTCCAGATATTAAGTGTACAGCTTGATGAGTTTTGACAATTGTATACAACCAAGTAATTACTAGCCAATCAAAATATAGAAAATTTCCTTGTACCCCTTCCAAGTCAATTCCCACCACCCAGAAGTAACCATTTTCTGATATCTATCACAACAGACTAGTTGTGTTTGTTATATAATTTCACATACATGGAAATCTACAGTGTTTACTCTTTTGTGTATGACTTCTTCCACTTTTCATAATGGTTTTGAGGGTCATCCACGTTGTTGCATATATTAGTAGTTCATTCCTTTTTATTGCTGAGTAGTGTGTTATTGGATGAATATAACACAAATTGCTTTTCAACCTCCTGCTAATGAATTTTTGAGTTGCTGTTGTTTTTTCATATTATGAATAAGGCTCTTGCCCAAGTCTCTTTGTAGACATGTTTTTCATCTCTTGGATAAACACCTAAGAGTGGAATCTCTGGGTCATACGGAAAATATAGGTCTAACTTTAAAATAAATTGCCAGTTTTTCAAAGTAGTTGTCAGTTTTTACACCTCTACCATTAATGTATGAACATTCCAGTTGCTCCACATCCTTGCCTCTACCATGTGTGAGATGGTATCTCTTTATGGTTTTGTCTCTTGATTATTGATGTTGAGCACCTTTTAGAGTGCTTATTGGCAATTCGTGTACCTTCTTTCGTCGAGTGTCTGTTCAAGTCTTTTGCCCATTTTTTATTGGGTTATTTGTTTTCTTACTACTGACTTATAGTTCTTTATACATTCTTGGTACAAGTCCTTTATGAGATATATGTATTGCAAATACTTTCTCCATTTTGAGGCTTGTCATTTTCTTAACAGTATCTTTTGATGGGTAAAAATTTTAATTTTGATTAAGTCTACATTGTGAACTTTTTTTCTCTTAAAATGTCCACGTTTTGCATTCAACACTAATATATCATAGTATATTACCCCAGTAAAGGCGGTTCCCTCACGCGCCTAACAGCCTGGCTGGCTTACTCCTATGAAGGCATATTGACCCTTGTACTCAGCATAACATGAGAACATGTTAAAAATGTGTAATTTCGGGCTACACCCCAAATTGGTTGTATCAAAATCTACTTTTTAACAAGAACTCAGGTGGCTGGTAAGCACATTAAAGTTTGAGGAGCACTAATCTGTGTAAAAGTCCAACATCTCACAATTAGCCTAAAACCCCATTGTGAGTTTCCTCCATCAATGCCATAAAGAGATTCCACTAAATACACAGTGCTCAAATAACTTTTTAACCTGTAACCTTTTTAACATTAGGGTCAAATAATTTATCAGCATGTGGACGGGTGGATTTTCATGTTCATTTGTTTTCAGTCATCAATATTTAGTTCAACTCCAGATACTCTACTGCAGCCAGGGAGTCTAAGTAGAACAGTTGGATTCGTTTATATATTTTAGAAAACCTGTTTCTTGCCTCTCCTGAGAGACCACTGAGTCAAGCAATGCCTTTTTCCCACCATCCGGTTAGCTCCTGTGATAATTCATTTTGTCGCTGCTCTGAGAAAGCTTCATTTGAAACTCATAATCTGGTTGAGCAATTGCTTTCTTTCCCTCTGTGTTCTTGGTTATTCTCAGAGGGACTTACTGAAAAATACACTTTCTTGCCCATGAATTTGCCCAACCGTCTTTAAGACACGTCAGTGTAGGTGAACAACTAATTTATGCAACACCACATTCTGCATAGAAAAGGACTCTAATTGGCGCCATATATAAACCACACTGACATCTGCACTTGAAGACATTCAAATGGATATAGTGTTATGTGAGGCAGTTATTCTACTAGAGCATTTGTTGATCACGGCATGAGACCCACACTTGCATTTATTTATTCCATTGTGCTTCCCAAATGAAGGTTGATAGAGCCTGAATAACTCTTCAAATCTTGAACAAGGTTGCCATATTTTTTTGTGGGCAGTGAAATCAATAACTAAAGAATGTGCATAGTTGGTCAGGGAAACCTGGGCTGCAAGCCAAGCTCTTTTGCTCACTAACTGTGAACTTGGGCAAATTACTTAGACTCTCTGAGTCTCAATTTCCCTCATACATGAAATGGTGATAAAAGAAATGTGAGGCTCAAATTCAATAATGTTAAGAAAATATTTTGACAGTTTTCCTGGCCCATAGTATGCATTCAATAAATGCATGCTCTAATCATTATTTCATAGAGCACGGCTAGCCTGGCCTGATGCTTAGAATCCTTACCTTTTTCCATCCTGGGAGTGAAGGTTGCCTTTTATGTACTCTGTATGTGTGCCTGTATGTATGTAAGCGTGCATGTGTGCATGCATACATGTTTGTACGTGTTTGAATTGGGGCTACCAAAGAGAGACTTGAAAAGCTATGGATGACTGGTGCGGGTTAGAATAGGAAAATCAAAAGTTTTCAAACTTTTGTCAATCCCTTCTAAAATATCTTCACAAGTTATCTATTGTGTCATGCTTTGTTAGAACCTCATTGCATAGAGCAATAGTGGCTATATACACTAAAAAACACAGAATTAAATAGCTTATATAGGAATTATTATTTTGTAGCCTTACTTACTCATCACACATTCAATTTTTAAGTATTTGAACAGAAACTGTGGGCACAAGTGCTCTGGGATAGGACAGTTGCTTCAAATGCCCCTGGTCATTAGGCCAGCTGAGAGACTAAGGATGGATTCAGAACTCGCCATCTCTGCCTACTAAAAGAAAATGTCACATCATTTTTGAATTTCAGAAATCCTGGGAGATTTCTGGACATAGGCTAGAAAGGTGATAATTAAGCATGTGAAGAATTTTCTCCTTGCTAGGAAAAGATTTTAAAAAAAATGAGAGTGACTGTTGGGTTAGATAGTATTCCACATGAAGAATTGATTGGTGAAAGCGCAGAAAGAGTTTTCATTTTCTGATACCAGCTCTCTGAGCTGGGCTTATTTGTAAGGTTCCTTAAGTTTGGCTGACTCTTGGTTGGGACTGAAGGGCCTGTTGCAGACTGCTTCGTTTGGAATCATGGGCAAGCACATAAACGCAGAAACACAGAAAGGCAATGGACTTTTCACTGCTGTTTATTAGGACAGTGAAAAGTCAGAGACTGAAGTTCTTCATGGTGGGCTTCTCGAGTTAAGAAGGCCGCGCAGCCTCCCTACCTATATCCTCCTCCCTCACCCCTCAGCCGGGTTAGGGTGTGTTGAATGAGGTACCTGCCTATAGGGATTTTATGCAAGCATAAATTAGTGAGCTTCTACTGCAAAGGTAACAGCTTGATAGGCAATCAGCTTAATAGCTAAAGGTTACTCTTAAATATTACATTGCACATTTATTTTTATGTCCACCTTGCAAAAGTGCTTACCAAGGAGGTGTATGCCAGAAAGCACTATTGATTCGAGAGCCCTTTGCTGCACTGTGGTATGTACTCTCATTAGGCCAGCATCTGCGCTGTGAAGGACTCTCTTCCTGCACCAGGAACTATGTGAAAATGGCCAGGAAAATAGTGTGTTGATGACATCACACTCTCACTCCTGCTTTTCCACTGTTGAGTGCAAACACCCTTGGCCTTTGCTTGTGTTGTTCTTGGGAATTCTGAGGCCGCTGGGCAGTGTGGGGATGCTTATCAGCCTGAGTTCTCTCAGCATTCCGCAGCTACCTTGCCTTCCTCATGCCACGCTCTCCTACTGTCCACAATTGCCTCTTGCTCTCTTACTGGTCACTGGGACTCTGGATGGAGGTGTGCACGCTTCAGCGCATTTAAAGCCAGCTGATACAGTGAAAGAAACTGTAAAGGGAGACAGACTTGGGTTCCACTCTCGACTCCGACCCTCACTTGCTGTGTGCCCTTGGGCTAGTGACTTCATGTCTCTGAGCCTCACTTTTCTGATCTACGAAATCAAGATAACAAGAGCTCATTCATAGAGATGACAAGAAAATTAAATGTAAGAATGTGTCTAACAATTGGCACAATGCCTGGTACATAGTAGCCACTTGGCAAGTATTACTCTTTACCTTTCTCTTAGCATGAAGCAACCCCCAATGGCCCTCCAGGATCCCCCAGAGGCCCCAAGTTCTCTCTGCTCCCCTGTCCCATTCATGGACTAAAATGTGTACATGCCATCTGTCTTCTTCCCCTGACTCTGCTCAGGGCCTTCCTGCTAAGATGTCCACTCTCAGTCATGACCCCCTATTTCTCTTCTATCAGTATTCCAAGGTTTCACAGAAATTAAGAGCATCCCCTGTTCTCCCAATGGTTGAGGACCCTTGGCCTGGCCTGTAGCATCCAGAGATTAATCTTTTCCTTTACCTGGAGCCCTCTTTAATGGGACCGATGCCTTTGGTATCTTGACAACTGGTTTAAGCCTGGCTTTAACCAGCAGATCCTTGATTCTAGCTGAGCTGGTAATGGAAGGGGGAGAGACACTAACTTACAGCTTCCACCAAACTCTGACCAAATGCCTCAAGGACTGGCCATAGCCAAGACCCAGCTTTAAGGCCGGCAGAGGCGCTGGGCTTTATTTTACTCACTCCGCAACTCTATGAGCTTGAACTTGGCAAAGGCATGGCTAGTGACAGTGTCAGCCTCATGAGACTTCGTGGAGGGAAGAGCAGAACTTTTAGTAGCAGTTGTCAGTTTTCTGATGCCTAAGCTCATGGAGCGCTCATGTTTACACTGCAGTCTGGGCTGCTCGTGCCTGAAAAACCTGAATGTCTCCAAGCTTCAGAGCTTCGCAGAGCTAGGAGGCAGCAAAAGCATCCTCTGACTTCACTGAATTCCTTGGCTGTGTCTACATAAACATAAAGCAAGTGATAGAAAGAAGAACCAGTCTAGGCAAATTAGCTCTTTGGAAGACAGTCCAGCTGGTTTAGGTCAGAACTAGAGGGACTTCCTCAGAGGTAGCTTTTTCGAAGCAACAGGCTAAAGTATCATATATTCTTACAAAGCAGAGTGGTGCATTGCAAGACAGATGGGTGTGGAACTACCTACCCGATCATGCAATGTGGTGATGAGTTGCCAAACCCCAGGTCACTTTGTTCTCCTATGTAGTATACTTACAGAATACTTTCCTGTAATAACTATCTGATCTCTTTGGCCTTTCTAACTACAATCTGTGTTACCAATTTCAGGAGATAAGGAAAGAAGCTGCTTTACCCTTCTTATCCTCAATGACATATTTTTGATATTCTGATTTCAGCAGAAAATGGAGCAAACAAGACAGGGTACTAGCTCTGTGCCCTCCAGCAAGTCTTTCCACCTCGAAGGCTCAGCTTCCTCATCACAGAACGTATGCAATCGTATATGTTGACTAAATGGATGAATAAATGAATATAAATGGGGATAATAATAACAACACTCAGCTTATAGCAGTTTTGTGGAGAGTAAATGAGAAGCTCCATGCATTTATGTTCCTGGCACATAGCAGCAAGAGGTGCAGTAGGCGTCAGCTCCTTCTCTCTCCCCTGCGCACACATAGCCCCACCGCCTTCCAGGCAGCCCTGTTCAGATTGCTGCAGCAAATATTTCGTTTCAGGCTGCCTTCCTTCAGCACCTCTGGAGACTGCCTTCCATGCAGCTGCTGTGTGCATGCTGATGGCAGGTGACTCAGAGACAGTGTTAACAGGGTGATGGAAACCGCCACAAAAGAGGGTAGTCTGAAGGCAGAAATAACTACTGTGAGCCCAAGTGCCCATTGATCATCGTTCTCAGCGAGCTGAAAAGGTGCACTTTGGCTCATTGGAACTTTTGCTGAAACTAAATTTCTTAGAATATTTCAAGATTCTTAGTCATTTAGATACTTTGCCGAAGCAGAGAAATCCCAGCAGGAAACAAACCTGATAGTTTACACGCAGTACCGCAGGGCACGAACTAGGCTTCAGATTTCTTTGAGAGCTGATGCGTGCTCAGTGGTGTACGAAGGAAATGGAGGATGTGGGGGTAGCTGCTGTCGCCACTGAAGACCCTCGTGGCCCACCCCATGTCAGTGAAATGTCGCTCTCTTTGTGGTCTCATCCTCCTGGCCTTAGCAGCTTTTTCTCGACATGCTTCTTTGTGACCCTTCCTATGTCGTAGCAGATATTTTTATCCCCTTCTTCCCTTTCCCTCTTGTGAACTCACTTCTTACAGGTTGTTGATTTTCCCCCTCTATCACATTGTCCATTCTCCTGTGCCGGACATGGCCTTCAATTTGATCTGCCAGATTATCCCAGATATCTCATCAAATTTCAAGTTTGCAGCTAGAAAGGATATCATTCCAGAAAATAAAACTGCCCAAGAATTAGAGTTGCATTAAAACAAATGGGCTTCCTAGATAGGTTGTGAGATCCCCGTCACAGGAGGTATGTAAGCACTGGCTCACTGGCTCACTGATGTAGACGTTGGAGGGAAGGTTTTAATATCTGATGGGTCTCAAGAATTCTCAGATTCTATAAACCTTAGCAAGACCAACTCTCTCATTTTACAAATGAAAAAATTAAAGTTAGAGGTTTAAGGAGATGCATTCAGTACATGAACAGGGATAAGAGCCCAGATTTCCTGACTTGTAGTCCAGGGCTTTTCTCACTATAACATACTGGTGTCCTAATCCCACATTTGGTCTCACTTTCCCTGAAAAGTTCTCCTGGATTAGATGCATTTTGGCCTAAGTTGCACTCTACCTCAAGTATAACACCTTATCTTCCAAAAACGTTTCAGCACCACCATGACCCCCACTCACACACCCATAACGTGAGGGAGGGGCATTAAAATTTTTATTAAGAAATGTCTTTGCGCCAAGCTATTGGATGTACCATTGCCAATAAAAATAATCAAATTTGGAAGAGGTATCTAGGAAGTTAGGTTAATACCCTTCCCTTTCAGGTGCTGTCCACGCCTTCCTTCTTGGTTACTTATGGCTACTTAGGCACAAAGACATAACTGAACCTTTAGGTTGGCCCTGCTAAGTTCAGTATTACACAGGATGAAGAAAACTAGAGTCTTCCCTTTGGGGAGCTGAGATTCTTGTTGGGAAGATAGCACACATGTGAGAAAAATACTCGAGGACAATTACAAGTAACATGGCAGCAAGTATGCGATCATATGCTTCTAACTGAAACTGTAGGTAAGAGCTTAGGGTACATGAAGGGGAAAGATTAGGGCTATTTTTCCATCGATTTTTTTTTCACAATAATTGCTCTACCATCATCATCATCAACAAACAACACTGATGTGTGCCTTCCCTGCTGGAAGGGGAAAAGAGGAGGCATTCATGTCAGGATGGAGGTCAAGGCCACGCATGTATCAGGCAGCAAGTGCTCAAGGCCAAGAATGTTCAGGTACATAGGTGGGCAGAGGAGGTGGTGAAAGCAGAGATCCCCAAGGGCCTGAAGAGAAAGGGAGGACTTTCCTGCAGAATGCTGGTCTCAAGCTGCTTCTTAAGGAATAGCTAGGAAACAGAGAAGTGCAATGTATGTCAGGTAGGAAAAACTATCGAGAAAGGTTTAGTTTACTATGAGGTTGTAGAAGATAACGTTGAAGAAAGAGGCGCCCAACTGTGAAAAACCACAAAGGGCACATTAAATGAGGAGTTTGTTTGTGCTTTATCCTATAGCCACTAGAATACAACTGAGGATTTTGAAAGGAAGAGGAGAGGGGTAAACTTTATAAAAAGTCTCTTAGAAGGATTCATTTGACTTCCAGGTGTGGGCTGTTACTTGTAGTGATAGTGGGGGAATGATCACTTAGATGTGCATATGGCGTCAAAGCCTAGAGCTATGGACTTCAAGAAGAAATGGTAAAACCAGAGCCCTTCTTTTGGTGTGAATATTTATGGAAAGCAATACACTACATTTGAAAAACAAAGATCAAAGGAAGTTGTTTACTTAAAATCAATAGGTAAGTCTTCAGTGATTCGGGGTATTTGACCTCTTCTTTCACTTTCATGTTTTAAAGGGAATATAAGAACAAGATGAATACTGATTTCTTCTTTTAATTATGCATGAGTAAAAGTATCTTATATTACTGTGAGTATCTTTTCTTTTTTAAACCTAAATATAACTAAAATACTACTTATTGCTAAATTAACAATTCAACAACATTAAAGTGAATATTTGAAAATAAGCCCTTGTCCCTGACAGTACAACCCTTTTTCTTTCCCATATTCCCTTCCAGACTTAATCCTTATATGTAATTTATTTCACATGATTGTCATTACAGTTATTTATGTAACTGTCATTAAAACCTACATATTAAATGAATGTGTTTTAATTGAAAACTCACAAGAATAAACCAAAATGTTATAGAGTCTAAAATAAAATGCTGTGTGGGCTTCCCTGGTGGCGCGGTGGTTGAGAGTCTGCCTGCCGATGCAGGGGACACGGGTTCGTGCCCCGGTCTGGGAAGATCCCACATGCCGCGGAGCGGCTGCGCCCGTGAGCCATGGCCGCTGAGCCTGCGTATCCGGAGCCTGTGCTCTGCAACGGGAGAGGCCGCAACAGTGAGAGGCCCGCGTACCGCAAAATAAAATAAAATAAAATGCTGTGTTGACACAATTTTGTTATGACTCCCCAACTTCTCTCTAAACTACACCTAAAGTCATGCAAGATGTTAAAAGGCCCACTCATATTTAAAAACCTGAGACTTGGCATCCCAAGAACATACAGTGTTGATATTTTGGGGATCATTATACTTTTCATAAAGATATAAAATGGGCTTTAAGATCTGGAGCTAATAGTGGCAATACTTATTTAATTTTTCCAATAATAATAGCAGTTGCATCTTTCGTGTGTCTATCAATTGCCAGGCACAGGTGCTAAGCAATTTACATACTTTAATGATGTCACTAATTCCTTACAGCATCCTAATGGGGTAGGTATTATCCTCATTTTACATGAAAGGAAACTGATGCTAGAAAGATTAGTGACTTAGACAAGATCACAAAGTTCAAAATAGCAAAGGGGGATTTCAGGCTTAAGTTGGCCTCATTCCTGTGTCTGAACTCTTAACTGGCTCTCAAGATAATATTTTCAATTTTAACAGGAAAGGAGCTATTTTTGTTCCTCTTATTTAGTGCCTCAGTCCCAGCTCCCATGTAACTTTTTGTTTCAGCAGTAGCAACGCTACAGAATCCTTGATCAGAGCCATAAGCGGAGTGTGACCAACCCTGTGGCTGACAATAAAGGCATGAATCCCAGGAGAAGTGGGCACACTGAGAAACTGCCCTGAGCAAGCCTTTGGAGGACTCTACCTAGTAGGAAATTGCTTCTTCCTCCAATGATATGGAGCCCAGGTTCTGAGCTGCTGGGAATCACTTACGTAATCCATGTGTTCTCATATTTCCATATTATAATACCTGTACGAGTTAGAAGATGGGGTAGGTATGTGACTAAGCACAACTCCATCCCATTAGTCTTTTGGCAAATATTCTTTGAGTACCTACTCTATGTCTTCCATCATATTTGATCAACTCTTGTCACTCTCACTTGTGTTTGCACAAATGTCTTCTGTTTCTTTTATTGGAGCTTCAGTTAATCCTTTCATCTTACTTTTTGCTTATTTTTCTCTACTGTATATTTGAGGAAACAGAAACTTCCGTGGCAGTTTCTCGGAGGCAGTCTGGGCTAGCCATGCCAGGCACTCTCTGGTCACTTTCCTGATGGAGTACTGCCTGAGGAAAAGTCTTCTGAACACTCACTATTAGTGCTTTGGGCGGCACAGGGGCCATGTCCAGCCTCCTGGGCCTGCAACCCATGTAGTCAGAGGGCTGTGCCTAGAAGGGCCCCAGACTTGGTTGAATGCTCTGCTGTTGCTGTCTTGAAATGCTTAATGATTTTTGAACAAGGAACCTTGCATTTTCATTTTGCACTTGGCCTCACAAATTATGCAGCTGGTCCTGAGTGGGGCCATGGCGCACTCAAGCCAAAGGGAGCTGTGCTCACATACACAATCCTTCCCAGCCTCGCCTAGATCCCCTTATTGGATTGCAGGTGGATGTGAAGATGCCTGGCCAATTCACCTCACTAAATGGTAGTCTGCTCTCCAATAACCAGGGTTAAACATCTTTCAGTTATATTTGAAAATTGCTCTGCGTCAGACATCCTCTAGGTATAGAATGGTAGAGTCAGAAAAGTGGCTTACATTTAGCTCTACCACTTGCAAGATGATCTTAGTAAGTCACTTAATGTCTTGGGGCCTCAATTTTCTATCTGTAAAATGGAAATAACAGGGTCTGCCTTACAGACAGGGTGTTTGTGAGACAAATAAGTTAATGTATTTGAATATCATTGAGTGCTATTCAAGCTTTGGGATCAGTATAATCGTTTATTCTTTCCAAGGTATATGTACAATAGCTTAGAAGTTTTTCTACTTAACAGAATAAACAAGTGATTATTTTAAGAAATAACTGTAGGAGTTAGGAAATCCACAAAGAAATAGATCAAAGGAAACATAAAACTTTGCAGAGAATACATGACATTTCTGGTGTTAGAAACTACCAAAGTGATTAAATAACTACCTTTTTTTTTTTTTTTTTTTGGCACTACGCGGGCCTCTCACTGTTGCGGCCTCTCCCGTTGCGGAGCACAGGCTCCGGACGTGCAGGGTCAGCGGCCATGGCTCACGGGCCCAGCCGCTCCGTGGCATGTGGCACCTTCCCAGACCGGGGCATGAACCCGTGTCCCTTGCATCGGCCGGCGGACTCTCAACCACTGCGCCACCAGGGAAGCCCACCACCATGATATTTTTAAGTTCTTGTTGCAGTTCTCATTATTTTAAATAACAATTAAGATCTCAGGAGCATCATTTCTCAGCTACAAATCTATTGGTTTTTCTGCACAGTAGCCTAACACTTCAAAAAGTAGAACTGGAAATATTTGGGAAGAACTTACGACTATGTGTCTAATTTCCAAATCCTTGTACTCATCTTTCTCCTGTCCTTCTATTTGTTGACAGCTGATATTAAATTCTTGTTGTTGTTGTTTTTAAAAAAGAAAGAAAAATGTTTAAAAGTGTATTTCTCTTGGTAGTGTATATATGTCCATGCCACTCTCTCACTTCATTCCTTCCCCTCCCCGTGTCCTCAAATCCATTCTCTACGTCTGTGTCTTTATTCCTGTCCTGCCCCTACGTTCTTCAGAACCCTGTTTTTCTTTCTTAGATTCCATATATATGTGTTAGCATACAGTATTTGTTTTTCTCTTCCTAACTTACTTCACTCTGTATGACAGACTCTAGTTCCATCCACCTCACTACAAACAACTCAATTTCATTTCTTTTTATGGCTGAGTAATATTCCGTTGTATATATGTGCCACATCTTCTTTATCCATTCATCTGTCGATGGACACTTAGGTTGCTTCCATGTCCTGGCTATTGTAAATGCAGCTGCAATGAATATTGTGGTACATGACTCTTTTTGAATTATACAGGATATATGCCCAGTAGTGGGATTGCTGGGTCGTATGGTAACTCTATTTTTAGTTTTTTAAGGAACCTCCATACTGTTCTCCATAGTGGGTGTATCAGTTCACATTCCCACCAACAGTGCAAGAGGGTTCCCTTTTCTCCACACCTTCTCCAGCATTTATTGTTTGTAGATTTTTTGATGATGGCCATTCTGACTGGTGAGGTGATACCTCATTGTAGTTTTGATTTGCATTTCTCTAATGATTAGTGATGTTGAGCATCCTTTCATGTGTTTGTTGGCAGTCTGTATATCTTCTTTGGAGAAATGTCTATTTAGGTTTTCATACACTACCAAATGTAAAATAGATAGCTAGTGGGAAGCAACTGCATAGCACAGGGAGATCAGCTCGGTGCTTTGTGACCACCTAGAGGGGTGGGATAGGGAGGGTGGGAGAGATGAGTTATGGGGATATATGTATATGTATAACTGATTCACTTTGTTATGCAGCAGAAACTAACACACCATTGTAAAGCAATTATACTCCAATAAAGATGTTAAAAATAAAATAAAATAAAATAGTATTTCTCCTGTGTGTCAGAAGATGCTGTTAATTTATTACCTCCCCTCCATTTCCACCCAGCTATAGGCAGTTAACCTGGTATAACTTTTATTAAAAGTTTTTTTTTTTAAACCAGGGGAAACTATACCCACCAGAACTGCCAGTCTTCTGTCTTGTTAGCTAGTATGAGGTGAAGAGCCTAGCCATTTTTGAAGGTTGTGCTCTTTTTTTTAAATTTATTTTTTCTAAAGTTTAGCTGTTTTATTGACACAATGTTGTGTTAGTTTCTGTTGTACAGCAAAGTGATTCAGTTATATATATATGTGTGTGTGTTTATATACATATATTTATGAACATATGCATATATTTATATATATATGTGTGTATATGTGTTCTTTTTCATATTCTTTTCCATTATGGCTTATCACAGGGTATTGAATATAGTTCCCTGTGCTATGCAGTAGGACCTTGTTGTTTATCCATTCCATATATAATAGCTTCCATCTGCTAACCCCAACCTCCCACTCCGTCCCTCCCCCACCTCCCTCCCCCTTGGCAACCACAAGTCTGTTCTCTATGTCTGTGAGTTTGTTTCTGTTTCATAGTTAGGTTCGTTTGTGTCAATATTTTAGATTCCACATATAAGTGATATCATATGGTATTTGTCTTTCTGTTTCTGACTTAGTATGATCATCTCTAGGTTCATCCATGTTGCTGCAAATGGCATTTCATTCTTTTTTATGGCTGAGTAGTATTCCATTGTGTGTGTGTTTGTGTGTGTGTGTGTGTGTGTGTGTGTATGTATACCACATTTGTAGGACGTACTCTTAAATAAGCTTTCTCTTGTCCTCCATGGCTGTTCTGACAGTTTTCTGGAAAGTTGGCTCATCCACTGATTTATCTAGTGAGTTCATTTGCTACATTTCCAGAGTAAAATGCCTAATGTGCATTTCTGATTTACAGTCTGTGCTTTGTATCTATTTCTTCCAATCTAGAATTTGCTTCTTGGTTAAAAACATCATATTTCCAAGTTAACAGAGAAATAGATGGAGCATATGCTGCTCCAAAAATTTAGGAGGGGCTATCTCACAACCACTGCTAGGGCTGTTTCATCCCCAATCAGCTCATTCTAGAGGTGGTCAGCCTTGCCTAATTTGTGCATAAATGATCCCAGCACCCAAGCAGTACATACCATTTGGCCATTAAGATGGTCAAAAGCATCGATCAACCATTTGTGGTTCTGTTTTGCTTATCATATACACATGGCTTCACAGCGTAAAATGTAAAGTTACAAAGTAATTTTACAATTCCTTATATTTCATTTCGTTTTGTCATATCACCAAGAGCCATTCATAAAAGAATCTTCATATTCCTATGGCTTAGCCCCTGGTGTTACACAGATCCTGCCTTAGCACTTTGGCTATTTAAAAAAAAATTGGCAATAACCCTCCTGGATTAGTGTCCTCTGAGGTGTTTCACTAGATTTGTCAAACTCGCCTTCCCCGTAATACTGCGAGGCTGATAGGTTGGAGGACTTTGGAAGGTGCATATGTGCACAGCCTTAAGCAAAATATACCCTCATTCACAATATTAATGACAAAAGGGAAACAAAATGGAATGATTCCATTTGCCTTCAAACCAGCAAAGGGACTCTGTTTCTGACCGGCTATGCTCAAGCCCTTGAAATCAAGGCTGCTAATGACAGTGGGACCAGAATTGTGTAAGGTGCTCACAGAGAAGATGCCGCCCACCCAGCCCAGGAGGCTGGCTGCCCAACGTCAAGGACAGAGCAGGTTGTGGCTGAAGTACGGGCTCTACCAGTGGCCACTTGGGCCCAAGGCAAGCTGCTTCTCCTCTCCAGGCTCCTTTTTCCGTAGCTGTAAAAGGAGAGTGTTGGGGTCCTCAGAATAAGTGGGTTTTGATAGGGAGATGACAGATAAGAGGCTGTAGAGCATCGTGACAAAGAGCATGGGCTATGTAGCCAGGCTGCCTGGCTCTGCCGTTTAGGAGTTGAGTGGCCTGAGGGAAGTTGCTTAAACACTCTGTGCCTTCAGTTTCTTCCTCCAGAGTAAACAGGAAGTTACAGTGCCTACTGCATAGCACTGTTAGAAGAGTCAAATGAACTCATACAGGGAAAGACCTTAGCACACAGGACCTGGCACACTGTAAACGCTCAATAAATTGTAGCTATTATTGGTGGTGGTCTGCAAGCTAAGAAAGATCCAGAATTTCTGATTAAGATAATGTCTGGTTCCAGAGTCCCACAAAGCCCAAAATATCAGGCACCCCCTTCCCAGTGGCCCTCA
The DNA here is from genome assembly GCF_949752795.1 of Hyperoodon ampullatus. NCBI lineage: Eukaryota > Metazoa > Chordata > Mammalia > Artiodactyla > Ziphiidae > Hyperoodon > Hyperoodon ampullatus. The sequence continues at coordinate 119,113,657 of NC_136913.1, read as the reverse complement.
GCCACCCCACTGCTGAATACTAAGTCACCTAGCTGAGCCATGGGTGACTGGAAGGTTCCCCCTCCCTGCCCCCATCAACACACACACCACATACACCCTAACGCCCCCATCCCTTCACAGTGCTTTACCCAAACCAAAAGTACGCCCACAGGCACCCAGCACATGCAGGTCCACCATATCACACTTCCACACACGCACATCATTCAGCGCATGCTCTCACATACACACACATGCACAAAGTCTCGCTCTCTTGCTTGTTCCAGGACCATTAAATGCAATCATGACATTTACAACATGTAGGCTTAGGATAGTGGCCCAAGCCTACGGTGTGTCCCAAGAGGCCGCCTCCATCACAGCAGTCTGCGCCTCGCCTCTGTTAACAGAAGCGGTGCGCTCTGGCTGGGCTTGCACTGCCCCTGTGCCGCTCGCTGCGGAGCGCACGACCTCGCCTCGCACTCACTGACCGACTGAGACCGTCGTTACCTGAAATTCAAAGCCCTTCTCTTTCTAACTCTGTATGGGCCCCAAATAACAGAAAGAGCCCCTTCCTGCATCACAATCACTGCCATAATTGCTGATTCAGAGGTCAGTGCAAAATTACAGCAAGAAACACGAGTGATCGGGCTTCCCTGGTGGCGCAGTGGTTGAGAGTTCGCCTGCCGATGCTGGATACTGGGACCTGAGGTCACCTCAATTACCTGCCAGACCAGCCAAATACTAGCCCAGACCACAGAAGATAACTGGGCCATCCTATGCAGGGGAAACGGGTTCGTGCCCCGATCCGGGAAGATCCCACATGCCGTGGAGCAGCTGGGCCCGTGAGCCATGGCCGCTGAGCCTGCGCGTCCGGAGCCTGTGCTCCGCAACGGGAGAGGCCACAACAGTGAGAGGCCCGCGTACCACAAACAAACAAACAAACAAAGAAACAAACAAAAACGAAGTAGAAATGCTGTAAAAGTTGTTACCTACAAATTGTGAGTCTTGGCCAAATACCTCCTCCCTACCCCCGCTGCTATTTTAGGATTCACTCCAACCCTATTCACACTGGGATAGTTAATGTACATTTGTGTCACTGTACAGTTTAAAAGTAATTCCAGGGTCATTCCTCCACATAGTTCTCACAATAATTTTGTGCTATAGGTATTTTTAATACTGTGTCTACTTTTGGAAATGCAGAAACAGATTCAGATGTTAAGTAAACTCATTTGAAACTAGCAGCAAAAGCACGACTTGAACCCACAGAGTTTGAGTCCTGAGATAAACTCTCCCATTCCCTTACCCTCATCCCCATCCCCAGGACTTCTACCTACACTTGTGAGCCTCAAGTATATACTATTCTCCACCCAAGGAATTGAACAGTATATTTGGATTAGATAATGAGAGGGGATAGATACAGGAATCATGGTACTAGACAAGTTAGAAGCATTCAAGAAATTCAGGTAAATGTACAAAATGGCACTGAACTAAAACACAGAACTAAAAGCAATAGCCAGGGTAATCTCAAGATGAGTGTCAAAGTGTAATCCACTAACCGTGCTTGGGGAATAACTCAAATCTTCATATAGACAGGAAGGAGAGGAATTACATTTATACATTTTTCATATCAAACTTATTTCCCAATTATGAGTTCAGAGCTTAAAGATTTGTTTAACACGTATTTATTAAACACCCACATAAAGGGTGGGCACTGTGCTGTATTCTGGGAATAGGAGTTTGAGCAAAAATAAAGTCTCGGGGCTTCCCTGGTGGCGCAGTGGTTGAGAGTCTGCCTGCCGATGCAGGGGACACGGGTTCGTGACCCGGTCCGGGAAGATCCCACATGCCGCGGAGCGGCTGGGCCCGTGAGCCATGGCCGCTGAGCCTGAGCATCTGGAGCCTGTGCTCTGCAACGGGAGAGGCCACAACGGTGAGAGGCCGGCATACCAAAAAAAAAAAAAAAAAAAAAAAAGTCTCTGCTCACCTGGAATGTGCACTCTAGTGTGAGAGATAGACATTAATCAATCAAATACTCACAGAAATCATGTATTAATGAGATAAGTGATAACAAGAAGTACATGATGACACAGGAGCTTATACTAGGATATGAGATGTAAAGGAGAGTGAAGGTCCTGGCTTTATGGCCTACTCAATTGAATGGATGGGAAATAACCAAGTATGGGGGTGCTGATCATGAATTTGGTGTTGGACATGTTGAGTTTGAGGAGACTTTGAAACATAAAATAATTGATCTCAGGGAAATAAGTGAAAACATACATTTGTGAGGCATCTGCATATAAATGACAATTGAAGCTCTAGATGTGTAAGAAATTCCCTCATGTCAGTGTAGGGCGTACAAACTGAAAGAGAAGTAAGAATAGAGCATTGAAGGATTTAAATATTTAATAGTTGGGTGATAACACTTCCTTTGGCAAGTAATTGTGGTTATATTAACACTTAATTTCTTATTTCATCAAATAAAATTGAGTGAAGCCCAGTAACATTGTCTCTAACAATAGAATTTTGAATTTTGATCTTACTGGTACCCAAGGGAGCACCTCAAAGATTTTGGAAAATATTCCCATCATGCACATTGACTGTTGCTAACATTCACTTTTTCTGGCATTTTTAAAATTGTCATAAAGTATATAAAATATACAACTTAACATTTTAACCAATTTTAAGTGTACAGTTCTGTGGCAGTAGGTACATTCACATTGTTGTGCAGCCATCACCACCATCAATCTCCAAAACTTTTTCATCTTTCCCAACTGAAAATCTGTACTCATTAAACACTAGCTTCCTATTCTCCCCTCCACACATGCCCTAGAAACCACCATTCTACTGTCTGTCTCTATGAATTTGACTATACTACGTACCTTATATAAGTGGAATTACACAATATTCATTGTGTTGTGACTGGTTTATTTCACTTAGCATAATGTCTTCAAGGTTCATCCATGTTGTAGCCCTTGTCAGAATTTCCTTCCTTTTAAAGCTGAATAATATTTCACTGCAACAATAACTTAAACAAAAAGAGTTGATTAAAAGACAAGCAATTCAGTGTGGGCACGGGAGATTCATAAACGTATTGGGAGCCCTGGTTTGTTATACTCTGTTGCTTTGTCATCTTCAACATACATCTTCCACCTCGTGGTCCAAGTTGCTGCTGAGCTGTTCTGTTACCAGGCTGGTGGAAACGTGAAGAAAGACGTGCCTCCTTTCTTTTAAGGACATTTCCCCAAAGCTGCACATGATACTACCACTCTCATTTAACTGGCCAGAATGTAGTCCTTATGAAATTGAAAGTTAATTCTGAATGCATCTCAGTTGTTCAGATTCTTCCACCAAAAATAATGTTTCTTATTAACGTTGAGTGAAGACCCTTATGACTATTTGGAGAATACTGAACTTAGCTGCAGTAACTTCCACTTTGAGCCACATTTAACATTTGAACCCTAAGTCTTAAAAACTGTTTGTTTTTTAAGGAGAAAGGAGGGAACTTAACTTTGAAAATATACTATGTGCCTGCCCATTTTGCCAAGTGTTTTCACATAGGGTCTATGATTTAACCCTTACCACAAACTGATGAGTTGGCATTGTTCTTCCCATTTATGAGGAACCCAAGGTTAAGAGGTTAGGTAAACTGCCCCAGGTCACATAACTGGTATATGATGGAGCCAGGATATAAAGCTAGGGCTATCTAGCTCCAAAGCCTGTGATCATTCAACTTCTCTGGATTGCTTTTTATGGGCTATTGTTTTTTTCTTTTTTTTTTGTGGCACGCGGGCCTCTCACTGTTGTGGCCTCTCCTGTTGTGGAGCACAGGCTCCAGATGCGCAGGCTCAGCGGCCACAGCTCACGGGCCCAGCCGCTCCGTGGCATGTGGGATCTTCCCGGACCGGGGCATGAACCCGTGTCCCCTGCATCGGCAGGCAGACTCTCAATCACTGCGCCACCAGGGAAGCCCCGGGCTATTGTTTTTAACAATCACAGCAACCTCATTAGGTAATACTAGCATCCCCATTTCATGGATGAGGAATCCAAGATTTAGAGAATCAACTATTTTCTCACAGACAGTAGTAAATTTGGAGCTTAAACCCAGTACTCTCTGACTCCACTATATCAGAATGCTTTCAAAATGTTGTACTAGTTGTCAAAGTGCCATCAAGATTTGGGCATATAATAGTGCTTTTGTTCTTTTTGTGTGTTTTCTAGGTGCCTTCTTGATACCTTATGCGATTATGCTAGCACTGGCTGGTTTACCTTTGTTCTTCCTAGAGTGTTCACTGGGACAATTTGCTAGCTTAGGTCCAGTTTCAGTTTGGAGGATTCTACCATTGTTTCAAGGTTGGTATTAAAATGCTTTCCTTATTGTGCTTATTGGTCTATTCCTGCGTATAGCTGTCCTCATATTAAAGGCAAAAGGGCATACGTTGCTTTTCTGACTATTTGACACTGTCGAATTTAGAAATCAAATGTTAATTTATATTTCTCTTTAGCCTGGGCTGCAGATATGGTAGGGGTTAAGAAGGATATGAGAGAGTTGTAAAGGTGTCATTATTTTCCTGTTTTCACCTGTTGAATGCTCTTGGCACACAGTCTTGTGCATTAACTTTATGGCTCTGGTTTTTTTTCTACTTCACATGCGGTCTTTGTCTTCTTGCTTTTGCATATCCTTTAGAACGCCTCATTCAGAAGAGTTGAAAGGCAGGTCACTAGTTTTTCTTGGATGCTCCTCATGGAATAGGACACTAGGAGAGGTTTTTTTTTAAATGTTTTCATTGTTATTAAACATCCAATAGCCTTTCTGTTTGAAGATTAGATATCATTTTCGTATGTGCTAGCTGCTGAAAACTACTTGTAAAGGCTTCAGTGTAACATCAAAAATGTATTTATAGCGAGGTGAATAGAATAGTGCTGGAATATTAAGGAAGCTACCTCAAAAGCTAGTCTTTTTTTTTCTTTGTTGATATGTCTCTTTGATCTTTTTTTTAAAACATCTTTATTGGAGTATAATTGCTTTACAATGGTGTGTTAGTTTCTGCTTTATAACAAAGTGAATCAGTTATACATATACATATGTTCCCATATCTCTTCCCTCTTGCATCTCCCTCCCTCCCACCCTCCCTATCCCACCCCTCTAGGTGGTCACAAAGCACGGAGCTGATCTCCCTGTGCTATGCGGCTGCTTCCCACTAGCTATCTATTTTACGTTTGGTAGTGTATATATGTCCATGCCACTCTGTTGCTTTGTCACAAAAGCTAGTCTTAACATAGGAGTTACATTCAATATGCTTGCTGTATTTTGAAACTACTGAGTTAAAGGAATTTCAGAAGTTTAAATTTCTATTGTTACTGAATTATTGAATTTTCTTTACATGCACTTGTAGAAATGCTGTACACTCTCCTTTTAGGACATTCATTCAGAGGATTTATCTTCTACTTGTCAAAATGTTGGTTTATATATGTCCATGCCACTCTCTCACTTGGTCCCAGTTTACGTAAAATAGCTAGCTAGTGGGAAGCAGCCACATAGCACAGGGAGATCAGCTCCGTGCTTTGTGACCACCTAGAGGGGTGGGATAGGGAGGGTGGGAGGGAGGGAGATGCAAGAGGGAGGAAACATGGGGATATATGTATATGTATAGCTGATTCACTTTGTTATAAAGCAGAAACTACTACACTACTGTAAAGCAATTATAATAAAGATGTTTTTAAAAATGCTGGTTTATAGATGAAGAGGGAAGTATTGGTCAGCGAGTCGATAGGATATGAGCATTGAATAGTTTTTTTTTTTTTAGTAGTATCCACTCTGACCAGAATTTATAGACTTAATAAGAAAGAATAATGAACATGGTTTTCCCTTATGTGAATTCGATGGCTTAATACAGGTCTTTGATCTTAGAACCTTTTTCTGATCAACTAAAAAACTGTCTCAGAAAGTCAATCATCAAAATAATTTTGACAAGAAAGCTACTCAGACAGTAGTACTGCCTCCCCACATAAAAAAAAAAAAAGAGAGAGAGAGAGAGAAAACATTGTTTGAAACAATTTTCTCATTTTAAAATAGATTTTGTGGAAATTGAGATGCAGCTTTATGAATTAGGAAAACAAATTTCACTTGTTTTTTATTTTAATTGTTCTCTTTTCCAGGTGTGGGGATTACAATGGTCCTGATATCCATTTTTGTGACAATGTATTATAATGTCATAATTGCCCATAGTCTTTACTACATGTTTGCTTCTTTTCAACGTGAACTACCATGGAAAACTTGTTCTTATTGGGCAGATAAAACCTGTAGCAGATCTCCTGTAGGTAAAATTCATTTATTTATTTAAAAAATATTATTAACTCTGCATCATTCTTTTATATTTTCTAAGAAGATTAAAGGGTTAAATCATTTTCTAACCAATTTAGGTTCAATTTTAAGTGAGCCATAGGTTATTGATAAAAGCAGAATAAAGCATGTATAACCTGAAAATTGATTAATGCAATATGTTAATTTCTGAAGGCACCCAGTAAGGCTAAACCACTACTTGGAGTACTTCTTGCAGGCCTAAGTTGTGGGCATCAAGAAAAGGAAGAAAATGGGAAAGTGGTAAGAGAGAAAAGCACTATTTATGATAGTAGTAGTGTTTCAGTTGATGGTTGAATGTTGCTAATCTTTGGGACAATGTAGCATCCATATTGTAGACTATTACCACTGGGATTGCCTGTGTATATTGGAGGATAAAGTGATAAAGATTTAACACTTCTTAGGAATTTAAAGGTGTCATTTATCTATATAGGTTAAATAAGTCCACATATGAAAAGTTCCTTAGAGCACTAAGACCCAACTGAAATGATTGTTACTCTATAGCTGTTATTACTCTAAATAGAACCACAATTTAAAAAGGCAGATATTTTCATACTCACCCCCAGCTTAGTAGTAGAGAGGATTTCAGATGCTGAATGTGCATGGCTTATTCCATTTGTAAGATTTCTACTCCACCTTCACCAAGTAACAATTTAGACAGTACTTTAAATATTTCATCATTAAAACTTTTTTTTTCCAGGTAAGTACTCTTCTAAAACTAAGTATGTGTCTGTGTATGTATTCTTTTTTCTAATTTTTAGTGACACATTGTAATGTGAGTATAAAGCTAGGTGAAATCTTCCAAGTGAATAAAAGCTGGGTAGATGCCAACAGTTTTACCTGCATCAATGGAAGTGAAGTTTATCAGCCAGGGCAGCTTCCCAGTGAACAATATTGGAAGTGAGTACAGTAAATTATCTACATCTTAAACGGATGTTATTAAAAATGTTTATAACCATAAAATATTGATCCGCTTTTTTCTTAACTCATATAAGTAGAAAAAAAGGGGGGGAGTCAAGTCAGAGCAAATTATACTTCATTTGACTCAAATGTTTACCTAGCCTGTGTGAGTAGTAGTAGCCTGCAAAATTAGCTCATAGTTAATAGATTGTCATTTTAAATTAGTTATTAAATGGGCACAATGTTCTCAGTGATGATTTATACAGTGTTTATTAGCTATAAGCTAGGGTATTGCTTTGAGGGAAAAATATGCAACTTTTAGACTCTAATGAGCAAGTTCTAATGATAAACAGTTGGGTGATGAGTAATATTGGGGGCAAAATTGCTATTTAAGGCTGAGATTCTTCATTATCCATTTTGCTTATAATTGTCATTATATGGTAAAAATAGATGTTTGGGGTTATATTTGCTTTTATTAATTTTAACTGAGCTCTCTTTTATCTCCTTACTGTATACCTACCCTTTACCCTTACATAACTTCTTTGACTATTGCTGTAATGAGCTCTTCCTCAGCTCCATGTTGTTGCTCTTTGTGACCCTTTTAAAATTTGGACCTTGAAATGTTCCAAATATCAAGCTAAGAATTAAAATCCTAGATCCATATATGTCCCTAGTGGAAATCATGGAATTATACCTTTGAAAAAGGTATAAATAATGGGACCATTTAGGTTTGATAACTACAAGTATGATGAATAAGAAAATATTTAATACAATTTAAATGTTTTCTCCATCATTTGAACTTGAGAAAAAACTACTGTAACAAGTAAAATGAAATAATCTGATGTAAGATTAAATTCTTTCCATACAGGGGCTTTGAAATATTAGGGGAAAATCATAGCTAAAGGAATGAGTGGGTCTTTTATTCTGGGGTTTGGAACTTTGGATTGGCTGCAGTTGACCAGAAAGTTCAGAGCTTAATTTTTCACTGAACTATGTTTGCCCCTCCATACAATTGTATCAATAAAAGACTCACACAATGTTGATGTATTAATAAAGTACTCATGAAGCTTCTCCCTGGATGAAAGATATTAAAAAATTGAATGTATTAAGACAAGTGATTGTGGGGCTTCCCTGGTGGCGCAGTGGTTGAGAGTCCGCCTGCCGATGCAGGGGACAAGGGTTTGAGCCCTGGTCCGGGAAGATCCCGCATGCCGCGGAGCGGCTTGGCCCATGAGCCATGGCCGCTGAGCCAGAGCGTCCGGAGCCTGTGCTCCGCAACAGTGAGAGGCCCGCGTACCGCAAAAAAAAAAAAAAAAAAAAAAAAAAAAAAAGACAAGTGATTGTGTGTTCATCAAAGGGCTTATGTGTTTTCAGTAAAGTGGCGCTCCAACGGTCAAGTGGATTGGATGAGACTGGAGTCATTGTGTGGTATTTAGCACTTTGTCTTTTTCTGGCCTGGCTCATAGTTGGAGCAGCACTATTTAGAGGAATCAAGTCTTCTGGGAAGGTAATTTAGAAAACACATTAGACAGTGATGTAGCTGTTTTCCAATTTCATTGTAGTTCAATGCCAGGTAGTACCAAATGCATGTTTTTTCTATGATGGGAACATTCAAATGTGTGAAAAGTTTTCTAAGTAGGCAGCCTCGCTCTAAGAAAATACATAAGAACCCTGCTATTATTAAAAATAAAACAAAACAAGCAAAAATTAGTACTAGATGTGTGCAATTTCTCTAAACTTGGGCCCTTCTAGCTGATACAGCATTCTGAGGCTTGGGAGTATTTCTGTCCTACTATAATAAAGAAGCATCTTGAATGGAATTATGTATTGCAATGTTTGGTTTGGAAAGTTTAGATCCTTGTTATATATGTTATATAGGGTGACAGTGTCAGGATTCCCCTTGTTAGAGAGAGAAGGAAAAAAACTATACCATTGTTCTCTTAAAGCTTGCCAAAATTGACTCAGAACCTTGCTCAGCAGAGTCCTCTTCTGAAAAACATTTCCCACTTCATTGTTTTATTTTTTAAACTTTCAGAGAACATTGTGGCAATTTCAGAGAACAGTATGAAATTTTCTCTGTGAGCAGTTGGACAGTACTCAGAAAAGTAAATGTGTATGTGTTTGTAACTACTAGACTGAAATTTCCTTAAAGACAGACGACAGGAATAACTGTGGATACTATCTTTGTGTTCTGGTACAATATCTAGCACAGTCAATTAATGTTACATTGTAATGAGACATGCTGTTAGGTCAGAAAAACACAGTGAACATCACAAAGTCAGTGGAAACTTTCCAAAATAATGTTGCAATTGCACATTTTTGAAACCTTTGGCTCCTTTCTGATGTTAATATTGAAAGAATCCATTAAAAGCCATTTACCCACGCAATTAATTTTTATTGGTCTCTGGATGACTTGTTTAAATCATCTCCTTGGGCATATTGTCAAACATAGGACATCTATGGACCAAAGAAATCATCCACATTAATGAAAAGCCAGCCTCAAAGGCAGTCTGCTCATCTGGAACCATGTATTATCTAGGACACAAGCAGTTCACACGTATATATGTGTGCTATCAAACTCTCTTAATGGTAGCTTTAAGGATAATAATAGCAAGTGTTGATTAAGTATTCACTTAATCAACTTTCGTGGGATTTGGACACCTACTAGGAGATTTTCCTTCTCCTTGGGGATTGAGTATCATTTCAGGGTTTAAAATCATTTCCCTTCCCACATCAATGCAGTAATTTACCAAGAGGTGCTATTCAGTCCCCTCAGACATTTATTAGGATACATTTAGGAAGGCACTCGATCTAGATTCCAAGTCACCATTGCTAATGTATTGAGTATTTACAACACAAACCTGGTAAATATTGCTTCATACATCAGAGTGTTTTGAAAGTGGATCATTTGAGAGTGGTGAGAACAGAAAGAGAAAGTTATGCCCACATTGGTATTAGTATTATCGGACATTAATAACCTAATGAAATCTTTGATACTTTATTTTACTAATTTCAACTGGCTAATAACTTTATTTGTATATAATTATACACCATGATTTAAAAAAATAACATTAACTTTTGGTTGTTCTTCTTGGTAGGTGGTATATTTTACAGCTATTTTCCCCTATGTTGCCTTGCTCATCCTGCTGATCCAAGGGGCAACTCTGGATGGTGCATCAAAAGGCATTTCATACTATATTGGAGCACAGTCAAATTTTACAAAACTTAGGGAAGCTGAGGTAAGACAATTTGGATTTCAAATTATCTGAGGAGGTAAAACTTAAAAGCCAATATTGAAAATCTTTGATTGCCATTGAGTGTCATAATATAGTAGCTTGCAAAAGAATATGTACTTAAGTTTAATAGTGTTTCCGTCCCCTAGGATGTCTGATTTAACTATTGAACATGGCACTAATGCTCTCTTATTGGAAGTGAGACAATCATTTTTAGCAATAGGATTTTCAAAGTCATTTTATTCAAACTGATTCTATTTGACCAAAAGGATTTGGGGCTTATTAATCTGAAAAAGAATATTTCATGCATGAATACCCACAAATTGATGACTAGGGCTATGTGACTTATCAGATAAACTCGTAGTAGATTTAAAGATTATAGCTGATGGTTTAATGGTCTAATATAATTTTTTTTTAAACAAGAAACTGGTTTAATTGTAAAACTAAGTTGAGGGAGGGGCGGGCGGGGCTGTGCTGAGGGGGCAGGAACCTGATTCTTCAAGCAGTGGTCCTGTCCCTGGTGCCACCCCGCGGGACAGGGACCATCTGTCCCCAGATGGGGGCTAGAGTGTTATAAAATGACAATATAAATAGACTTCTAGAAAAGAGGAGGCTGTTCCAGGTGCAGTAGTCATGTTCTGCAGAGGCTGGGGGTGGGTGGGAAGCCCTGACCCCTGTCTCTGCATCCAGCCACAGAGAGGGGTGTGGGGCAAAGGGAAAAGGCCACTCTTCAGACGTTCATGATCGACCCCCGCAATGGCTCAGGGGGGAGGGGCTGTGGATCAGGCGAGGTCTCAGAGACACGCACTCGCAGGCTGGAGGACAGAGGAGCTGGACCTTCTACATGCATACATGCGTGTGCACACACACACACGTGTGCGCGCACACACACACACACACGCACGCACACACACCTCTTTCGTAGTGTTGTCTCCACCCCTGGCGGCCCCCACTGCAGATTTCCAGTGATGGGAAGGCCGCCCGTCCTTCTTGGAGACAGGACAACACTGGGGCGGGCCTGTCCCAGAGGGTTGGCGGGTCCTGGGAGCCTCGTGTGCTCCCACAAGTCCCTGCGTTTTTTTAAAAGTCACAAAATCAAAACGGCAGTTCACCCCCCAGGAAGGAGGGCAGTGCCATACAGAGTGTCTCCTGGGCTGGGAGGGGCAGGGGCCGGCCCTCCACTGGCCTCTGGCAGGGCAGGGGTGACCCAAGGGGCTCTTTGTTTCAGGGTCAGGGCGCTGGGCCTCATCTGGTGCGGTTCTGGCGCATGAGGGGCACGATGCTGGCGGGCGGGCCCGCTTTGGCCAGGAACGGGTGCTTGAGCAGCTCAGCCGCCGTGGCCCGCTGTGCCGGGTCACGCACCAGCAGGCGGTCCAGGAAGCCCTTCAGGGATGGCGACACCTTGTGCAGGTTCTTCAGTCGGGGTGGCAGGTTGTCCCGAATCATCTTCATGGCTTTGAGGGGTGGCTCATTGAAGTAGGGGGGCTCCCCATCCACCATCTCGATCACCATCACCCCCATAGACCAGATGTCCACCTCTGGCCCATAGGGAAGGCGGGAGATGAGCTCCGGGGCCATCCAGTAGGGCGTGCCGACCAGGGACTTCCTCCGCGGCACCTCCTTGCTCACCTGGGCACAGAACCCAAAGTCCGACAGCTTCACCCTGCCATCATGGGTCAGCAAGATGGAGTCGCTCTTGATGTCCCGGTGGATGACCCCCTGGGCGTGGAGCACGGACAAGGCCTGCAGCACGGCCAGGCACACGGCGGCAATCTGCTCCTCGTTCATCCTGGTGTGGGTGACGATGTCGGTGAGGGCGCCTCCCTCCAGGAACGCCATCATCACCCAGAGCTTGTCCCCGACCAGGTAGCTGTTGTACATCTCCACCACGTTCTCATGCTGGTAGTCCCTCATGATCACCACCTCATTGAAGAGCAGCTCACGCCTCTGCTGCTTGCGCAGGTCCATCTTCTTGACGGCCACCAGCCTGCCCGAGCTGCGCACGGTGGCGATGCACACGATGCCCGTGGAGCCCTCGCCGATCTTGATGAAGTTGTCCAGGTAGGAGCGAGGGTCGCCGGGGTCCACCACCAGTTGCAGGGCAGCCCGGAACTGCTCGTGGGAAACTCGCTGGGGTTCCCGCTGTGGCGAGCGGGGTCCGGGGGGTCCGGGGGCGGGGGGTGCAGGGGGGGGCGGCGAGGGTGCGGGCTGGAGGGGCCAGCTGGGGCTCGGAGGCGTGGGGGCCCAGCACTCCAGGGCTGGGGGGGCCGTGGGCTCGAACGGGGTCCGGGAGGTGGAGGAGGACTGGGGGACGGCCAGGCCCCCCACTGATGGCCCATTGGGGGCCACGTTGTGAGGCTCCCCCTGGGTGTCCCGGGATGGGTGGTCCGTGTCGGCCCGCGGGTATGTGTTAAAGGGCCGGCCAGCTGCCACTTTCGCCCCGCTGGCCAGACTGACAAGCTGGTGGGGGGTGCCGACGTTGAGCCCAATATAAATTTTAATTGTCTTTAAAAGTTAGTATCAAAAGTTAATATTATGAAGTTAAAACATAAATTTGAAATCGATGAAGCATTCCATAAACAAAACTGTTACTTGTACCAGACACATAAATATGTGCCATGAATATGAATTGGTAACCCCTTATAATATTAGTCCATCTCCAGACAATGGCTGTGTGTATTATAGGTACATAAAATCTTTTACAATTTTGACTGCAGACAGCATTGTCAGTAAGTGTACTCTATATACTATGCTTCTATTGATACAGGCTAATAACACTTTCACTTTTTTAGTAGTCATGTCACATTCTTGGAACACATTAAGCTTCTGGTCCGGTAAAACCCCACGATATTACATTAAAATCAAGAAACACTACAATATCTACCATATTAGTAGTGTTAGGCAAAATGGATATTAGGCTATGGAAATGGAAATGCTATGGTATTCTTTGTGGAACTCATGCTAATTTCCAGCAATTGTGACTTTCTAAATACTCACAATCGGGATATTTAATTATTTGTTGTAGAACATTTCTGGTAAGCAAGTCAAATTTATCAGTTTTTAGTCATGGAAATCCATCCTTTACCTTTTTGAAAATTGAGAGGTCAATCTCTGGCCTTCAGTTACCTTCTGTGTGTCCAAATAATTTTCACTCAATAATTAACCAAAAAACCCTAAATTATTTTAGAACCATGAACTTTTATTGTTTATATGCTGGAGATTAACATAGTTTGATGTGTCCGTAGGCCACTGTTGATTTCTTCATTTATCTTGGGCCTCATATCTTTTAATCTTGTCTGTTAGTCTCTTTCCATCTAGACCATTTTTGGTAATGGATGAGAAGCAAATAAAATGGAAGTTGGGACTCACCATCTTCCCTCTGTTAGGTTATTAAACAAGATAAAATATTTTAATGTTCTTTGAAATGGTAAACCATTATATAAATATGAGGACACAAGTATTTTAATTATTGCTGTTATATAATACTATATTATTGTAGATGCAACATTTTCCCTAAGAAGTGGACCCTCCATTTTCTTTAAACCTCATAACTTGGAGCACAGTTGAAAAACCCCTTTGATATTCCTTTAAGTGGCTTTTACAAGCCTCAGATCACCTGGGCTTTATAGCTCCATGAAACTATCCAGAAAATTTTATATGACTATTTCATACTGGTCTGTGTTTCGGTGTCTCTATTGTCTTTAAAACATCAGAGCTAAGCCTAAAGCTCCTTATGAAACATACAGTTTAATCATCCTACCTCCTCTCCCCAACACAAACACTACCCTCATGCCTTCTTTGGGTTTGCTGGCAATGAGAATTTTTTCTTAGATGTTTTTTATTCCTCTCCAATCCATATTCTAAACATGCAATCATAAGTATATATTTTTTCCTTTTCTTTAAGTATTTGAACTCTACTGATATCTCTAGGAGAGTAGAGAACCATAGAAATTTATAGCTAGAGGGGCCTCCAGTGACTATTTTACTAACTCCGTCATTTTACAGTGATGAAGTTGAGACCCAGGAAGAGTCACATTTAATTAAATCTACATAGCCTGCTTTTGCATCTTGAATTAAGGTTTCCTAATCACTCAACTAATAATCTTGTATATAGCTATGAGATGGGTAGATACAGAGATTATAACTATGTTTGGAACTATATTTCACTTTTATTTGCAGCCTAGGTACATCATGGTATGCAGTAGCATTCTTACACAACCCAAACCTGCCACACGACCTCCAGCCTCCTTACCCCCACTCACATATGCATACATAATGTATCAAGTCAAAGGAGCTGAGAGACCAACGTAAGCCTGTTGTTCATTTCTTAATATGTACAACCGCCTAAGAAATAAGAGAGCATTTTTTTCTCACATGATTTTGTTATACATAAGTGAACTAACCGTGATCTAGCTGTCTATCTATCCATCTATTTATCCATCCATTTTACTTCCTACTGGCTTCCTGCCAGTATATATATTATATATATATTTCACTTCTATATAACAAAATCATGTGAGAAATAAAATGTAATAATAATCTAACATCAAGCTGTATTCTGAAGGCCTAGTAAGTATTTATTTCACTCCTAACAACTTTATTTCAATTGAAATTGGAAATAGATTACATATCTTTCAAGGAGAAAATTATTATTTTTAACTTCCACAAAAGAAACCGAGTATCAGTTCATGTTTCTTTTCCATAAAAACAATAATAGCTATCACTGAGTATCCTACTAATTGCTTTACATATGTTATCTCATTTAATTCTCACATCCTTCCTAGGACATATAATTATTACTACTATTATTATCATCATCATCATCTCCACTTTATAGATGATGAAACAGGCTTGAAGATGTTAAATAAATCAAATTCAATGAAAGTGAGACGTACTGGATTTAGGCTTCATTCTTTTTGACTCCAGAGCAAGAACTGTTAGTCAGCATGTTATACGGCCTGCCTTCCACTGACCAGTCCTGTTTTCAGATGGACTAAAAACACACTTTTGCCTACATATATGCCAGCCCTATTATGTGAAGTCTTCACAATTAGATCTTTCTTTGGAGTAATGTTATATCTACAGAATTTTACTATTAAAATGGATTTACCTAGGTTAGTTTCTAAGATTTATTATTGTCCTTTAGCAGAGACATAGGAGGGGCAAATTGTGAAAGGGGGAATGATAAAGGGGTCAAATTAGATGGAGAGATGAGGCCAGCCACGTGAGGCTCTAATCAAAACATGGAATGAGGGTACTGGATGACTGAGGGGATGCCTAAATGTATCATCATTCTTCAAAAACTGCCTAGTACCACCCTTGTTAAGAATTAATGTTTTTATTGTCCCCAAGTTGATATGTGGAGTAAATAGAATTGCAACCAAATTCCCAGCACCGTTTCCATGGAACTTGAAAATTTATTCTAAAATTTATGCAAAGGAGAAAAGGCAAAAAAGCAAGGTGTTTCTGAGGAAGTGAGGAAGACTTGTCCTACCAGATATGAAAAAATATTATAATGCTATAGGTATAAAAACAATGTGGTGTTAGCCTAGGTATAGACATACAGACCTGTGGCACAGAATAGTAATCTCGGAAACAGATTCATGAACCTATGGAACTTGATATGTGGCAGAGGTGGGGATGCAGGTCAGTGGGAAAGGGATGGACTATCCAATTGATATAAAATTGATATCCAAATGATATAATTGAAAATATCAATTATCTTTGGACATAATTGATAATATCAATTATCTTCAGATAATTGATATTCCATTTAGAAAACAGTGTGTTGGGATTTCTAATTTAATATGCATAATATCAATTTCAGGTGAACTGAAAACTTAAGGATATAAGCAAAACTTTAAGTCTTTTAGAAGAAGATATAGGATAGTAGCTTTATGACCTTGGGCTAAGGATTCTTTTTTTAAGTCAGAGAAATCAAGAACAATACATAAAAGCAAAGATGAATACCTTCAGCTACATTAAAACAAAATCTTTGGTTCGTCAAAGGACACAATGTTAAGAGGTGAAAAATATAAGCCACAAATTGGGAGAAAAAAACTAACATATATAACAGCTAAAGGATTAGAATCCGAACTACATAAAGAATTCCTAGAGCTCAAATAAGGTGAATAACCCAAACAAAAAATTGGCAAAAAGTATGAACAGGAATTTCACAGGAAAAGACTATGGAATATATATATACACATAAAAACATGCTAAACCTTATAAAGTACTTAGGGTTATCAAAACTCATTTCACAGCCACTAGTTTGGACAGTATTAAAAGTTCTGACCAGTGTTGGCAAGGATGTAGGGGAATGGGAACTCTCATACCAGCTGGTGGCAGTGCAAAGTGATGCAACTACTTTGGAGCACAATTTGGCAATATTTAGTGGGGCAATACAGCAGTGGAAAAAAATGTTCAGAACTACATACATTTAATTGAACCATATGAATTTGCCTATATTCTTTCATTTTTGACTTACAAAATTGAAATTTCATGTGGTTCAATTTGATAATGGATAAATCTCATACACTACTGAATGGAAAAAGCAGGTTGTATAAGTTTCTATGCTTTAAGAAAACTTTTCTATAAACTCAGAAACATGTAAAGCTAAATGCCATATTGTTGAGGTTAGTAAAAATATAAAGAAAATTGAAGAAATGATAAACACAGAAGTCAGGATAGCAGTTACCACTGAGGTTGGAAGAGTGATATGATCAGGAAGGGGCACAGGGAGGCTTTAATAGACTAGTAACATTTTATTTCTTAAGCTGAGTAGTGGGTACTTGGGTATTTATTTTCTTCTTGTATGAATATTTATTCATTTGTATATACGAAATATTTTATACAAATGAAAAATTAAGAGTGTGTTTTTAAATATTATTTTCTCTTGTAGGTTTGGAAGGATGCTGCCACACAGATATTTTATTCCTTGTCAGTGGCTTGGGGTGGTTTAGTTGCTCTGTCATCTTACAATAAGTTCAATAACAACTGCTTCTCAGATGCCATTGTAATTTGTTTGACAAATTGCCTCACTAGTGTGTTTGCTGGATTTGCTATTTTTTCTATATTGGGACACATGGCTCATATATCTGGAAAGGAAGTCTCTCAAGTTGTAAAATCAGGTATGTAATGCTATATATTATTAACTTTGATTAACTCAATATAGCTCATTTAAGAAACACTGATACATTTTACAGCAATTAAAGCACTCAAGATTTAGGGTATTGTGTTTTCTTTCTCATTTCATCTTATATAACTTGATTGTTTTAATGATTTAATAATTCTTAGATGATCTCAGAAACAACAGTACATTACAGAACACTTGTTTAAGAATATCTTTTCCAAATTTTGTTTAGTCCTTAATAGGAAATACTTACTGCACAATTGCAAGTATCAGGCATCATGCTATGCACTTTACATGCATTATCTTCATTTGTGTGTATGTATATCTATATACACATACATATATATATACATGTGTGTGTTAATATGTATATATGAATATATGAGAGACTATATATAAAAATTAATCCACGTAAAATTACACTATTAGGTCTGAATTTTTAAAACGCACAAATGTCATACAGATAGAAACACAACTGACTGAGTATACAGCTGTGTCCAACTTGAAAGGAATCTGATTAGTGAACTTCCTAACTTTAAAGACATTAACTAGGGATGCTTAATTATCTGGCTAAAGATTCTCAGGAACAGAGTTCTAGGGTTGTTTTAAGTAGGACTTTCTTATTAAATTTCTATTTATGGTTAGTATCATTTGATGGAGAGATTGATGAATGAGAATAGAATGTTAGGACTAGAAAGGACTTTGGAGATCATCTAGTATCCAGCTCCTCATTTACAGAGGAGTGGATTGATGCACAGAAATGTTATGTCTTGCAGAAGATCGAATCATTAGGAAGTGGCAGAGCCTAGGCTAGAAGCTAATTCTCCTGACTCCTAGATCAGTCCTCTGGGAGGTTGGAGAAACTTAAAATACTTAAAACTGAGTATCATATAACATGACTGAAATTTTTTAATAAAGCATCTCTAAAGGTAACATACATCAAATAGAATGAATTGCGCGATTGGGATTCACATGTATACACTGATGTATATAAAATTGATGACTAATAAGAACCTGCTGTATAAAAAAAATGTGCCTTCTTGATAAAATGTTTAAAATAAGTCAAAAATAAAAACAAACAAAAAAACAAATAGAAAATAAGATTCAATTTATAGTTTCATTACATACAATTTTGCAGGTATCCATATAATAATTAAAACGGCACTAAAATTACACCCATTACCTTGTAATAACCTATAATGGAGTATAATCTGCAAAAAATACTGAATCACTATACTGTATATCTGAAACTAACATAAGATTGTAAATCAACTATACTTCAATAAAAAAAATAAAATGGCACTACACGGCTGTGAAATGTACAGTAAAAAAATAATTAAATGGCACTACATATAGTGATTTTGGGTAAACATTTGGAAAGAGAGTTAAAGACTAAAAAGTTAATTCCATGAACATATCTTTCTTGATAGTGTAATTTTTTTAGAATTTCTAGGCTAAGGTGACCTAATTTAGGTTTCTGGAGTTTAAGACAATTGTTCTTCATTAATTAAAAAATAAATAAAATCAGCTGAACAAAATCATTGATATAGTTAAGATTTCTTATGTGAGAAATGTACCAACTACAAAATTTATCTCACTAGCTTAATTCACGTCATATGTTCACATTATCACATCGTAGAACAACCCAGTCAAACGCTTTTAAAAGTGAAAGTGAAACAGTTGCTAAAGAATGTATATTATGGATTGCGTTGCCAAATTAAAATGAGATTTTTCTAGTATCTTATTTTGAAAATGTTCAAATATGTGAGTTTTCTTGGCAACTAATTTTAAATGAAAATACCATTCATTTTTCTTAGGTTTTGATTTGGCATTCATTGCTTATCCAGAAGCTCTAGCTCAACTCCCAGGTGGGCCATTTTGGTCCATATTATTTTTCTTCATGCTTTTGACTTTGGGTCTCGACTCGCAGTTTGCTTCCGTTGGTAAGTAATACTCCCAATGTTAACATATCCCTCTTATATTTTACTCATGTTTCCTCTACTTAAAAACATCCTTTTCTTACCCTTGTTGCCTCCCTCTAGCTTTTACTCTCAGAATCATCTTTCTGAAAGTTCCTTTTAACTTAAGTTTTAAATATGGAAAAATCCAAAGTACTCATGTATCAGACACCCAAAAGGAGCAGAGATTAATATTTTATATTTGCTTCAGATGTTTTTTAGAAAACTAAACTGTTATAGATAAATTTGAAGTCCCCTGTGTCTCTCTGTCTAATACAATTCACATTTCTTCCTTCCTAGAAGCAACTGTCACCATGGCTTATGTATGTTATTCAGACCATGTTTGTATACATTTTATATGTATCCATAAATAACATATAAATTTTTAAAATTTCACATAAATGTGAAGTTTCATAGCATACATATCATTCTGACAGTTGTTTTTTATATGTATTATGAATCCATGTTGACACATAGACATATAGTGCTAATTAATTCACAATCTGTTGCCATAATGATGGGCATTTGGATTATTTCCAATTTTTAAAAATTACACACACTGCTGCAATGACTATTCTTGCACATGGTTCTGTGTACACATAGGGATTTCCCCTAGGGTACACACCTAAAGATTCTGAATTTCATCATATTGTGCTCTTACATACACCATTTTAATAGTTTACAGGGTAAGGTCCAGCTTCCTCTAGTTGACTTTCAAAGCCCTCCAAAAATCTCAAATATGTTTCTTAATCCTTTTACTCATATATCCTTCTACTTTTAGCCAGTACCCTGTTTCACGAACACATTTATTTCTTAAACCTAGAAGGCCTTTCTGTCTCCAAGTTATTTATTCAAATATTCACCTTATTTAGAAGTTCTACTAGAATTCTTCCTTCCCTATAACCCTCTTTCAAACTACTTCAGCCCTTGGGAACCTGTTACCTTATAATTGCTACCAATGAAAAACCTTATAAAACAGACTAAAAACAACAAATAGAGCTCCATTTGAGTTTTATCAGAACTGATGAGTGGTCACTGGCAAGAGAAAGGACCCCGTGGATTTTTAAAAGTAAGAAGTAGGGCCCAGCGTATATTCTCAACACATATTTGTAAATTTGATTAATAGAAGTTGATTTCTGTGATTAAAATTATTGGCAAATGAGTTGACATGTCATTTTTTCCCTTCTGAAGAGACGATTACAACAACGATTCAAGATTTATTTCCCAAAGTGATGAAGAAAATGAGGGTTCCCATAACTTTGGGTTGCTGCTTCATTTTGTTTCTCCTTGGCCTCGTCTGTGTGACTCAGGTATACTACAGTATTTTTTCATAGACAAAATATTAGTTGGAATGTACTTTATAATCTAAATGAGGAAGCCAAGGTTTAAGAGGATGTTTAGTGACAAGTCCAAGTCTGACTTGCATCAAGGTTTTCTGAGTTTTAGCCCAGTTTTTTTCCCCAGTATAACACAATTTCAATAGTAAGTATATTTTGCAGAGGGGGAAAAAGCCCAATAATGGACAATTTCCCCAATTACAATAAAGTTATATACTTTAAACATAGGCTGTATTTCTTGGCAGCTACTACACAGCACACACTGCATATCATTTTGATAATCAACTATTCTAAATGCTTATTTTTTAACAGTGACTCAGTATAGAATAAAAGGTACATCCTGTTTGAGATATTTAAAGCCACGTTTGTGTTTACATTTGAAAACATTCCTTTTCGCATTTTGGCAGAGGTGAAACCAAGGAGCATATGTTAAAATCAAATTAGAAGATTCAATTTGAGTACCTCATCAATCATAGAAATAATTAAAAATATACTTAAAAGTAACTGATATTTTTTGGTAGGCTGGAATTTACTGGGTTCCTCTGATTGACCACTTCTGTGTTGGATGGGGCATTTTGATTGCAGCTATACTGGAACTAATAGGGATCATCTGGATTTATGGTAAATAGTGACTATAGAATTATCTACACATTTTACTAAAATGACTTAGTTTGATTCCTTCTCATTATGTTTACTGTAATAGCTAAGTATAATATACTGGACAAAAATTTATTATGAATAAAATGTAGTGAAAGGTATATATATGCTTCATTGCTGTAGTATTAGAAACGTTTAGACATAGAAAGATGACTTGGGGCCACAATGATTAATGAATGAAAGTATAAATAAGGGCTGAATGCACTCTTTGTTGTTTTTAGGAGGCAACAGATTCATTGAAGATATAGAAATGATGACTGGAGCAAAAAGGTGGATATTCTGGCTATGGTGGAGAGCTTGCTGTTTTTTCATTACGCCTATCCTTTTGACGGTAAGTATTAACATGCCATGAATTTGGTATCAATAATATATGTATTTAAACACTTCTAAGGTAAACTTGAATTATTCACACTGAATAGAGTAAGGCAAATTAATGTCATAAAGTAATGATTTTCAACTTTTACTTCATGACTGGCGCCTCCAAGTTGGCTAAATTACAATGCCTTTCTTTGTAGTTTTAGTTTTGAGGCCATAGGCTTAAACAGTTACCATTTGAGAAAATAACCAGGCTCCTATAGACTTAAAGGTCCTAGATACTTAAAAATTATCAATAGGATACATTTTTAAAAGCCAGTCATTTGCTCATTCCCTAAAAAATATGCTGAGCCATCTACAATGTTCTTAACCTCTCTGCTTAAGACCCAGTCTCTGCCTTCAAGGAATTCAACCTAAATATACTAATTGCTAAGAAACAACACTCAGTTGTTAATGCATATTTTTTTATGTGAAGTGTTTAGTATCTGAAATTACTAAAAGAAACTCACGTGTGTCAATAGAGGCAATAGTTTATGTTAAAAATTGGTGCTATTTATGGGGCCTCCCTGGTGGCGCAGTGGTTGAGAGTCCGCCTGCCGATGCAGGGGATACGGGTTCGTGCCCCGGTCTGGGAGGATCCCATATGCCGCGGAGCGGCTGGGCCCGTGAGCCATGGCTGCTGAGCCTGTGCATCCGGAGCCTGTGCTCCGCAACGGGAGAGGCCACAACAGTGAGAGGCCCGCGTACCACAAAAAAAAAAAAAAAAATTGGTGCTATTTAGGAGCTGGGGGAAAGCAAAAGATGTCTTCTTGGAGAAACATGACATATAGACATGATATCCTTAAATAAAAGCTCAGGACAGTAAAAGGCTGAATGCCAAAATAAACACTTAATGGGACAGAGAATTTCTATGGACTAGAGATAATGGTGGGGGTGGGGCAGTGGCAAAGCCTTATAGAGGATGCTTTGGTTCTCACTGCCCCCATGCTTCAAAGGTTTTCCTAGAAAAGGCCATTACATAATTTGATCTAGAATTTGTTTTAGAGGGTGTTTTTAACATTATAAGGTCAGGTTCAAGTAGTGAGCGGTTGGGAACTGGGTGTGCTGAAATAAAATATTTGCATGCTCCATATTCTTGCTAAATGATTTTCACAGTGCTACTAAATATTGTTTTCCTTACTTCACAAGTCTCCACAAGTCTCCATAATAATATAAGTGCTTTACCAACTTAGAAGATCTAGCTAGGCTTTTTAGCCAGCTAATTTTCACTGATTACTAGGTTTGACAACTGGATTTACTTTAAAATGCAAAAGTATTAGATATTAAATGATATACATTATCATCTATTTTGTATAAAGTCATATATATTAGATTCCACTATCCCTCAGCCATTCTCTTGTAGTTATGTAAAATTATGGTAATTGTGAAATAAACTTAAATTACTCTAATGAAATGAAAGAAATTAATCTATTTAATTCTAAAATTAAACTTGAATATCTATAAAATTCAAGACAGGTAAATTTAGAGGAACTACTAGATGATTTTTTAGTTTTTGCTCATTTTGTTTTGTTTGCTATATAGATTTCTAAATAATTAGTTTTAATGCTGCAACATTCTAGTAGGTTTTTTTTAAACACTTTTTAAAAAACTTGGCCTTAGTTTTCATCTTGAAGAGTCATTGTTTTGCCCAAACATATATTGAGCTTGTTTTTTTCTCAATAAGAAAGTGAAGCGTTCTTTGGTAATTATGTACCAATGTGTGAATGCGTGTGTGTTTTGGGTGTGGAGTAAGGGGTGCTCTGTGTAGTAGAAAATAATAGAAACAACTGCTAAGCAAGGTGCAGAGCATGTTCACTAAAGTGTACTTTACATTCTCATTGAATTGATTGATATGCTGGCTAGCTTATAGAACAGAATAAAACCATGCTATTATAGGTGAAATACATGTTGTATTTCAGTATTTTATTGAAATACATGTTGTACAAGTATTTGTATCTTTTATAAGTATATGGAAGTGCTAATTTTGGAAGAATCTATTCAGAGCCAAATACAAGTTATTTAGATTGGTTCATTTAGTATTTTATCTTCTGGCTAGTTACCTGATTATCTTAGTTGGCTTGAATGTATTTTCATTTTAATTGCTTTAGATAAGGAATGGAATCAAATTGCTAATACTTAGTGCAAATGAAATCATTAGTGCAACAAAGCTTAATCTTTACCATTTTCTTTTCATATTTTACTTTCACAGGCAATCTTGATCTGGTCATTGGTACAATTTCATAGACCTAATTATGCCCAAATTCCATACCCTGACTGGGGAGTTGCTCTAGGCTGGCGTATGATTATTTTCTGCATTATTTGGATTCCAATTATGGCTATTATAAAAATAATTCAAGCTGAAGGAACCATCCTTCAAGTAAGCATGTTAATATTATTTATACTTTAAAAGTTATGGTATCTATACCCGTACTGAGTTCTACTGAGATGACACAAAGCAAATGACCTTTTTCCTTTATATCTATAATTTTCACCCTTAAAACTTCATCTGGTTATAATACATACTGTAATAGCATGTTAAAACTGGAAAAACTCTGGTAAATTTCTTGAACCCAGTCTAGACCCTGAGTTATCCCTCTTCCATGGAGGTCTAGGGGAGTTGATTATGACATCTCAATAGGACAATGACAGGGTAGGCTCAGCAGGCAGATTGGGTTCAAGATCTAGGTGAGTGCTTTGTGGATCTAGATCAATGGCTTGACCCTCTCTTTGGTTCTTGAAACTTCCCAGGCATACACTGGTTTAGATCCTCACTTAACCCTCACCCTAAGGCCAGGATAGAAATGTCTGAGAATTCAGTGAAAGTATATGAAGTGATATTGTTGCTTGAATGGGTTCACAAAACACTTTCTTTTGAAATCATTTACATACTCAATTATCTTGGCTTTGTAGTTCATACAATTCTATTAACAATTGGTTACATTTGAGTGTCATTTTTTTTGGTAGACAGTATATTAAGAATTTAGATGATCATTTTTTACTTTTCTACGGTTCTTATTTCATTTTGGTTAGCAAGGAGACTTAACACTCTAAATTTTCATTTTTTTTTCTTTGCTTTTCAGCGTATTGTAAGCTGCTGCAGACCAGCTCCTAACTTGGGGCCATACCTGGAAAGACATCGTGGGGAAAGGTATAAAAATATGGTAGATCCTAAAAAAGAGACTGACCATGAAATACCTACCGTTAGTGGCAGTAGAAAACCAGAATGAGATCTAGTTTTTAAAAATATGTGGTTGTGTAACATGATTATTTTAGAATAGAGGAAAGTTTTATTTATTTGAATGTTGAGTAGAAACACGTATATACTAGGTTCATAATAGTATGATGAGCTTTTTTTCCCTATTTAAGCAGGAATGTAATATAAAAATGTGAATCTACTAATGTTTAGCAATGTGATTATTATATTTCTTTTAAGATTATCTTAACACACACATAGCTGCCTCTATTTCACAATAAAATATTAAAAATAATATTTTTCTAATATATTGAAGGCTTTATTTTGAACTGGTTATTTAGAAAATAATTATATTTTCTATTATACAAGTTTTTAAATATCACTTGCTTACATTTTCTTAGTACATAATCCTTCCTTTCCATAAAGCTGGGGAAAATAAATCAATATATTTAAAAGACACTGTTAAAATTGAAAGCCTCACTTAATTAGAAATGCCATATATATGAACAAAATGGACTGTGTGTTTACTATGATGACTGTAGCTTAATACTTTTGGTTCATATGTCTAAAAACTTCATGTATTCATGGCTCACTTTTTCTAGGTGAACTTAGTGGTTACATTCTTTATTTACAAATAGTGACGTAAGACAGAAAACTAAGGATCCTATGGCCAGTAAGTGATGAATCTAGAAAATGGAATCCAGAAGCTTTGATTACTTCTAGTTAATAGATCAAGTAGAATGATTTTGTCTTCTCCGAATAAGTTACTACTTATGGGTGGTAACTTATTTACATACTTACAGGAGATAAACGTGTGAAACTTGTCAAGAATGAGGGCAGCCAAATTAGAAAGTCCTATATCCCAGTTTGCTTACAAAAGATAATGAAAACATATTATATCACTCGTAGATTTTTTTTTGACAACTCATGGGAGTTCTAAGTGCTCCATCCACTGTTTTTAAAAATTTAATTTCATTTATTTTTTATACAGCAGGTTCTTATTAGTTATCCATTTCATACATATTAGTGTATACATGTCAATCCCAGTCTCACAATTCATCCCACCACCACCCCCACCACTTTCCCCCCTCGGTGTCCGTACGTTTGTCCTCCACATCTGTGTCTAGGTTTTTCTAGGTTCCACATATATGCGTTAATATATGATATTTGTTTTTCTCTTTCTGACTTACTTCACTCTGTATGACAGTCTCTAGATCCACCCACTAATAGGTTTATACATTGACTATATATCACTGACAACTGGTTTACTATCACAGCCTAGGATGGTGACCATTACCTAACTATGTAAGAAACTTTTCATTTATTCTTAAGGTTCTTAACCTGGGCTTCAGAGAATGTAGGAAGCTGAAATTACATGTAATATTTTTCTACGTGTATGTGTGTATGCATTTTTCTAGGGCGAGAGTACATAGTTTTCACCAGAATATCAAAAGTGATCTGTGACTCAGAAAAGTTTAAGAACCACATATACTACTGCTGGCTTTTTGTTCTTGTCAAATGAGGAATAAAAGAATAATTTTAAGCCTTAATTTCTTATACATTTTAAATTCCTTTTCCTCTTCCTTTTGATTGAAGATTAAAGGAGTAAGGGATTAAGGGGTTTCTTTAATTTACACTGGTAACTTATTTTGGGGGGAGGGGGCATGAAGGTAGGTAAATAGGTAGGCCTGTAACTGAAAAACCTCAGTGAATTATGTACATATATAAGATGAACTCGTGTTAGATATTTTGAGGGTTTTCTTTGAGCGTAGATCAAATGCTGTTAGTGAATGTCAACAGATTGTGAATTCCTCAATTATACTGGATTTTATAAAA
The DNA here is from genome assembly GCF_949752795.1 of Hyperoodon ampullatus. Lineage (NCBI taxonomy): Eukaryota > Metazoa > Chordata > Mammalia > Artiodactyla > Ziphiidae > Hyperoodon > Hyperoodon ampullatus. The sequence goes on along the minus strand of NC_136913.1, from coordinate 119,086,723 downwards.
TACTATTTGAAATAGATAACTACAGCTTAGATGTTAACTTTAATCCATATTATATTGCATGCATTCTACCCTTATATTTTGGTGTTACTTGAGGTGTGGATTTTTCACGAAATAAAAAAATGCATGTAATTTTCTACGAAGACTCTTACAGTTCAGGGAAGATTTAGGCACACTTCTAATGAAATACTGATAATATCTAATTGGTGGTAGTGCTGGTACGGGAAACGAAATCCACTTCAAGAGCTGACTACAAAGAGTAGTTAAGAGTTTCTGTGACTATCTTTACAATTGTGTAAAGTACAGTTCTTAACAGAGTGCCTGGCACATTTTAGGGTGCTCAATGATAGCTCTTAGTATTATTATTACACAGATTCAGCAGTGGTAAGAAAGACTATTCTGCATAATGGAAAGCGTTCCATCAAATCCCATTTACTTTAATGCAAACTTGGAGACATTTACAGTATTGTATTGTAAACCATTAGAAAAAACTGTTTTTCACACTTGAGTGAAATTAAAATCACTGTATCTCAATATTCTTTTTAGTGTAGCTTATTAAAAAGAAAACAACTCGAACTGTTTCTTTTTCTATTGTGCTTTCATTCCTTTCCCAGTGAAATATATATTAGCAGCATAATCAGTTCTTTAAATGTGGGCCTCTCACTGTTGTGGCCTCTCCCATTGCGGAGCACAGGCTCCGGACGCGCAGGCTCAGCGGCCATGGCTCACGGGCCCAGCCGCTCCGTGGCATGTGGGATCTTCCCGGACCGGGGCACGAACCCGCGTCCCCTGCATCGGCAGACGGACTCTCAACCACTGCGCCACCAGGGAAGCCCCGCTCAACCATCTTAATGCATTACTTGCATATCATGATCTGCTAGGAGCAACATCCCGAATGTTTACAACTGTGTCTATGAACGCCCTTTTCCTTTTTGTCCTAAAGGAAACCTGGGTTTCCTTGAAGGTATTACTTGCCTTGAACCCCTTGTAAGTAGCTGATTTGCTTTTTTTCTCATATACCCCACCCCACATTCCTCAGGTTTATCCTCCCTCCTTTTTCAAAAACCTAATTTCTGTTGAACCTCCAGCCATCAGATCAAATATTAACAACCCTTCCGAGTTGGGCTCTAATGAGCGTCCTCCTGCCCCGTGTCATTTGAGCCAGTAGAACAAGACTGAGGTCAGTTCAGAAACCAAGGAAATATTTATTCTCTGATGAAAGAATGGACCAGGTGCAAGCTTGCACTCAAGAGCAGTTCCCCTCCCCCAGGCTATGGGCGGGGCTGCTTTGTAGGGTTTTTTGTGGGGTGGGGGAGGGGCGGGGTGGAGTCGTTGTGGGGCGGAGGCAGCTGTGTTGCGTTTGGCGCCAGATCACAGTGTGGGCGTAGCGTCTCTGCACGTGGCCCGCTGCAGCCATCTTGAACTGAGGTGTCGGTGCAGCCGTTCCACACTAGGGAGTCTGCTGTTAAGTTCCTGGTGCGAGGTCTCCCGACATGGCACCCTGTGAGCAAGTGAAACAAGACTAAGCACAAAGGAAGAGAAAAGGAAAAAGGTCAGATTTTATTTTATTACCCAGATTCTACTGTTATTCCCCAGGAACCGTTAGTGAGCGTTGCCGGTGACAAATCCCTCCTCTGCCTTTTATCCCACTCCTCATTCTTGAGGGGCACCGAGGGGCGCTGATCCTCTTCCGTAACTGCTTCTTGCTGATTTTGGGCATCGTCATAACCCCTGTTAGGGGAGCAGGACTTCTCCCAGCTGCCTTGAGGTATGTTTGGTTGCCGCCAGGCCTCAGCCCTAATTGTTCATATCCTTGAGCAACCACCATTTATCTAACCTTTTAGAGACAAAGTACACCAGACAATTTAAGGTACATGGCCCAAATATTAGCAAGAGAATAATGGTCACATGTCAAGTTTTCGTGAAAACGAAGGTATCTCAGTCTTTTGTATGTTAACACATATATATATGGGATCTAAAAAAAAAAATGGTCTGAAGAACCCAGGGGCAGGACAGGAATAAAGACGCAGATGTAGATAATGGACTTGAGGACACGGGGAGGGGGAAGGGTAAGCTGGGCCGAAGTGAGAGAGTGGCACTGACATATATACACTACCAAATGTAAAATAGATAGCTAGTGGGAAGCAGCCACATAGCACAGGGAGATCAGCTCTGTGCTTTGTGACCACCTAAAGGGGTGGGATAGGGAGGGTGGGAGGGAGACGCAAGAGAGAGGAGATATGGGGATATATGTATATGTATAACTGATTCATTTTGTTATAAAGCAGAAACTAACACACCATTGTAAAGCAATTATACTCCAATAAAGATGTTAAAAAAATTACAGGGTGGCAAGGATTCTGTCCTCGCTCACGGTTCCTTTCTGCAATACTTCAAACTTTAGTGCCTTAGCTGGTTATAGAAATAAATCTTTAATATTATTATTGCATTCATATTATTTCTTGTAGAGGTACCTGAAGCTTACCCTTTGCCCTATGATGCAACATTTATTGGAACTCTCAAACCTATACCTATGTTTCTTTCTTTGAAATGAACCAAAAATTCAACAGTATCAAATGTTGACAGCATGGAGCTCAAATTCATCTTCTGTTTTGAACTGTTGTCCTATCTTGTTTACAGAGTAATTTGTGACTTGTTACCTGTCAGCCCCAGGCTTGTAGATTAATTGAGTCATAAATTAATGGAAGGGTTACTAAGTCTAGGCTAATGGTAAAGGGTATATATATATCTATATATATATATATATATATACACACACACACACATATATGTCTCAAATATTTTTAGTAGATTATTTGTTTCAAATGAAATTTTCTGTGAAACAATATTAAAAAAAGATAAAAATGGAGCTGTGCTTGTTGGTGGGGGTCCCAGAGCCATGTACCCTGAGTCTCCCCCTTATTCTGTAGTGGTCTTGGAGTAACTCTGTAGAACCCCCAAGACTTCTAGTAGTTTGAAAATCACAAGAGTATAGGATTAGTACAAGGCACACAACACTCCAGGTAAGGCTCAGAAACTTATGGTTTAAGAATGGAGCTGGGGGAGAGAATAGTGGGAATACTCTGGAATGGAAACATTTAAGTATTTAGGGAAAGCATGGACATGACAAGGAGTCAGATTCATACAGGCAATTAAATCATAGCTTCCCACAGAGAGGGAAGGTTAAGGTAATTGGAACCTTCCAGACCAGGCAAACAGAGAGGACAGACATGCTGGAAAGGAGAAAAAGGCAAGTCATTGGAAGGTTAGAAACCAGAAGATTCCCCAAGAGCTAGGGACAGATAGAACAGGTAAGGAGAGGGGAGGGAGGGAGGGAGACAGACCGAGAGAGCGAGAGAGATGCCGATCTCGGGTTGAGAACTTACGTAAATAAATAAGGAGTAGACTACATGAAAGAAATATCCTGCTGGGAAAGCTGTTAAATGACTGAGGGTATAAGAAAAAAAGCCGACCTATTAGTTATGAAATTAGAATGCACGATGGTGCCTATTAAAATGTCAAGTTCTACAAGGATCTGGGGAAAATTTGCCTTTAGAGGAAAACTGTTTTCTGTGAGGGACCAGACAGGATAGGGTTAAGTAAATAAAATATGCTGAGAGGAGTCTAATGTGGAGAGGAACCATCTGGCAAAATCTCCACTATGCCCACACTGCCTTCTTGCTCAGTGCCCTTCCCTAGGGACCTTGGAACAGCTGTGTTGAGATAGTAGACCCAGAGTTTTCACATTCATATCAAAAGTGAAACCCAAAATGTCTGCACTGCTGCTGATTAGAGAGAGCATTTGAGTGGTTCAATATTGAAAAGATTTGTGGCACATTGGACTCCTTTGCTTTGAAACACCCAACTTGTTATGAGTTTGTTTCCCAATGCTACTTGGCTCAGCTTTTATTTTCAAATCTTTTTGCTTTACTGCTGTATTGTTTCTACTGGTGATAAATACAGAATTTCAAGGAAATGCTTGAAATGCTTTTAGACATTCTCTTGAGCCAGTATTTCAGTGCTGCATAGAGTGTTGAAAAGAGAAAAGGCTTTAGGGTCAGTGAGGCTTGTGTGCAAATCTGTCACTTAAATGGGCAAACTGCTTAACCTCTCCAACCCATTTCATCTTCTGTAAAATACGAGTAGTCATAGTTATCTCACATGGTTGCTGTGAACAATAAATGATGCACAGAAGGTAAAGCACTCAGTATGGTACCTGACACATAGATTTTACCCTATAAATATTAGTTGTTATTATTCACTTCTCCTAGTGGAAACATAAGCTTCCTAACTTGATGCACAGATTGTGTGTGTGTGTCTATGTGTGTGAAAAATACATGCATGTCTTTGGTTAGTGATAGTCATCTGATTATTGTGACAGAATTTAATTTATCTCTGAGTGATCTAAAATGCAAATACTATACATGTATCACCATCACCTAGAATTGTTCTTAGAACATGTTTTCTCATGGTTTGTACTTTCCAAACTTCTAGAGACCTTGGAGATTATATTGATTTACTAGAAGGCCATTATGGTAGGGGAAGGCAAGTGGGAGGCTCAGGGGGCATGGTTCAGGGACCCTCACTCCTACCTCTGTTTCAGTCAGAGAACTCCATTTTTTTTTTTTTTTTTACCAAGAAAGCATAGAATCCAAGGGAAGAAAGTATTTCAAGGAGTAGGGAGTGATCAACCATTTCAAATCCTAGGAGCATTCAAATAGCTTCCAAGGAAAACGTGGAGCTTTAAAAGTTTATTGGCCTTTGCAGAGAAGGTAGGAATCCTAAGCAGTGGTGATTTTATAGCTATGATTCAGAGTGTTTGGGCAGCAGCCCAAGGGTCTGACCAATGGGATGTCATGAAACCATCTATCAGGAGCCATAGATAGGATCAAAAAATCAGAGATGGAGGAATAGCCATCCTAGCTCCCAGGACCCTATTCTCCATGAGGATCAAGGCCTTTTACTTTATCTCATTTACCCATAGAAGGAAATTAAACCCTATGGAGTTTCTACAAGGTGTTAATTAAAGAAAAAATCGAGTATAATGTTGTGCCAGAGCAACTAGAGGATTAGGCACAGTGGTGTAAAATCAGTGGCTGGTAAATTAGATGGGTCAGTGATCAAGCAAGTTCTTGGACAGCAGCTAAATCATGCTACTGCAAGCCAGGGCTGGAAAGTAGCTAGGGCTGAGGAGGTTATCAAAGGCAGTGATCAAGAATTGAAATTATCAAAGTGAGACAAAAGGGACCAAATTCTTGGACAAAGGGGAAAGTCAACCAAAGAGCTGCCCAGTGGAGAGTAGGGGTAGAGATCAAAGAACTAGGTTGGATTTCACCATCCCTGAGAACCTCTGTAATTCTGATATGTTATCATTCTGTCTAGTGAACACACTATGAAGCACTGCCTTTGAAAATTTTTTCTTATATGTGACCATGCCTTCAGGGATCTTGTAGTTCATGGGAAAGAAAAGGACAGGATCTAAGCAACAAATTAGGAGATTTGTAGTTTGCCTTCCAGACATCCAATGCTCCTTTCCCCAAACCTACTGTCAAATGGAAAGAATCTTACACATTTTGCCATAATGCCTGCTATGTTACTCCAGGAGGATCTGATCTGACATTTTAACTTTCAAATGACAAAATTTCTAGGCTCAGTGATAGGTCAGTGACCTTTTTTTTTTTTTTGCGGTACACGGGCCTCTCACTGTTGTGGCCTCTCCCGTTGTGGAGCACAGGCTCCGGACGCGCAGGCTCAGCGGCCATGGCTCACGGGCCCAGCCGCCCCGCGGCATGTGGGACCTTCCCGGACTGGGGCACGAACCCGCGTCCCCTGCATCGGCAGACGGACTCTCAACCACTGCGCCACCAGGGAAGCCCCAATGACCATTTTTGAATACTTTAATTACACACACCATGTTTGCTGGCGTTTCTCAAAGGGTGGCCTACTGACCAAGAGTATTGAACTCACTTGAAGGGCCATATTTAAAATGTGGATTAACAGACACTACCAAATTAGCTGATTCAGAATATTTGAGGGCAAGACCTGGGAATCTGCATTTTAACATACCTACCAGGTAATATTTATCCACAAGTTTGAAAACTACTGATGTGAAGTCATCCACTCATCTTCTTCATTGAGGCTAGTCTTGAGATGAGATGTGATAAACAAGAGCAGCTTAAATAGATTCCTTCCCTAGAGTGGATAGTATACATGTGTGACATATTAAATATAGTTTATTTATTTAACCCACAGTGAGTGTAGGTTTACTGCTATTGGATGACACCCATGTTTCTGGATGCTTTTAAACATTTTTCACATATTTCTGAATCCCATTTTTACTTTTGTTTAAATATGTTCTGAGTGCAGAACATTTTTAAATGTGGTGGGATTTTTTAAAGAACTGTTTCTAGTGGATCTAAGATTCATTAACCATAGCTCCTGTGAGCACAGACAGAATACCAGTTTCACCTTATTTTCATGTACCATGCAATGAGGGATAAACTGAGGGAAATGCACTCCAAATTTCTTTTCTTCCATAATTATGTTGTCTGAAGTTTGGGGAGATATCTGGAAGAAAGCACTAAACTTAGGGGAAAAGGCATTTAAATCATATCCAAGTACTAAATAATGAAAGCGTTGACCTCTTGATGGCTAGGACTGACCTTACAATGGTGGGGAAGAACAAAAACTGCCATTCTTATGAAGGTGATTTAGGGATAGAAGTCTAACCTTTCTTCATTCTGCGAAAGTTACATTATTAAAGACTCGGTAAATTATGACACTGCTGAAGTGGAATATTATTATTATGTTCCATAGGGTTTTTTCTGTAAAGAAAATTCTTGATCCTTTAATTTGCTTCTTCATGAAGTCTAACAGACAGGCTAACAAAAAAGTACAGACATTATGAAATGCTAAGCCTAGGCAGAGATAATAAAATGTTTCTAGAAAAACAAACACTGCCCCCCACCTCCTCACCAGCAAAGACCCATTTTACTTTGGTTCTATCCTTAGAAAGATGACTAAGCCTCCCAATCCCAAAAGCTGCTAGGGTGGGAGTTGGAGGGACTGTGAGAGGTTAGGCTACTGTGTTGAAAAGGTATGCTGGCAGATCACCCAGTCAACAGTTATTTACTGAATGCCTTTAGTATGCCCAATATTGTAGTTAATGCTATATTAAGATCACCTCAGTTTATTCCTTTCTGCATTTTTTTTTTCTTGAAAAGAAAGAAGTAATGCAGACATTAGCTTCGCCTATGAGTCACCTGAATCATGCATATGATGGGTTCAACAATTCAGTCAAATTTGACTTTTGGCATTTATTAGAATTACCTCTGCTCCTTTCCAGTCACTGACTTCAGTTAGTTGAAATCAATCAGTCAGCATTCTGAATTTGGTGAGCCGGATTTGTTCATGTAGACATAGCCTTTGGTATTCAAAAAAGTAACGCTTAACAAAATATCCCAAGCTACCCAGCTTCAGTTGAATAGCTTGAGTCACTCTCAACAAGTCAAATTGGAAACAGGAAAACATCTTGCCTTGGCTCATTCAACTCAAGGATTAAACTCCCAGGCAATAGCAACCCTGGTAAAATATGAGGCTAGATAAAACACGGTGCAATAGGATCATTTTGAGGACTGATCAAGTGTTGGAAGGCACTCCTTATTGCCATTGAGATTTCAAGGCAGAACAGCAGCTAATAGCCTCTTTGGTGGTTATCTTGGGGTAGGTGTGACTTCAGGGTTGTAGATAAATAAAGATGATGACCATCTGTATACCCAGACACCATACAGTCCCTCCACTCTGCAAATTCCCATTATGCCCATCCAACAAGATTTTATTACAAGTCATAAGAGGGAAAGAGAGTGATTGTAGCTGATGCTCTGAGGTGGAAGGAAAGGAACACAGCTGCATTTAATTGTGTCCTGACTGTTGTGTTTGACTTCAGGTTTGCATTCAGTTAATCATAATTTGTTTCTCAAGCAAGTTTTAGGTCTCCCTTCATAACTGACTCTTCAGTCTACCTTCTCAAATGGCCTTTCAGTGCTTAACAAGCTTACAACAGTGGTCTCCTGTGAGATAATAGCAATAAAGTTAAAAGGAGGGAATCATGAATCACAAGCTTTGTTCACAGGCCATGGTTTTTCTCAGGTGTTAGCCTTAAGCTGCTAATTAATGGTCACCTCATCAATCAGCTAGGTAGATAGACACTTGCCTGCTTGCTCAGCCCAGAGGAGGACCTAGCCTAGTGCATCTGTAGTCCTCCGCCACTTTGGGTTAATATCAATCTAACTACTATGCCTGCCTCTTTATTTATTCTGATGGAATAAGTAGGAGAAATGACAAAATATGAATATAGGATGGTGAACATGCGGTACAGAAAAGAACAATAAGGCTGTCCACTGTCAGGTTCAAGGTTATGGTTGGTAGTTAAGATAGGAATGCTTGGAGAGCTTGGCAACTTGTGTGAATATGGCAGTGAGTCTGTGAAAACATAGACCATTGAAAACACATGGCTTATTATCTTGGAACACTTGGTCCTTAAGAATATAATCCTAAAAGAAAAATCGAGTGTGGCATAATGTCTTCAGCACTATATTTTCAACTCAGATCTTGACACTACTGCTGGAAATCCCAGAGGGTTGTGGCCCAGTTAGCAGTGGCCTTCTTCTAGTGGGAATAACAAAGTGAGGAAGTAATTATTATGCTCTCATTGTAGACCTAGAACTGTGTTATACACAGTAGGGATCTGGGGAATAAAATAATAATAAGAAAGGCAAGATTCTTGCTCACAATTAGTTTCCAGTGTAATAGGGGAGTGCCTTATATACACAGAGAACAATGCACAAATCATTGATTCTTAGAAACTTAAGGGACCTTAAAAAGCATTTAATTCAACCTACATTCTGATGCTTGAATACTCCTTAACCATATCCGTCACGAGGTTGCTTGATATCTGTTTGAATACTCAATAGTAATAGGGATCTAATTAATTCTGGAGGTCATCTACTTGGTATTCAGATAGCTGACTTTTAGAAGGTAGTTGCTCGTGTAGGGCTCAACTCTGCTTTCATGGAGTAGCCACCAAGTTCTTAAGATCACTCATCACAAGTATACTACTTCTTCCACATGATATTAAAAACTAGCAGCTGTGCATCATGGAAACTTCTCTTATTCTTTTTCAAAAAAACATAACTTGTTCCTTCAACAATTCTAAGACAATGAATAAGCAAACACAGAAATTTGTGACACAGTCATTAATATAGGAGTTCAGTGGAAGGAGAGCTGAATGGAGCTGGGTTGTCAAGAAAAATGAGGAGGTGGTACTTGAATCATTTGTTTACTTGTTTATCTTCTGTTTCTCCAACTAGAATTTAAGCTCCATGAGGACAAAAACTCTGTCTTATCTATCATTGTGTTTCCAGAACCTAAAATTGTACTTTGTAAGTAGTGGGAGTTCGATAAAAATGCCATGATTTAGAGAAAATTACCCAAGGAATCTTACCAGAAGATAAACCATAACTTTGAAACCACTGTGTGAAAAGATACTTACTGGGATAGGCTTCCTGCATATAGTGAGTAACTGACATAAGTACAACAGCTGAAATAGCCAAAGTCCCCTGGAAAGTGGACACTGACTTATACAGTCTATAAACTAATGGCTGGAAAGTTTGCCAAGAGGTCTTATCTGCTGGGAGTCTCCAAGGGAGAATAACCAAAGCATTTATTATAGTTTTGGTATTAATTTCATTTTTTGTAGATTCCTACTGACTGGAAATTATAAAGGGAGAAGAGCAAAAGATAGGGAGATCAGAGTTTGTTGCTTTAGCCACCCTACCAAACTTTGCCCCCCACCGAGCTTCCCACTTCTTTTTTTTTTTTTGCGGTATGTGGGCCTCTCACTGTTGTGGCCTCTCCTGCTGTGCAGCACAGGCTCTGGACACGCAGGCTCAATGGCCATGGCTCACGGGCCCAGCCGCTCCACGGCATGTGGGATCTTCCCGGACCGGGGCACGAACCCGTGTCCCCTGCATCGGCAGGCGGACTCTAAACCACTGCGCCACCAGGGAAGCCCCCCACTTCTTTTTAAAGGTAGTGTCATGTTGTTCAGCCAAAGATCACCTGGAACACACCTGTAATTGAATAAGCTGGGTTTAATACTCCTTGCAAGTAGGGAGAACACAAACCATGGAGAACCACGGGGGTGTCTCAGTGAGAGAACATTAGAAAGGACTTATTATAGGATTTGGGCTTTGGTTAGGTGATTTGGGGGAGGGTCCAAGGAAGCAAGGATTCTCTCTGGTGGGTGCTGTCAGGAAGTGGGGACAGTTCTTTTAGTGGGTATCTCAATAAATCTTATCTACAGGGAAGACAGATTAGAGTGAGGCTGAAGCTGTAATTGATAAGGAAGCAGTGGTCACTTATATTAGCTAGGAGAGAAAGATATTAAGTATTTTGTGATTTGGGAAATACTCTTTTTTTTGTTTTTAGATGAAAATTATGAATTTTTTTCTCTTTACTATGGTCACAGAATGACCTTGTGTAATCTTGGCATTCTGTGAGATTGTTCATACCCAGCAGGAGAACAACATGGCCTAGCCATGAGCACCAGGCCAGGTCCTAACAACACTTAAGCCTAAGTGTCAGACCTGTTCCTGGAAATCAGGGCTGTTTTTTCTTAGCAGCAAAAGCATGATGGAAACAGGAGGTGGCTTCTGTCAATATAATGGTGATGTTTCCTCTTCTCCAAATTAACCGTTCACCAGGCACTGACACTGTACTCAACTAAGGGAGGATCTTGCCCAGATGATTTTGCCAATGTAAATTATTGATTAATTTTTGCTTTTCATGAGGTCAATAGATACCCACAGGTGCTACTACAGTATTTTGCCACAGTCTATCTGTGGTCTCCAAGATGATTTTGAAGTGCATTCACAGAATTGCATTGCTCAATCTGGTCACTCTGTCCCTATTCACTGTCCCAATTTTTGCTCTTCTTCTCAATCATTTTTGAATCAAAAAGATACAAATACTTTCCACTCAGCATACTGGGGTCCCTCTCACTAAGCACAAACTAACTGCTGCACTTACCTACACAGCCTCTGCTGCTGCAGTTATAAAGACCATCAGTGCTTGCTGAGAATTCATTCTACGTAATATATTAGGCTATGTTCTACCTTTAGGTTCATTTAGGAACATCCTTCCCTTTGTTGCAGGTAATTAATATCATTTGACCACCTGCAAAGCATTCTAAACTGGCCAGTAAAAAGGCAGAAAGAACAATTAATTTTTACTTGTGGTAGGTCTTCTGGGTAAGATTTGCTGGATCTTGTACAGTGCTGGTGTTTGGACAATGATTAATTAAAGAGAACAGAAAATAGATCCGGTGGAACAACCTCCTCCTGCTTCCCTAATGTTCCATGGTTTTAGGAGGTTTGGACAATTTTACTCTGTGCCCCTCCCATCATGAATGAGTTTCCAAAGCTAGGACTCTGTATTAACCATGGGCGTCTTTTGGTTCTTAGGCACAAAGACTGAGATGTTTACATAAAGACCTCACAAACATAACTGAGCCTTAGGGAAATCTGTGACAGTGGAGAGAAGATGGATGAGGTGACAGGGTTGCTGGAAGTTGCAGACTGGGTCTAGGAAATAAGAGTTGATTTGCATGTGAGTGGCCAGATTGATTCCATTGAAGCCCCCAAATAGCAAACCGTTTCTCAGTCTTTACCTTTTACCAGACCATAGTAATGACCATAGGAAATGTTATTGACTGAATTGCTTGGTCATTTTTGATCTACCTAGTCATACAATCAAAACAGGTTCAGAAAAAATGATAAAATAGTACACATCTTTGATTCCTTCTCACTTGTCCTTTGGGTGCTGTTTCCATGTTTCGTGTATCTCATCCCTGTTGCTGAGTGCCCCCAGTTGCCCCTAAGATGCGTCAGGACCAACCACTCCCACACACATGCACATTGTAGCTGTTCCCAGAACCTAGATATTCTGTCTTCAAATTTTCCTTTTCCCATTACAAAGGGACCTCTTTTTTTTTTTTTTTTTTTTTTCAGTACGCGGGTCTCTCACTGTTGTGGCCTCTCCCATCGCAGAGCACAGGCTCCGGACGCGCAGGCTCAGCGGCCATGGCTCATGGGCTCAGCCGCTCTGCGGCATGTGGGATCTTCCCGGACCGGGGCACGAACCCGTGTCCCCTGCATCGGCAGATGGACTGTCAACCACTGCGCCACCAGGGAAGCCCCAGGGACCTCTTTTAAAACACTTGAAAACTTGTACAAACTAATTTATGTCAATACTGGTAAGGAGTTACTGTGTTTGCCTTCCATGGATATTTGCATTTTAGTGCCTGTGACCCACTTTGCTTTATCCCAAAAGAATAACTCTAATGGTGAAATTTCAGGAATTCTGTTAGGTTAGAGATGGGGAATATCTTTAGTTTGAGGGGCATCCTGATATTCCATATACCAAAGCATTTAGACTGTCATAGACTCCAGCTATAATGAAGCCAACTCATATCATGTAAATAAAACCTTTAAGGAGACAGTATCATGGGACTCCCTTAAAAGTCAGCCAGCAGAGAAACAATCAGGGAGAGTGATGGTTAATTTATGTGTCAACTTGATTGGGCCATGGAATAGCCAGACATTTGGCCAAACATTATTCTGGGTGTCTCTGTGAGGGTCTGGATGTGATTAACATTTGAATGGGTAGACTAAGTAAAGCAGATTGCCCTCCCTGATGGGGGTTAGCCTCATCTAATCAACTGAAGATCTGAATACTACACAAAGGCTGGGTAAGAGGAACTCCTCTAGGCTGACTACTTGAGCTGGAACATCGGTCTTTTCCAGCCTATGAACTCAGGTGAAACACTGGCCTTTCTTCGGTCTAGAGCCTGCCAGCTTTTAGACTGGAACTTTTGTCATTTGCTCTCCTGGTTCTCAAGCCTTTGGACTCAGACTGCAACTACACATTGGCTCTTCTCGATCCCCAGCTTATTGAGCGTAGATCTTGGGATTTCTCAGCCTCCATAACTGCATGAGTGTGTGTGTGTGTATAAAATATAATTTTACAATATTTGTTCTGTTTCTCTTGAGAATCCTACTGGTTCATGGTTTCTGTTTGGTTCTGTTTCTCTTGAGGACCTTATCTAATACAGAGAGTTTACTCTTTTCTGAAAAATGGTTAAGATTGTGTGTAATTAGAAGAATTCAGTAAAAATATTTTTTTCAGGTTTTCCTACCTGCCATAGTTATTTCAACTTCAGATTGAATAGACTAATCGACTTAGGCAAATACTGATTTGGTCAGATTGCTGACTGGTTGTAGTGCAACAACCAAATAGTTCAGGCAAGCTAGTCATTGTAATCAAACCACTATTCATCTTAGTTCTTTTTTTTAAAATTAATCAATTATTTATTTATTTACTTATTTTTGGCTGCGTTGGGTCTTTGTTGCTGCGCGTGGGTTTTCTGTAGTTGCCGAGAGCAGGGCCTACTCTTCATTGCGGTGTGTGGGCTTCTCACTGCGGTGGCTTCTCCTTGCGGAGCACAGGCTGTAGGCGTGCGGGCTTCAGTAGTTGTGGCTCGCAGGCTCAAGAGCGCAGGCTCAGTAGTTGTGGGGCTCCGGCTTAGTTGCTCTGCAGCATGTGGGAGCTTCCTGGACCAGGGCTCGAACCCGTGTCCCCTGCATTGGCAGGAGGATTCTCAACCACTTTGCCACCAGGGAAGTCCCTTCATCTTAGTTCTTATTAACTAACTCAAACCTTCTTTAGCTGGTCAAGACAGTCGAAACCAGCCAAAGAAGTAGTTTGAATTAATGTATCCTAGGTAGGATATATATATATAAGCTAGTTATGAGACGTAACAAAACTTCACCAGGGGGAACAAAAAGGCAATCTTTGACTGACATGACTGCAAATCAAGCAAAGCAGTCACAATGGTTTATCAATCTACACCCAAGTTTTATCCAACCCTGGTTAAGTTTAATCCATCCTTCATTTTGATTCATTTTGAATTATTTGATCATTTTGTCTGAATTAACCAATCAATCTCATAGTTTCATAGAGAAACGCACTTAGAATGGGCTACATTTTTCAGCTCTACTTAACGAGGGACCATGGACATAGGTATCACATGAATAAGGGGGCCTATGAACCTCTAAGATGGTCAAGGGAAACTGTTACATGATTGAACTAAATGGCTGTTACAAAACTCTTTAGTAAGGATTATTACTAACTATTACATGATGAACTAAATGAAAGAACCAGATCACACTAAACTTGTTAGTTTCTTGAAACTAACTTGATCTGTTTCCTTCAGCTGTCCATACTAGAAAAGACCCTGCTGAATAGAATCAACTCAGGAAAATGGTATTACACAGTCAGGCTGGTTTGTTGGTCATCCCTCACTGCCAGTATAAAACCAAATATTCAAAGCAACGTATCAGCAAAAGTAATAAAAGAGAAAAATGGTTGCAACTTCCTACCTGATCTCAGAAGATTTTATTCATAAGAAAAGAATCCCATATCCTGAAGAAACATTAATTCAATTCATGTTCTACTCCTTTGAGGATTACAGTATAAATTCTTTCCCCATTGCCTGGCTCCTGCCCTGAATAAATTTCAAAGATTTTTTTCTTCCTCAAAGAAAAGCAAATTAAGATTTTTGCTTCTCCCTCAAAAGCTAACCATGTCACAGCAGACCAGAATTGTGTCAGAATATAACTTGAATACTATAGGTAGGCTGCAAAAAACCAAAACAAAACAAAAACACCAAGTTTTTTCCCCAAGGTTTTGGGGTTAGGTAAATAAAAGCTATTTGAAGAATAATATAATCAAGAAACAATTCAGAGGCAGAGTGTGCAAATTCAGTCCTGCAGTTTTCTACTTTGAGAATTCCTATGGTTAATGCTTAAACTCAGTCTGATATCTTCCTGCCATCCTGCATTCTGTCCACCTGTATCTGGAAGGAAGAACAGTATACTACACTATAGTGCCTTATTTTTCAAACTGTGGGTCACATAATTAGTTGTGAAATTTAGTAGGAAAAGATTCACTATTTTTTCCCCTTTCCCTTTTCTCTCTTTCTCTCTCTCTCTTTCTTTCTTTCTTTCTTTCTTCCTTCCTTCCTTCCTTTCTCTCTCTTTCTTCTTTTTTTTTGAAACAGAATATAGTAGAAAATATTAGAGTGCATTGCCCACAGTAATGGTATTATTTTATGAAATTTTTATGTCCGTTATGTGATCATAGTCTGTGTGTGTGTGTGTGTGTGTGTGTGTGTGTTTATACTGGGTCACATGTAAAATATATTTCTTACTGAGGCTTGTGGTCAAAAAAGTTTGAAAGATACAGCTCTAATGGAAGAAACATGAATTTTACAGTCACACAAATCTGGATTCCAGAAGTGTACCCAGGGTTGGAGGCAGGAGGAAGATTGGTAGGAGTGATTCTCCCATGCAGGGAGAGAAATTATTTAGAATTAAATAATTCTAAATTATTAGAATTGCAGCTCATATTAATAATAAAAAAGAACTACTAAAGTCAGTCTTATTATTCTTTTAAAATTCTTTCCTGCTGATGTACTTCCTTATTGCCCATACCCAGGATACAGTGCTTAATTCATGGTAGGTGCACAACAAATATTTTTGAGTAAATAAACCCAAGATTCCTTTGGGCTTTTTACCAGTCATGCCATAATTTGGGCTCATATTGACATTGTGGTCAACGTAGACTTCCATTCTTTTTTTTTTGTGTGTGTGTGAATCTCTGGAAAGTCTCCTCTCAGTTTGCCTTTGTTCACGTGATTTTTTTAATATCACAGTTGACCCTTGAACAATGAGGGAGTTAGGAGCACCGACCCTCTGAGCAGTCGAAAATCTGCATATAACTTATAGTTGGCCTTCCCATACATGGTTCCTCTATACCTGTGATTCTACCGTATCCACAGTTCTCCATCCATGGATTCAGCCAATCATAGATCATGTAGTACTGTAGTATTTATTGAGAAAAATCCATATATAAGTAGACCCATGCAGTTTAAATCCATGTTGTTCAAGGGTCAACTGTACATCAGAATCTCCTTTAGTTTGTCTCTGTTGATTTGGGATACTTGTTGTATCCTATTGAATAATTTGAATCTTAATTCTGTTTTACCTTTCTTTCCCTGTTTTTTTTTTTTTTTTTTTTTTTTTGCGGTACGCAGGCCTCTCACTGCTGTGGCCTCTCTCATTGCGGAGCACAGGCTCCGGACACGCAGGCTCAGCGGCCATGGCTCATGGGCCCAGCCGCTCCACGGCATGTGGGATCTTCCCGGACCGGGACACGAACCTGTGTCCCCTGCATCGGCTGGTGGACTCTCAACCACTGCGTCACCAGGGAAGCCCCTCTTTCCCTGTTTAATGAACCCGGGGCAGAAAGTAAAACAAAATAAAAGTGAAGAATTATCGATTAAAAAATCCAACTAGAGGAACAACAACAAGATGCCCTTCATATCTTTATCTGAACTTGACTCAAAACTATCAAACCAAATAAAATCAAATAATGTGCTGCAAAAATCATATGCATTATAAACTGAGTATTCAGACATTATGCATTTAGTTCATTCAGTTTGGATTGATAATTCTGTTGGTTGCCTATATGGTAGATTCTCAAGGATTTGACACAGCACCTTTTGCCCTATCTGGTTGTCCCCCAAATGTGCACCTTCAGTTAAAAAGGACATGCCTGACTTAGCACAGAGTTAACTTTGCTACTAATCAATCACCCCTAAGCACTATTGATTGGGACTGAAAGGGCAAAAACATGGTCTGTACATCACAGAGTGAATCAGGAGGTGGCTGACTTAGGAGACAATTGCTGAGAATACTGAAATTTAAGAGTAAACTGATTTCTAAATACTAAGATTCTGATGTCATATAATTCAGAACTCATACAGCATTCTCTTGTAGATAAGTTTACCTTCTAAGCTTGTCGATTTCTGTTCTCTTCAGTCTTTCAGTTTAAAATACCCTAAAGGCCATTGTTCATTCTCCTTTTTTCCTTCCCATCTGATCTGAGGAAAGAGTTCTCTCTTTCTTTGGAGTCAGTCAGAACTA
Source organism: Hyperoodon ampullatus (assembly GCF_949752795.1). NCBI lineage: Eukaryota > Metazoa > Chordata > Mammalia > Artiodactyla > Ziphiidae > Hyperoodon > Hyperoodon ampullatus. The sequence continues at coordinate 119,069,621 of NC_136913.1, read as the reverse complement.
GGTTCAAATTCTGCCTCCGCTTCTTACTTGCTCATTTTGCTCAACAGTAAAATATCATGTATTTAGTACTCCAAAATGTTTCCTATCTATTTTTTTTTCATCTTCTCTCACAATATCTTTCAAACTTGTTCCTTTTTTTCCATTGCTACTGCTACCATTTATCACCTCATACTCAACATATTGAAATAAGTTCCTAGATCAATGGGATTTTAACCTTTTTACTGTCTCAACATACTGGGGATATGACAGGCTCTTATCAGCTTATCAGTAAAGTGGTTCCCTGTTCATCATCATCTGGACATTTACTGGGGGGAAAGGAATTTATCAGATTCTAAAGGAGAAAGAGCAAATGAACAAACAAACAACAAGCCCCCTGAAATTCGAATTCACTCCTACAGGCAGTTGCCCACATCTCATATTGAGAATCATTGTCAACTTTCCTGACTAGAAGATCCCCCAAATTTTGGTCCTATCTACATATAACAACAGCTATACACATAACATTAGCTAATAATAACTGACACTCATACAGAACTTTACAGTATTAAAACTCTTTCATATATACGGTCTCATTTAATTCCCCAATAACACACCATATGGTAGGTATTGTTATCCCCATTCCACTGATGAGAAAGTCGGCTCAGAAGAGTTATATAAGCTGACCTAGATAGTATGTGGCAAAGTAGAATTCAAACCTAGGTAAGTCTGGCCACAGAATACATAGCCTGGGTCCTGGTAGCTGTTGGCACTCTCTGGTTCCCAATACTTGCCTCCATCTCTGGTCTTTGGTTTCTGGGCTCTCTAGTTTGATTAATACCTTTAGTTAACACATTTACTTCTCAGATTGCATTGGTTGATCTGGGGTCCTTATCTGGCATGGCTCTAGTTTCTGTTCAGGTCCCTGTATCATGCCACTGCTACATAAGGCCTATGTCAGACTGTTCCTTCAGACTAGGAGTGGCCTTGTTCCTCTCCTCTCCCATTACTTCAAGTCCTCAATCCTTCAAGGCCTTGCTAGGGTCTTAGTCTCCATGAAGGCTTCTCTGAGCAATTCAACTCAGTTTCACTCCCTTAAGCATTTGTTTGTACTGAATAAGTGAGCATTTTATCATAAATGTCTTTTCTAGTAATTGTTTCATGGGAGTTCATTGTTCACTAGAGTGTAGATTCTTTGTTGCTAAGCACTGTGTCTTATACATTATTGTACTCATAATGTCTGATACAATGGTAGAGACTCATACATACTTATGGATTGAGTGATTCCAAATGGGACAACATTGATGAAAATAAAATGAACCATGACCACCTCTTGAATACATGGTCTGAAATGCTTCTCAAACATGAGAACCTCCATGGGAATCTTAAGGATTTTAGAACCTGTCCAGATATTCTCTTTTGGGCTGCATTCATTGTATGCCATGTTGACAGACTGAGATGACGTCTTGCTGCTGGAGCAGAGCCCAAGGAGGCCTGACTTTATGATACAATAAATGTCATTTTCCAATTTTTCTATGACTTTTTTAGAAACCTGTATTGAGAACATCTTGGAGGCTTTCTAATCTCCAAGATATCTGGAAACCATTTGCAGCCATTCTCCTCAATTCTATGCTGTTGCTTACACTCTCAGTGCTTATCACAGTGGGAGACACATAGCAGGCACTTCATAAAATTTTGGTGAATTATTTTTTAATATTTACTTCTTTCGCTATGTGAGGCAGTATAGGAGAGTGGCTAAGAGCATACTCTGGAGTATGGGTTGAGTTCAAGTATCAGTTTTAGCACTTACTAATCCTATGACCTTAAGAAAGTCACTTTACCATTCTGTATCTCAGTTTCCTCACCTATAAAATGGGAATAGCAATAGTAACTACACCCCAGGGTTTTTGTGTATATTAGCTACAATAAATCTATATAATAAAATTCATATCCAGTGCCTGGAACATAGCAAGTTTTTCTTGATATTAGCATTTTCCTCTTCTCTGCAGCCAATATCTCTGTCTTATTTCACTGATTATCTGTTTCTTCTGCAAAATGGGACTAGTGTTTATATATGGTACCTTCTAATTGTGTCTCATGTAGCCCGTCTCTCATTGAGATATTTCCTCAGTGTGCTGAATCCTTACTATCTGTAATTACTATAGAATTAACTGCTGAAATGCACCCTCATATAGTAGTGTGAATGTGCAGCTGAAAGTTGGGCCATTTAAGAAAGCAGTACGGAAAAAGTAATAAAGTTGAATCGATTTGCATTATTCATGCATCATTCTTAATGTCTTTAAACAGTTCCGTTTATTGGGTTTAGTAAACTCAGAGCAAGGTTGATACGTTGCCTGGATATTTTAGTGATTTTCCAACTTTAAGCTAACTGTTCTCTAAATCTTCCTCTGCAGCTGCTAGTTGAAGCCAGTCTAATATATTCATTGATGGGTATCAGACTAAATCATTTTCCTGACTGAAGAACCCAGAAAGAGTTTTATATTAAAAAAACAGATTTTCCTTTTTTTTTGAGTGATAGATACTATATATGTATTCATGCTGCACCTTCCCTCTCAATTTTGAAGAGTTAATATGATACTTTTCCCTTACTTCTTCACTCAATAGAAATCTGAGTTATTCTATATGCTGGAAGGCAAAAAAGTGTACTTTAGCCATTGTTTACACCTCCTCAGTTGCTCTGACAAACCCTATTGTGGCAATGCTGGTGACAGATGATACTATAGACTGTAACTTCTGGCTTCATGAAAAAAGAATAAAGGGATTTCACCCTATAATTATATTTTACCATTGAGTGTTAAAATTCCTGTTAGAATGGGATAGGGGATGAGACTAGATAATGCAAGTAAACCTGGGACTGCATAGTGTAATTGTTAAGCTCATGTACTTTGGAGCCAATATGCGTGGAGAAACCCTGGCTCTGCCATTTCCTGTGTTGCCTTTGCAAGTTACTTAACCTCTTTGTGCCTCAGTTTCTACATCTGTAAATGAGTTAGTAAATGTAAAGCATTTGCAGGACCACGTGGCACATAGCGAGTGTTCAGTAGATCTGTTATCACTCATGGGTAACATATGAAGCTTTGTTGATGACAGAGAGTTGTATCTAGAGAACTTTCTATGGAAACTTCTGGCAAGCTCTTAGTTCGCAGCTGGCGCTGAATTAGAATTTACCTATAGGCAAAATCTGGTTGCGCTCTACCTATGCAATTGGAAAATCCAATTTCTTAATAGAATGTGATGGTTAAGATGAGCCTGAAGAAGATTATTTCCCTCTGGCTATAATTGTCATATGCTGACTTTGGAAACACACTCTGAAAATCTCACTGTAACTGTAAAAATAAACGATAGCACAGCACAGTGGAAAGGGCATGGATTTGACTTCCATTTCTAGAAATATCGTATACTAGATAATCCGGAAACTCTCACCCCACTCCTAGCTACAAAACACCAGAAATGCTGGCTAAAGTTAACTTACTCATTTGCCAAATATTATTGAACACCTTTCCTATGTACCAGGTAGTGTTCTAAGTGCTGTGGAAGTGAACCAAACAGACACAAGTTCCTGACCTTGTGGAGTTTACATTTTGATGAATAGAACAAACATAGTTCTCAAGGCGTAGTTGAGTTTTCAAGACAGAAATACACTTCCAGGGGTTAAACACAAAGAGAAAACTATAAACTAGAGTGATACCCATGGGTTAGCACTGGTTTTGCTGAGTATGTTGGAAGTTTGGATATTGGTAACCAAGATCTGTGTTTTAACACCCATGCATAGTGTCAGAGTTGAGACTGAGACCTCCATGTAAAACTAGATCTATTAAAGTATTTTATGTGCACTGAAAGCATGTACTAGGAAAACTCTTCTCCTTAGCAGAAGAAGATGTCAAGGGAGTTTGTCTGTCTCAGGAAAGAAAAATGTTTTGGCAGAGAAAAATGTCTTTTCTGAGAATTTGTAATCATGGGCTTGCCCTTAGGTGGCCTTGGAATTTGAATTTAAACCCTTTGTGTAGTCCAGAAATATAAGGCAAAAAACAATAATACAAGGTGCTGGCATTTGCTGCGAGGTGTTCCATGTGAGAAATTCTACCATCATGTCCAAATTCCAGCCAGCAGGAGTAAGGACAGGGAGATAAGACTGTCAAATCCTCTGTGATGGCTAGAGCTGCCACAGACATTTTGAATCCTGAGGTAGAAGCCCAAAGTTGAGAATTACAGAACAACAAGGTAGATTCGTATCTGGGTTTTTGGTAATCATGGAGTTACCATACTGGCCCTTAATGTCCTACATTAATGTAAGAGAGAAATATGCTTCTATTTTGTTTACACTTTTTTGTTATTTGCAGCTAATTCTAATACTAATTAGTACAAATAGTGTGAATAAAACAAAGGCATTTTCAAATAAACAAGAACTTAGAGGTTACTTTTAAGAGACTATCACTGCAAGAACTACTAAAGGATACACTTCAGGAAGAAAGACATTGAACTGAGAAGGAAGGAATAAGATGCAAAGCAGATTTTTGAGCAAATAAGTTTGTGTATATGTAAGTAAATCAAAAGCAGCATTGATGACATATAACAATTATAATAGTCCTGAAAGAGTATGGATTTTAGAGTTGGAGACAAAGGATCAAATCCAAGCTTGATCATTTACTTTTTGTGGGACCAAAGACAAATTACTTGACCTCTTTGTGCCTCAGTTTCTTCATTTGTAAATTGGAAAAATTATAATAATATCTACATAACATAGTTACTTAAATATTGGAAATAATTTATGTAAGACTCTTAACATGGTGCTCAATGCATGCACTTAAACTATGGAAATTATAATATGAACAATCATAGAGACTTAACAAAATGTTTGCTAGTAATAAGCACAATTATATTGGAGATGGCTGGTACTTTGCCTGCGTGATGCCATTTGACTGTCTCCCAAAATATTTCACAGGGTAGCATTTAGTAAACTGGGTCTTGTACTTTGGTCTGAGACCTAGCCATCAGCCTGTTTGCTTGAACATCTGGTGTTGTCAGCATATTGAGAATGGATCCATCACTCAGAGGCAGATACATACTAACTATTCCACAAGAGTAATGCGTAAAACTAGGACGTCACTGTATTAATGAATGATGAACAACATGATTGTTACAGACCAAAATTCTTGTTTTGGCATGACCAGAAGTTCTCTGCCTTCAGGACAATTTACATGGGAAGCCAAATCACGATCAGAGTACCAACATATTAAATCACTATGAGAAATTTTATAGGAACTGGAATCTATAAAGTCTTTATGACCCACATATGGATATGGGAAATCAAATAAAAACTGTGAGACCTTTAGCAAGTCACCTAAACATGAAGTGATGACCTTTGAATCAGGTCAAGGTGAGTTAGATGAAATTAATATTTAATGACATACAACTAAGGTAGACTCACATATCTCAAGTAAAGGGAGATCTTGTCAATGGGAATAACGTACTTGATTTCAACTTTCTCTATTCATTATCATAACAGAGATGGAGAGTCTTGCTAATGCAATCAGAATGCAAAATCCTTTGGCTAAGGTATTTTATCCCCTGGACAGTGTTTGGATGGGCACTGTCAAAGGTCAAATTTGTTCGATTATCATATTTCCTATTCTGTCTGTTCAGTTCCCCTTCTTGTGGACAAATTATTCCTCTATATTAATAAAATTAATCAGGTTAAGGTCTACTTCTACTGACCTGTAAAAGTTCAGTTTCTTAAAATGATGTTGTCTATTATTATTCTAATTCATTAAGTGTTTTCTTATTAATTCTGAAGGCAATCTTTATTTCCCTCATTTCCAAGTTCTTGTGTATGTATGTGAAGGGTGAAGTCTCTCATTGTAGGCTCCTATATGAAGTCTGTATTGCTGATCCACCACTGATTATTCAATTAAGATGCATTTAGGCTTAGCCTCATAAACTGTGGAAAATACAGGTGGCACATATGTTGTTCTTCCAGTAGTGGGGAATGGATTTGCACTGAGTCATCCACACATTTGTTGACAAATTTCTAGTGGCTCAGTTGCTAGGTGTGCACGGTACTTCAGCAGCTCAGACTAGTGGGAAAACAGAAGAAGCTTGGGATGTGGCAGTGCCAAGGCCTAAGATGAATGACCCACCTGTAGAACTGCACTCTGGGAGGGGACCCAAGGTCCAAGGTGATCTGGTGCAGTGGAATTTGGCTCCATTGGTGGTCAGCAGAAATACCTAAGGGTGATCTCATTGGTGGAACTTGACAATAGTACAGGAGTTAGTGACACCTAGAGTCAGGAGACAGGGTTCTAGTTTGAAGTATCTTTCAGGTTTGAAGCATGTCTCCAGGCTGTAGCTGAAAGTACAGAGACAAAATTCAGTCCCTAAGTAAAAAAAAGTTGGCAATTGTTCAACAGGGAATCAGGATCCCAGTTACATGGGGCTGAGGTTCACATGGTGTCTGCAAGGTACTATTTAGCACCTACCTGCCCACCCCCAGGAGCAGAGATAGACTAGGTGACTTGAAGGTAACACTTTACATTTATATGCCACGGTCTTCCTGAGAGTTTAGAGCATAGAGTGAAGGAAGGGGGTTGAGTGTCCCTTTATTCAGCTACTTCTGATAAGATGAACTCCCTGATATAAATGGAGTTATGGAGAGAACATTGCTACTTTCTGAGAGTATTTTAAAGAAGTTTTTTTGATACTAAAATAATTTGTAATGGGATTCAAAAAGCATGGATGAGCTTCAGATGATAATGAGAAGAACAATGTTATATATAATCTGGTAACTTCTCTTATTAGAGATATTCAGCTTCTGTGATGAGAGGAAATATAGGTTTGCGAGGCCTAAAAGGTTGTGTATGTCTGGAGTTGGTTTAGGGAGCTGTTATCTCCATGGCTCCGAGAGTATACAGCAGCAGAAGGCTAATAGTAAAAGGATAGTCTGAGATTTTTTGCTCTTCAGATATATTTTTTGAAATGAATCTAAATTGATCAAAAGCATTTTTTTAAAAAGCATTTTTGAACAAAATCCTTTTTTCAGATATTGACTTTGATTGCTATTTCCCTTTATTTAAAAATCTTGAGTTCAACTATCAGTTCTGTTTTTATGACTACTAAATCAATATTTCCAACCTCCCTCTACTTGTTTTAAATCCCCCAAATATCTCTACTCTTCACTGGACATCTCCACTTGGATATCATATGGTACCCTCAAATTTGACAGATATAAAAATGAGCTCACTATCTTCCTCCTTTTCCTTGCTGTATTTCCCATTTTTGTATATCGTATTAATGATTCACAGTCTCAGACCATCAGAGTTTAATAGTTTTCCTTGAGTTACATAGCTGACAAACGGCAGAGCTAGAACCAGAATCCCTATCTTCTTTTTTTTTTTTTTTTTTTTTTTTTTGTGGTATGTGGGCCTCTCACTGTTGTGGCCTTTCCCGTTGCGGAGCACAGGCTCCGGACGCGCAGGCTCAGCGGCCATAGCTCACGGGCCCAGCCGCTCCGCGGCACGTGGGATCCTCCCAGACCGGGGCACGAACCCGCGTCCCCTGCATCGGCAGGCGGACTCTCAACCTCTGCGCCACCAGGGAAGCCCCAGAATCCCTATCTTCTGATTTCAAATCCTGAGTGTTGTAGTGGATTGGACCAGATGTCAGATGATCAAGCCCCTGAGTCTGACAAGCAAGGCCCTTCACACTTCAGCCCTTAATCTACCTTTCCAGTATCACCTCCCACCACTTCCTGTCATGTTCTCTTTGTTTAACCTTTCAGTTTAACAATTTTTAAATGTAATTTTTCCCTTTCTATGCCTTTGTTCACACTGTTCACTTCCCATGGGATGCCTTCCCTCATGCCCACATCCAATCTTGTTTGATCTTCATAGACCGGCACAAAAATAATCCTCTACCAACCCTTCTCTAATTCATCTTGGTTAGAAGTGCCCACTCCCTCCAATGAATAGCAACTTATCTATATGTCACTCATGATGTTTATTACTTTTTACCTTGTATTGTTTACCTTGTATTTTTAATTCGTCATTTATGGAACACCCATTATGTGCCATTTTTATTTGAAATGTGGGGACACCTCAGTGAACAAGTTGACCAGTGCCACTGGCTTTATGGGATTCATTGTCTAGTCAGGGAAGAAAGACAAGTTAAAAAACAATGGCCATAGAGTCTAGAGTCATGGAGTCATAAAGGGCAGGTGCTATTGGACGCTAGAGAAGGGTGTCTTACCAGGACTTGGAATGGTAGGGACAATCAGGAAAGGCCTCTTGGAGGACATAACACTGTAGCTTCTTTAGAGCAGAGTCTTTGCTTGATCAATGTTCTCCTGCAGAACCCTCCAGTCCTGTGCTATGTGCTGAGGAGGCTCTCTATGGCATTGTTGTAGTTCCTTTTGGGGGCTATTCCCTTATTTTAATACAGTCAGTTACACTTCATTCTTTTCCTGATATTGGGAGCGCAGTTATAATTAAAACTTGACAGTGCACGTCTAATGATAGATTAAAAATCTGAATTAACGTCTTGCCTAAATAGGTTTTCTGCTTTCACGTGTGTCCTAGTCTTAAATGGCAAGGCAGATGACCACACGCTCACTGCAAAAAATTCATGTAATAGATGTCTTGCAGAGCAGCCTATTTCCCTTCATAGCACTTATCATGGTTTGTGATTATGACTGTGTATAATTATCTCAGATACACATCTCCCACACAAGATCAAAAACTCCATGAAGAAAGTTACTGTTTCTGTTTTGTTCAGATTTGTATCCCCAGGGTCTAGCAGAGTGCATGGCACTGAGTAGCCACTCAATAAATATATGTTGAATGAATGAATGAATTGCCTAAATAGCCAAAATTTGATATAATTTCTTACCATTTACTTTGAAGGATTTGTTTTATTGCTCTGCATTGGAACAAAAAATGATGAGTGATGGGGAAATATATTATGGGTGCTCTTTTTTTTATAAGGGAGAAACATTGTTTTGCCATAAAAAGATAAAAGAGGTACAGATATACATGTGTATTTATAGTCTCCTAATAGGTCTCCCTGCTTCTGCTCCTGCCCCTCTAGAGTCTATTCTCAGCACAGCAGCCAGAGCGATCCTTTTAAAACTGTAAGCTAAATCACGTTGCTTACTTCTTAAAGGCCTTGATATACTCAGGGTGAAACCAACCTCCTTACCATGACCTATAGAACCCTCCATAAGCCTGCCCCTTCCTATCTCTCTTCCTTTTGCTCATTCTACTCCAGCCACATTGGCTTTGTTTCTGACCCTTGGACCTGCCACGTTATTTTCCTTCTGAGAACCTTAATACTTGCTCTTCCTTCTACCTAGAATGCTCTTGCCCTAGATATTTTGTATGATTTGCTCCCTCCTCAAAGAGCCCTTCTCTGGCCACCCTATCTAAAGTAAGCCTCATCACCTCTGCCACTATATCCTGTTACCTAGTTACATTTTTAATAGTAATTATCATTATCTGAAATAATCTTATTTGTTTACTTTTGAAGGGTCAGTCTCCTCTACTGTAATATATGCTCCATAAGGGTAGAGATTTTTGTCTGTTTTGCTCATTGTTGTATTTTTAGCACTTAGAGTCTGTAATAGAGTACACATTCATTAAGTACATATGGAATTAATGGTTATTTTATTATTATCTACATCAAAAGACTGTAAGCTTTTAGCAGCAGGAACCACACCTACTTTCATTTACCGTTTTATCCCCAGTGCCTTGAAAGGTGCTTAGGACATAGTAGATGAGGCTCAGTAAGGATGTGTTGAATTGAACATAGTTATACCCATAAATAATAAAGATTAAATGAACTCCCAGTTTCTTTTTAACACTGCTGAGCCCTCTCTGAAATGATAAGCTCTCCAGAGAACCCCCAGAAATTTAAACAAATTTTGTTTACAAATCTTTAATCTCTAACTAATGTGCAAAATATGATTAATTCTTTCTTCCACCCCAACTTTGGCATCCTGTTCAATTTCTCCAACCTAAAACTACTCATTTACCTTTCCATGCCCATTGACACTCTCCTAATAAAGGCCCTCATTGTCTTTTGTTTGGACTTTACAGAAACCTAACATTCTCCCTACTTTCTGTCTTTCTCATCTCCTAGCCATCCAACATACAGGATGACAGATTAAGCTTCTGAGAGTTCATATTTGATCACACCTTTTCTTCATTCAAAAAACTCTCCAACCCTATGTTAAATACCATCTCTACCTTTGCTGTCTTTCCTAAAGGAGACATAAGACAAATACTCAAATAAATGACCTTCATGGTAGGTAAACTAAGATGAGCTGAGTCTCACATCAAAATAAATCACAAATATATGTGGAATGCAAAGCTCCCTGAGGGCAGGGAATGTATCTATCTAGTTCTCCATTAACTGCCCAATTCCTAACAAAGTTTTTGGCATAGTAGATACTAAATAAAAATGTGATAAATATTGAATGACCTAGAGAAGAGGAAGATCATATTCCTTCTCATATGCTTCGCAAAGATAAGAATTTCTTTTAAAATTTATGCTCATGTCCCTCATAGCCCTACATAGTAGACGCTCAAGAACTGGTTGTTAAATTTAATGGAAAACATAGTGTCCTATAAACAGTGTCATTACTTGAATACTGATTATCTTTGAACTCAGTTTGTACTGGACCAGTGTCATTAACAAGATGTAGTCCTGAGGCAAAATGATGTATTGCTATTTTACTGACAGATTCAGGGAGAATGGAGTTTAAAAAAGCCAAACTGTGGGCTTCCTGGAGTCAATTAAAATCTCCACATAAAGAAGATTGACTGGAAAATACTCAAAGGCCAAATAAAATTCTCAGGAAGATCATCAGTCCAACGAAACACTACTTTTTTACTGTTTATCACCAGTGAATCATTTCAATCAGTTGTTTGTGAAGGGAGTTGGAACAGCTTCGCCTTGTGGCTTCTGAACCCTGTAACTTGGTTCACTGTTGTGAAACAATGAAGTAACAAAAAGAGTCCCATTGTGGAGGAGGTAAAACCTTAACTTTTGTTGACATTGGTGTTATTTGATGCCCTTCTTCAGTTGTCTCTTTTTGTTTCCTGTACTGGTGCACAGGACTTTTGTACTTATTCTTCTGTGGTACTCCATGCTCGGCAGCAGACCCTTCATGATCAGGGCCTTTCCTCATATGCTCTTTCCAAATCCAAACTCACATAGTTCCAGGTCCTTAGAATTCAATGTGGAAAAAAAGTAAGTCAAAGGTATTAAGTGGTTGTTTTTGGCTTCAAGTATGACATACTTGCATTTTAATGGGTTTCTAAAAGCAAAGATTTTACCCAACAGAAAACTGTAATCAGAGGAGTTTCAAGTGCTAAGGCAGGCTAGGAGAAGCCAGGACACTCCAGAGTGCCCCCTCTGACCCTGAGTGCCCTGAGGACCAAATGCAGTTATATTAGCCAAGACTCTCAGGGGAAGAATCGACATGTTCACTTGTTGTTGGGTTCTTTGGGGATATCTTTAAAGCACTTGGAACTCATCAAAGACAAGTACTATTACTTGGAGCTAGAGGAGGTAGCTTGAAAGCAATAAAATAGAAATACCACTTTATCCACCAGGCGGTAAACATATGGAACCCATTACCTTAGGAAATGAGGCAGGCTGAAAGTAGAAAAAGGGTCAAGAAGGGCTGAGAAAAAAAAAATTGAATTCTAGATCCAAGGAAAAGCTAAATATGTAGTGGGCCTAGTCCTCACTTTCTTAAAGGGATGCCATAGGTGACATATAGTTACTATTTGACTGGATGATAGAACCAAGAATGGCATTTCTTATATTTGCATATTAATTCTTTTGGAAGCTTCATTCCTTTGTTTTGTCTCCCCTTTACAATCTACCCTCTTTTTTTTTTCTCTTTACTTCTTCCACTTGCAAATCCAGAGGTGTTTCAAATATTATCTCTTTCCATCAGTCTCAGAATTCTGAGCACCTAGAGCTGCACTGTCCAATATGGTAGCCAGTAGATACACATGGGCTACTTAAATTTAAATTTTAATTAACGTAAATTAAATGGAACTAATATTTTAGTTCCTCAGTTGCACTAGAAAAATTTCAAATGCTGGATGGTCCCATGTGGCTAGTGGCTAAGCTATTACAGTTCAGATAAGGGATATTTCCATTATTACAGAAACTTCCATCAGATAATATTGAACTGCATTTTCAGTCTCCTCTCTCCGAAAGGCCTAGACATTAATAAATTTGACAACAGAAACATCTTATAATATATACTATAACAGGCACTGCACTCAGCTCTTTACATATATAATCTCATTTAATACCTTCAACATTCTTATGAGCTAGATACAATTATCATCTTCATTTTATAGATGAGGAAGCCAAGTCTCAGAGAGGTTAAATAACTTGTCCAAAGAAACATAGCTAGTAACTGGCAGAGCTGGGTCTGGAAACCAAGCCTGATTTTAAAGACCATGCTTTTAACAACTTAACTAGACTGTCTCTCATCACTTTCTCATTCTTCCTTCAAGTTCACCTTGTTACCATCCTTCGAATGACGAGGAGGAAATGACATTGCTTGTGCAAAGACCCTGGCATCCATCATGTTGTGAGCCCCACAGATTCAACTTGAACATCCCCTTTCTCTTACCTACTACTCAGCTGTCTCTTCTCACTCACTCCTCTACCTCTCCTTTCCTATCCTGAAAGATGCATATTGTAAGAAATGATGGACATTACTGATTTATTTCTTAAAGCAAACCACACAACATTGCTCTAGGTCCAACTGCTTTTCCTTCAGAACCCTCTATGAGCAAAGGTTGGAGAGAAGACAGGTAAAATAGAAGTCCTCCTGATAACAGTTTCAGTGTTTGAGAAAAGAAAATGTGGTTATTTTGTAAGAATATAAGAACTCTAACCTCCTTCCTCCCAACTCTATGATCTACTCAGTATCCTGTCTAAAACTAGAGCAAAAATGTCTGTATTTGTCCACATCATCTGTCTGCCATTATTCATCTGTATATCTCTATTCTCAGTACATCCTCAAACATTCCTAATACTGCAAAATGGCTATTTCATTCACAGATGTATCTCAAGTGTTTCCTAAACTGGTGTCCTATGGGATACTATTATGCAAGATGTTAAAGTATACTCTATAGGGATAAAAGTCTTTAGTAATCAAATGGGCTTGGGAACTACTGGATTAAAAATTCTAAGCAGATTTCTTTAAGGTGGGACTTCTCAAAGTCTTGATGTAAATTGAGTTAGGCCACTTTCCTGCTCAAAATCATTTAATCCCTACCACAGTTCACAAGGCCCTACATGGGCTGGCCCTGCCTTCCTTTTCAGCATCATCTGGTAACCTCCTTGACCTTAACAGTCTGCTGCAGCCACACTGGCTTCTTTGCTGTTTCTTTCCTTCTTTCTTTTGTTTTTTTAAGTATCTTTATTGGAGTATAATTGCTATACAATGTTGTATCGTTTCTGCTGTATAACAAAGTAAATCAGTTATATGTATACATATATACCCATATCCCCTCCCTCTTGCGTCTCCCTCCCAACCTCTCTATCCCACCCCTCTAGGTCATTGAAAAGCACCGAACTGATCTCCATGTGCTATGCAGCTGCTTCCCACTAGCTATCTATTTTACATTTGGTAGTGTATATATGTCAATGCTACTCTCTCACTTCGTCTCAGCTTCCCATTCCCCCCCATGTCCTCAAGTCTGTTCTCTACATCTGCGTCTTTATTAACCCTGCCACTAGTTTCATTAGTACCATTTTTTTAGATTCTATATATATGCATTAGCACACGGTATTTGTTTTTCTCTTTCTGGCTTACTTCACTCTGTATGACAGACTCTAGGTCCATCCACCTCACTAAAAATAACTCAATTTCGTTTCTTTTTATGACCAAGTAACGTTCCATTGTATATATGTGCCACATTATCCATTCATGTGGCATTGGACGATTAGGTTGCTTTCGTGTCCTGGCTATTGTAAATAGAGCTGCAATGAACACTGTGGTACATGACTCTGAATTAAGGTTTTCTCAGGGTATATGCCAAGCAGTGGGATTGCTGGGTCGTATGGTAGTTCTATTTTTAGTTTTGTAAGGATCCTCCATACTGTCCTCCATAGTGGCTGTAACAATTTACATTCCCACCAACAGTGCAAGAAGGTTCCCTTTTCTCCACACCCTCTCCAGAATTGATTGTAGATTTTTTGATGATGGCCATTCTTAGCAGTGGGGGGTGATACCTCACAGTGGTTTTGATTTGCCTTTCTATAATGATTAGTGATGTTGAGCATCCTTTCATGTGTTTGTTAGCAATCTGTATATCTTCTTTGGAGAAATGTCTATTTGGGTCTTCTGCCCATTTTTGGATTGGGTTGTTTGTTTTTAGATATTGAGCTTCATGAGCTGCTTGTATATTTTGGAGATTGATCCTTTATCAGTTGCTTCGTTTGCAAATATTTTCTCCCATTCTGAGGGTTGTCTTTTGGTCTTGTTTATGGTTTCCTTTGCTGTGCAAAAGCTTTTAAGTTTCATTAGGTGCCATTTGTTTATTTTTGTTTTAATTTCCATTTCTCTAGGAGGTGGGTCAAAAAGGATCTTGCTGTGATTTATGTCATAGAGTGTTCTGCCTATGTTTTGCTCTAAGAGTTTGATAGTGTCTGGCCTTACATTTAGGTCTTTAATCCATTTTGAGTTTATTTTTGTATATGGTGTTAGGAAGTGTTCTAATTTCATTCTTTTACACGTAGCTGTTCAATTTTACCAGCACCAATTATTGAAGAGGCTGTCTTTTCTCCATTGTGTATTCTTGCCTCCTTTGTTAAAGATTACGTGACCATATTTGCATGGGCTCATCTCTGGGTTTTGTATCCTGTTCCACTGATTTATATTTCTGATTTTGTGCCAGTACCATAATGTCTTGATTACTGTAGCTTTGTAGTATAGTCTGAAGTCAGGGAGCCTGATTCCTCCAGCTCCGTTTATCTTTCTCAAGATTGCTTTGGCTATTTGGGGTCTTTTGTGTTTCCATACAAACTGAGAAATTTTTTTCTAATTCTGTGAAAAATGCCATTGGTAGTTTGATAGAGATTGCATTGAATCTGTAGATTGCTTTGGGTAGTACAGTCATTTTCACAATGTTGATTCTTCCAATCCAAGTACATGGTATATCTCTCCATCTGTTGGTATCATCTTTATTTTCTTTTGTCAGTGTTCTGTAGTTTTCTGAGTACAGGTCTTTGGTCTCCTTAGGAAGGTTTATTCCTAGGTATTTTATTCTTTTTGTTGCAGTGGTAAATGGGAATTTTTCCTTAAGTTCTCCTTCAGATTTTTCATTGTCAGTGTATAGGAATGCAAGAGATTTCTGTGCATTACTTTTGCATCCTGCTACTTTACCAAGTTCATTGATTAGCTCTATTAGTTTTCTGGTAGCATCTTTAGGATTCTCTATGTATAGTATCATGTCATCTGCAAACAGTGACAGCTTTACTTCTTCTTTTCTGATTTGGATTCCTTTTATTTCTTTTTCTTCTCTGATTGCTATGGCTAAAACCTCCAAAACAATGTTGAATAGTAGTGGTGAGAGTGGGCAACGTTGTCTTGTTCCTGATCTTAGAGGAAATGGTTTCAATTTTTCACCATTGAGAACAATATTGGCTGTGGGTTTGTTGTATAGGACCTTTATTATGTTGAGGTAGGTTCCCTCTATGCCCAGTTTCTGGAGAGTTTCTATCATATATGGGTGTTGAATTTTGTTGAAAGCTTTCTGTGCATCTATTGAGATTATCATATAGTTTTTATCTTTCAGTTTGTTAATATGGTGTATCACATTGCTTGATTTGTGTATATTGAAGAATTCTTGCATTCTGGGGATAAACCCCACTTGATCATGGTGTATGATCCTTTTAATGTGTCGTTGGATTCTGTTTGCTAGTATTTTGTTGAGGATTTTTGCATCTATGTTCATCAGGAATATTGGCCTGTAGTTTTCTTTCTTTGTGACATCTTTGTCTGGTTTTGGTATCAGGGTGATGGTGGCCTCGTAGAATGAGTTTGGGAGTGTTCCTCCCTCTGCTATATTTTGGAAGAGTTTGAGAAGGGTAGGTGTTAGCTCTTCTCTAAATGTTTGATAGAATTCACCTTTAAGCCATCTGGCCCTGGGTTTTTGTTTGTTGGAATATTTTTAATCACAGTTTCAATTTTATTACTTGTGTTTGGTCTGTTCATATTTTTTCCTTCTGCCTGGTTCAGTCTTGGAAGGTTGTACTTTTCGAAGAATTTGTCCATTTCTTCCAGGTCGTCCATTTAATTGCCATAAAGTTGCTTGTAGTAATCTCTTATGATCCTTTGTATTTCTGCAGTGTCAGTTGATACTTCTTTTTCATTTCTAACTCTATTGATTTGAGTCTTCTCCCTTTTTTTCTTGATGAGTCTGGCTAATGGTTTATCAATTTTATCTTCTCAAAGAACCAGCTTTTAGTTGTATTGATCTTTGCTATTGTTTCCTTCAGTTCTTTGTCATTTATTTCTGATCTGTTCTTTATGATTTCTTTCCTCCTGCTAACTTTGGGTTTTTTTTTGTTCTTCTTTCTCTAATTGCTTTAGGTGTAAGGATAGGTTGTTTATTTGAGATATTTCTTGTTTCTTGAGATAGGATTGTACTGCTATAAACTTCCCTCTTAGAACTGCTTTTGCTGCATCCCATAGGATTTGCGTTGTCGTGTTTTCAATGTCATTTGTTTCTATGTATATTTTGATTTCCTTTTTTATTTTTTCAGTGATTTCTTAGTTATTAAGTAGTGTATTGTTTAGCCTCCATGTGTTTATATTTTGTACAGATTTTTTCCTGTAATTGATATCTAGTCTCATAACATTGTTGTTGGAAAAGATACTTGATATGATTTCAATTTTCTTAAATTTACCAAGGCGTGATTTGTGACCCAAATATGTTCTATCCTGGAGAGTGTTCTATGAACACTTGAGAAGAAGGTATATTCTGTTGTTTTTGGATGGAATGTCCTATAAATATCAATTAAGTCCATCTTGTTTAATGTATCATTTAAAGCGTGTGTTTCCTTATTTATTTTCATTTTGAATGATCTGTCCATTGGTGAAATTGAGGTGTTAAAGTCCTGTACTGTGATTATGTAAGTGCTGATTTCTCCTATTATGGCTGTTAGCATTTGCCTTATGTACTGAGGTGCATAGAGTTGCATGATATGTAAGATTTTGTGCATTAATAATTGTTAAAATCTGTGTTCCAAAAGTGGACATAGCATGTACAGGCAGTTTTCTGTCCTGTGCACAAAAAAGTTTAAAAAAGTTGTTTCATATTTGTTGTTGTATACCCAGATACGCACCGAATAAACTCTTTATATTAATTCAAAGAAAAACCCTCCAATGTGTATTTATTGAGCGTCCATTATGTGCCATGAACTGTGGTAGAAACTGGAGTTACACACTGAATTATGTACATCAGGTCACTGCCCTCAGATAATCTACAGTCTAGAGATTTATATTAACATGAACACTCTTGAAAGTTTAGTTATTGTACTAGTTGTTGTACTTGAACTTCAGACTGGAGCAGAAGAATTCTCATTGCCATTCAGTGATGCATTGTACAAAAGACACCTATGTTCTAGTACCCTCCCTGCCATTCACTCTGTCATTACCCCTCTTTGTTTCTCATTTCTCTCAGTAGAGGGAAGGAACGGGACTATATATCTCGTCCTTTCCACCTCTGAGAACTGAAGGAAAACATAAACATTTTCTTTTTTTACTAAAATTTCAAAACATATATTAAAATTGAAAGATTTTTTTTTTTTGCGGTACGCAGGCCTGTCACTGTTGCCGCCTCTCCCATTGCAGAGCACAGGCTCCGGACGCGCAGGCTCAGTGACCATGGCTCAAGGGCCCAGCCGCTCCGTGGCATGTGGGATCTTCCTGGACCGGGGCACGAACCCGTGTCCCCTGCATCAGCAGGCGGACCCTCAACCACTGCACCACCAGGGAAGCCCCCCTGGAACTTTTTAATCACTAAACATTGTACTGCTCTTTAGGGGTTAGTTTGAATTTGTTGCACAGAGAACAATAATCTATGCCAAATCAGTCAGCCCTTTTGCTAATATCACATGAGTACAAATCACATGACTTTGCTAATATCACATGAGTACATGGTATTCATCACAGTTACTCTAATAATAAATACAGAAAAAGTACATGGCATCAATAGGGGAATGTTTCATTTTCTATATAGGCATTCTTGAAGAAGTTTGTAACAGCTGCAATTCTGTCATTATGCAGGAAGTCTTTCTAGAACACCCAATGGATGGTTTTAAGTATTAGGATTCTAAACTAATTTACCAAATGTCAACCCAATATTTCCTTTTCTGTTAATTTTTGTTTCACACACTCTGCCTCTCTGTCTCTCATCAGTCACTTCACACATACACACACACATAGATGTGCCCCCGAAAGTTCTCAGAGATGCTCTGTTCCTCTGGGAAGATGACGTATGTCTATTCAGTAGGGAGGCTGGGACAGCTAAGTTTCAAAAGCCAACACTCAAGACATAGAGATGGCCAACAGGTACATGAAAAGATGCTCAACATCACTGGTCATCAGGGAAATGCAAATCAATACCACAATGAGATACCTAACCTCACACCTGTCAGAATGGCTATTATAAAAAAGACAAGAGGGCTTCCCTGGTGGCGCAGTGGTTGAGAGTCCGCCTGCCACTGCAAGGGACATGGGTTCATGCCCCGGTCCGGGAGGATCCCACATGCCGCGGAGCGGCTGGGCCCGTGAGCCATGGCCGCTGAGCCTGAGCATCCGGAGCCTGTGCTCCATAACAGTGAGAGGCCTGCATACCGCAAAAAAAAAAAAAAAAAGACAAGAAATAATAAGAGTTGTGAGGCCGTGGAGAAAAGGGAATCCTCCTACACTGTTGGTAGGAATGTAAATTGGTGCAGCCACTATGGAAAACAGTATAGAGATTCCTCAAAAAATCAAAAATAGAGCTAACATATGATCCAGCAATTCCACCTCTCGATATTTACTCAAAGAAAACAAAAACACTAATTTTAAAGAATCTGAAAAAGAATATATATATGTATGTATAACTGAATCACTTGCTATACACCTGAAACTAACACATTGTAAATCAACTATAGTTCAACTGACAAAAAAGAATGTAAATAAGATAATCTAAAAAAGATATGTGCACCCCTAAGTTTATTGCAGCATTATTGACAATAGCCAAGATATGAAAGCCATCTAAGTGCCCACTGATAGATGAATGGATAGAGAAGATGTGGTATATAAATGTACAGTGGAATATTAGCCATGAATATTAGCCATTTGTGACAACATGGAGAAAACAAAACAAAAAAGCAAGACAAAACAGAAACAGACTCATAGGTACCAAGAGCAAACTGGTGGTTACCAGAGGGGAGGGGGGGTGAGGGGATTAAGAGGTACAAACTTCCACTTATAAAATAAACAAGTCACGGGGACGTAATGTACAGCACAAAGAATATAGCCAATAATACTTTAATAATTGTGTGCGGGGCCAGATAGTAACTAGACTTATATTGATCATTTTATAATGTATAAAAATATCAATCGCTATGTTGTATACCTGAAACTGACATAATATTATATGTCAGCTATACTTCAAAAAATACCAGGAAGAATAAAGTAAAATGGCTTCTGAAGCTATGACACTTCCGTTCACTAAGGAGGACTGCCCAGGTGTGTCCTCACAACAAATGAGCATGCCTGCAACATTCTGTACTCTAAATAATTGTGTGCACTCTTAAAATAATTTGTTTTTGATTCTGTAAAGTTAATGCTTAGAGTAAGAGAAATGTACAAGGGCGATGAATGAATAAAAGCTTGGCTTCTGGGAGTCAATTGCTCAGGTCGTTGGCTCAGTGGATATTTATCACCTTATAAGCTGTCAGTGCAGCGCGGCACGTAGCTGAGCCCTGGAGAAAGCATTCACGCAAGGACAAATGGATTGAGACTGAGTCAGTCTTGCAGAAAAAGAGAGATTCTGGGGTTTTAGCAACGGAGAAATTTCCCTTCCTTACTAGAATTAATAAAGTGGAACTCCAATTGGAAATAATTGTTCAGCTTTACATTCTTCATATATGTAAACCTCTCCATCACTAATACCCTGGTACAAACTGGATGGTTACAACCCAAGTGTTCTTTTCTTCTTTAAAAGTTGCAAAGCTAGGTTCAATTAGTTCTCAAAGGCTGGCTGTACTACAGTTTTCCCTTGAATATAAAACAGCTGAACAAAACAGCTTGCACAACATTTGAGTTTCCTGGGTCTTAGGGACATTTCAAAGTACATCATCATCACGTTCACCAACGTACTGTATGCCAAATCCACACAAAACACTGCCCTATGGTGTGTGTGCGTGTGTGCGCGCGTGTGTGTGTAGCGGCCAGGGCACTGAATAAAGAGTCCTGCTACCTGCTCTCGGAGGTTTCAGTCAGGAGATCTTCAAATCTCTTTGGAGTCACCTGCATCAAGTAGAATATCATGTGACTAAACTGTGCTAGGAACCAAATACACAGGTTCTACTTTCCAGAGACTCAGTCTAGAATAGTAGACATGCAACTATCAAATTTAGTCAGTTAGTATAAACAGTGTAAAACGTATAATCAAGGTGTCGGGAGAACACAGTGGAGGAATAAGTTGATTAGGGAAACTGAAAAAGTTTCAAAGAGGAGTTCATCTTTGAGTTGAGTCTTAAAAGATGAGCTAGAAAGGTAGTGTAGGTGGCTCTAGGACAAAAAACAATAAAAGCAAAGCACAGAGTCATTGAATAGCATTGAGTGTCCAGAAAACATTAGTTAGCCTAGTGTAGCTGAACGATAAGAGGCAGAGCCCCTGCTATGCAAGTGATGCTCCGGAGAAGAATAACCTCCCCGCAATGCTTCATTCCATTATGTCTCATTGCCAGAAAGAGGCTGTGAGCCACCTAAGTCTGGAGTATTGGCCTGTCTTTAAAACCTAGTTGCTCTACATGTTTTTTTAAAAACCCGATGAGTAAATTACTCTCTTCAGTAGACAAAAATCAAAGATAATTGTCTATGAGCAAAGTACGATTCACAGCCTTGCTTATTAGACTGGAGTGGATGGGTCTTACTAATTCCCCCTTCTCTATTGAACAATCTGTTCTTTGCCTGCTCTAAAAAGAAGTTGTCAAGCAATATGGGTTGTTTGACCAGTACAATCATATAGAGAAAGAAAAGCAGCAGCAAGATAATGAAAGGAAAACTTTCTTCAAGCAAATTCCTTCCATCTAAAATGTACATTTTAATGATTTTTCCTTTGAATAAAGTTTATTTGGAATTTTCAGATTTACAAAGTTATTTAAAATAACCTCCCTCCCTCTCCATACACCACCACATACAAGCACCTACGCATGCCCCCCCCACACTAATTGTATACTTCTTTGGGAAGGAGAGCTAAAATTTTCATATAATGTAATGTACAAACTTCTTAAGTGTACCAATTAGTTTGGTTTGACAAACGCATACACCATGGAACGCAAACCCCTGTAATATAGAGTGTTTCCAGCACCACAGCAAGTTTTCTTGTGCCACTTCCCAGTCAATATGCACCCACCACCCACAGGCAACCAGTGGTCTGATTTTTTTTCACCTTAGATGACTTGTTTTTGTTTTAGAACTTATTACAAATATTATCATACTGTTTTTTTGCGGTACACGGGCCTCTCACTGTTGTGGCCTCTCCCGTTGCGGAGCACAGGCTCCGGACGCGCAGGCTCAGCGGCCACGGCTCACGGGCCCAGCCGCTCCGCGTCATGTGGGATCTTCCCAGACCGGGGCACGAACCCGTGTCCCCTGCATCGGCAGACGGACTCTCAACCACTGTGCCACCAGGGAAGCTCTGTAAGACTTCTTTTGCTCAGGAAAATGTTTTTGAGATCCATCCATGTTGTCGTGTGTTATCATCAGTCTTTCATCCCTTTTTACTGCTAAGTAGTGTTACAAAATATGACTATATCCACAGTTTGCTTACCCATTTCTGGTTGACAACACCTGGGCTGCTTCCAAATTTGGGCTGCTTGGAAGAGAGCTGCTATAAACAGTCTTACGCAGGTTTTTGTGGACATAGACTCTCATTTCTCTTAGGTAAATACCAAGGAGTGGATTTTCTGTGTCCTAGAGTAGGTGTATGGTTCATTTTATGAGCCTGTCAGAACTTTTGCCAAAGTAGTACTTTCTTTTACACTCCTACCAGCAGTGTATAAAAGTTCCAGTTGCTCCAAATCCTTGTCAACGTTTGGTGTATCCAGTCTTGTTAATTTTAGCCATTCTGGTATGTGTGTAGAGGTATCACATTTGGCTTTAATCTGCATTTCCCTGATGATAAGTGATGTCAAGCACATTTTCATGTGCTTATTGGCCATTCATGTATCCTCCTTTGTGACGTGTGTGCTCCCCTGATTTGCCCATGTATATCGCATTGTCTTTTTATTATTGATCTGTAGGAATTCTATAACCCAGATACCAGTTCTTTGTCAGATATATGATTTGTGAATATTCTCTTCCAGTTTATGGCCTTTGTATTGACTGTCTTAATGGTGTCTTTTAGTGAGCAGAAAATTTACTTTTGATAAAATCTAATTTATAAATTTTCTTTTATTATTATTGATTTTTGTGTCTTATCCTTAGCTTCTAAGTTTACAACTATGATCCAGCTCAAATTAATTTTTGTGTATGGTGTAAGGTCCTAGTTGAGGTTAAGTTTTAAATATGAATATCCAGCCCCACGTGTTGAAAAGACTTTTCTTTCCACATTAGCTTGCTGTGGCGTCTTTGACAGAAATCAAATAACCACATATGTGTGAGTCTATTTCCAGACTCTCTATTCAGTCCTACTGGTATATTTATTGATTCTTATGCCAGTACTACACTGTCTAAATTACTGTAACTCTGTAGTAGGTCTTGAAGTCTGGTAATAATTCCCTCCACTTTGTTCTTCTTTCACAGGTAGCTTTTAAACATTCTAGGTCCTTATCTGGGTAGCTGAAGATGTCCCACAAGGCTTGCACTTTAATCTTCTGCCCTTCTACTTCTCCATCCACTCCAAGTGCTCACCTGATCTCCTGTTTTCACAAATCATTGCTGACTAATGAATCTCCATATTGTAATCTCTGGCTAAGTCTAATTCATGCCCCAAGCCCATGTAGTCATTCCCCTAAAGCTTAGCTATTTCTCCACATCAATAACGAATTGAACTCACTAGGCTTTCCCACAAGCTGGCCCAAATCAGGAGTAAGACCATTCTTACCAGCTTCAAGCTTAGAAAAACAAGTTCTTTGAGTTGCCTCATCATCTCCCATGGCTAATCATTGAGGGTTGCCAAATATTTATTTGCTTTCTGTTTTCTATTTTTTTAACCATTCTTACAGCCACCTTCTCTGGAACATTCCACCTGAATTAATGCTATTGTCTCCCACTATCTCCCCTTCATATCCCAGCTAGATAAATGTCCTAAAAATTCTTCAGGCCATATTATTTCCTTATTAGACAATGTCTGATCAATTCTAAACCTCTGGATTTGGCCCTTGGAGGCTCTTCCACGTGTGGTCTTCCTCCAACTCTCTCTCACCTCCTCTCCTGGTAGCCTTCATAACTAAAGGTGCTATCTGGTAGTTATTTGAGCCTTTCAACAATGTTTTTCTAACTCCATAACATTGAGCCTTTCCAGATACTACAAGGTGTAGCTACAAAAAATTTTCTCAGGTCAGAAGGAAAAAAACATTCCTATTATTTAGTAACCACACTATGTTAAATGTTCTCACTTTTCAATAATCATTTAAGCATAAACTTCGATTATTTAACCAATAAGTCCCACCTTTTCAAAGTATTCTTGCATCTGTTGATGGTTAAAGCTCCCAGAGCCACCTTAGATCCCTTCACTGTGCTGTCACTTTCTACTCTGCGACCTGACCAACGATGCTGAACAGGAATTTTCTCTTGGTTGTGTTCCTAGACACTCCTGAACGGAGCACACTTGAGGCATTCGTTCTTTTGTTCTCTTGCTCTAATGACAAGGAAGTTATTTTCAAAATGTGCATTAGGAAATACCGACAAGTTTCCTGTTTGTATTTTATACATGTCTAATCCCACACTGCATCCCTCAGTCCAGGCTCCAGACCCTTCCAGCTCATTGTTTCTTAAAGAAATGCCTATCATTGGAGAAAGAAGCTGAGTGTGGTTTTCATTTTATTATAATTTTGGAGATAGGCAGTCCAGTTCTAGCCATCTCCCTCACCTGCTTGATGAGCTACAATGAGTCACTTGTCCTCTCTCAGGTTTTTTATTTGGAAAACGAGGGTTTTGGAGTCAATGTTTAAGGATACTCCAGTTAACCCAGTCTAGGAGTCTATTGAGGGTGGCTATGGTCTGAACACGTCCCTCCTAAATTTCATATGTGGAACTCTTAATTCTCAGTGTAATGGTATTAGGAGGTGGGGCCTTTGGGAGGGGCTTAGGTCATGAGGGTGGACACCTATTGAATGAGATTAGTGTTTTTTAGAAGCCACCACACACAGATCCATCACCCCTTCCTCCATAGGAGGACACAATGAGAAATCTGCACCCTAGAAGAGGGGCCCTCACCCGATAGTGCTGACACCCTGATCTCAGACGCAGCCTCCAGAACTGTGAGAGACAAATTCCTGTGTTTTTACCAGGAAAATACCAGTCTGTGGTATTTTGTTATAGCAACCAGAATGGACTAAGATAAAGGCTTTCTGGGTAACTGGGTGTGAAGTCCTTCCCTCAAAACATAGTACGTAGGCAATTTCCAGTCTATTCATACATTACCTTGGCCCTGGATCTAGAACGATTCTATCACTGGACCATATTTGGACCTCAAACGTTGAAAGTACAGCTCACAGAAATGGTAAAGAGAATGAAATATGCTACTTTTACTATCAAGACTGGGGACCCCAAAATAAACATTTTCCAAGAATGATGACCTCATCTGCCACACTCAATCATTTATTTATCAAAAACGTATTGGGTTCTTACTAAGACTCAGGCCTTACGTAGGCACTCAGAATATGGGGATGAAATAAATATGATCCTTGTCCTGGAAAAGAACATAATCTAATGAGGAAGATAGGATGTCTACAATTAAATTACCCTATTGACTAGAATGCTAGGTATAATCTTTAGAAAGTGTTCGAGGACCACGTTCTGATGTTAGCAATATCATAGCGAATAATGGAGTTTCTGCCACCTATTATGGAACTAGAGTCAGTTCAGGCCCTTGGGTTTTTTAAGGAAAACTCATCTGCCACTTCTTCCCTGGCATTGCTAGTGTGAGAACACATCAAAGATTTTACATTTTCTCAGAACCAGAATTGTTCCCACAGTGTAAAATAGAAATATAGTGGGAAAATGCCCTAGATCTAAAACTACCCTTAGTGAGGTTGAGAGACTGTCATTTTGAAATACACTATTAAAACATTTACAGGGTAAAATTTTAACAACAAAGACACATAAATAAGCAAACTTAGACTCTCACAACTCTCCCCCATTATTACATTATCCTTGTACTTTGCTCTCTGATAACAAAAGGTGGAGTTTCTGAACCTTTCTTTCTGCCATGATATTCACTCAAATGGATCTATTGTGGTTCCTTTCAATTTCCTGATTACTAGCTCTGACTCCTTCTCACCTCTTCTCTCCACTTTAGGGAAGCTATCAGAATGTAGAGGGCAACATTACAACTGTAGGACTAAGCACAAGTCTTCTCTGGTTGATTTCTTTATATTTTTGTCTTGAAATAATTATAGATTCATGGAAGATGCAGAGAGTACAGAGAACTTTGTGTGCTCTTTACCTACTTCCCCAATGGGAACTATCCTACAATATCAAAACAAGGAAATTGACATTGGTACAATCTACAGAGCTTATTCAGATGTCATCAGTTTTACAATGCACTCGTGTGTGTGAAGGTCCGTGTAAATTTATCACATGTATGGATTCGTGTAACTACCACCATGATCACAATATGGAGCTGTCTCATCACCACTAAGATCCCATGTATTGTTCTTTTATAGTCACATCCATTTCCCTGTCATCCTCCCCATCCATAAAAGCTGGCAACCACTAATCTGTTCCCCACTTCTATAATTTTGTTATTTCAAGAATGTTACATAAATGCCATCATACATAATGTAACACTCTGAGATTGGTTTTTCCCACTGAGCCAAATTCCCTTGAGATTCATCCACGTTGTTGCATGCATTCCTTTTTATTGTTGCATAGTATTTCTGGGTATGGATGTGCCACAGTTGGTTTAGTTATCAACCTGCTGAACTACATTTGTGTTGCTTCCAGTTTTCAGCTATTACAAATAAAGTTGCTATGAACATTCACATACAGGATTTTGTGTGGACATTGGTTTTTGTTTCTCTGGGATAAATGCACGAGTGTAATTGCTGGGTCATATGATAATTAGTTTTAAAAGAAACTGACACACTACTTTCCACATGGCTGTATTATTATAGGTTCCACCATAAACATATAGTGATCCAAACTCTCTGCATCTTCACCAGCATTTGCCGTTGTCAATATTCTATTTTATTTTAGCCATTCTGATAGGTGCATATCATTATGGTTTTAATTGCATTTTCCTTAGTGGCTAATGATATTGAACATTTTTTTCAGGTTTTAATTTTCCATTAGTATATCTTATTTTGTGAAATGTCTGTTCATGACTTTTATCTATTTTCTATTGGGTTTTTTAAAATTTACCATACAGTTTTATCCATTTGTTAGTATTCTAGTTATGAATCCTTTGGCAGTTATATAGCTTGCTAATTATCTTCCAGTTATTGGTTATTAAAAGTATATAATTAGTGGGACTTCCCTAGTGACACAGTGGTTAAGAATCTGCCTGCCAATGCAGGGGACATGGGTTCAAGCCCTGGTCTGGGAAGATCCCACATGCCACAGAGCAACTAAGCCCATGAGCCACAACTACTGAGCCTGCACTCTAGAGCCAGCAAGCCACAACTACTGAAGCCTGCATGCCTAGAGCCCATGCTCTGCCACAAGAGAAGCCACTGCAATGAGAAGCCCGCACACCACAACCAAGAGTAGCCCCTGCTCGCCACAACTAGAGAAAAACCACATGCAGCAACAAAGACCCAACACAGCCAGAAATAATAAATAAATAAATTTATTTTTTAAAAAGTATCTAATTAGGGAAGGCCTTTGGGAATGGTGGAGGTAGGGCCTATGAAAATATTTTCCTTCATAAAAGCCACGAGAACACTGACAAATATTCTAAATCAACTTTTCGAGAACTCTGGAAATTAACCAGAACACATAAACAACTCTTACAACTTGACGATAAAAAGACAATAACCCACTTAAAAATGGTTAAGTGATTTGAATAGTTATTTCTCTGAAGACTACATAAAAATGGCCAATAAGTACATGAAATGATGCTCAACATTGCTAGTCATTTAGATAATTCAAATCACAACCACAATGAAATCGCAGTAAACACACCCAGTAAAATGGCTACATTTTTTTAAAAGACAGTAACACATATTAGTGAGGATGTGATGAAACTGGAATCTTCATACACCAATGGTGGGAATGTAAAATGGTGCAGCCACTTGGGAAAAAAGTCTGGCAATTCCTCAGAAACCTAAACATAAAGTTACCATATAACACAGCAATTCCATTCCTAGGTATATACACAAAAACTTTTTTTTTGAAGTATAGTTGATTTATAATGTTTCAGGTGTACAGTAGAGTGATTTAGTTATATATATATATATATATATATATAACTTTTACAGTTATATATATATATATATATATATATATATATATAACTTGTACAGTTATATATATATATAAAACTTCTTCAGATTCTTTTCCATTATAGGTTATTACAACTATATTCAACTATATTGAATATAGTTCCCTGTGCTATACAGTAGGTCCTTGTTGGTTATCTATTTTACATATAGTAGCTTACAAAAACTTGTACATGAATATTCACAGCAGCATTATTCACAATAACTAAAAAGTGAAAACAACACAAATGTCCACCAACTGATGACTGGATAAACAAAATGTGGTGTATCTATACAGTGGAATATTATTAGCCATACAAGGAACAAAGTACAGACATATCTACAACATGAATGAACCTTGAAACGTTATGCTAAGAGAAAGAAGGCAGACAAAAAAGGACACATATTTGTATGAGTCCATTTATATGAAATGTCCAGAGTAGGCAAATTGGTAGAGACAGAAAGTAGATTAGTAGTTACCATGAGCTGGGGGAAAGGAAGATTGAGGAGTGACCTTTAATGGGTATGAGGTTTCCTTCTGAGGTGATGAAATATTCTGGAATTAGTGGTGGTGTTTGTACAACTTTGTGAATATAATAAAAACCACTAAATTGTACACTTATTTTTTTTTTTACTTTAACATTCACTTAATCAAATTAAAGGAAACACATATATTAAGAGAGTTTCACTAAGAGTAGTAGAGTAGGTAGGCTCACAGTTTCTCTTTAAAGTCAATAGCTCTTTGTCTTCACAGAAATGATGGGCAGGGCGGGGGGTG
The DNA here is from genome assembly GCF_949752795.1 of Hyperoodon ampullatus. Taxonomy (NCBI): domain Eukaryota; kingdom Metazoa; phylum Chordata; class Mammalia; order Artiodactyla; family Ziphiidae; genus Hyperoodon; species Hyperoodon ampullatus. Next base: position 119,040,949 of record NC_136913.1, on the reverse strand, counting down.
GTGTCGATGGATCCTAAACCAGGAGGACAGGTTGCCATGTTCACAGCCCAAATGAATTCTCGAGGAGTTTGGGGGGCTTCAAAATGTGTCCTCTTCATATGCTCATGTAAACAATCTCAAGTATTATGAGCTACAGTTCAACAAAGCCTCTGACAGAATTGGTTACCAGAGATGGGCAAGCCTGGTTGGTCCCACAGAAGGAGCTGGCATCTGTACCAAGCTGGTCATCCCTAACCCCAGGAAAGAGCTGCTCAGTTCTCTGAGCTGCTTTACAGGGGCAAACGCCCTGGGAAACGCTCCCCTCGGTGGAGGTACAGGAAGTTACAGGCCACATATATGGGGAAAACCACGTCTTGGTTTTCCAGGTTCATTACCTCTAGCTCTTGATTCTGTCTCAGGGAAAGCATCTGGTATTCTGTGTCCTTCCTGAAAACGGCTCTCCCATCCCTGTCCAAGGAGAACAGGCGCAGGCGGAACGCGACCTTTCTCCTCCCGAGTAGACTGACCCCGAAGCTGCGGTACTTTTTCCGTGCGCTGCACCGGCAAATGATGCGCTGGTTGGCGTAGCACAGCACCAGGTCCCAGAAGAATTTGAAGCCTTCCCACCGCCAGCTGCACAGCTCGTCCCTGTGGAGCTGGCTCCCACACCGCATGCTTCTGCCCTGGGGGTCGGACACGTAGACGCCCATGCGCCGGACAATTCTGGTCTGCTCAGCCCGGAGGGGGCCAAGGCAATGCTCACTGTACAAGCGACACAACCAAGAGGGAGGGATCAGCGCATCCTGGTGGATGACGTGTGCTGACATCGGGTCGCACATTATGTAGGCAAGCCGCAGCTGCTGGAACACTGGCACGAAGGCTCTGCCCTGCTCGGTCTCCAGAAAAGGGGTGCCCTCCGAATCCCTCCTGGACCTGGCAAACCATGAGTTGGTGTCAGGCAATAGGGCACTGCGCGGGCCCCTCCATGTCGGCTGCAGCTGCAAGAACATCCACATTTTCAGCATGATGTACACGTTCATCTCCACCCCCATCACAAAGAGCCGTGAAGAGGCAACGACCTCTTTCATCAGATCCAGGCTGACTTCTCGCAATAGCCCCTCACTACACAGGGTCATCATGTTGTCCAGCAGCCACTGAAGACACATGGTCCTGATGGTCTGGAGTCCGTAGCTTTCAGCAGAGTAGTAGTAGCTGCACACGCTCTGGGCACTGACAGTCTCCTTCATGACCTGCCCGCACCGCTGAATCAGCTCGTCCAGCTGCAGCATGCTGGCTGTGGCCAGGATGGCGACGACTCGACCGGGTGGGATGAGAATGGAGCCTCGGTACAGGGAACCTAAAGCCTCGTGCAGTGCCTCGCGATCAATGTTCTCGTCAGGCATCTGCAACTCTATAGTATCCATGTTTGTCTCCTGCCAAGCGCCACTGAACATGCTAGCAAAGAACCCTGACTGGCACAAGTAGACCCTATGCAAGTTCCACTCCTCCCCCAGTGCGCAGATCCGCACGTCGCTCCCTTCTCCTCTCAGGAAGAGTGCCTCATAAATGGACCCTGAATGATCTTTAGCACGTTTCCGGCGGGGCTCTTTTGTGAGCGGCCCCCCTGGGCCTCTCTTCCGCTTGCGGCTCCTCTGACGGGCGGCGGGTCTGGCCTCTTCGCTCTCGTTCCCTTCCTCTCTCTCTGCCACTACTGCCTCCTCAGCCTCCTCATTCCCTGCACTGGCACCTGGCTCCTCTGGGGCACGCCCCCACCAGTGCCATGGCAGCCGACTGCTTCGTGCTCCCATGGCCTATACCTCAGTGGTGCAGTGGACAAGCTTCCTCTCCAGGCGCCATTGCCGCGGGCACGAGCTCAGCCCAGAGTGATGCTGGGTACTATGACGTTTGCTCTGATGGTCTCTCGAGAGGACGCCACGCTAAGCCACACCCACTAGTCCCCACCCTGCCGGGTAAGGGCACTCCGTACCAGGGATTCCACTCTGTTTATCTTTCCCTCCTGGGATGATTGCTCTCAGGCTCCCTTCATAGGATGATGGTGGAACAGAGGCCTTTGTGTGCAAATTTTACCCATTAATTTCAAGAACACAATTTGCTCTTGCCCATCTAAAACAGTTAGTGATTATTCCTTTATGGAGAATTACATCTTGGTCCCAGCCCTGTCCTCTAGGCACCTTAATTTCCATAATTAACTTCTTTCTTTCCTTCTTTCTTTATTTTTAATTAATTAATTTATTTATTTTTTATTAGTTCCTGCTTTACAACAAAGTGAATTAGTTATACATATACATCTGTTCCCATATCCCTTCCCTCTAGTGTCTCCCTCCCTCCCACTCTCCCTATCCCACCTCGCCAGGAGGTCACAAAGCACCCAGCTGATCTCCCTGTGCTATGCGGCTGCTTCCCACTAGCTATCTACCTTACGTTTGGTAGTGTATATATGTCCATGCCTCTCTCTCTCTGTCACAGCTTACCCTTCCCCCTCCCCATATCCTCAAGTCCATTCTCAAATAGGTCTGTGTCTTTATTCCTGTTTTACCCCTATGATCTTCAGGACATTTTTTTTTCTTAAATTCCATATATATGTGTTAGCATACGATATTTTTGTTTCTCTTTCTGACTTCACTCTGTATGACAGACTCTAGGTTCATCCACCTCATTACAAATAGCTCAATTTCGTTTCTTTTTATGGCTGAGTAATATTCCATTGTATATATCTGTCAGATCTTCTTTATCCATTCATCCGATGATGGACACTTAGGTTGTTTCTATCTCCGGGCTATAGTAAATAGACCTGCAATGAACATTTTGGTACATGTCTCTTTTTGAATTATGGTTTTCTCAGGGTATATGCCCAGTAGTGGGATTGCTGGGTCATATGGTAGTTCTATTTGTAGTTTTTTAAGGAACCTCCATACTGTTCTCCACAGTGGCTGTACCAATTCACATTCCCACCAGCAGTGCAAGAGTGTTCCCTTTTCTCCACACCCTCTCCAGCATTTATTGTTTCTAGATTTTTTGATGATGGTCCTTCTGACTACTGTGAGTTGATATCTCATTGTAGTTTTGATTTGCATTTCTCTAATGATTAATGATGTTGAGCATTCTTTCATGTGTTTGTTGAAAGTCTGTACATCTTCTTTTGAGAAATGCCTATTTAAGTCTTCTGCCCATTTTTGGATTGGGTTATTTGTTTTTTTGCTATTGAGCTGCTTATAAATTTTGGAGTTTAATCCTTTGTCAGTTGCTTCATTTGCAAATATTTTCTCCCATTCTGATGGTTGTCTTTTGGTCTTGTGTATGGTTTCCTTTGCTGTGCAAAAGCTTTGAAGTTTCATTAGGTCCCATTTGTTTATTTTTGTTTTTATTTCCAATTCTCTAGGAGGTGGGTCAAAAAGGATCTTGCTGTGATTTATGTCATAGAGTGTTCTGCCTATGTTTTCCTCTAAGAGTTTGATAGTTTCTGGTCTTACATTTAGGTCTTTAATCCATTTGGAACTTATTTTTGTGTATGGTGTTAGGGAATGATCTAATCTCATAGTTTTACATGTCCCTGTCCAGTTTTCCCAGCACCACTTATTGAAGAGGCTGTCTTTTCTCCACTGTACATTCCTGCTACCTTTATCAAAGATAAGGTGACCATATGTGCGTGGGCTTATCTCTGGTCTTTCTATCCTGTTCCATTGATCTATCTTCCTGTTTTTGTGCCAGTACCATACTGTCTTGATTACTGTAGCTTTGTAGTATAGTCTGAATTCAGGGAGCCTGATTCCTCCAGCTCTGATTTTCATTCTCAAGATTCCTTTGGGTATTCGGGGTCTTTTGTTTTTCCAAACAAATTTTGAAATTTTGAAATATCTCTCCATCTATTTGTATCATCTTTAATTTCTTTCATCAGTGTCTTATAATTTTCTGCATACAGGTCTTTTGTCTCCTTATGTAGGTTTATTCTTAGATATTTTATTCTTTTTGTTGCAATGGTAAATGGGAGTGTTTTCTTGATTTCACTTTCAGATTTTTCATCATTAGTATATAGGAATGCCAGAGATTTCTGTGCATGAATTTTGTATCCCTCTACTTTACCAAATTCATTGATTAGCTCTAGTAGTTTTCTGGTAGCATCTTTAGGATTCTCTATGTATAGTATCATGTCATCTGCAAACAGTGACAGCTTTACTTCTTCTTTTCCGATTTGGATTCCTTTTATTTCTTTTTCTTCTCTGATTCTTGTGGTTAAGACTTCCAAAACTATGTTGGATAAGAGTGGTGAGAGTGGGCAGCCTTGTCTTGTTCCTGATCTTAGTGGAAATGGTTTTAGTTTTTCACCATTGAGGACGATGTTGGCTGTGGGTTTGTCATATATGGCCTTTATTTTGTTGAGGAAAGTTCGCTCTATGCCTACTTTCTGCAGGGTTTTTATCAAAAATTGGTGTTGAATTTTGTCAAAAGCTTTCTCTGCATCTATTGAGATGATCATATGTTTTTTCTCCTTCAATTTGTTAATATGGTGTATCACGTTGATTGATTTGCGTATATTGAAGAATCCTTGCATTCCTGGAATAAACCCCACTTGATCATGGTGTAGGATCCTTTTAATGTGCTGTTGGTTTCTGTTTGGTAGTATTTTGTTGAGGATTTTTGCATCTATGTTCATCAGTGATACTGGCCTGTAGTTTTCTTTCTTTGTGACATCCTTGTCTGGTTTTCGTATCAAGGTGATGGTGGCCTCATAGAATGAGTTTGGGAGTGTTCCTCACTCTGCTATATTTTGGAAGAGTTTGGAAAGGATGGGTGTTAGCTCTTCTCTAAATGTTTGATAAAATTCGCCTCTGGAGCCGTCTGGTCCTGGGCTTTTGTTTATTGGAAGATTTTAATCACAGTTTCAATTTCAGTGCTTGTGATTGGTCTGTTCATATTTTCTATTTCCTCCTGATTCAGTCTTGGCAGGTTGTGCATTTCTAAGAATTTGTCCATTTCTTCCAGATTGTCCATTTTATTGGCATAGAGTTGCTTGCAGTAATCGTTCATGATCTTTTGTATTTCTGCAGTGTCAGTTGTTACTTCTCCTTTTTCATTTCTAATTCTATTGATTTGAGTTTTCTCCCTTTTTTTCTTGACGAGTCTGGCTAATGGTCTATCAATTTTGTTTATCTTCTCAAAGAACCAGCTTTTAGTTTTATTGATCTTTGCTATCGTTTCCTTCATTTCTTTTTCATTTATTTCTGATCTGATCTTTATGATTTCTTTCCTTCTGCTAACTTTGGGTTTTTTTTGTTCTTCTTTCTCTAATTGCTTTAGGTGCAAGGTCAGGTTGTTTACTCGAGATGTTTCCTGTTTCTTAAGGTGGGATTGTATTGCTATAAACTTGCCTCTTAGAACTGTTTTTGGCTGCATCCCATAGGTTTTGGGTCGTTGTGTCTCCATTGTCATTTGTTTCTAGGTATTTTTTTATTTCCTCTTTGATTTCTACAGTGATCACTTCGTTATTAAGTAGTGTATTTTTTAGCCTCCATGTGTTTGTATTTTTTACAGCTCTTTTCCTGTAATTGATATCTAGTCTCATAGCATTGTGGTCGGAAAAGATACTTGATACAATTTCAATTTTCTTAAGTTTACCAAGGCTTGATTTGTGACCCAAGATATGATCTATCCTGGAGAATGTTCCATGAGCACTTGAGAAAAATGTGTATTCTGTTGTTTTTGGATGGAATGTCCTATAAATATCAATTAGGTCCATCTCGTTTAATGTATCATTTAAAGCTTGTGTTTCCTTATATATTTTCATTTTGGATGATCTGTCCATTGGTGAAAGTGGGGTGTTGAAGTCCCCTACTATGAGTGTGTTACTGTCGATTTACCCTTTTATGGCTGTTAGTATTTGCCTTATGTATTGAGGTGCTCCTATGTTGGGTACATAAATATTTACAATTGTTATATCTTCTTCTTGGATCGATCCCTTGATCATTATGTAGTGTTCTTCTTTGTCTCTTCTAATAGTCTTTATTTTAAAGTCTATTGTGTGTGATATGAGAATTGCTACTCCAGCTTTCTTTTGATTTCCATTTGCATGGAATATCTTTTTCCATCCCCTTACTTTCAGTCTGTATGTGTCTCTAGGTCTGAAGTGGGTCTCTTGTAGACAGCATATATATGGGTCTTGTTTTTGTATCCATTCACCCAATCTTTGTACACTTAATTTTTTTAACTTTAAACAGTACATAATTGGGGGGCTTCCCTGGTGGCGCAGTGGTTGAGAGCCCGCCTGCTGATGCAGGGGACACAGGTTCGTACCCCGGTCCGGGAAGATCCCACATGCCGTGGAGTGCCTGGGTCCGTGAGCCATGGCCACTGAGCCTGCCTGTCTGGAGCCTGTGCTCCGCAACGGGAGAGGCCACAACAGTGAGAGGCCCGTGTACCACACACACACAAAAAAGTACATAATTGGGAATTTCCTTTAGATCCAGTGGTTAAGACTGCGCTTTCACTGCCCGGGCCCAGGTTCAGTCCCTGGTTGGGGAGCTAAGATCCCACAAGCCGAATGGCACAGCAAAAGTGAAAATAAAATAAAATAAAAAGTACGTAATTGGCAAACTTTGGTCTTTGAACTAGTATTAGTAACAAAATATGTCTCACATCTCTCAAAACTTATGTGTCAGGTCAACACAATTGAGACCCACGGCTCTAGGGAGCAAAGAGGGAAAACACTTCCTAAATGCTCTGCTGTCAGAGAAATGGACTTCACCTTTGCAGAGTTCTTTGTATTGATGTGATCCCCCATTGCTATTTCATGTGCTGGTGTGTCATTCTGATATTGTAGAACTCCATATCCCTAGGTTTCTTTATCTATTAAGTAGGGATCATAATAGTGCCTTTCTTATATGTTTCTTATGAAGATTAAATTAAAGAGCTTAGAACAGGATCTAGCAGATGATAAATAAGAAAGTTTCACTATATTATATAACACAAAAATAGAGGTATAAAACAAAAAGTGGGGCTCAAATAAGAGTTTAATGTTTTCTATAATTATTATTGCTGCTGCTGCTGTATGATCCCTTTTGGAAACTGACAGGGGCATATTATGTAGTCTATTGGTTTTTGTTGGACAACCCCCTACCAAGTGAGTATGTCACTATGGGGAAAGAATGATCATTTTCTTTTTTTAATTATATAATATGTAATATATGGCTTGATAGAAAATTTGAGAACTTTACAAAGGCATAAACTTTCTAAAAATATTAAAATAAATAACCACTATGGTATGTGTGTGTAAATATATATATACACTTTTCCCACTTGGGAATGTGGAACCCATTTTTGATGAGAGTGTGGTAATTTCAAGAAATTTCTTGTCATACACTAAAACACATGCTGTAGCAGAATATCAGAGTTAGAAGGAATGTTAATTTAGTACCTTCTATTTCATGCCTTGAAAACATGCCCTCTTCCGCTCTTCTGCCTTGTATCCTATTTGTTTATTCCTGAGGTTCACAGTACAGATATTGGATAGTTTACTATTCTTCTGTATAAATTGGTTGAGAACTTCACTCTAATCCAAACATTTTTTTTTTTACAGATGAGGAAAAGGAGAAATTGAAAATTAAATCCCTTTACCTTGGTCACAAACTTCGTTACATGACCCTCCTGGTCCCAGACCAGTGCACTTCAGACTGTCCCTCACTGATTGGACTGGGGTACATTAGATTAAGTGGCAAATGTCATGTAGCAGGACATTTATAATTGGAACTGAGAAATTTAATTTCGTTTCTGAATGTTTATGTGTGTTAAGTTTAAAGTAAATTTTGGGAATTCTGCCTAAGATGGGACTTGAATAAAAGTGTCTACTTCTTCCCAATTATCCACCTATGGAATAAGCAAAGGAGTTAAAAGAGTGACAGGGGATCTATTTCATCTCTGGAAACCAGGTAAGGGTGCTACTCACCTACTTGAAATATTTAGAAATTTCTTCTAAATATTATGAACATGTCAACATATTAAAGAAAAGTGCTAGTCCTGGTCTTAACTCTCTTCTGAAAAGGCATCAGAGAATTATGGTCATATGGAGAGGCCATCATGGAAAAAGGCAACAGTGGAAGCTGAATCCGGCCTCTGTACCCTGACACTGAATTAAATCTTGGAGACAGAGTTTTGGGTGAAGTAGAAAAGAATAGTTTTATTGCTTTGCCAGGCAAAGGGGGCCACAGTGGGCTAATGCCCTCAAAACTGTGTGTCCCGACCTGGAGGGGAGAGTGAGGAGTTTTATAGAAATGGTTCAAAGAGGATGTGATCAGCTCGTGGACTTTCTTCTGACTGGTTGTTGGTGAGGTAAGTAGGTGTCAGCATCATCAACTTTCTGGTTCCAACCAGTCTGGGGTCTACGTGCTTGTGGGGAGCATACCATTAATTTCTCCCACCTGCTGGAGATTTCAGTATCTGCAAAACAGTTCAAAGATATTGTTATGTGTATCACTTGGGGGAAACCAGGACCCTGCCTCAAGGCTGCACTATTGTTTCTTTTTTTCTTTAATATCTTTATTGGAGTATAATTGCTTTACAATGTTGTGTTAGTTTCTGCTGTATAACAAAGTGAATCAGCTATATGTATACATATATCGCCATATCCCCTCCCATTTGCATCTCCCTCCCACCCTCCCTATCCCACCCCTCTAGGTGGTCACAAAGCACCGAGCTGATCTTTCTGTGCTATGCAGCTGCTTCCCGCTAGCTATTATATGTTTGGTAGTGTATATATGTCAATGCAACTCTCTCACTTTGTCCCACCTTACCCTTCCCCCTCCCCGTGTCCTCAAGTGTATTCCTATGTCTGCATCTTTATACCTGTCCTGCCCCTAGGTTCTTCATAAAAAAATTTTTTTTAGATTCCATATATCTGTGTTAGCATACGGTATTTATTTTTCTCTTTGTGACTTACTTCACTCTGTATGACAGACTCTAGGTGGTCCATCCACCTCATTACAAATAACTATTTCATTTCTTTTTATGGCTGAGTAATATTCCATTGTATATATGTGCCACATCTTCTTTATCCATCCATCTGTCAATGGACACTTAGGTTGCTCCCATATTCTGGCTATTGTAAATAGTGCTGCAATGAACATTGGGGTGCATGTGTCTTTTTGAATTATGGTTTTCTCTGGGTATATGCCCAGTAGTGGGATTGCTGGGTCATATGGTAGTTCTATTTTAGTTTTTTTAAAGAACCTCCATACTGTTCTCCATAGTGGCTGTATCAATTTACATTCCCACCAACAGTGCAAGAGGGTTCCCTTTTCTCCACACCCTCTCCAGCATTTACTGTTTCTAGATTTTTTGATGATGGCCATTCTGACCAGTGTGAGGTGATACCTCATTGTAGTTTTGATTTGCACTTCTCTAATGATTAGTGATGTTGAGCATCCTTTCATGTGTTTGTTGGCAATCTGTATATCTTCTTTGGAGAAATGTCTATTTAGATCTTCTGCCTATTTTTGGATTGGGTTGTTTGATGTTTTGATATTGAGCTGCATGAGCTGCTTGTAAATTTTGGAGATTAATCCTTTGTCAGTTGCTTCATTTGCAAATATTTTCTCCCATTCTGAGGGTTTTTTTTTTCTTATTTATGGTTTCCTTTGATGTGCAAAAGCTTTTAAGTTTCATTAGGTCCCATTTGTTTATTTTTGTCTTTATTTCCATTTCTCTTTGAGGTGGGCCAAAAAGGATCTTGCTGTGATTTATGGCAAAGAGTGTCCTTCCTATGTTTTCCTCTAAGAGTTTTACTGTGTCTGGCCTTACATTTAGGTCTTTAATCCATTCTGAGTTTATCTTTGTCTATGGTGTTAGGAAGTGTTCTAATTTCTTTCTTTTACATGTAGCTGTCCAAAAATACCTAGAAACAAATGACAATGAAAACATGATGACCCAAAATCTATGAGATGCAGCAAAAGCAGTTCTAAGAGGGAAGTTTATAGCAATACAATCCTACCTCAAGAAACAAGAAAAATCTCAAATAAACAACCTAACCTCACACTTAAAGCAATTAGAGAAAGATGAACAAAAAACCCCAAAGTTAGCAGAAGGAAAGAAATAATAAAGATCAGATCAGAAATAAATGAAGAACCTAGGGGTAAAACGGGAATAAAGACACAGACCTACTAGAGAATGGACTTGAGGATATGGGGAGTGGGAAGGGTAAGCTGTGACAAAGCGAAAGAGAGGCATGGACATATATACACTACCAAACATAAGGTAGATAGATAGTGGGAAGCAGCCGCAGAGCACAGGGAGATCAGCTCGGTGCTTTGTGACCGCCTGGAGGGGTGGGATGGGGAGGGTGGGAGGGAGGGAGATGCATGAGGGAAGGGATGTGGGAACAGATATATATGTATGACTGATTCACTTTGTTATAAAGCAGAAACTAATAAAAAATAAAAATAAAAAAAAATAAACGAGGCATAAAAAAAAGAAATAAATGAAAAAGAAATGAAGGAAACGAAAGCAAAAATCAATAAAATTAAAAGCTGATTCTTTGAGAAGATAAACAAAATTGATAAAACCACCAGCCAGACTCATCAAAAAAAGGGAGGAGACTCAAATCAACAGAATTAGAAATGAAAAAGGAGAAGTAACAACTGACACTGCAGAAATGCACTGTTGTTTCTGAACTGCTCCTCTCTTGTCTCCGCATCCCTTCCCTTCCCTATTTAGCAACTGCTTGAACCTGCCCTTTGGAACTCAGGGAAGGTCATGGAGGCTGAATGAAGCCTATTTCCTGTAATCAAGAAAAGTGGGACACAGAAAGGCTTTTGTGCCCAGGAGCCCCACAGTGTCCTGCTCGGTATCACAGTGACCACCTCATTTGGAAGGGCAAGGGCTGCAGGCAAGGAAGAAACTTAGGGCAGATGTGAAACAAGCCTCCTTGAGACCCCTTTGCCAATAAAGTGCCATAATATCGACAACTACCCTGGAAAGCTCCAGGAGGCACAGAGCTACCAGGAGCAAATAGTCAGCTGTACAGATGTCTGCATTTCTGACAACAGCCCTGGGAAGAAGGCCAGACAGAGCCATCAAAGAACTGGAATGGAGGCTAAGCTAAAAGACATCTGAATATATAAAGCTGTCCCATTGCTCAATGTCTTTACGAAACAGAAGGAAGATATCACAGTGAGATGGAAATCTCTTTCTGGGACTTCCAAAAGCACCAACTCCTTCTCCATACTCTCCTCCGTCACACAGTTGTTTTTTTTTTTTTTTGAATATATAACAGCCTGTCCTCTTTCATAGCAAACTGGTAAAAAGTAAATGTATAAAAGGAAAATCCACTCACATTTGTCTGTGTGTATCAGGAAACAGACTAGCAGTGTCTAAAAAGATGAGTCTATTTATTTCAGTGATATACTCAGGGATGTCATAAAAAATCTAAGCTTTTTCTATCTCCTTAGTGTGGGACTTAGTGTGTGGCTTTTCGCCTTCTGGTTGCAAGGTGGCTATTTGATCTCCAAGCCTCACATCTGAATTTCAAGCAGGAAGACACAAAGTGTCAACGGGACATGCCAACTTAGTATGCTCCATATACAAAGTTTTCAGCAAGCCCTACTCCCCTAGACACACATTTGCTTGAATTTCATTATCTGGAAACTGTGTCATGTGGCCACACTCAGCTGCAAGGAAGTCTAGGAAGGAAGACAAGGTAAAGGGTATTATGAATGTCTTTGGGATGTCACATCCTTTGTGTCAGTCACACATTGCAAATGGGGAAATAGTGATCATGGACGACCTCTCCTCTTTCAAGAGAAAGGGCATACTTTTAAAAATAATGTATGGGGACTTCCCTGGTGGTCTGGGGCATGGGTTCGATCCCTGGTCAGGAACTAAGATCCCGCATGCTGCATCATGTGGACAAAAAAAATTTTTTTAATAGAAAAAAAAGAATTTATGGAAGAAAAGAAAAGTACATTTAAGGTAACATTTTTTAATGGGTATTATTAAAAATGGACAGTATAAAATAAATTAAATATGAGAGTATAAGAAAAGAAACTTATGGAAAGTCTTTGGCTAAGAGAATGAAAAAATCAAAAGGAATTGGATGAAATAATGAAAACATATAAGGAAAATCATAATTCACCAAGAGAATTAGAATCTTTAGAAGTGACAACAATCAGAACAACACTATAACGGTATCGAGGTTTTGCCACTTAAAAAGATGATTATGAAAAGGGAAGGAAGGGTGGGAATGAGGGATCAGGCAAATGCAGACAATTCATGCTCTTGTACAAGGAACCAGAACAAGATGAGAAACCAGAATAAGCAAGATTCAAGAAGGAAAATATTTCTGAAGAAGTAAAGATCTGGATCTGCAAACTGAAGGAATTTTCTTTGAAGATATGGGGGGAAAATCAGGCAAAACTTTTAATTTTTATAGTCAAGAAAGCAAGCATGCAGAAAAATAAAGTGAATTTGCAGAGGAGGAAAAATCAGATTGGCCACAGATTATTGAGGCTTATGGAAGATAATGGAGCTTGTTTGGAAGAAAACTTTCCAAAATATTTTTTGCTTCTGCAAGTTACAAGACATTCTCCATCAGAAAAATGTTTTGGGTTTTTGTTTGTTTGATCAAAGAAGTTTATGAAATGCTGCAGGTATGTGTCTGTTTTGGTGGTTCAGTAAAGCACATTCAATATATTTTAAAATTCTGAGAATTTGTGTGGCAAAGAAACCACACAAATTTAATTTTTAAATCCATAGTTCCCCAAATTCATTTGACCATAGAATTCCCTTTTTTCATGTAATAGTGATTGGTATTCCACATTCATAGAATGGATTTGGGGAAATGTCAGACATAGTTTTGAGAGAAATGTTTTAAGTCAAATATTATCAACTCAAGTAAGTTATTATTATAGATGTAATTTCTGAGCCTTGGCATAACTGAAAACAATGACCAAAATATCCTTTCTGTTCATCAGCCAAAGTGATATACATCAAAATGAATAGCCCCCAAAATGGAACATGTGACTTCTGAAACCTGTTAAATACTTCGGTAAAAGTCTACAAGGTTATACACATTATAACCACATTACAGGGTTATACACATTACCATCCTTACTACTTCTCTGACCTCATCTCTTAACTCTCTCCCCCTTGTTCTCTCTGCACAAGGTACACTGGCCTCCTTACTTTTCAGACTCATTTCTGATTGATTGATTGATTGATTGATTTTAAGGTAGGATCTATTTTTTTTTTGTATTAGTTTCTGCTTTATAACAAAGTGAATCAGTCATACATATACATCTGTCCCCACATCTCTTCCCTCATGCATCTCCCTCCCTCCCACCCTCCCCATCCCACCCCTCCAGGCAGTCACAAAGCACCAAGCTGATCTCCCTGTGCTCTGTGGCTGCTTCCCACTATCTATCTACCTTATGTTTGGTAGTGTATATATGTCCATGCCTCTCTTTCGCTTTGTCACAGCTTACCCTTCCCACTCCCCATATCCTCAAGTCCATTCTCTAGTAGGTCTGTGTCTTTATTCCCGTTTTACCCCTAGGTTCTTCATGACATTTTTTTTAAATTCCATATATATGTGTTAGCATACGGTATTTGTCTTTCTCTTTCTGACTTACTTCACTCTGTATGACAGACTCTAGGTCTATCCACCTCATTACAAATAGCTCAGTTTTGTTTCTTTTTATGGCTGAGTAATATTCCATTGTATATATGTGCCACATCTTCTTTATCCATTCATCTGATTTAGAGCGGCACTTTTCACAAGCTGTTCTATCTGCATCATTGCTTACCCAGATCAAGATCTTTGCATGGCTTACTCCCTACCTTCTTTTTTTTTTTAATAAATTTATTTATTTATTAAAACAATTTTTCTTGGCTGCGTTGGGTCTTCGTTGCTGCGCGCAAGCTTTCTCTAATTGCGGCGAGCGGGGGCTACTCTTCATTGCAGTGTGCAGGCTTCTCATTGCGGGGGCTTCTCTTGTGGAGCATGGGCTCTAGGTGTGCGGGCTTCAGCAGTTGTGGCACGTGGGCTCAGTAGTTGTGGCGCACGGGCTTAGTTCCTCTGCGGCATGTGGGATCGTCCCGGACCAGGGCTCAGACCCGCGTCCCCTGTAACGGCAGGCAGATTCTTAACCACTGCGCCACCAGGGAAGCCCCTCTCTACCTTCTTTCAAGTCTCTTCTCAAATGTCACTTTTTCAGAGCGTCCTTCCTGAACCACCCTACCTAAAATTGTAACCTCTCTTTGCCATCATCACTCAATATCCTCTTTCTCTGCTGATTTTTCTTCATAACACATCACCAACTGGTATACTGTAGAAGGTTTGGTTTGATCATTATCTTGTTTCTGCTGTGAGAGTAGAGTTATTGTCTGTGTTGTTTTGTGGCTGGGGACATATCCCCAGTGTGAGGAACAATGTCTGGCCTAGAGTAGGTACTGAATAAATATGTGTTGAAAGAAAGGATGAGTAAATCATTATTTTCGAGTGACATTATAATTAAAATGGAAATAAAGAAGAGAAAAAAACTGATAAATTGTTAAGAAAAGTAAAAAAGGATATGTTTTAAGAGCAACAGAGGAAAAATGAGTAAGAGCTTGAAAGAAGTGAAAGTTAATGAAAAATAGAAATGAGGCAGAAAAAATAGAACAAGGATAGGGATAAAATATTAGAAAGGAAAGGAACTGCAATGCACAAATCATTAGTGAGAGGATATAGTGATTGTATTTTTGCAAGATAAGAATGTGAGCTTTATTTTTTTGGCCAGGGATGGAGTAGCTGCAGTTTTGGGGGTATTTTCAATCCAGGGCTACTGCAGTTGGTTCTATAAATTTGGAGCAAGAGGAACTTGCAATCTTCAGAAAAGCACATGGACAGTTGGGTAAATACCCTCTGTATTACATTTTAACCACATGCTCGGTTTCACTTTGAGTATTATAGCTTGAGAATCTGCCTAGGAAGTCGAGCCATAAATAATGGGGTAGGCTTTGCTGCTTATTTTCCATATGAGTAAGTACTTTTATATTTCCTCAGCTTTCCTTAAACAGACATCACAAATAACACTATCTAGAATAAAAAAGAGGGTTTATTAAAATTAAATAAATATCAATACCTTTTTTACATACCAATATAATCACTTAAAAATATAAAGGACAAAAGTCCTATTCACAGTAGCAAGGAAATAGAAAATATCAATTATTAAGCACAACAAATAATGTTTAGTGTCTACATAAATAAAATTGTGACATTTGGCTGCATTAGAAATAAAAGCATTAAAATTTACATAAAAATAGAAAGGAGAAACTAACAAAGAGCTTATATGTTCAATAAAGAATTATTTGCTTAATAGAGTGCTCCCTTATCAATAAGGAAAAATTGAATAATAAAAAATTTTTAAAAGTCAAAGTGTGAATAATTGTAAAATTGAACGTTTTCAATAAACATATAAAACTGCACAGCCTCATTAGTATTTATCTTAATGAACATTAAGATAAGACATCATTTTTTATTGGCCTAAGAATTGATAAAGAAAATATAAAAGTAAAGTTAATGCTTTGAGGGAATAGGAAAACTACGACACTGTTAATGAGGGTATAAGTTAGTAAAAGTTAATAAAATCATTTCTTGAGGGAAATTTAGTAATACGTATAAAAATGACTTAACATTCTATATATTCCCTGATCAGAAAATTTAATTGTAGGCTTTTAATCTTAGGAAATAGCCATAAAAATGAAAAAAAAATTACAAAGATGTTCACCACAGTTTAACAAAAAAAAAAAATTAGAGACAACTTAAATGTCCAACAAGGTTTAATAAATTATGGTTCATTCACATACAGAAATGTGTTCAGGTAAAAACAATCCAGTTCTACAAAACAAATTGATTTGAAATATACCAAAATGTTCACAAGAGCATCTATGGTTATGTTTCTACATTTTCCATACTTTAATTAGTATATACTACATTAATATTCATACAAAACCATGAATATTATTTTATTAAAAACAGATGTCACTAAGCCAGGTATTTTATTTTGGGGAAGAATAAATTAAATAGTCCAATTTATTGATTGATTCAACAAATAATTATGGAGCTTATACTATGTACCAAAGATGGTGCTACATGAGGGAGTTAAAACTGTAAACAAAATTTACAAAGTTCTCATCCTTATAGAGTGACATTCTACAGAGCGAACGATAAATATATAACACAATACCAGATACTATCAGGACAATATATCAGGGTAAGGTGATGGTGGGTATTTCAGGAAGAGTGGATGAAGAAGATCACTCTGAGGAGTTACAATATTATCAAAGACCTGACCGAAGTGAGGTAGCCGACTATGCAAAAATTGAGAGAAGGAACGTTCTAGTCAAAATAACAGCAATTAGGTGACATCAGTGGGAATGATGGAGTAAGAAAACTTTGAAAACACTCTCCTCCATAAAAGCGATGAAAAGATTGTCATTGTCAGAATCAACTTTTTCAAAACTCTGAAAATTAACCAAAGGCTGAGAACGATCTGGGAGCATCTGTTCAAGAAAAGTAGTTGAATCTTGGTAAGGACAGGGAGCTTTGTGGCATTTCAATTTGCCCTATTCCTAAGCCCCTCTTCTTCTCCACAGTAGCCAAAAACTTCTGGCAGCCACTGGAGGGGACAGAGTGGCATTGGAGCTCTGTGAAAGCCCCATTCTCATCATTATTTTACCTGGTGGCTCCCTGGTAGATACAATCCCCCAAAGCTTGTCTTTATCTGAGCTGACTCAGAACTCACCCAATGCTAACTACCTTTTCTTGAAGGTCTTTGTTGAAAACAATTACAGCAGTTGTTTAAAATCATAGCTATTTGAAGATGTGGATAACAGCTGGGGCAAACAAGAGGCTAACCAAAAAGCTTAAAAGGAAAGCTTGGGAACAAGATGTCCATAGAGGGCTTTGGAAAGCTCCAATATATTCTTGGAAATCTAGAAGGCTAAGCACATGGGTAGGACTGTGTGCATCCCAGGACTGTGCGAATGCTCAGGGAAGACATGAGAAGGTCCTAAGCTCTCACCTTGAGCTGAACTTAAGGCTCTTCACAAGCAGGAAGTAAAGACTAGAATTGGAAACTATCTGCTTAAGTGTGGACAGTGTGCCCGAGCATGAGAACAGAGCCCCTGGGCTCACAATGCAAGCGCTTAAGAAATCTCTGTCTAATCATTACTCCAACCATTAGACTATCTAACTGAGCAGAGACTTCAGTGGTCACACACAACAAATGATTTCCTTATAATAAACACAGACTTGGAATTCCCTGGTGGTCCAGTGGTTAGGACTCCGTGCTTCCACTGCAGGGGGCACAGGTTTGATCCCTGGTCAGGGAACTAAGATCCCACATGATCCTGCATGCCACAAAGTGCATGGCCAAAAACAAACAAACAAACAAAAACCCCACAGACTTTAGAGAATTAGTTCAGGAAGGTGACTAAACCAGCAAACAACAACAGCAGAAATAGCAAATCCTAAGGAAGAGGAGGAATTTGATTTCCAGCATTGACACATTATATTATGTAAAATGCCCAATTTTCAACAAAAGAAATGTGAGACATGCAAAGAAACAAGAAGTATGGCCCCACAAACAGCAAGAGAAGTAGTCAAGAGAAACTGGCCCTGAAAAAGCACAGATGTTTCACTTTAGCATAGTTTAAATCAACTATCTTCAATATGCTCAAGAGCTAAAGCAAAGTGTGGACGAAGAACAAAAGGACACCAGGAGACCCATGTATCACCAAATAGAGAATATCAATAAAGAGGTAAGCACTCGGCATTTACAGCTATAAATTTCCCTTTAAACACTGCTTAAGTCCATCTCTTAAGTTTTGGTATGTCACACCATAATGCTAGTGGTGAGAACAGGGGTTTAGTTTGGGATGTATTTGAAGGTGGAGTACACTGAATTTGCTGAAACACTGAATCTGTGTCCGAAGAGGAGATAAGCCATGAAGGCACTTAAGATCTCTACTTATGCAATCTGGCTTGTGGAGGTGCTCTTCAGCGAGATGGGGAACACTGGGGAAATTAATTTTGTGGGTTGAAATCAAGGGTCTTGTGAGAGAGCAACATTGACATATATACACTACAAAATGTCAAATAGATAACTAGTGGGAAGCAGCTGCATAGCATAGGGAAATCAGCTCGGTACTTTGTGTCCCCCTAAAGGGGTGAGATAGGGAGAGTGGAAGGGAGACGCAAGAGGGAGGGGATATGGGGGTATACATATGCATAAAGCTGATTCATTTTGTTATACAGCAGAAACTAACACATCATTGTAAAGCAATTATACTCCAATAAAGATGTTTAAAAAAAAGAAAAAAAGGCATTAGATTTTTAAGAAGAGAAATCTTAATCTGATGAGATGAATTTAAGCAAATCAATTTAACATCCTTTACTCAAATTACACCCCTCCCTTTAAAATCCCACAAATAATAAATATAGTACCTTTACAGGATACAGGTGATAGGCTGAAAATTTGCACATAAAAAAAAGACTTAGGTATACTAAGTATCTATTTTAGTATAAGTCCACAGTTTAAATATAAATGTAGTGCCCACTTGGACTGCCTTAATAGATATTTAGTATCTCGAATGAAGGAGATACGTCCCCCTCTGCACTTGTTATCCTTCTCTGGCTGCCTCCTTTAAGATGAGCAAAGGCTACAAGCAAGGGACCAGGATGGTGATGGGCTATGAAACCATGCAGGATCTGGGGACAAATAACTTCATGAAGAGGAGACATAAAAGCACACAATAGCTTTCTTCAAATATTTGCAGCATTGTTACATGGAATAAGGACCAAGCAATTTCTGGATGTCTAGAACTTAGAAGAGAGATTAGATCAGTTCTGTATGGCACTGGATTCAAGTACTAGGATGAATGGCTGAAGATGATAGATTTGGGGGTCCGCATAAACTTGAAATATTTAATAGACTTGTTTAAAGGAGCATTGGACTGCATCATGAGGTAGTGAGATGCCCATCATTGAAAGTGTTCAAGAAGAGGGGAACAATTGTTTGACATGGATGCTCTATTGAAAACAAACACTGGACAGAGGTTTCTGAGATATAAATATAGATATTTTCTAATGTTCCTTCCGATCTTGAAAAGTTCTATGAATTGTTAATATTCCAAATTACACTCCTTCCCAACTTCAGCTTTAGCCTATGTGGTTTTGTATATCAAATTTCACTTCTATATCAAAAAAGAAAGAAAACACGCAAAGCAGTGGTCCATAATTAGCATCATTTTTTAGTAAATCTCATGGGCTTTCCTTTTCAGTATTATGTCACAGGGAAGGCTGATCTTTGTGTAAGGTTACATCAGACAGAAATCTATTGCCAAATACCAGTCTCTGCATCCCCATGGCAGACACTGCTGGTTATTACCTATCCAACAGCCATGCTCCACTGCCACCTTGCTAACAGACTCTGATTTTGTTCAGGATAGGTAGCAAAGTGCCCAGAGAAGGCGGGTACCTCTCCAATCTAAACCAAGCATGGTAACCCCATTGCATTCTTGCCAGTGATTGGTTTAGGGTTGAGCATGTGATCCAGTTTTGTCTAAAAAAATGTAAGGGGAACTCTTTCAGGGTGAGAATTTTGTACTTCTGTGAAAGGTTTCCTTCCTGAAGAAGAGCAGAGGATGCAGTAGGAGAAAGTGTCCTCTTCTCATTTTTTGATGAGTCCTCTGACAATGTGATATATTGAGCTGTGGCAGCTATCTTGCAACCATGAGGGGAAGCCAAAATAATTACAGAGAAATCAAGTGGGAGTCCTGCCATTACAGACCCCAGGGAGAGTCTAACTATGGAGTTTTATTTAGTGAGATAATAAATCCTGATGTTTTAAGTCATTTTTAAGTCAGGTATTCTGTTACTTACAACCTAAATATCCTAACTAGCGTCCAGAAGAATTCAAGTTGAATGAACTGCAGAAACTCTTTGAAAAACACATATATATGGAAGAAACTTCTATACTTGGATGGTAGCATAATTAATTAGCCATGGTGGAATGTAGATTTTGGCTATCAATATCTATGTCTATTTGTCTATTTTCCATCTATCTACCTATCTACCTACCTACCTATCTATAATTCGGTTGCTATAGCAACCAAGTGACACAGCCTTCCTCAGTCTAAACAGTCTGGCTTAATGATCAATTTGAGCTACTTTTAGGGCTCATCCCTGCATTGTCTCAGCCATACACCTGCTATGTGTGAGCTTCATCCAGACACCTGCAGATTAATATGTGAACACCATTTTACAGAAAAGGTTTCAGTGACCCTGAGTAAGAAATCCAAGGTCATATGGCTAGAAACTGATGAAGGCAGTAAGTAATAAGATCAAACCTCATGCGATCTAACCCCTAAATCTATGTTTTTAATAAGTACACTATACTGCCACCCCCTTGAAAGGTAGCATGATAAAGGTAAGGAGTGAGAGATATGACTAATAAATATGAGATGAGGAGGAGGTTCTAAGTCCAGTAGTACCAGCTGCAGTGCATAGGATGTGTTTCCCTGGAGTTCAAAGTATCAGAAAAGAAAAGCTTCTAAATAGAGCCAACTTGCTAGGTCCAAGACTTACAGTTAAGTGAGAGAGAAGTAAAGAGGACACACAATGTCTTACGAAAGAGTGAAAATGCCTTATTCTTCAACGTTCATGGACTTGCACTCACCACTAGAAACAATCGTTTCCGTGTGCTAAATGAGAATGGCAATCCGGTTAACCTCATGCTGTCATTTTTAAAAAGCCAACTTTGGATCAGAAAATGATGGACTGTTTTCTCTCCTTCTACCTAGAATCCTCTGACTTTTTGTCTTTTCTATTTAGAATTCCAAATATCTCAGGAATAGTTTTGTAATAACAATTTTCATGAACTCTTTTCGAACACTTTAGAAATACTCAGTTATTAGTTATGGGCTAGTTCATTTAAATAATATTGTTCAACTCTTTGGTGCAAATTGCCTAACACCAATACCAATGAGATTGCCTAAAAAGTGAAACATTTTAGCTGCATGTAGAAAAAAAGTCATTTAGGTAGGAGTTAAGGTATGTAGGTGTCAGTCTCTACTACAAGACTTACTCAGTGAATAAGCTGGTAAAAATCATTCAGCCTCTCAGCCTCTGGATCCTCACATGGAAAATGAGGGTGCTAATAACTGTGCTGTGAACTTCTCAGTGATGTTCTGAGATCACATGAAACAATGGATTTGAAATTCTTCTGGAAGCATAAAAGCATTCTATACACACATTTTTTATTGCTAGTCATCTAAAACATTCAGGAATATCAAATTTTCATTAATCCAAACTGGCCTCTTGAATATTTCAGGTATGCATACATGTATTCAAGATGAAAGTAAATGAAACTGTGTACTGGTTTGAAGTCACTGCAGCATTTTTAGGCTGAGAGATGGGGAAGGAGATGGGGGTGGCAGTGCTTGTAGAATTGGGGGCAATAAACACATTCTGAAAAGGAGGGGCTATATGGAAAAATGAAGCATCATTAGACAACCAGTGCATTCCCAGGGAAGTCTATTAGTAACTATTCTCTAAAAGTCCACAAGGAAACCACTAGAGGGGTCCGTATCAGAAGGACAATAATATATTCACATAATTTTGCAGGAAATCATGATGGTGTCAGAAATCGATGGTCTTTTTCTTTAGTTTTATCTCCATTAGAGACAGAGGCAGTCGGATTCCATGAAGCTGAGATTTATCTGCTGCTTAGGTGCCTAACAAGATACTAAATGCCAGAAAGAGTTTTGTGAAAGAATTATGAAATAGTTTTTAGTTTCTGCTAGCTAACGTCAAAGCTTAGGAAGAATAGGCCTTAGGGAGTGTAAAGGACTGACAGGTCTATAGCGGTAGCACAGGGGTTGAGGGAGCCTGTTTCATTAAAAACTGTCTTATTAGTAAAAGCACCACCACTCTTATAATTTGACCATGTATTTTCATTATCTAATACCATTGCTTATGGTCAGCCCATTCACCTTGATTAGCATAAATTAATCTCAATAAAAATTTGCTTGAGTGTAGAGTGACTCATCCTTAATTGTGATTTTATGCAATTACCAAATAGGCTTTTGAAAAAAATTCTGAGCTCAATTTATAGCTAAGGGATAGCAGAAGCAGTAGATGCTCTGATTCTTCTTTCTTCCCAGAAAGAAAATATTTGCTCCACAAATGAGTACAGGATTTGGTTATCATGGGATTTTGCAGTGGTGTCCTCTCAGTCTGTGTATCGTTCATTTCATTATCTCATAAATATGCTGGAAAGAGTGATTTTAAGACTCTGCTGTATGATCCTAGGTTACATATTTAATCTTAGAGAATCCTAGTTTTCTCTTCTATAAAATTAGGAATTAGGTTTAGATGATATCCAAATTTTCTTCAGGCTAAAAAAAAAAATCTGAGACTGGCTTTCAAGATTTTTCAGGTGTGTGAATTTGGGTGAGAATAATTCAAAGACACACACAAAACTGAATCACAACTCCTCTCTAGAGCTACATCATTATTTCCAAAAGATAATTTTGCATTTTTTCAATTTGCTCCATTTCAAACTTAAAACTGTATAACTTAATGATACATTTGCAGGAGAGCACACATAAGGTATTGGGATTAAAAGCAAATATGTAATTCAAAAGAAGTTTTATTTTGACAGGTCAAAGCAAATTATGTTAGGAGAAAATTGCAGTGACCTTCTAAGAAAGCCTCGCTTCCCAATCTCTATAAAAGCTGCATGTAACTAGACATTTTGTCCATCCATTTTACTACCACTTTAGCAAAAAATTTCGAAGAGTGGTTTTATCAACACATGATATACCAGAAGTGGGATCTATGTACAGTTATTTTTTTTTTCTTGCAGCCACTTTAATTTCTATATAGGTGTAATCAAACTTTCAGGGTGATTTTACTCCAAACACATTAACAACTACAAGGTGTCTTGATTTCCTGCAGACCAAGAGGGCAGAACTGATTCCAGGGCCTTCAATTTGGGCTCCTAATAATGTTCCCGTTTCAGAAAAGATCTCAGAGTCACGATTCAGAAAACCAGAGCCAAAGCAGCCTCAGCCCCCAGAGGTGATCTTTGGAAATGACAAAGCTCGTTGTTCCCAGAACCCAGTCCCTGTCTGTCGCATTCCTTTCTTCTGCATCTGGGAGTGGGTTACAGGTCCTCTGTTTCAGAGATCCGGGATAAATACAAAAAACAAGACAATTTCCCCCAATATGTCAGGAATCCATGCCCAGCTTCCTAGAGTGACGATGAAATGGAAGGAATTACTGGTCTCTGTGAAACAATATTATAAAAGAAAAAAGACCCACTTAAGGTACCATCACATATATGACAAGAAAGTTGTAGATCAAGAGAGAGAATTCTTCCTATACATTCAGTTTTAAAAGGATTTCAGGCTAGCATGTCTATTGCAGTCTCATACAATGCACATAAATGCACATAAAAAGATGAAAACTCAGCAGCAGTGAAAAGTAAGATTGAGAGACAACCTACTGACAGACTCTGAAAAAAATTTCTACCGATTATAAGACTGATTGAGTGACTTCCCTGTTGGTCCAGTGGTTAAGACTCCACTCTCCCAGTGTAGGGGGCACGGGTTCAATCCCTGGTGGGGGAACTAAGATCCTGCATGCCATGCGGCGTGGCCAAAAAAAAAAAAAAAAAAAGAGAGAGAGAGAGAGAGACCGATTGAGCACTGAAAAATTGATCAGCTCCCCATAAGCAGCTGCCTCCCCATTTCCCCATGTAACAGGGTAGCCTGGCCTCCCTGCAAGAAGACAGGAAGGCATATTATCTCTTATTTACTACTTGCCCTTTAGCACAGAAATTCCAGGTCTCTACAGACCTGAAAATTGGACAAGCGTTTGCCTATTGTAAGACCCCTGTGTTTTGAAGTAACCAATAAATTGTTCCACAATACAAGATTTCTTTATTTAATACATAAAATAACATTTACTTGTTTTTCATATTTACAGAAGGGATATGTGTTCACTGTGGAATTTCTGAAAATTAAGAAAACTACAAAGAAAAAAATAAAATGACTCTTAATGTCACTACCCAGAGATAACTATTATTAGCTTGAGAATGTATAGCCTTTCATTTTTATGCATTATTCTATTTTTTACAAAAATAAGAGCATGTTAGATATATAAAATTTTGTAACTTGCTTTTAGATTTAAAATGACATAATTCATGTCATTAAATATGTTTAGAACATGAATGTTAATAAATATGTATATACATAGTGAATAAATATATTCCATTATTATATACAGTATACATATTATATTCCATTATTCCATTGCATGCATGTGCCATACATATCTGTAACCGGTCTCCTATTGTTGGACATTAAGGTTGTTTACTGTTTTTCTCTATTGTCAGTAATATTTTGTTTAACACGTGTCGCTTTTAACATACATCCATGTTTATTTTTCTTAGGATGCAGTTTTTAGAAGTGAAATTGCTGGGTCAAAAGAAATGCTTATTTTTTCATTTTAAACAATATTTGGATGTATTAAATAAAAATTTTAAAGTATATTGGGAATTCCCTGGTAGTCCAGTGGTTAGGACTCCATGCTTCCACTGCAAGGGCCCCGGATTCGGGCCCTGGTTGGGGAAGTAAGATCCTGCATGCCACGTGGCATGGCCAAAAAAAAAGGTATAGAACTTTTAACGCTCATCAGCTTTGCGGTTTATGTTGATCCTAATTTTGGCATGTAATTGAACTTTCCAATCTGCTCACACTTGCTGATTTGATTCCACTATGAATTCTAAGATGTCATTTTCCTCTTGCAAATTTTTCTTCTACCATTTATGGTGTTTCTTCTTCTTTTTTTTTTTTTGCGGTATGTGGGCCTCTCACTGTTGTGGCCTCTCCCGCCGCGGAGCACAGGCTCCGGACGTGCAGGCCCAGCGGCCATGGCTCATGGGCCCAGCCGCTCCGCGGCACGTGGGATCCTCCTGGACCGGGGCACGAACCCGCATCCCCTGCATCGGCAGGCGGACTCTCAACCACTGCGCCACCAGGGAAGCCCCAATATGGTGTTTCTTCTTGAAAATGGCTAGTGAAAGCATCGCCAATTGGATAAGGTGTCATTAAGTAGTCATCTGGCAGCATGATGTCATCACAAGCATCTTCTAACTTTTGGAATTGTTGCTTTATCACTTCTATTTCTTCCTTTAGCTCTGTTCTTCTAGTCAGTCCATGTAAAATTATCTCTTGTTGATCTTCAAAAGTAATATTGACATCTTCTGCAAGACCCAAGGTAATAATAGCATTCACTCATGGATTTGTGAGGACTAAATGTGATAATCCAGGTGAAGGGTCCGCCGTGATGATCGATGCAGTCAATGGGACCTTTGGCTTTGCAGATACTAAGGGCAAGGCCTTGACTGTGAGGTCCTCAGACTCCCCAGGAGCACTCTCAGCAAAGGGAAGGGTGGTCTAAAGCCCACTGAGAGCCTCGGCACTGGTGCCCCATCTTGGTTGGTTGGGTACCTTACCTCAGGTCCCTGGGGCCCCATACCAGGCCTCAGAGCTGCATACTGTCAGCACCCATGCCCCCCAGCTCCCTGCAGCTAACCCCCAGCCTCTGCCCAAGTGCCCAGCACACCAAGCGCTCCAGGAATGCTTCTTTTTAATTCCTTTTAGATATGATACCAAAAAGCCATAAGAAAGATTATATCAATTTCAATTTACAAATTTATCAGCAGTGTCCGAGGGTGACTACTTACATGGGCTACCGTTAATCCTGAATATCATTATTCCTTTTTATGTCATAGGTAAAAGCTTTTCTGTTTAAATTTTATTGCTTTTATTACTGTTTGGTGTTGAATGTTTTCCCATATATTTACTTGTCACTAGTGTGAATGGCATTTTCAAGCCCTTTGCCCATTTTTTCTGCTATCAGGTGTTTATTTTAGTTATATTCGTATGTATTGTCTCCTCATCTATGCATCTATTAACACTTTGTCTCTTATATGGATTGCAAATTTTTTCCCAGTTTGTACTTTGCCTTTTAATTTTGTTTATGATGTTTTTCTGCTATATAGAAGTTTTAAAAGGTTTCTATAAGCTGTAGATGACCTGCTTTCCCCCCTGGCAGCTGATATGACCAAAATGGAACCCCTGGTCTAAGTTGGGTTAATTTGATTATTTTTCCTAAGAACTTGAATTTGAAACATTGAGACACTGGAACACTTACATGATTGAAAAAAATATAATAGAATGCTGGCTGGGAGTTGCCGCCATGATATGCCACAGCCTCATGCAAGTAAATGATATGGAAGAGGGAAATCTAAGAGATTTCAGAGAAAGTCACTTTGTCACTACAAGAATGAAGCAAATATATAGAGA
Organism: Hyperoodon ampullatus; assembly: GCF_949752795.1. Classification (NCBI taxonomy): domain Eukaryota; kingdom Metazoa; phylum Chordata; class Mammalia; order Artiodactyla; family Ziphiidae; genus Hyperoodon; species Hyperoodon ampullatus. The sequence goes on along the minus strand of NC_136913.1, from coordinate 119,014,549 downwards.
AAAGACAAAAGAGTGAAATGACAGGAGGGATTTTGGACTGGAGGATACCAGATTGAACTGATGAGGCCTGAAGTAAGTTTCTATACTGAAAATAAGGGAATTAGTTGCAAGTTTTCATATTGAACATTGAGAGTCCTCAGCCCCGTTTTCTCTGTTGGCTCCCAAAACAGGGGCCCCAAAGATTAGAGATCAGAGAAATCCTCTTTGTGAAAACTGACCCTAAACAAAATGCTACACACACACACACACACACACACACACACACACACTTAGCTGTCTCCCACCAGAAGAGTCAGGTTCCTGATTCATGGTCATTTCACATACAGAAAGTCTTGTTCCCCAAATGTAGAAATTCCAGTGAGATTTTTAGTAACTCACTAATAACTATGAATGGATAGCAAATAATCACTACACATTTAAGCAAAGACTCTAATATTAACAACAGAGTTCAGAATGAACAAAAGTAAAGAACTTGGAGGAAATAGAGATAATGCAGGGAATAAAAGAAAACTTTAAATGACATTGTAATTTATATCCCCTGATAATCAGAGAAAATCCCATCACTGAACATGAATAGGATGGTATTTTTTTTTTTTTTTTTTGCGGTACGCGGGCCTGTCACTGCTGTGGCCTCTCCCATTGCGGAGCACAGGCTCCGGACGTGCAGGCTCAGCGGTCATGGCTCCCGGGCCCAGCCACTCCGCGGCATGTGGGATCTTCCTGGACCGGGATGCAAACCCATGTCTGCTGCATTGGCAGGCGGACTCTCAACCACTGCGCCACCAGGGAATCCCCAAACAGGATGGTATTTTAAAGGAATATTCTGAAAACAAGGTAGAGCTCTCAGAAATTAAATATGTAATTGCTGATGTGAAAATTTAATGAAAGGTTGGAAGATAAATTTGAGCAAATCTCAGTGAAATAGAAGAAAAAGAGAAAAGGGGAGTAAAGGGAATACAAGGGAATAAAGATAAGAAAATTAGAGGATCATTACAAGAAACCAAACATCCAACTTCTTAAAGTTTTAGAAAGGGAGAATAGTAAAGTCATAGACAAGGAAATTACAAAGTATATTAGACAACTTCCTGGAACTGAAGGATATGAGTTTCCAGATCAAAAGAACCCACTAAGTGCTCAGCACAATAAATGGGAAAAATTACCCATACTAGCCACATCATCATGAAATTATACAAAACCAGAGCTGGGTCCTAAAATGTTCCATGGAGAAAAAAATAACTGGTCACATACAAGGGAACAGGAATCAAAATGGCATCAAGTTCCTTAAAAATAACATTAAAACTAGAAAACAATGGAGATAGCATCCACTTCTAAAACTGGCAACTAGACAATCAGAATAATCTTCTATAGAGCACATCTAAAACAAGTTAGATGCAATATAAAACATATTATTAAAGCACAAAAGAACTAGAGAAATAACCAAAATCTAGGAGAAGAGGAGAACGAAGAGGGAATCCCTACACTCAGAGCCACTTTGGCTCTGAGTGTATTTTCCACTGTGAGAGAAACAACTTTGAAACTGACCTGAGAAAATAGCCCTGCATTTTGGGCAACATCCTGGGATGAGGAGGACAATGATCAAATCCCAGGGTCCTCCTAGCGGGAAAAGATTGAATAAATTACCAGCCACTCTTAAGTTGGCACACCAAAGGGTTATATCCTCAGGGTAGAGGTGAACCAGAAGTAAACCAGACCATGAATGGTCTTGTGTGGTCTGGACAAACACAAACCTTAAATTTGTATTAAGGTGTTCCTGGAAAAGTAATGCCCACAGGCCCCTCCTGTAAGCAAACAAAAAGTCCTCTGGAGGAGGAAGCTATCATTCTAAGCCTCATATAATTCCTGTTAATAAAGCTTCTAATAAAATATCAAGAAAACAGGCAACTAGAACTAGATACATAAGGAAATGACACCATGAGCAAGAATCAAGCAAAACTATAGGCAATAGAAACATATCAAATATGGTAGGCAAAATTCTAAGTCCCCAAGATTCCTGCCCTAGTTATCCAATCAAACATTAATCTAGGTGCTGCTGTAGTGGGATTTTGCAGACATAATTAAGGTCTCAGATCAGCTGACTTTAAGATAAGGAGATTATCCTCAGTGGGCCTGACTTAATCAGGCCTACAGAGGATAATTTACTGGACTCTTTCTGATGAAGAGATTTGAAGCATGAGAGGGATTTGGCACAAGGGAGAGTCTCTGTTGCTGGCTCTGAAGATGGAGAAGGCCACGTGACAAGGGATGCAGACAGTATCTGGGAACAAGAGCGCCCCCCAGCTGACACTCAACACGGAAACTGTGAACTCAGTCCTACAACTGCAAGAAATTTAATTCTGTCACAACAATGTCAGCTTGGAAGAAGACTCTCAGCTGCAGATGAGAATGCAGCCAGCCCAAATCCTGGATTTTAGATTTGTGAAACCCCAAGCAAAGAATTCTGCCTGAATTTCTGACAGGCAGAACTGTGAGCTGGTAATTGGTTGTTGATTTAAGTGACTAAGTTTGTAGTAATTTGTTATACAACAATAGAAAAATCATAATCCACAAAGACCTGGGAAATTGGAACAATGTGTAACCAACTATAAAATAGTTATGCTTGCTGTACTTAAAGAAAGAAAAGAAAAGCTTTAAAAGATCAACACGAAATAAGAAGCCATGAAATTTGTCACAGAGTTCTACAGTCATCCAAGGTAGAGTGATCAGGATCAGATTTACTCTCCTGGCTTAAGCAACTATAAAACTGGATAAATAAATGAATCAATTGTTTTCAGGATGGACAACAGGAAGCACAGGACTATTATCATAAAGAGAAAAGAAATAAATGAGGTGCTCCCCACAATTGCCCCAACTTATTGCTGGGAGGTGTTTTCAAGCTACAGCGCAGAGTGAGAGGGGACCCAAACACAGCCTGGTGGTGTTGCTGAATTTGAAAAGTCAAAGAACAAGATTCAGGGAGGCCAAATCAGCTGGTAATCATGGGACAGAGTACCAGAGAGGAGAAAGCTGCAGAGAGAAAACTCCAGAGGTCTGCAGAAGTGTTCCCTTGAGTCTTAGGCTTATTACTCCTGTGCATGCATGAGATGAAACTACCAGGCACAGGAAATAGAATCACTGTAAACCATTAGGCTGAACAATTTCCAAAGCTCCCATAGGGATGGGAATATTCTGTGTTCTCACCAGCCAGAGTGAAAAAACTTCATCTCACAAAGGGCATAGGGTAGAGTTGTCAGGAAGATAGCACCATAGCAGAGGAGATATATTAAATCTTGAGTAAAGGACACTCTAATAAGTCTTAAAGGCTCCTTTACATTGGTCTTGGCAAAGATTTTTTAGATATGACACCAAAAGTGCAAGCAACAAATGCAAAAATGAACAAGTGGAATGACATCAAATTAAAGAGCTCTGTACAACAAAAGAAATCAGAAAAATAAAAAGGCAACATATAGAATGGGAGAAAATATTTGCAAGCCATCTCTCTGATAAGGGATTAATATCTAAAATATGCAAGGGACAATACAATACAATTCAATAGCAAAAAAAAAGCAAAAACCAAAAACCAAAAAACTAACCAATCTGATTCAAAAATGGGCAAAGGACTTGAATAGATGTTTTTCTAAAGAAGATATATGAATGGCCAACGGGTACATGAAAAGTTGCTCAACATCACTAATCATCAGGGAAATGCAAATCAAAACCACAATGAGATGTCACCTCACACCAGTCAGAATGGTTATTGTCAAAAAGACAAGAGATAAGTGCTGATGAGGGTGTGGAGGAAAGGGAACCCTCTTGCACTGTTGGTGGGAATGGAAATTGTCATGGCATGGAGGTTCCTCAGAAAACTAAAAATAGAAATACCATGTGATTCAGCAATCCCACTTCTGGGTGTACATCTGAAGGAAATGAAAACACTGTCTCAAAGAAATATCAATACCACATTCATTGCAGCATTATTCACAATAGCTAAGACATGGAAACAACCTAAATGTCCACTGATGGATGAATTGATAAGGAAAATGTGAGATATATATATATATATATATATATATATATATATATATATATATATATATATCTCACATTTAACACACACACACACACACACACTAGAATATTATTCGGCCATGAAAAAGAAGGAAATCCTGCTCTTTGCGACAACATGAATGAAACTTGAGGGCATTATGCTACATTAAATAAGTCAGACAGAGAAAGACAAATACTGTATATTCTTACTTATATGTAGAATCTAAAAAAGCTGAACTCATAGAGAGTAGAGTGGTGTTTGCAGGGGCTGGGGGGTAGGGAAAATGGAGAGATGTTGGTCAAATGTACAAACTCCCAACTAAATAAAATATGACTAAGTTCTGGAGATCTGATATACAGCATGGTGACTCTAATTAACAATACTGTATTATATATTTGAAAATTGTTAAGAGAGTAGATCTTAAAGATTCTCCCCACAGAAAAGGAGTGGTAGTTATATGAGGGGATGGAGGTGTTACCTTATTGTGGTAATAATTTTGTAATATATATGTGTATCAAATTATCATGTTGTAAACCTTGAACTTATGTACATTATATGACAATAATATCTCAATAAAGCTGGGGCGAAATGTAAAAAATATAGTTTAAACAGACAAAACAACAGGTGGAGCTACCTATATCTACAAAAAATGAACTTTAAATGAACATTCACAAATAGGTTGAAAGCTAAAAGATGGAAAATAATATATAAACAATACTATAAGAAATCCAGAGTGACTATACTAAATACAGTTCAAAATAAATAGTTTTATTAGAGAGTAAGAGGGGCATTTCTTAATGATAATAAACAATACATTAGGAAGACATAAAAATTCTAACTCTACATGTGCCTAAAACACAGCCAAAAAAGTCAATGAAGCAAATTTGTCTATATTAAAGAGAGAAAAAGATAAACACACAAACATAATCAGAAATAAACACCCCGTCTCAATAACTGATAGAGCTAGACAGAAAATAAGTAAACATACAGAAGATTTGTAGAACACTATCAACCACTTTAACCAAATTGGCATTTATAAAATACAACACCAAATAGCTGCAGAATATACATCCTTTCTTTTTACATACGTATGGAATGTACACCAACATAGACCATATACAGGACATAAATCAAGTTTTAATAAATTTCAGAAGTTTGTTTTGAGAGTTTACTTTTCTGATTGCAATGAAATTATATTAGATATCAATTACAATAATAAAGCTAGAAAAGCCCTAATTATTTGGAAATAAAACAACATATTTCTAAATAACTCATGGCACAAATAAGAAATCAAAAGGGAAGGCAGATAATATTTCAAATGGAAAGAAAATGGAAATACAAAATAGCAAACTTTGTTATTGGCAGCTAAAGCTTGCTTGGAATTAATTTATAATAAATGCTTATACTACAGAAAAAGAATGGGTAAAAATAATTGTTACATTTCTATCTTTTGATCCTAGAAAAAATAATACCAAACTGAATCCAAAGTTAGTAGAAAGGAAATTAAAAAGATAAGAGCAGACATCAATGAAATGAAAAATATAAAAACAACATAAAAATTGTACTAAGTCAAACGCTGGTTTTTTTAAGAGGTTAATAAAATTGATGAAACCCTAGCAAGACAGACCAAAAAAAAAAAAAAAAGAAGAGAATAAAACCAAACAACCAGTATTAGGAATGAAGGAGCAGATATCCCTATAGATTCTACAGATGTCAAAAGGGAAATATTATGCCAATACATTAGACAAGCGAGATAAAATGCACTTGAAAAACAAAACAGTCAAAACTGATACAAGATGAAATAGAAAATCTGAATAGCCTTATATGTGTCAAAGTAATTGAAATTATTATTAGAAACATCTATGCAAACAAAACCCCAGGCTCAAATTATTTCACTGGTAAATTCTATTGAACATCTCAAAAAGTAATAATAACAATTTTACACAAGGTCTTTCAGAAAATAGAATAACCCTGATACTAAAACTTGTCAGAGGCATTCCAACAAGGGAAACACAAATCCAAAAATATTGTATCAAGTATTAGCAATTGTATCTAGCAATATGTAAAATATAAAATACTTCATGACTGAGTGGAATTATCCTAGCAATACAAGGTAAAAATATTCTACATAATTCACCATATTAACAGAAAGTAAGATTAAATATTGAAAAATTATATTTCATAAAAATTAAAAATTTCTCCTCCTCACAAGATACCATTTAGGAAATGAATAAGTAGGCTCTAGGCCAGATGCTATGTTTGTCATGGTCCCCAGGTTTCCTGTAAAAACCACAAGCAGAGCTGAAGCATAATTCTTTAAATTGCTCTGATTCTCCCACACCTATGTGACTCCCCAGAGGGCTTTCCAACATGAGCTCCTAAATGCTCAGCTTCCAAGCTTCACCACAGAAATCAAAGGGTGTCTGAAAGACCTCAGAAGCCTGCTTCCTTACAGGAGTACTTCTTGGCCGCTTCATGGACTGTAAGGACTGATGACCCGGCCATAGAGAATTGCTAACCTTGACATGGTTTACCCACCTGCTATGGCTTCTTGACACCATTTTAATATCCTTTGTTGTGCTGCTCAGTGACAAAATCAGGAGATTATGTTTTGTGCTACAAGCAACAACTATAGGTCAAAAAAGCAGTTTTAAAAAATTACCTGTTTAGCCAACATGCTATGTTCTTAGTTTAATGATTAATTTCCTGGCATTACCCACCATAGAGGCATTCACTGTAGGCTGAAGACCATAATATGAGAAACCAATGCCCTGGACAAACAGATACTTCATTTTGGGATGGGGTGGTGGTAGCAGTCTTGAAGGTGAATCTCCACAGGAAGTTATTGGGCACAGGCCTGTTAGTCAATTGCAACGAAGAGCAGAGTAAGGGTTGGGCTTGGCTAATGCTAGGAGGGCTTCATGGGTACCTATAACGAATCACAAGTTCGTCGTGTGAACATTTGGACAACGAGTGATCTATGAGTATGGTGTTTAATGAAATTATGTGGCAAAAAAGGTTTCTTAGCTCTATAACAAGCACATATTGCAAAGAGCTGTAAAGCCAATCCTAATACTATTTCTTTTACTCTCAGGATACTGCTGTGTAGCAGGCAAAGGCCAAGATGGGTCCTTCTGCTTGGACAAGTGGTGGAAAGCAGAGAGAGAGTAGATCACCAGACAGTGGGGAGGCAAGAGGAGACCTGTGTGTGGACCGTCTAGTTCTCTGTTCTAACTCTGACTTACCTTCATCGCACTCCTTTGTCTCTCCACAACGTTTAGCAGGGTATGGTTTTCAGAGCCAGTGGCCCAAGCATCCAGTCATCATGTGAGAACTGGACCCAGCTGCACCTTAGGGAAGCACGCCTAAACATCTAGTATTTATGGAAGAAGCTGCCTGTAGCTACTCGTTAAGAGTACTCTGTGCGAAGTAAGTCAGAAAGAGAAAGGCAAATACCGTATGCTAACACATATATATGGAATTTAAGAAAAAAAATGTCATGAAGAACCTAGGGGTAAAACAGGAATAAAGACACAGACCTACTTGAGAATGGACTTGAGGATATGGGGAGGGGGAAGGGTAAGCTGTGACAAAGCGAGAGAGAAGCATGGACATATATACACTACCAAACGTAAGGTAGATAGCTAGTGGGAAGCAGCCGCATAGCACAGGGAGATCAGCTGGGTGCTTTGTGACCACCTGGAGGGGTGGGATAGGGAGGGTGGGAGGGAGGGAGACACAAGAGGGAAGGGATATGGGAACAAATGTATATGTATAACTGATTCACTTTGTTATAAAGCAGAAACTAATTAAAAAAAGAGTACTCTGTGCTAGTCACTGTGCTAAACTGCAGTTTACAGGCAAACATTGTCTTAATCCTTGTGAAAACCCCAAGATGAAGGAACTCTTATTATTCCCATTTTACAGGTGAGGAAACATATTTAGAGGGAATAAATGATCCAAGATCACATGGCCAGTAAGTGGTGAACTACTATCTTGAACCCAGCCCATCTAATTCTGTTATTCAGGTTATCTGGATAGCCTCTTACCAGCCCTCTATGAAAAGGCCCAGAAGCAGCAGAGGGTTGTCTTTGAGCATCCAATGGTCAAGTGAAAACCTCAAATGTTGACACTCACAGGGGAGGGTGAATAGTTACTGTTCATAAAAATGAATCTCAGATTTCCACACCATGTAATGTGACAGCTATTTTTAACTTAATACAGTGCATGAAAGTGTTTCTAAGAATTGTATATTCTTTTTTTAAATTGAAGTATAGTTGATTTACAATGTTGTGTTAATTTCTGCTGTACAGCAAAGTGATTCAGTTATACATATACATGCATTCTTTTTTATATTCTTTTCCATTATGGTTTATCACAGGATACTGTATATAGTTCCCTGGGCTATACAGTAGGACCTCATTGTTTATGCAGTCTCTATATAATAGTTGGCATCTGCTAACCCAAACTCCCAGTCCTTCCTTCCCCCACCCCTCCTATGTATTTTCTTTTGAGTTCACCACTTGGAACAGAATTTGCATAGAATATACTTATACTTTTTAAAACAGTTATTCAACTTATAATTCTATGGTGCTCTATCAAATATATGATCATTCGACTTATTGGTGTTTCATCTGAGAATGAGATTAATAATTGTATTTACAATGGAATACATTAACAAATAAATCTATTCATGGGGAGTTCCCTGGTGATCCAGTGGTTAGGACTTGGCTCTTTCACCGCCATGACCTGGGTTCAATCCCTGGTCAGGGAACTAAGATCCCGCAAGCCAGACATCATGCAAAAAGTTTGAAAAAGAAATAAATCTATTCATTAATATTTAATAATCATTAAGAACTGCTTGAATTGAATGCCTTAAGGCCAGAGAGTGGCTTATATGTAATATTCCTATTTATGTTTTCACAAGAGAGGACAGAAGGATATATTCCACAGAAAAAATCAGGGCACTATCTAACCAATAATCCCTGCTTCGAGTCCTTTTTGGGAATGAGGCAGGGTACAAATAATAAATGAAATCAACATGACCATAAGATGTTACAGAAAAACCCAAACAACCTTTTTGGCCAAACCAATATTTCTTCCATCACTCCTCAATCTTCCTGTGAAAGTTTCTGCCCCATTAAGTTCATGCCAATTGCTGTGCAGCCCTCTGCTCCGTGTCCCCATTGCTGTCCCCTTCTGACCTGTAGACATTCCCCACTACGAATGGAGCCTTCTGTACCCTAGTCATCATGTTCAGCTCCGCCTCAGCTACCACCATCACTCTGGGAAGTCAACTGTGCCTACAAGAGTTCTGACAGCTTCTATTTCCAGCATGATGGTTTGCTCTGTAGACCTAGCTTGATTGTTCAGCTGGCCTGAGCCTTTCAAGACACCATCACCAGTGCTCATTCCTGCCAACTCTGTCTCCATAGTGCAGCTGCTAGCTGGTCAAGAAGCAGCCCTCGCGACACCATAGACATTGCGACCTCAACCTAGAAGTGTGGGTGTTAGGTCATCCTAATGACTGGACCAGCGTGTAACACTAACATACTCTCTGGAATGTTTGATAATACGTAATGTGTGTGAGAATGTAGAACAACTAGAACTTTCCTACATTGTTGGTGACGTGGGAAAAGGTTACAACCACTTTGGAAAAAAGTCTGACGGTTTCTTATAAAACTAACATATTCCTACTTTGTGACCCAGCCATTCTTCTTCTGGGTATTTATTCAAAAAAATAAAATTATATCTACACACACACACACAAGCACACACACAATGTGCACCAGAATGTTTACATCACTTTCATTCATAAGAGCCCAAACTGGAAATAGCTCAGAAAAATGGATAAACAAACCATTGTATCTTCATACATTCAGCAAAACCCAAAACGAACTACTGAAACACACCGTCACACGGATGGATCTCACAGGTACTATGCTGAATGAAGCACCCAGACACAAAAGAGTACATACTGTATATGTATATGTTTATGTACATGTATATCTTTATGTATGTGTATAAGTTTATGTATATGTATTTGGATATGTATATGAAGTTCTAGATGAGTCAGAATTCTGGTTGCCCCCAAGGTGGAGGAGGGGCAGGATTGATTGCAAAGGGAACTCTGGATATGGGTGTAGATTACATGGATGTATCCATTTTTCAAAATTGTGCAGTTGAAATACGTACATTTTAACATATGCCATTCTTACCAATAAAAGAAGTGTACAAATGTAATAATCAAGTAGCTTGCAAATTGGGCAGGAGATATAGATGAAACAAAAATGGCAGAATGTTGATAGTTGTGGAAGCTAGGTAATGGGTACATGGGGTTTCCCATTATTTTGCTTATTTAGTTTTATGTTTGAAATTTTCTGTAATTAAAAAAAATTTTTTTAAAGAAGCAAAGGATGAAAGAATGAAAGAAAGAAGGCAGCCATTATTAATCTTCATGGTGTCCTTGCCTTAGAATCCACTTTAGTCCATGAGTAGTCTCTAATAATCAATCAGAAGCATATGTGAGATAACATCTACTTTTTTGCCCTTGGCCTGTAGTATACACTTCTGAGTTTGTCACACACACACATACACACACACACACACAGTGAAAAAAATAACTAGAACAACTTACTCCAATATATTGAAGTGTTTAGCTTCAGGTGGTAGGATTATGAGTGATTTTTATCCTCACTCTATTTTTCTGTATCTTCCAAATATATAACTATGAATATGCATTTCTTTTATAATCAGAAAAGTAAAACATACAAAAATTTTAAAATATCACTTTCATTGAGTTTCTCTTGTATTGTTACTATGGTTTCAGAAATTCAACAGGCTTTACCACATTATCACTCTCAGGAAAAACAATGCTGCTAATCATATTATTTGTTAGCAAAAAAAGCTTTTGCCAAGGTATGAGCCTCCAGGGTACATTTTTTGTGAAGATAAAAATGCAATACTGCACAGGAGATCTGCTTATTAGACATTGGGCACACTCTCTGTAGAACCAAAATAACTCTTCAGAGATTTCCTGCCAAATTCACAGCTGAACTGTTATGCAAATGTAACTACATCTAAATTAAAAGTGCTGAGATGATACAGCCAACGGACTTTGAAGTATGGTTGCTTTTGGTGGTGTAGGCAGGAAGGTTGTGATGTTTTAAAGTAAACAAGATGTATCACACTTTATTTTGCTTCCTGTTTGGTTGGGGGTTTATAGTATGTAGGAAAGAAAAAGTGATAAATGAAAATAAAACAGTGTGAAGCCCTCGTAAAGGAAAAGAAAAAAACTGGACATGAACTTAGTTGCAAGTGGAGTCTATAAGCCTTGGAACCATACAATAAAAAGAGATGATAGTCTTTGTGTTATATAGGTTAAAGTCTTCATTATTTAACTTTCTTATGTTTATGTCTTGCCTCCCCATCTTGATTTTTTAAATAGCTAGCTCCCAAGAGCAGAGAATCTATCTTTTACTTCTGGCTACTTGTCATTGGGCTATAAGCTCTAAGAAGGCACACTCCATCTTCTCCATAGTTATACCCTTAGAACCTAGCTCAGTGCCTGAGATGTAGTAGGCATTCAATATTTGCTGAATAAATGAACGACTACTTCCAACAGCATGTTTTCTGGTGCCTTGCCCATAGTAGACATTCAGTAGATATGTGTATTGAAGAAGTTATCCATCAATCCATTTATTCATCTCACAAATATTATTGAGTGTCTGCTATGGGCCAGGCACTCTGCCAGGTGCTGAGGACATGTCATTGAGCAAAGTAACATCCCTGCTCTCATGGGACTTACATTCTAATGAAAAAAAAATACCATCTAGACAACATAACAGAATGTAATTTTTACTTTTCATCGACATAAATAACAACTTTTCCCCATTTTCAATGTTACCATACTAAACAACTCTTGGGTGCATTGGGTCAACATTTCACTTCTATGGCACTTCACGTTGGTAGGTGAATGTGATTAAGAGTGGTTTAAGGTGACAAGTATAAGCACACATAATTATGGCAATTGGAGGACTTTCCAAGGTAACACATGAAAATTGCTACAGAATATACCGTTCTTAAAGACTGCATGCTATGAACCAGGAGAGAGATGGTTTCCAATAGAAACAGAAATTCCTTTTATTGACAAAGATGAATTGTTCCACTATGACTCTCCTCTTTCTAATTTCCTGGCTAGTCGAGATCAATCAATACTCCTTAGACAGTACCCATTTAAGGCTCTGACAAGTGTTATTTTTTTAGAGGCCATTCTTTAAGCTTCTCATTAATGAAAAGCAGTATTGTAGCATCTATCACCACTTCCACTCTGTTTCTTAGCCTTACTCCCTCTGGGCCTGATATTACAAACAGCTGAAATCAGTACATTGTGATATTATGCAAATGTCCTTTGGCAGATTGAGCTAAGAATAGTGTGCATTGGGCTACTTCACTTTATTTGGTGCATAGATGAATTTGGCATTTTTTAATTAGAGAAATTTACAGACATTTAAAAACACATCTCTGCATTAGATATGTCTTTCCTTATGAGGGTTAAATAAACACCAATCTGTGGAACAACTTTAAACTTGCTGAGTTCAAAACTAGGAATTCAGGGAGAAAGAAAAAAGATGGCATCGCACTGGGAAGCAGATATCAGTGTGTTTCATGTTGTCATTTTGGATGAGTTACAGAAGCATGGGCTGGATGCCCAGTAGAGCTTGGTGGATTCAGTCATGGTCGATGTACTGTAGCCAAAAGATGCTGATTATGGCTCATTGCAATCCTGGAGGGAACTTTCTAGTGTCATACATCAGAGCTGGAAATTTGGTCTTGACCTGTTCAACAATTTTTTAATGACTTGGAGGAGGACATCCATAACATATGTATAAAATCTGCTCATCACAAGAACTTGGTAAGGACAGTGAATGTATTTTTTTTTTTTTTTTTTTTTTTTTGCGGTACGTGGGCCTCTCACTGTTGTGGCCTCTCCCGTTGCAGAGCACAGGCTCCGGACGTGCAGGCTCAGCGGCCATGGCTCACGGGCCCAGCCGCTCCGCGGCATGTGGGATCTTCCTGGACTGGGGCACGAACCTGTGTCCCCTGCATCGGCAGGAGGACTCTCGACCACTGCGCCACCAGGGAAGCCCCCAGTGAATGTATTTTTGTGACATAATCAGGAGCCTTAAAGATCTCTCCAAGCTAGACACTTCCTCTGAATCTAAAAGCTGAATCTTGGTTGATATACATAAATATATATTTTTTAATATCTTTACTGGAGTATAATTGCTTTACAATGGCGTGTTAGTTTCTGCTGTATAACAGTGAGTCAGCTATACGTATACATATATATAAATAAATATAAAACTTTATGTTGAGAAAAAGCCTGTTCTTATTTTAGGGGAATTCTTAGTCAAAGATCAGGGAATACTTCTCCTTTCCAGGCTCTAAATTGATTAACTGATTATTTTCATAAGGGAGCAAGTGAAAGATTTTGAACTCAAAAAAAAAAAAGAATTTTTCAACAAAAGATAATAGAGATAATATTAAAGAGCAATTCGTTTTTACCTGTAATGGTTTTTCAATTCCATTTATGTTTCTTGCTGAAAAGTATAAACCCCACCCTTCTTCACTCTCTCAGGAGAACCAAGCTCCGTTGGCATCACCTGTTTATTTCATCTTAGTCTTAACGTCTAACCGTGAGTTTTCCTTTCTCATTTGGGACAGTGAGAAGTGGGCTTCCTCTATACTTGAAAATTACAAAATAGCCAACATACATATTGCCTCAGGACAGAAAGCAAGATATAGCATTTTTTGCAGAGCACCTCATGTTTTGTTCCCTTCCCTTGTAAAGCATGCAATGCATAAATTATCATTTGGGAAAAGAATGGCCAAGTACTGGTAATACCACTCTGTAGGAATACAAATGAGAGTTTATTAAACCTATTTTTTAAAAATGAAAGATTATCGCATGGAAAATTAGCAAAAAAGCTCCTGGCTTGGAAGGATAGGATTTTTCAAGTGACTCCTGGCACAGGACTGAAAGGAGTATACTTGGAAAAAAAGAAACTGAAAGTAGAAATGAGTAAAGTATAAAATGTAGCTTCCCAAAAAGCTAGTGCAGCCTTGGTTTTATTAACCAAAATGACATGTCCAAGAAAAAGAGTTAATGGCTCTGCTTTGTTATATGCTAGTCAGACCATCCTTGTGAACTGTTCTGGACACTGTAGTTTGAGAGAGATTGATGATGAGGAACATATCCAAATTCTGCTATCCTTAGAGAGGATGACAATTCTGGAAGTTACGTGATATGGGGAATGGGAGAAGGATCTGGGGAAGTTTAATCAAGAGAAGAAAAGACTAAAGGAGGACACGGTAGTGAACTTCAGTTGTTGAAGGCCTTATGGCAAAGGATGAATGCAATCATTCTCTGGCCTCTACAGATTAAAAGCAGGACTGAGGAGGGAAGCAATATTTGGCTCAATTCAAGAGAGACCCATGTAGCAGGACTCTTCAAAAACGGAATGGGCTATCCTAGGAGACAGAGATGTCCCTACAAATGGAGGTGTTCAAGTATGTTAGGAATGTGTGTGTTTGAAGAGGGAATCTCAACATTAGATGGGGTTGGAACAAATTAGTCCTATGGTCTCCCCCAGTCCTAATATTCTAAACTTGGTCAATGACATTAGAGACCTAGTTCTGAACAACATTAAAAGAATCTTCTATTCTTGCCTAGCACCTCATATCTAATCAGTTAATGAGTTCCTTTACAATGTATCTTGTATCATTCTTGTATTATTATTCTACAGTGATCTGAATATTACAATATTCTCCTAATTGAAAAGATATATCAAAATTAAGGTGGGTCCATCTGGCATCATGGGGAGCAGAGATGGGTCACACCCCCTGAGCCCTGTCCAAGTTGCCAACCCAGGAATTCATGAATGAACAAACAGCTAGTGTTTTACCGAGCAGTGTGTTATGCAACAATAGGAAGTGATATGTGCTTTTACTCAGCAAATTTTGCTTATAAAAATAACCCTATGCAAGGCATATGTACACATATGGCCACTAGAGTTTTTTCTAATAAGGATAAAAATAGGGGGAAAAAAAGAGAGCTGGTTTACAAATCATGGCATATCCGTGTAGTGGAATACTCAGTAGCCCTGAAAAGGAATCAGGTGGTTCTCTATTTACACATGTGGGAAGATGTCTAAGGTATATTGTTAAATGAAAAAGCAATGTTCACGATAGTGTGAACAGTTACTCACATTTACGCAAATAGACAAATCTAGGCACGCGTGCATATGTTGCATACACAGAAACCATCCAGAAGGATGCACAAGAAACTATTAACAGTAGTTAGCTAAGGAGTTGGGCTGAAAGTTGAGAGGAAAAGGACTTTATCCTCTTTATTCCTTTATATATTGTCCTTTGAGTGTATATTACTTAAATATATTAACTAAAAAATAAATGGAAGGGACTTCCTTGGTAACGCAGTGGTTAAGAATCTGCCTGTTATTGCAGGGGACATGGGTTTGAGCCCTGGTCCGGGAAGATCCCACATGCCGTGGAGCAACTAAGCCTGTGCACCACAACTACTGAGCCTGCACGCCACAATGACTGAAGCCCATGCACCCTAGAGCCCATGCTCCACAACAAGAGAAGCCACTGCAATGAGAAGCCTGTGCACTGCAACAAAGAGTAGCCCCTGCTCGCTGCAACTAAAGAAAGACTGCACAGCAACAAAGACCCTATGCAGCCAAAATAAATAAATAAATGGAAGTAAAAACAAACACAACCTCTAACTATTCCTCCTGCCACCAGTCACTACTCTTTGCAACACATTCTGTATACTAGCACTGAGTTAATATAATGATAATACCCGTTTTTATTTTGTCACTCCTCTGCTCACCAAGTCTCAATAACTCTCCACTGCCTAGCAATGGTCTTCAAAGTGATGGATGCTCTATTTATATATTTTAGCTCAAATAGTAAGAAAGAAAAAACTATTGATACTGAATACATGCATATATACTGGCACCCTCCCTTGGTATTTACATGATCATCTATTGCATAAGGGAGGCAAGGTGTCCCAAGGAAAGCGGGGAGTTCCACCCCACAAAGGGCCTTATGGTGATGCCCTTGCTCATCCTTTCACTTTCCCCTGATTCCAACTAATTACAGTTTCCATGGGCCCGGAAAAACCAACTTGTGGATTTTCAAAAATCTACCTGGAAATAAGAAACTTTTTGAAAAATTGATAAGTCACTTAAAAATAGTCCTTCAAAGAAACTCAGCTTTGGGGCTCATACAAATAACATAAGCAGAAATGAATGAAAAATAATTGGCAGATCTGACACATTTCCTATTCCTGGTACAAGCGCTTAGCTATATTACAAGGTAAAAACAATGACCATCTCATAGACATGACAAAGAGCTAAAAAAAAAAGTTAACTCCAGAGTTTCAAATGTATAAAATCATGTGATACCCATTCCAATACTTTACCCAAGTTCATTCAACAATGATGAAAATGTGCAGCCTTTGTTGAGGATTCTCACTTATTAACAAACTACAAAATTTCACACACTACTTGGAACACACTTGTTCATTTGCCATGATAAAATGACTGAAATAATATATGAGGGAAACGATAATAAAATAGAAATGCATTCTTGTCAGAAAATACTGTTGTGAGATGCATAAAAATTATTGTGGCAACACAATAACGTAAAGGATTCTCAAAATCATTATGCTGGGGACTTCCCTGTTGGCACAGTGGTTAAGAATCCGCCTGCCAATGCAGGGGACACAGGTTCAATCCCTGGTCCGGGAAGATCCCATATGCCACGGAGCAACTAAGCCCATGTGCCACAACTACTGAGCCTGTGCTCTAGAGCCTGTGAGCTGCAACTACTGAGCCCACGTGCCAAAACTACTGAGGCCCACGTGCCTAGGGCCTGTGCTCCACAACAAGAGAAGCCAACACAATGAGAAGCCTGCACACCACAATGAAGAGTAGCCCCCGCTCGCCGCAACTAGAGAAAGCCCGCACGCAGCAACGAAGACCCAACATAGCCAAAAATAATAAATAAATAAATTTAAAGAAATCATTATGCTGAATGAAAGAAGCTAGATACAAGGGTACATGCTGTATAATTCCATGTATATGAAACTCTAGAAATTCTAGAAAATGAAATTTTGTAGAAATTCTAAAAAACGTGTACAAAAGCATTAGTGGTTGCCTGCGCCCAGGATCAGAGGTAGTGGTAGAATGCAAAGAGGCTCAAGAGAACTTTTGGAGGTGATGCAAATGGCCTGTATCTTGGTTGTGGCTGTATGCATCTATCAAAACCTGTATGTTGAATGAATTTAGCTTATTGTATGTAAATCATATTCAATTAAAGTTAACTAAAAATAAATATCAAAAAACATGCTATGTTACATGAGAGGGAAACTAAGCAATGTGCTAAATACTGAAGATACAGTGTTGAGCAGGAAAACGCCCTGGTCTTTCATGTTAATTACAGTTATAGAGGAAGGTGGCAAGAAACAAAATAATCACAGAGTTACTCCAAAAAAGGACTAGGAAGGAAAGTGGAGGTTCTGGGAGAGCCTACACTGAAAGGACTTGCCTTAGCTTGTGAAGTCAGGGAAGGAAGGTGGAAATGGTCCAAACAGATGGAGAACTACAAACTTCCATAACCATCATAAGGTATACCTCTCATTTGGCACATGGCACAAAGTTTTAGTGTAGGATTGTTATGCAGAGGTATCTTCACTCCCTAACTAAGCAGCCAGAGCCTGGAGCTCATATTACATATTTCTTTGTATCCCCTTCTTACAGCACCTAGAGAATACTATACACGGTAGGCATTTCATATTTACCAGTTGATTAATTTGCCTGCCTGCCAAAGAGAATAGAGGTATCCATTTTTCCCCTCTAAGAGAGCCAGTGGCTACGGGAGAAAACAGACAGAATGCCTGGTGATCTGCCCACATCTCCCCATCCCTTTTGGAGGCCATATGCACCATGGCTCTCGCTGCCCCTTGCTGTGGCTGGCTGTCCTCCAGCCTGCTCTTTGGACACACTGTTTGGGGGAATTTTTAAGGTATCTCAGCTTTGTTCGCCCAGGCATTTTCATTTTAGTTTTTCACTTCATAAATTTAATTTGTGCTTTTAAACCTGGCTTTTGCCTTCTGACTCAATCAAACAATTCCGCCACTTTGACAGCTATGGCAAGGGCTCAAGAAATATGTATCAATCAGTTGAAATGTCAACCTTGGCTCATAAAAGAGCTCGCTCCATTGTTCCAGAGCAAGAATTCAATGTCTATCTGAAGCTGAGCTGAAAATAACTCTCCCAAAGTTGTGCTGTGGTTGCCATCTTTAAACAGCCCGGATTTGACTGTTACCACATATAGCTTTTAACAGCCAGTATTTTGGATTGTAACGGAAAGTCTGCATGTCATCTGTCTCAACATGCTGTTTCAGGTCACTGTTTGGTCAGGTTGCTCTATTGTGTGAAAATTGACCATTAGCACGGCTAAAAATAGAGAATTGACTCTTCTATAGATATGTGACTTTACAGGTATGGGGATGTGAAAATGGTTGATGCCCTAGAACAAAGAGAATATCTCAGAGACTTGAAGAAAGAATCTCCCAGAAAGTGCTGTTTTGTTTTTTTTTTAAATTACAAGCAAGCAGACAAGCCATAAATGGGATTGCCCTCAGCATGACCACTGATTACTTTATAGACTGCTCATTCAATTAAAATGCTTTTGGTGGTAGCTCTGCTAACTGAGCCTTACTCTTTAGGAAAAGAAAATTAAGGAAAAGCAATGGAACATTTTGTGAAGTCAATATTTATGTAAATTGTGGTGTGGCAGTTATTTCTGATATAAACAAGGGCGTGAAAACTAAGAATTGAATTAGTCTATGGACTAAATGTTCTATACTAAATGTTAAGAGTCCTTGTCCCTTAAAATAGAGCATCCCTTCAGTCCAAAGCCACTGTGTTTTAGAATACTGACAGGACATGCTCAAAGTTAATATAGAGGGAACCCATAGACCTCCAGAACTTCAAATCAAGGAACATTGCATGACCAAAACTGCACCGATGAATCATGTTATGAGCTGTAACGTATGCTGTGGCAGATTGGCTATTATTCATGTCACCATGCTGTATTAGTCTTGATATTGAAAAGAATACATGAAATATAAAGGCAGCCATTTCTGCATGTAATAAACAAGAGTGATGGAGTAATGGGAGAAATTGTAAGTAAAAAAATGGCAACAGCCAGTTAGCATGAATAATTAACTTTTCTAGGACGCTCCAGGAGCCACAGGAAACTAGAATTTGCTGGGATACCTTTATGTTTTAGATAATTATTTTCTTAGCCACTTTGTAAAGTGTCAAAGGCTTTATTCCTTTCAAAATGTTACTTAGTTGTCCTTATTATTTCAATAAGGATAATTTTCCTTTGCTTGAAAAGCATTTCTGCTTCTGTTATCTTGTTTAGTCCTTACAACAGCCCTAAGAAATTGGCAGGAAAGGTGTTACCCTATTTTACAGATGAGGAAGAGAAGCCCCTAGAAACTACGAACTTGTCCAGTGTCATCAGCTAGTATATGGCTGAGCAGGGACTCAAACTTACATCCACTGACTCCAAATCAGTTTGTTGATTGGCTCCTTTCTCCCTTGTTCTTTTTTTTTTTAACATCTTTAATATAGTTATCAAAATGCATTGGCCTTGACTCCTGGATTTTGAAAACTTTCAAAAGCATTTGGTATGTGGGTTTGGTTTTGTGGCTGCAGAATGGTCAATATTAGATCAGGCAGAGTGTCTGAACTTTGTTCTTGGACAAGCTGAAGCCTGGGGTGTTGTACCTGGGCTGTAATCCCAAGGGCATAGGGATCTGGCCGGTGGTGTATAGGGTGCTGCATGACAGTATCCAAATTGAAGCCTGAAAAACATACAATTCAAACAAGGATTCTAAACAAGAGAGTAAGGCATATGGGTAGAATCCAGGAATGAAGAAGTGGGATAGGGGCCTGCAATGTAGCACCAGAGCAAAATGGATGATGGAGGGTAGAAGGAAGAACTTAGGGAAATTTACTAAGCCTCTTTTCAGTGCACGGGTAGCTTTGGCAATGAATGAGAAAAGAGTTTTTAAGGGTGTCATGATGGCTCAGATACATAGGTTAAACCTATAAATTATTTCAGAATTCGAGCTGGCAAGGCACCTACCTCTTTCCTTATTGATTCCAAAGGGGCAATAATTAGGTGCTTGATTGTATTTAAGGATATATGACATAAAAAAAACTCGATATATTTCCAAATTATAATGTATTGAACATTTGTATAGAATTAATTGGACAGTCAAGTTTAAAGAATCATTCTACCCTTTCCATAATTTGCTACTATGTAAAATTACCAGAACAATGTAACATCTGAGATATAGTTAAAAATGGATTATAACCATCAAAGAGATTAATTGACCAGAATAATAAAAATAGAATACTTTAAACATAAGAGAATAAAACTATATCCTTTCCACTGATTGTTGACTTCTAAAGAACATATTTGATAGTTGGGGAAATGCAAAGTGTAGCTCAAATGTACTGACTGGCATCCTGAGAAGCCACCTATTTCCAGGAAATCATTTACCTCGGTGGGCTCCACAGAGTAGAGGGAATTATAAAGAGGTTACAAGTGTATTCAATTTGCATGTGTGAAAAGTTTTTAGTAATTCCTATGAACAGATCATATGAATTTAAAGAAGGGAATTTGAATTCAGTTCATTTGTAAAGTGCAGCAAAAATGTGGTAGGATCTTCTTGGTGGAACCAGATCAGCTGAACCAAAATTAAAATTTTCCAGTGACTCAGGGTGTTTGGCCATACTATTTTTGGCCAGAATGACTGCTTTCCATTAAGTACCTGTGCTGACCTTTTTCCAGCCATACACTGTGTTTAGCTGTTAGCCTTGAGCGTACATGACCTTAGTGCTGTGATTTAGGTGACATGATCTAGGGAATAAAATGAGACTGCTGAAAAGGTAGGAATACAAATAAGAAAACCTAACTGACATTTTCTGTTCTAACTATGAGAACCATGGACTCAGACTGAATCATGACCCATCTATACTGTAAAAATTCATTTCCAGAAAAAGGAACTAATAGTAGAAAATTCAATTAGAGAGCGAAGTATTAGGTTAAACCATATGGAATAACCAACTGATAATCATTTTTTACTAAGAGAAACTGATTTCTCATGGTATAACATATTACCATAATCATAGATCAGTGTATTGTATCAATTATGTATTGATTCAATTCACTTCAAACAAGCGCCTATGCTATGCCAGGATTTGTAGGAACATAGCAACTAGAAGGAAAACCTTGTAAGAACAAGTGGAGCTTGAAGGGAATGCAAAGCAAGGAGTGATTTCAAACAGAAGGATGAAAAAGTCTTCATGGAGGAGGAAAAAGTCTTCATGGAGGATATGAACTGGCCTTGAGTTTTTTTTTTAACATCTTTATTGGAGTATAATTGCTTTACAATGGTGTGTTAGTTTTTGCTGTATAACAAAGTGAATCAACTATATGTATACATATATCCCCATATCCCCTCCCTCTTGTGTCTCCCTCCCACCCTCCCTATCCCACCCCTCTAGGTGGTGTGACCTCAGGTATTTTTAACCAATTTTCAAAATGAGAGCAATTATAGTAACTATTCATACTATGTATAAAGTAGATAACTAATGAGAACCTACTGTATAGCACAGGGAACTCTACTCAGTGCTCTGTGGTGACCTAAACAGGAAGGAAATCCAAAAAAGAGGGGATATATGTATATATATATAACTGATTCACTTTGCTGTACACCTGAAACTGTACTCAGCAGTGTAAAGCAACTACACTCCAATTTTTAAAAAAAGCACAAATTCTCAGCCAGTGTTAGCGGAAAATAAAATAAATTAAAATAACATTGAGTTTACGGAGTCTAAGGAACATTTACCTGAAAATATCCACCCAGCAGTTGGTAAGGTTAGATCTGGAGCCTAGATGAAAGATGAGTGCTAGAGATGGAAGTACAGGAAGTGAATACAGAAGAGCAGAGATGAGTATGTTTGGAGGAGAGAACCAGCGGAGAGTAATGGAATCAAAGAAACTGTAGGGATGAATTTGACTTAAAATAGTGGGGAGATGTTTCTTTCTCTAAAATACAAAAAGAAAATGAGGGAGTAAGTGAACAGAGAGAGGACTTCAGAAGTAGAAGGGAAGGACCTCGAGGGAACTCACCAAAGATGGCTTTGATCTTCTCGAGTCTTCTCTGTAAAGTTTGAATTGAGAGTAAGAAGAATTAAGGAAGGATTAGGGACTTGACCTGTGTAGGAAATGTTCAGAAAATTCTTTGCATGAAAAGCATGCAGAGTGTCATCACTCCTAACATGTCATACTAAGAAACTGATAAGAAATATTCAAATAGCTTTATCTAGGAAGCAACTTGTTAACAAACACTGCCAATATATATCTTCTAATGAAAAAAGTCACTATAACACAATGATAGAATCAAGAGAAAAATAAATAACCAGTTCAAATGTAACTAATTTCATTTACATGTCAAGTGATTTTTTTGAGTGGTGTTTCTAAATTTTTCTACCTTTTAAAAAATTCTTTTTTATGATGCCTGGTTTATTTTTCATTTTTTTTCACACATCATGTGATTTTTTCATCCATCTTTTCTTATACTATTTATGATGCAATTAAAAAATAAATTCTTTCCTGATTTTAATCATTTAAAAAATTGACCAGACTTCACTTTTATAACAAAACTTATAATATTAATCTCTTCTTGATTACCACATTCCTCAAGAACCCAGACTATTGATTTTAAGTTGTATGGCTATAACTGGGCATTAAAAAATAGTAATCTAAATTTGTCAGTAGTAGTTGGATTGCACTTCCACCCTTAAATGATCTGTCACAGAATTTCTGAAATGTCCATTGAAATTACCCAGCTTCCTGCATTAATTTTAAGTAATTGAGCTTCAGAAAATAGTGGCATGTTTCTTACTTCCCTACCTTTGCTGCAGAGGAGGAATTTAAGACTTTGACACTTCAACATAGGGCAATAGCCAACCTATTTTGCCATGGTTACTCTTGGTTGACTTGAAAACAAAATTCAGAAAACACAATTTGTGCCAATGAATAATATTATCAATCACTAACAGAATCAACACTTTCCTGTTGCTCTTTTTTCTTTCTGAGTGAAATTCTTGCACCTAGTAAGTATTAAATAAATAGTTATTGAATGGTGCAGACAGCTAAGAAAACCAATTCAGTGGGTTAAAATGATACATTTACTCCTGTAATAATAGATAGTAGAGCCTTGAGTCTGAAGAGGAATTCAGAGATCATTTAGTCTGAATATTCTCATTTCAGTTTTTCAGATGGGAAAAAATGATGCACAGGGTTAGAAAGGGACTGATTAAGGTCACACAGATAGTAAGTTATCAGCATACATAAACATGATCCTTTCTCATATAACAAAATGAGGCTGAGATTTTATTTTATTTTTCAGAAAAGCTATGGAAATACATGAAAAAAAAAACTAAGATTGGGCTTCCCTGGTGGCGCAGTGGTTGAGAGTCCACCTGCCAATGCAGGGGACACGGGTTCTTGCCCCGGTGCGGGAGGATCCCACATGCCATGGAGTGGCTGGGCCCGTGAGCCATGGCCGCTGAGCCTGCGTGTCCAGAGCCTGTGCTCCGCAACGGGAGAGGCCACAACAGTGAGAGGCCTGCATACCGCAAAAAAATAAATAAATAAATAAAAATTAAAAAAACTAAGATCTTCCTTATCAGTAATTTTATTGACCATCTCTGGGATACATGGCAGTGTGTTCTAGGAGCTCTGTGATGAAGTTTAGAGAGAGACAATGTAAGTCATATCTGAGTAACTGCAAATATTGGCCTACAGTCAATCTAATCAGCTTGGCAGTCTTACTGATGGAGGTACATTAAAGTTGTGCATACGATGCAAGATGCTAAGATATAAGTCCCTTGGGGGCAGATACTGTGTCATCTATTCAGTATAAATGTATGTATATGAATATGAATAAGACACCATTCTCACTTTCAAGGAGCGTTTTGTGTACGCCTCCACACTGAATACAGTAAATTTCCTGGCTTATTGATTGACTTAGTGTTCCTCTATCCCTTCTCCCCAAGTGATCACTGTGGTTTGCAATTTGATCAGTTTGTGCAGTAGATTTAGATCTTGGTTTTCCTGTAGGAAATATGTGTCTGATCACATATTCATCTGGTATCTTAGAGCTTACACAGTTGGATTTGTATGTTAAGACAAGAGAGAACATTAGCAACCACCAGGAAGAGGGCACAAGTTGTCCTAGTGGTCTTTTCAACACAATGGTTTCAAGGCAGTGGTTTCAACAGAATAATTTCAAGGCAGTGGTTTCAGAAAATAAATTCAGGAGGCAAAGACTACACCTGAGTTTCAGTATTCCCATGGTAGACTGTGATGAGGACAGTAATTTTCAAAAGGTTTCAAAGGAAGAGAACCTTTTATTTTTTCAAACAAAATTTTGTATAAAAAAGTTCAGTAGTTATATAAAACAGATAAAAGCAGAAATGCTCTGAATGAATAAGAAATGGGGGGCTTGGGCCCTCACCATCTAGGCTTATTCTTTCCTTCTCTTATTTTATCAATGAAGAAAGAGAATTCCAGAGAAGGAAAAATGAATTTGCCTTAAAATTCATTGTTTATAAGTGATACAACCAGGACCAGATTCTAGATCTGTTTCTACTCTACCATATTGCCTCAAAAGAATTGAATTTATTAGGGATCTGTTCTATTGTAGACTCATTGGAAGGTATGAAAGAAGCTAAAGATACAAAGTCTTCCTTGAAGGAGTTTACAATAATACTATGGAGATGAAACAAAATTTTATTTATTCAGAAAATGTGTGCTGAACATTTGCTACTTTTGATGCACTAGGAGTTTAAAGACCAATAAGGGTATAGGCCTTCAAGAAGCTCATAGGATTAATGGAGAGTGTGATTGGCTGAATAATGGCCCCCAAAGATATCTAGGTCGTAATCCCTGGAACCTGTGAATGTTACCTAATATAGTAACAGGGGCTTTGCAGATGTGATTAAGAATCTTGAGATGGGGAGATTATCCTGGTTTGTCCAGATGGACCCTGAATATAACTACAAATGTCCTTACAAGAGGGAGGCAGAGGCAGATTCTACTACAGAACAGAGAAGACGATGTGACAAGCTCAGCAGAGAGAGAGATATTTGAAGCTATTGGGCTTTGAAACATGAAGGAAGGGGTCATGAGCCAATGAATTTATGGAATTCAGAAGGCCTCTAAAGGCTGGAAAAGGAAAGGAAATGGATTGTCCCCTAGAGCCTCCAGAGGGAGCTTGACCCTGCTGACACCTTCGTTTCAGCCTAGTGAAATTGATTTTAGACTTCTTCTGGCTTCCAGAACATACAGTTCAGAGAATACATCTGCGTTGTTTTAAAGCTTCAAGTTTGTGGTAATTTGTTATAGCAGCAATAGAAAATTATTACAGGGAGATAGTCACATAACCAGATAATAAAGTGAAATGGGAGTGCTCACTTTGTCAGCACATATACTAAACCTGGAGTGATAAAGAGAAAGGTAGCATGAAACAGAAACATGAAATGTTTCACAGTAGGGAAAGAATAGCTGTTCAATACTTTGTTCTAGAAAAATTGGCCACCCACATGAAAATTAAGTAAATGTGGATTTCTGTTCCATAGTATATACAAAAATTAGTTCTAGGTGGCTTAAAAGTCTAATGTGAAAAGCAAAACTTTTATTAATCTTTTAGAAGAAAATTTAGGACAATATCTTAATGACTTTAGAGTAGAGAAATAGTTTTTTAAGAAGACAAGGAAAACATACACTATAAAGGGAACAACTTGATAAAAGAACCACTGTAAAAAAAACTTAGCACAAAAATATTTTTTAAGTAAAAAGACATACCACACATCAGGAGAAAATATTTGCAATGTACATAACTGAAAACAGGATTAGTATCCAGAATATGTAAAGAAATCCTACAAATCAGTAAGGAAAACATCACTTCAATAGAAGCTATGAAGGTATAATTCTAACTCATGATGTGATGACTCCCAGAGAGGATTGGAGGAATGAAAACTCTACCTTCCATTCAATTTCCTTCTGATGTTCCCCATGTGAAACCAAATAGAAGCCAAAGACAAGGGAACCCTTTGCTGTCATGCATAGAGTTCAACCCCCTGGATCACGTTGCAGGATAGAAAAGAATGAAGTGTGGATCTGGAGTGGCACAAGATCCATCAGATTTTACAAGTCTAACCATACTAAGTGTTGGAGAGTATGTAGACCGAGGGCAAATCCCATACAATTCTGATGGGAGTGTGAATTCATACAACCACTTTCGAGGGTGATTTGTCAATATTTATTAAAGCTTACCTCATATATACCTTATGACTCAACAGTTTCACTTCTATGTATATGATCTACAGAAAAATATATACACATGCAGCAAAAAACAAGTTTAAGAAAGTTCATAGCATAACTATCTTAAAATATTTTTTGAAAAAATAGTCTACCAATTAGAAGAACTGATGACTACATTGTTGTCTACTCAAGGATACAGCATGGAGCAATCTCACAAACAATATTGAGTAGAAGCAAACATCACAGAAAGATCATTCCATATAAGGTTTTTAAAATATGTCAAATAATACTATATGGTGTATAGTTCTACATCTAGCTGTCGTTAAGTGATATAGAATTGCATGGAATAATGGACATCAGTTCAAAGAAGTAGCCACCTCTGAGAGTTAGGAAGAGGGACGCAGTTTGGGAGGCGTGCCTAGGAGGCTTCAATATACTGATGATGACATTATTTCTTAAGTTGCATTATGAGTAAATAAATAATCAAAATATCATTTTGTTCAATTTCATGTCAGATGTATTGCATAATGCTCTTTAAAACGTGAAGTGTGACAGGTGCTAGAAAAGAGGTTTGCCCAGGGGCCTCTGGGAACACAGAGAAAGGGCCCATAACCTAGACCTGGTAGAGGTGGTCAGGGAAGGATTGCTAGAGGACCTGGCATTAATCACATGGTTTAGACCATAATAAGGTCTCTGGGAGCTCATTGTAGGAAGAAATCAATGTGGTGTGGAATCAACACTGAAGACCTAGGCTTTAAATGGGCCTGAAAGAATGGAGAGGATTTGCATGGTGAGAGCAGTAGTTGGAAATAAGGTAGCTAAGTCAGAGAGAGGGGTAGAGACACATTTCTAGAGACAGCTGGACAATGTTTCCATGCAAAGAACACATTTTTCAGAAAAAGACCCACTGACATAGAAAACAAACTTATGGTTACCAAAGGGGAAAGGGCAGGGGAGAGATAAATTAGGAATTGGGATTAACATATACACAACTACTATATATAAAATAGACCACCACAAGGACCAACTGTATAGCACAGGGAACTATACTCAGTATTCTGTAATAAACTATAATGGAAAAGAATGTGAAAAAGAATACATATATATAACGGAATCACTTTCTGTACACCTGAAACTAACACAACATTGTAAATCAACTCTTCTTTAATAAAAAGAAAAAAGAAAAAAGAAAAGAAGAACACATTTTAGTCAGTAGGGCTGTAAGTTTTATTCATTTAGAAGCTAGAATTTCTCCCAGGAAAATTTATGCTCAGTTCATAAAGAAAAGCTCAAGGTAAAGGAATTTGTTGTGCCATGGCTATCATCCCTTAAATTTGTATTGTGCTCTGCTGCTTACAAAGCTTGTAAATCCTCACAGCCCTGAGAGGTGGGAGGGCAGGCAGCATTATCCTCATTTTACAGGGGACAAGTCAAAGCCTGAGAGAGGTACAATGACTTGCCCAATGTTACCCAGTAATGATGGGGTTAGGCCTAGAACCGGTTCTTCCTATTTTAAGTTCAAAATTTATTCTACTACCCTCTGTCTATTCCACATTCTCACAGCTGAAGTTAGATCAACATTTACAACACATTCTCTTACATAAGCACAAATCAACTGAAGAACTGTTTAGCAAATTTGAATGGGATGAGAGTGCTCACAGCCACACTGCTAATAATTTATTTGTACAAGGCAATGATTTATTGCAGTGGGGCAAACTGCCCAATCCCCTGGGAAGGGTAATTGGGATATTCCAATATGTATAACGTTTTTCAAAGTATACAATCTGATTAAAAGTGTATTCTTCTAGTAATAAATGGTTCAGAAGTTACATTCCTTCTATTAGACTAGAAATTCTATAAATGAAGTCAGTGAAATAAAGCTGATGATTTCTCTTAAGAGAGTGGTCATGAAAATTGTCCTTTGGCCACAAGGCTATAGAATTTTTTAATAGAGACTAGAAAAACTGTTAGAAATGTGTCTAATTTACACTTCTATTTTTCTCCCATCAACAGATCAGTAAGCCTATCTAAGAGCCCAAAGAAGGGACAAAGCGTGGTCTCAGTGCACTTGTAGATGATCGACTGGGTTAAAAAGATTAATCTTATTGGATTTTGTACTCGGACAGATTCATATAGCACAAATGCAGCCAGTGCATTGAATGAGAAATGTCACTGAAACATATCAATCCATTTACTTTTGGAAACCCACACTGACCCTATTTTTTTTTTTTGCTTGCTATTATGGGGGCAAACAAAGGCATAATATGTTTTCTGCCTTCAGGAAGTTTATAGTTGCATTGAACTGTAAAGCAGTTCAATGTTTTAAAGTTGAACTGTAAAACATTGTGACACAGTTAATTATGAGGTATAGCCTGCAAGCACTGTTTGGAAGATGCTAATTACAATGCCTAGCAGATAGTTACTACTCAATAAAAATTGGTAAGGTAGCATCTGGGGAAATCTTGTGCCCGTGGTTGGTTTCTTTCTAAAATATTTTAGGAATACCGTAAAACCACTCTGTTCCTAGGATGGTTTGAGCCTCACACTATGTGAAAGGCTGGAAAGTGCAGAACAACTCCTGGACTGATTATACAATCAAACAAGGGGGTTGCTTCCAAAGACATTGATTTGCAAAGAAGATGCAATTTAGTTTAAATTGCATATACCTTGAGCTGATAATAGTTTAAATAGATAAAAATGGGCTGTTTAAAAATTTCAAAACATTTTTTTGTTACTTGCATTATTTCCCCAGTAACAAAAAGCTGATACTTCATCCACTCTTTTGTTATATACCCCCCAAATGAAGCATTTAACCATGATTTTAAATACAACTGGAAATACTTTATAATTAGGACAAGATCTAAGAATAAATCTCATAAGAAAAAACAATAAAGTTAGTATTTAGGACTACGAAAACAAAAGCAGTATGCAGTAATTGGATGAGCTCAAAGAAAAAGAACAAAGGATAAGCAATAACATATTAAATTATTGTTAATTGGAAAAGCCAAGATGTTCCTCGAGGCAGAAATCAGTAATTAGAATGCGGTGAAGCTCATTATCATCATGTGGGTTGGAAATAAAAAGATTGCATCTCCTCCTTACTCAATTTGCTCTCAGTCAACATTGAGATATTTCTACTGGTGAGATAAAACAATGCAAGAGGTAAAATGGACCCTTTTCTCCCTTAGAGACAGAGTACACCTGCAGGCTCCTGAGGTCCTTCTGTCTTCAATCAACACCTAGGAGCTCAGGGCCACCTCCACACAGCAGGAAGTGTGAAGCACGGCAGAGAGCCAGCCTGCCTTAGGAAAAGCCTTCAACTCTTGCGGATCTCACTGATTTCCTGATTTCTGCTAGTTGGAACATTGACTAAACGCGTCAATGTTGATCTCCCTACCTTAGATGATCTCCATAGCTTCATCCCCTTTACAACCTTGAATAACAAGCCTTCGAGGTTCCACCTGGCTTGTCTATTCCACTGTCTGTGCCTCTAGGGTCACAAGATTCTAGGGATCCTTTCTCTAGGCCCAAAGCTCTGGATTCCCCAACCTTTCTTGGGCTTCAGTATGAAAATTCATCCCACACACCAATAAGCAGGCCCGAGATTTGTGTTTCTCCAAATGTGGTCCATAGATCATCAGAATCAGAAATGCCTTGGGGTGGGCATGAAGCTTGCTAAAATGCAGATCTGGGGGCTCAGCTCAGATCTACCGAACCAGCATAGGGAAGTTGGAGCCCAGAAATCGTCATTTCAATCAGTCCTCTGGGAGATTTTCACCTGCCTGAATATTTAAGAACCAGTCCTTGTTGCTTGTTATTCCTCCTCTTGGATGTGTCTTCCCCCAAGTTCACGTATAGCTTACTTTTTCTCATCATTCAGGTCTCAGATGATATGTCACCATTTCATAGAGGGTTTCCAAGGCCATTCTAGAGAAAGATGCCCTGCCCCCCCTTTAAATCATTCTCATATCATCCTCTTTAACTTCTTCACAGCAGTTAACACTATGTAAAATTATCTTCTTGTATATATCTTTTTTTTTTTTTTTTTTTTTTTTTTTTGTGGTATGCGGGCCTCTCACTGCTGTGGCCTTCCCCGTTGCAGAGCACAGGCTCCGGACGTGCAGGCTCAGCGGCCATGGCTCACGGGCCCAGCTGCTCCGTGGCATGTGGGATCTTCCCAGACAGGGGCACGAACCCGTGTCCCCTGCATCAGCAGGTGGACTCTCAACCACTGCACCACCAGGGAAGCCCCCTGTATATATCTTTACTTGTGTATTGTCTATCTTCCCCAGTGAGAATGCAAACTCCACAAAAACAAGACTCTGATCTTTCTTTCACAGCACTTTCTTCCTGTGCCTATGATAGTGCCTGACACAGAATAGGTAGATACTCAATAAATATTTGCTGAATTAAACACTGATCTAGTGGAAACACTCAGATACCGGAACGCCACGGTATATTAGATCAGTGAGAACAGAGGAGCTGTTTGCCTTCTCCTGCCTGCTCAACACCTTCCTTTCTTCTTTGTATAAAGCCAGATGTGGGAATATATAAAATTAAATCTGAAGCAGATAGGTATGTGCATTTTGAATATGCCACAATGGTTGTGTCATATCCCTACAACCTTCCAGCAGTTGAATAAGCCTTATAAAATTGAAATCTTGAAAGAAGTAGTTGTTTGAATAAACACTTTTTCTAGATAGGTGAAGATTAACCTTTCAGTGCCAGAAAAGTATTAATAGTTTACTGGAATTTTTCTATAATTTTTAATGTATTTGTGATATTATAATTTATAAGAAATCTATATTTGGTCATTCAGATGACCAAAATATATTTATCATATATATTTGGTCATTGTCCATACTTCCTGGCTCACAGCTCCCAAAACCCTAGAAATTTCCTAAGTGATAAGAGTTTAAAGGTATTTTGTTATATTAATGAGATGACTTTTGTAAAGCACCTAAGGATGGGGGCTGGTTGCCAGAGCAGCCAACCACGTGATTAGAAGGTTGGAAATTTCAGTCCCACCCCCAAGACCTCCAAGGAGGGAAGAGGGGCTGGAGGTTGAGTTCAATCACCAATGGCCAATGGGTTAGTCAATCATGCCTATGTAGTGAAGCCTCCATAAAAACCCCAGAGGAAAGTGTTTGGAGAGCTTCCAGGTTGGTGAACACTTGGAGATTTGGGGGGGTGATGGTTTACATGGAAAGGGCATGGAAACTCTGTGCCCTTTCCTCATACTTTGCCCTATACATCTCCTCTGTTTGGTTGTTCCTGAGTTATATCCTTTTATAATAAACTGATGATCTAGTAAGTATTGTAAAATGTGTCTGTGAGTTCTGTGAGCTGCTCTAGCAAATTAATCAACCCCAAGGAGGAGGTTGTGGGAACCTCTGATTTATAGTCAGTCAGAAGTACAGGTAACAGCCTGGACTTGAGGCTGGTGTCTGAAGCCCCCAAGTTGGGGGGTTGTTGGAACCCCCAGTTTGTAGTCAGTTGGTCAGAAATGCAGGTGATAACCTGGACTTGTGACTGATGTCTGGAGTTGGGGCAGGGAGGGGGTGGAGGGCAGTCTTGCAGGACTGAGCCCTTAACCTGTGTCATCTAATGGTATCTCTGGTAGAAACTGTGCCAGAATTAAGTTAAATTCTCAGGCACCGTGGTGGTGTCCCTTCGTTGGTGTGGGGGGAAACCCCCTCCACCTGCCCCGCCCCCCCACACATTGGAAATTGAGTCTTAGAACACCAGAAGAGTACTTCTTAGCCTTAATAAATGTATTGAGGGCAGGGAACCAGCCATATGACTTTGGTTCACCTGAG
The DNA here is from genome assembly GCF_949752795.1 of Hyperoodon ampullatus. Taxonomy (NCBI): domain Eukaryota; kingdom Metazoa; phylum Chordata; class Mammalia; order Artiodactyla; family Ziphiidae; genus Hyperoodon; species Hyperoodon ampullatus. The sequence continues at coordinate 118,982,179 of NC_136913.1, read as the reverse complement.
TAAAGATTCCCGGGCATTCAGACATCAGGGATTCATTAAGGATGAACTGAAGCCCCGTTATCTGCATGTGTAAGATGCTACAGTCCCTCGAGTTAATAAATTTATCCTGGCAGTTTATCAATGATTTCCTGAGCATTTGGGCTCTTATGGTGGTTCTTTTGAAGAAATGTACCTTGCTTCATTGAAATCCAGCAATTCAAATGATCGTCAATCAATTTTTTTACACTCTATTTTGGTTTATTATCGTGTGAGCTAAGACTTTAAAAGTAGACCTTGCTCCACCCATGCATTTGAATATGCCATTTAATTAAAAGTTGCAGCCTTATATGATTATCTCTATTTTGAAAGATGAGCAAAGGCTCAGAAAATTTGACTTGCCTAAAGTCCACACAGGTGTGTGAGTATGTGTATACTTACTGATCTTCCTGAAATCGATTACTTGCCTGCTCAGATGAGTAGCACAGGCATGACCTTGTTGGATTCCAAATCCTAGTCTCCTAAGCTTTGCTCATTGCTAGCTCATTAAATAGAGATGATAAGGAGATTTTAATTTTATTATTTTCCTTATTTTTAGGTTTTTATGTAGGTCTTTTTGAAAAAGTAATACATTATCATAAGGATAAAATTTCCTACAGTGTAGAATGTTATACAATGAAATGTAAGTCTTCCTCTAATCCAGTCCTTACCCCTTGAGGTAGCCACAGCACAACCACCGTTAATGCTTTCTTGTCTATCTTTCCAAAATAGTTTATGCATAGAATACAAGAAACTACATAAACACACACACACACATATTATATATGTGTTCCACAAATGGAAGCATCTGTACTTTGATGTTTTTTCACTCAATGATTTATCCTGGAGACAATTCCTTATCATTATAAACATACATATTTACCCCTACCTGTTTATTTGATTTTTACCAACATTTTACAATTAAATCTTTGAAGCACAACACAGAAAATTGAAAGAATTATACAGTGAGTATGAATATACACATTACGTAGATTTTAGAATTAACAGTTTACAATACCTGTTTCATCACGTATCACATATACACCAATCAATTCATCTTATTTTCTTTAATGCATTTCAAAATAAGTGGCAGACATCAGTTCACTTCATCAGGAAACACTACAGAATGCATATCATCAACCATAGTTAAATGTTTGTTTATAGCTCTTTTCTTAAGGTGAAATTTACATAAAATGAAATGCAGAAATTCAATGAGTGTTGATAAAGGAATACACCATGTAATACAAAATTCTATCAAAATATAGAAATATTACCATCACTCCAAAAATTTCCCTAATGCTTCATTTCCTGTCACATCCCACCCACACCCCCACCAGAGGCAATATTCTGATTTTTTTCACAGTAGATTACTTTGGCCTGTTCTAGAACTTCATGTAAGTGGAATCATAAAGTGTGTAGTGTACTCTCTTGTGTAAGGCTTTTCTTTATTCAGCATAATATTTTTGAGTTTCATTCACATTGTGTGTATCAGTAGTATGTTCCCTTTTCTTGCTAAGTTGTATTCCATTGTATAAATATGCAATATACATTATTTTACATTTATGTCAATGACCTATCTCAAACTAACTTCTGTTTACAATGTGAGGCAGGGATTGAGTTTCATTGTTTTTCCATACAGATACCTAATTTTCCCACTACCATTTGTTGAAAAGATGTTCCTTTCAACATTGGATTGCTTTAGTGACTTTTTCAAAAATTAAATAACTGTTATAAGTGTGGGTCTTTTTCTGGACTCCATTTCATTAGTCTTTATGACAGTACTATACTGTCTTGAGTAATGTAACTTTTCAATAATCTTTGAAATAAGGTAGTGTACATCTCCAAATTTGTTGTTCATTTTCTAACTGCTTTCACTGTTCTAGATCCTTTTAATGCCTTATACATTTAGGGAATTAGGTTATCAGTTTCTACAACAAAAAGCATGGTGGAATTATGTTTGAGATTGCACTGAATCTGTAGATCCATTTGGAGACTACTGATATATTTAAAATATTACATCTTCCAATTCATGAACATAGCAAATGTCTCCATTTAGTTCTTAATTTCTCTCAGCAATGGTTTGTAGTTTTCAGTATAGAGGTCGTGTACATCTGTTGTTAGATTTACTCCTAGGAATATAATGCTTTTAGTTGCTGTTGTAAACAGCATTGCTTTAATTTTAATTTGCAATTGGAGCTATTTCATATGAAAATATAATTGATTTTATATGTTAACCTTGTATCCTGCAAACTTGCTAAATGACATAAATTAGTTCTGGTAATTTTAGTTATACATTCTTTGTGATACTTTATATACACCTTCATGAGATATAAACCTAAGAAGATTTTTGTTTCTTCCTTGCTGATCTTTATACCTTTCTTTCTTTCTTTCTTTTTCTTGCTTTATTGCAGTGGCTAGTACCTCCAGGAAAGTGCTGAATAGGTGGTGAATGTGGCTATTCACCCCTTGTTCTAAGGGGAAAAGCATTCACTATTTCACTATTAAATATGATGCTGACTCTAGGTATTTCGTAAATGTCTTTTATTGGAATAAGAATTTCCCTTCTATATCTAGTTTACTGCAGGTTCTTACACTGGGTGGGTGTTGAATTTTGACATATGTGGTGTTTTCCTTTATTCAATAAATATGTAAAATTACATCAATTAATTTTTGAAATAAATCAATCCTATATTCCTGGGATAAATGTTCCATGATTATGATATATTATATCTTTCTATGTTTTTGAATTTTATTTGCTCAAATTGTGTTAAGTGTTTTGTGCCTATATTCATGAGGCATACTGGTCTATTAGTTTCTTCTTTTGTAATGACTGTCTCAGATTTTAAAATGAGGTTTATGCTTTGCCTTATAAAGTAAGTTGTGAATCAATTCCTCTTCCTCTATTTTCTGAAAGAGTTTAAGATTCATGCTATTTCCTCCTTAAATGCTTGATAAGACTTATCATTGAATCTATAAATGCCTGAAGTTTTCTTTTGAGGTAATTTAAAAAATATAACAAATTCAAATTCTTTAAGATTTATTGTGTAATTTAGATTTTCTGTTTTATTTTTTGTAATACTTTTATTGAAGTCTATCTTATCTGATATTAATATTGTGACCCCTGCTTTCCTATGCATACTTCTTTTTTTTTACTGCAATTAACCTATGCATACTTCTATATAGCATGTATCTTTTTTCCATCCATATTATTTCCATTGATTTGTGTCTGTAAATTTAAAGCATATCTCTAGTTGATAGCACATACTTGGTCTCGGTTTTTATCCATTCTGACAACTTCTGCATTTTAATTGGAGTGTTTTTGTGCCATCAGCATTTACTGTAAAATTTGATAGAGTTAGATTTAGGTCTACCATTTTACTATTTATTTTCTGAGGTCTCCATTGTCGTTTATTCTACTAATCCTCCTTCCCTTCCCCCCTATTGGATTAATTGAATATTTATTTCTAAAAATCCATTTTTATTTTATCTTTTAGCTTTGTAGCTATATCTCTTTTATATTTTTATTTTAGTGTTTCCTCTAGAGATTATAGTATATGTCCTTAAATTTTAACAGTCTACTTAGAGTTGATATTTTATTGCTTCATAGAATATGTAGAAACCTTGAGCTGTATAGGTCCATTTTCCCCTTTTCTCATCGTTTATACTATTTTTGTCATATTCAGTGTGTATTTCTACCCAAGACAACTTATCATCTGTAAGAAAAGTTGAAAATTTATATCACATCCTAAAGAAAAATCATTTCAAAATCATTTGAAAAGTGATTTTATAGGTTCCAAATGTTAGTATTTTACATTTTAACATAGTGAATCTAAGAGAGGCAGTATCACAGGATCATAGAATGTCAGAGCTGGAAGGAATATTAAAAATCCAGTCCAGTGTTTCCTCAGAGGAGCACTACTGGTATTTTGAGGGAGACAATTCTTGCTCATGCACTTGCCTGCTAACTGCCAAAAAATGCCACCATACATTTCCAAAGTCCCAACTGGGAGTATTATACAACCCTCAGTTAAGAACCATTGCTCTGTAATGACCTATATGGGGAAAGAATCTAAAAAAGAGTGGATATATGTATATGTATAACTGATTCACTTTGCTGTACACCTGAAACTAACACAACGTTGTAAGTCAACTATACTCCAATAAAAAATTTTTTTAAAAAAACCATTATTACTACATGACTGCATTGTCCAGATGGAGAAACTGAGATTCAGAGAGGATAGGTAACCGGCTTAAAGTTGAACACCAATTTTTTTTAACAGAACTATGACTAAACCCTGGTTCTCATTTCCATTCTCTTTTAGCTGTACCATGCTCTGAGACTGGGCGTGAAAAATATCTTAACTATAACTAAAATGTAAAATAAACCAGGAAATATTTTTATTCCTTGTGTCTTAAATTAGTATCATCTGTTGGAAAAATCACCCTGAAGAAATTAAGAGTTGGGATTCTGGGTATGACTCTAATATAAATTTCATGGACTTTCCATAGCCATTTAACCATTGCATAAGAGTTGCCTTTCCTCTTATTCTCTCTGCTAGACTGATTTAGCCACATTTATAAAATGCTCCATGTAAAACCTTCACAGGCAAAAGGCCCAATATAATTTCAGTAGAATAATTAGTGTTTTATTTTGGTTCTGTATAAATATGTATACATTTCTATTTTTAAATTCTGAAAAATCCAGTTCTTAGTATTTTTTTCTAGAGTTTAGTGAGCATGAATACAATCTTCTGCTGCATACTGTCATAAGCATAACAACTCAAACAGCTCCTAAAAGCTGCTTGAAAACCCGTTCCCACGGTTGTAGCGCCTACACACAGCTCAGCTTGTCTGTACATTCCCAGTAGGAGGTAGGTACTTAACTCAGTCTGTACAGGATCTGAACCTGTTTCAGATCTGCAATGTGGTGAGCAAAGCAGGTGGCGTGGCTGTATAATAACGATTGAGAAGATGAGGTTGTGGTTCGGAATGCCTGGGAAAAGATAGAACACGAAATCTTGAATGGGAAAAGGCTAAATATGTACCAGACACTGAGACTGTGTTTCTTCCTTTGGACAAGAAAAAGTTTGGATGGGACTGAAAACAAAGCCATGAGGCAAATATATGAATAGAAACATTTAGCAGATGGATGGGGCAAAAGGTGTTCTGAGTGGGTGTTGGCAAGGATTGTCATAGTTCCTGGATTCTATCCAACCAAATTGATGCTGCTTAAATACGTAAGACTTTCTTTGTTAGTAATTAATAAGAAAAATTTTCACTAGGGTATTTCATCACTAGGTTGCATTGGATTATTTATTCTTTTTTCCATATAACAAATATTTATTGAATACCTACTATAAGTCTGGTATTGTTCTAAAATGTTGTAGTGAGAATAACAAACACCATATGATCTCACTTATATGTGGAATCTAAAAAAAAACCCAAGCTCATAGATACAGAGAACAGATTGGTGGTTGCCAGAGGCAGGGGGTGGGAGGGTGGGTGAAATGGGTGATGGGGTCAAAAGGTACGATCTTCCAGTTATAAAATGAATGTCATGCAGATGTAATGTACAGCATAATGACTATAATTAAAAATACTGTATTGCATATTTGAAAGTTGTTAAGAGAGTAGATTTTAGAAGTTCTCACTGCAAGAAAAATAATGTAACCATGTATGGTTGACGGATGTTAACTAAATGTTTATCGTGGTGATCATTTTGCAATGTATACAAGTATTGAATCATTATGTTGTAAACCTGAAGCTAATGCAATGTTGTATGTCAATTATATCAATTAGAAAAAATGCCGTAGATACCACAGGGAAGAAAAGGAAAAGAAAAAGAAAAAAAAAGAGAGAAGACCTTACTCCTGTGAGGGTAACCCCTTTACTAGGGGTATAAAGACAAGAGGGATAGTAAGTGCAGGTGGGGGAGGTTAGGGAATCCTCTCTGATAGAAAATTGTCTGAGCAGAGGCATGAAGGAAGTGAGGGAGAAGGTGATGAGAATACCTGGGCGAAGATGGGTCCAGGCAGAGGCAACAGTAAGTATAAATCCCTAAGGCTGGGGCAAGCCTAGTATACTCCAGGAATAGGAAAGAAACAATGTGGCTGGAAAGGAATAATGCAGAGGGAGTGGTAAGAGATGAGGAACACTACCATTACCATGGCTCCCGTCTAATTAGAAATGTATGGTGAGATTGATTGTGTGATTTTGCAAGAGGACAGAGGAGGCTATGGGTGAAATGTTTTCTCATGGTTTTAGATCATCTTATGTGTCCCTTTCTTTTCCAGTATTGACCCTGTGTTCCCTTTATCCCTGTCTTCATCCACATCTCTCTGTTCATTCTCTCCCCTCTTCCAGAGAATTGAATTTATCAGATATAGCTGAATAAATCCAGAAGCTAAAGCAGACATTTATGGAAAATAAATGCCAGTTCAGAGTACTGAGCTTTTAAGGTGGTCACGTTGCATCCTCAAAGGCAGGTTTAGGATTGTCATAAGAGTTATGGGTGCATGCTAATTTCTCCCCAGAAAATGAATCCAGGCTTCTCAGCTCCTGAATCCTACCTCTTGTAGACTCCACTAATCTTTTCCTATCAACTGTGATCTTAGACTGTTCCACAGAGAGATGGGTGCCTTTCACAATAATCTGCTTAAAGATGAGCATCTCTTCTTCCACAATTCCAGAAACTGACTTCTGGCCATGATCCCCTGATTTTACTCTTCTCCAGTGGCTTGAGAACTGCTGAGTTGAGCAACTCCTTAGGGCACCATAAACATTATATTCCATATATGCTGTGTAGAAAGTAAATTACAGTGGTCCAGGTGAAATTGGGTGATGGCTTAGACTAGGGGAAAAGCTGTAGAAAAGAAGAAATATGGACAGATTCAAGAAATCTTTAGCTGGGGGTATTGACAGGACTTGGGCTTAGATTAGATACAGATGTTGAGGGAGAAGGAGGTATTATAGCTGACACCTAGGATTCTGACTTACTGAACTGAATGGAAACGCTTCACTGAGGCATGGCGTAGTGAGAGAGGACCTAGCTGGTGGTGGAAGATTACAAGGAAAAATTGAGTTTGAAATGCCTTGAAAAATTGAATATCAAGTAGACAGAGGAACAGATGGGTTTCTGGGGGTCAGAAGAGAGATTTGCCTTGGAAATATAAATTTTTGGAGTTGTCAATATATAGACTCAAATAGATCTTTAGATATCAAGGGAAGTCCCTAAAAAAGAATATAGTATGAGAAGAGATGTCCCCATGACTGAACCATTAGTTTGAAATCAGGTTGTGGAGGAAGGGCCAAGAAAGAACACTGAGTAGGCAAAAACCAGAAGAACATGGGGTCACTCTCAGCCCCTTATATTCTGATTTGCTTTCTTGAATGAGAAGAAAAGGGATGCAGTTATGATGAGCATACTGGGACTTGCTCAGAGGAATGGGGTAAGCATATTCATGCTTTCCATTCCATGTGCCATGGGAGAAGCAAGTCAAGAATTGTTGCATTGAGTCATACTATCTTTCAGTAGCCAGATACATATGAAGTCTTTTTTAAAAATCTCTTTAACTATAGCCAGGAAATTTCAAGACTATCGAGGTAAAAATGTTTTCTCCAAGCTAAGGAGGAGTAACTTTGGAGGATGAGTTGTTGGTGGGAGAGATTATGGGATTTAAAGGGATGGACTATATAGTACTTTAATGACATTGGTGAAACACATGAAAAATAAATGGTTTTAAAACAACTTTTCCTTGTAAGCTATGTCATTAATATTTTAAACCGATTCCATATTGATTGGTTAATATTTTGAATTAATTATATTAAATAATATAATTTAAAAAAAAAACAACTTAAGTCCCTTTAAGTCCTGGAAATATTCTAACTCATAGAACAAAAATATTCTGCAGTTTGATCTCAGCCATAACTGGCCAATATGTGTCATGGCAGAGTCTGCAGATAACAGCTTGTAGGAAGGACACTACTACTGAGTCAAATGGGGTAGTTAGGGTAGGGGCAGTGAAGATGCTTTTATAGCTCACACTTAGTGGGAAGTAATGGGCTAATGTCATAAAAAAGTGCTGAGAATGCATTTCGTTTGTGCCTTTGGCTGCTAATCAGCTGGGGCAGCCAATGGCCTTTAATACATAGATCTCTGTGGTAGCTGTGACTACATATACTTTGTAATAAAGAAAATTACCAGTTCCTGTTCCTAAGGACAAAGTGTGCCAAAGATGGAAGTTTTGTTTTGTATCCAAGAAAGGAGGGTGAATTTGGGGTGAGAAGGGAAGGGAGAGAGATTGTTTTCCTGGTGCATGGCCAAGAAATAGTTCATTCCTGACATGAGTATCATGTAGAGAAATTGTCTAGGATAATGTCTGGTTCTCACTGAATGTTCAATAAATGTTGGTTGGAGTTGATCTTCTCTTTAACTCTTTCCCTCACTTGGAATAATTATTATTAACTCATTATTCTGATCAACATCTGGCATACTGATACCAGACCATTAAATGAAACAACTGAAGCAACTGAAGAAGTCGTTAAATATTAACCTTTAAGTCCATTATTCTGCATTACATTGTGTATTTGTGGTTTATCTTACACCAATAACTTAGTTCCTCACAAGTCTTCTGACAATTCTTCAACACTTCTTAGTAGGCAATTGAGTAGGAGTGTTCTGAAAGGATAGGAATATTGACTGGGTGGTGTCAAGCAGCTATCTTTACTGAGACAAGGGCAAGAGAAAATGGATTTCAATTGTATAAATTAAACACCTCCTGTGATATCAGATAAAATTTATCTATATGGATTATTTGAAACTGACACAATATAGCCAGATTAAACTTCCAAAAGCATAGCTCTGATTTTATAATTCCATACTCAAAAAACTTCAATGGCTTCCCATTGGCTGGAGAATGAAATTAATCCTTTAATCTGTGCTCTATGATTTAGTCTACCTTTCAAGGTTATATCCTGTTCTCCTTCACAGATGCTGAAACTTGACCGCAGCTATTCTTCACATGTTTCCTTGTCTTTCCATCCAGGGATTTCCCCTCCTGCTATGCCTTCTAATGTGTATGTCTTCCCTCACATTCAGGTCCATTCAGATTTTATCCATTCTTTATGTTAGACTGGGTTCAAATGTTACTTTCTTCAGTAAGTCATTCTTGATTCTTTCAGAATAATCACATTCTCCTTTCTCCAGAAACTCTGATGAGTCTTTATGGTGCTATCACAGATAGGCTGACCATCTCTCTCTTGCAATTCTCAAACCCCCAAAGCTATGAAAATAGAAAAGTTTTCAAAATCATTAAAAAAATCAGATCTGACCTGAACTTATTTGGTAGTAAAATTTAATCTGAAGTGATGTGAGACTCTCTCTAGTCTTTATTTATCTCAGTTTAGTGTTAATAAGCATTTATTTCAGTTCAGAAATATAAATGTGTTTGATAATGGGCTACTCTCATTGTGTTATTTCATATGCAGTATGTGGGTCTTATTACTGTTCTAACTCTGAAAATGTATGAATCTTGAAATACATCTGCTTCCAAGGTTCTTGGATAGGGATTGTAAACTTGATTATATACAGTTGTCTTTTTTTTTGGCTACCTAATATCTAGACCACCATTCTATTCTGAGAGAATCTGCCATTGTGTGAGTCTTGGTGGGAATTAGGGCTCCATCTCCATCATGGATTTTGAAGTTACCTGGTACTTCAACCTCTTCTTCCCTGGCATTTGGTCATGGATGTATAACCTAGTTTTCACCAATTGAATGCTCCATCTTGGGATTTGGGATTCTGAGAGAGATGAAAAGGAACAGGGAAAGTTAGAGATTATTCACTGAAGCAGTAGTCAAGTGACCTGTGGCAGTGTTGCCAACACCAGCTGTTCCTGTGGAGCGACTGGCTGTATTTCTTGCTGCCTAGTTACCTTTGGTTCTTGACCATTTTGAACCTACTTTGACAGATTTCCTGTTGATTCTGTGAACTATCCAATATCTTTTCAATAAACTTTTCCCCTTAAGTTAGCCAGAGTTAGTTTCTATTATTTGTATCCAAAAACCTTAACTGATTATAGACTATCTTTTCCTTCCACCTTCACCTGTCTTAGTCAATTCAGGCTTCTATAACAAAGTACCATAGACTGGGTAGCTTATAAACACAACAGAAATTTATTTCTCACATTTCTGGAGACTGGAAGTTCAAAGTCAGGGTGCCAGCATGGTCAGGTTCTGATGAGGATACTCTTCCAGCCTATAGATTGCTGACATCTTCTTGTATCCTCACATGTTGGGAAGAGAGTTAACTAGATCTCTGGCCTCTTTTTATATGGGCATTAATCCCATTCATGAGAATTCCACCCGCAGGACTTCATCTAAACCTAATTACCTCCCAAAGACCGCACCTAATAAATACCATCACATTGGGATTTGGGGTTTCTACATATGAATTTGGAGGGGAGGACAAACATTCAGTCCATAACACCACCCTCATCTAGATTTTTATCTTTGTGTACTCAAAGTACCTAGTAATAACAGATGATTGATTACTTTTACATATGGCCGTGACAAGATCATACTGGTATTTTAGAAAAATCACTCTCTTTGATGTAAAGAAAATGGGATGGAAGAGGAAAGATTGGAGTATTCCAGTTGTGAGGTGATAGTGTCATGATTAACGCAGTGAAAGTGGAGATGGGGAGAAATTTTACAGATTTGAGAGATGTTTTAGGAAATAGAAAGGTCAGCATTTGGTGACTGATTGATCATGGTAGAAAATGAATAGGGAGTAGGAGAATGACTCCCAAATATCTGGCTTGAGTCACTGGTTGGATAGTGGTGCCACTGAAAGAGTCAGGGAGCAAAGGAACAGTAGCAGTTTGGGAGTGGTGAGGGAGAGAATTGGGTCAGCCAGCAGTGTATTGACTTTCAGGACCAATGGACAGGTCCTGTAGACAAAGACTGGTGGGTCTAAAGCTCAATCAGAGTCAGAGATTAAGCATAATCACAATATTAATGGTACTTAAATCCATGGGAGTAGATGAAACCACCCAAGAGGTTAGTATAGGTTGAAAAGAGTATAGGACCTGGGACAGAGCACTGAGGAACATGGAAGTGATCAACTAAAGCCGAGGAACCTTCAAAGGGGGAATAAGAGAGGTAGGGCCATTTCACTATGTGTTGTGACTATAACAACCAATAACACATGATCTTTGTCTTCAAAGGTTGGAGAAAGGGGAGGGACAAGCACATCAATGATTGCAACACAGTGTGACAAGTATTATATCAGGGGTATATTCATGCAGGTGAGACGTGTATAAGGAGAAGCATAGTAATGCATGGGACATATCCATTATTTTGAAGTCTAGCTGACCAATTATCTGTATGGCATAGTATATTCATGGGTATGTGTGTAATGTCACATGACCAACATAAGACTACCTATTTAATATTAAGCTTCCTCTGATTGGATTTCCTTTCAGCATCTCTTTTGACTGTTAAGCAAGATGTTCTTTACTGATTCTCTTAAACTGCTTTGTGGTGGTAACCCATTTCAGGTCAATAGAGATTTTTTTTTTCTTTTTTGCCAGTGAAAGAAATCCATGAGTCTAGTTAAAAATCATCAAATATCTGATAATTTCTTCAAAAAGTTTCTGGATAATTTTATTTATTTATTATTGTTACAATCTGAAGAGAGATATTTTCATTTAATCTGGAAGTGCCTGAAAGTGGCTGAGTATGAAGTGAGTCAACCATCTTCATCTTCTTGGCTTGCTCTTGGCTGTCGATTTTTTTCTTTTCAGCAGGAAATATTTTAAAGCACAAAGAACTCAGGAGTGAAAAGGGGCACCGGGTTTCTAATTCTACCTCTGCCACTAGTTAAATTTGTAACCGAGAAAAGTCACTTTTGCCCTCCGGGCCTTGGTTGCTACTTCTTTACAAAGGAGCTGCTGTCTGTCCCAGACACCTCACAGAATTGTGGGAACCAAGTGATCAATAGATGTAAAACTCCTTGGATAACATAAAGGTGCTTGTGGAAGACACGAGTGCTCTCCCAGTTTTCCACGTGATCCCGTATATAGCCTAGCATCTTTTTACTTACGTTGGAACCATGTGAAAATTCTGGCTAATGGGCTGTGAGTGGGTGTGACACATGTAACCGCTAATTCAAAGCATTAAGAGTTCCTAGGCCATCTCCAAGCTGTCTCTTCCCCTTCTTTAGTAACCAGGGAGAAGATACATTGTAAGGACAGAAGGAGCATCAATCTCTGAGTCACTAAATGGCTGAAAACCCCACCTCCTAAATGACCCCCAAGTGACTTTGTGTGAGTGAGAAATAAATTTTTGTGTCTTTAGCCTCTGAGATTTGGGGGTTATGTGTTACTGAAACATATCTAAGCCTCTTCTGGTGAACAGTGTCACAAGCATAAGGCATGGTTACTCGAGATTTTCTGTTTATTGTTTCTTTAGCAAAGACTCTTTTTTTTAAAATTAATTAATTAATTTATTTTTTGGCTGTGTTGGGTCTTTGCTGCTGCGTGCAGGCTTTCTCTAGTTGCTGCAAGTGGGGGCTACTCTTAGTTGTGGTGCGTGGGCTTCTCATTGTGGTGGCTTCTCTTGTTGCCGAGCATAGGCTCTAGGCGCACGGGCTCAGTAGTTGTGTCCCACGGGCTTAGTTGCTCCGAGGCATGTGGGGTCTTCCCTGACCAGGGCTCGAACCCACATCCCCTGCATTGGCAGGCGGATTCTTAACCACTGCGTCACCAGGGAAGTCCTAGCAAGGACTCTTCATTTCCCATTGTCTTTCCAAACCATCTCAAAATTCAGTACTCCAGCCAAGGTATCAGCTCTGTAGTGGGTCCTATTTTCATGCTAAATAACACATGGAATAGAAGCCTGGTAGCTGCTCCACTAGGGCGAGTGGAACAGAGGCAGACTGGGACAGGATTGGGAGATCTCACTCCATAAAGGTATTTTTGCATAGAAAACCCCCTTTCATTTCCTCTTTGATTATTTTCTCCTCTTCTTGTCAGCTTCCTATTATTCTGCCTTCTATTTATTTTTTACTCATACGCTTTTCTTATTTTTTTGAGTGGCCACTCTGTGCTCAGGGCTGTAAGAAATATAGAGCAGTTTAAGATACTATACATGCCTTTAAGGGGTTTATAATACATTGGGGAAACGAGCTTTCCACACAGCAACGAACACCAGTGCAAAATTATGGAATTGAGTGCTAAACTGAGAGACGCAAATTAGAAATGCTGTAGGAGGTATAGCAGAGAGGGAGGACAATGGAGATAATTTGGGGTGAGGGAAAACTTGGAACCTGAGGGCTAGACTAGGAGGCTGCTGCAATAATCCAAGGGTGAGGGGATAAATATTTGGAAATGCGCATAGAGAAGGGAAATAAGGTGGATGAAAATGACAGTCATTTTGAAAGAAAATGGGTAGGGTCTGTGACTGAATGAAATGAGAGCTCTGTGAGTAGAAACTACCAAAGATGATTCAAAGTTTTAAGCCTGAATAGCTTACGAGAATAAAAGTGTTATTAACAGGGACAAAGTTATTTGGAATAGAACTGAATTTGATTGGAAGGGGTAACTATGGAAAAGGGTGTTCGCTTATGGATATAATTGGTTTGGGAGGAAAGAGCTCACAATTCAAGAAGATATGTCTAGTATCTGGGCAGAACTATTAGCCCTGAGACTCAAATAAAAAGATCCAGTTGGAAATGTATATGATATATGATGCATACATTAGTACTCCCAACCTGGGAGGATGGGATAGAGGATAAGGAGTTCATGAGACAGACTGGTAAAAACCAACTGGGGATGTTCATTCACTCATTCAACAAGCATTTACTAAGCGCAAACTATTTGTCATGTATATTTGTTAAAACATATTAATTACTCAACTATCTCAGTGCTTCCAATATGGAAAGCAGGCACAATAGTTAAATCAGTACACATATTTGAAAAGTTGTTTTACAGGCATTCTTTCTATTTAGAGTCTACCTGATGAAAGACAACCAGTACAAAAATTCTTTCATTTGAACCATAAGATACTATTTGTCTTGAATGAGGTAGCTTGTTGAGTCTATAGCTATGGCTTTAATATTGCTATATTCATGCAGAAATAAGAGTTAGTGTGCCACTTACATACTTAGTGTTTATGACCATTGCAGAGAAGTCTGGATGATACTAGGCCTTTTCAAAATTTTCCTCTTTATCATCAACCAAGACGGAAGGCCATTTTAGTTGTCAGAGAAAAGTTATAGACCCTAGACACAGAAGATTAAGTTTTATTTCCGATTCCATTAAATACCTTACAGATATGTAAGATCTTTTGAAGAAATACAGGTATGTAAACCAAATGTAATTTGACATTAAAATATATGTTAGCAGGGAATTGAAAATGTATTCCAAATTAAGTCATCTCCAAACCTCACTTAATTTAATGTAATTGAAGGAGAAATGTTCTTCTCTCAATAAAAGCCTTGGTTTCACCATCCGTAAAGTGAGGAAGTTGTACTACTTGATCACGCAAGCAATTCTTGCTCTGACTTTCTATAAATATGGAATCAAATCTCGAATCATGGAATATTTTGAAGTAACAAAGCATTGCTGCTAGTTTGTATGCACTCCCACATAGCTTTTAGTGATAGCCACTTTTTTTTTTTTGCGGTACACGGGCATCTCACTGTTGCGGCCTCTCCCGTTGCGGAGCACAGGCTCCGGACGCGCAGGCTCAGCGGCCATGGCTCACGGGCCCAGCCGCTCTGTGGCATGTGGGATCTTCCCGGACCAGGGCATGAACCCGTGTCCCCTGCATCGGCAGACGGACTCTCAACCACTGTACCACCGGGGAAGCCCAGTGATAGCCACTTTTAAAAGACCATTTAATATTTAAATGATCATGACCACAAATTTGAGGCAGTTTTTAGCTATAGATTTTGAGGTCATGTTAGAAATCAAAATGCTTCTGCAGGGGAGATAAGGCTTCCTTTCAGCAGAATGGTCACAAGAGTGCAGAGGTCATCAACAGAAATAAAGAGAAAAGAATGGTTCTTAATGTTCTCACAATAGCCCCAAAGATTATGGGAGGAAAACCTTGGCCTAGCAAATTACAGTGTTTAGCTCTAGGTTGAGATATAGTATTTTGTAAAATTTTCCATATGGCAGAATTTGTTTATAGTTATCCTCATGGTCCAACTGCAATATTTCTTAGATCACAAGTCTTTTTGTAATTAGTTTGCAAAACTCCAGGCAGTATATGTGGCCTCTATATTGCAGAAAGCTGAGTTTCCTGGGAATGAGTTACCAAGGGAATGCCCTTGGAGTTGTTTCTCCAATAGTGGATGTGTGGAAACACACTGATTTTTTCACTTCTGCCCAATGGCTCCATCACAATGCAACTACCTAGGGTTGAGTGGAATATTGAATCAGACCAGAAGTGTTGGTTTGCTTAGTCAGTTTCTAGCCAATTAAATCAGCTGGCCATAGGTCGAATAAGGATTGGTTGTCTGAAATATGAAATCTCTTCTAGGAAACCTGCTAGGTGTCAGATATTTTCCATATATTTATGACCACTTTATAGATAGGAATGGAGGCAAGACATTTGCCAGACTGAATTCATTGTAGCAGTGAATATGTTTGTGATGAGATCAGTAAGATACTTTTGCTATTTACCATTGACTGAAGCTTAGCTCCCTTAGTTAATAGTGCTTTATTGATTTTAGGATTATTTTTGAAAGAGTATGTGTTTAATATCAGTATTTAATATATTTCCACAAAATGCAAAGTTCACCCTGAGAAGAAATTTTACCATGTTTGAATGTTAGCTAAAACTAACACAAATCAAGTATCCCTGTACTAAGAAAATAACTCCTGGATGGAGGGGAAGCTTTGCACTTCAGCCAGTAAATCCTGCTTCCTAAGCTATAGTGTGCATAAGGCTTTCCCACACATCTCCGTTGCTACGGAAACCTCTTTCAGTGTCTGGGCTCTAAACAGCTGACTCATTTCAAAGTCTGGCTCTCAAACCTCTCAGCTCACAGTTTAGCGAGACAAATGGAAACAAAGAAAAACAAAGAAACAATGAAATATCAATATATACCAGTCCATTTAAAAAGTTAGTAAATTATGTGTCTTGACATATAGGGAAAAGGCAAGGTAATGCAAATCCTCAGTTGCTACAGACTGCAGTAAAGATATCCCAGAAACATTTACAGCCCACAGCCTATAAAAAGGGCTTTCTATCCTTTGGACTTAGTGACACACAGTAAAACTGAAGCTTAAAGAGAGATCCTCCCTTATATCAAAGCAGTCCAACCAGATACATATGAAAATACAAGCAAAGAGCATGATCAGCAAAGCAGTTAGCATGGGATGGGAAGGCAGGGAGAGAAGGGAGAGGGCAGAGGTAACTTAGAAAACCCCAAAGTAATCTTAGCAACTGTCCAAACAAAGCTTGAAGGTCTATCTACCAAGATTGTCCTAAAGGAAACTTCCTGCTTTGGTCTCTGTCTTTGGCCCTATAAAGTCAACATATTCAAGGAATACACAGAGGCATGTTTATTAAATGGGCAGATGCCACAAATCTAGGAGCTGGATTTTAGGCCAGAAGACCCCTTAACATTCCTTTGGTATCTCAGACTAAAGAGGGAATAAATGTCCCAGCACTCTCATTGGTGTCAACTAGCCCAGAATATATGGTGGGGTTTTGTATATTTTTTACATTTACAACTAGTAATTGTCACAAGTAATAATGGAACTTTTTAAGGAGTCTGAACACCTTTTAAAAGTGATTTAGTTTTATAAATTGAGAATCAACTTTAGTTTGGTAGTGAGAAACTTATCTTTGAAAACCCAGTATGGTAGGGATTAGGAAAAAAAATGCTGCCATTTGGACATGCCTTCACATTTTAGTGTGGGAAGAATTGCTTAGCTTCTATGAGATTATTTATATTGTCTCTATTATCTTGTGCCTCTGAAAGTACTGATCATAATATAGCTCAAGTGAGGACTTCCCTGGTGGTGCAGTGGTTAAGAATCCACCTGTCAATGCAGGATGACACAGGTTTGAGCCCGGGTCCACAAAGACCCCTTAGGCTGAGGAACAACTAAGCCCGTGAGCCACAACTACTGAAGCCCGTGCGCCTAGAGCCCGTGCTCCGCAACAAGAGAAGCCCCCGCTCGCCACAACTAGAGAAAGCCCGTGTGCAGCAATGAAGACCCAACGCAGCCAAAAATAAAATATTAATAAATAAATTAATTTAAAAAAAGAATTTAAAAAACAACGCAAGTGAATATTTAAGCAGCTCTTTGTTTTATTTACCAATACAAATTATTACTGTGATTTTACTGTGGGAAAATGCAAATCAATAATACATACCATTAAAATACTATCTTGGTGAAAAGATGTGGAAAGAACCATTAATCAATGCATATTTAATCTGTAAACTATCTCAAGCATTGCTCCCAAACAGGCAGAGTGTGAAAAGCAGTAAGCAAGGCTTATATTAATACTTTAATAAAAGTTATGACTCTTGAGAAGTCATTTTGTGTGTGTCCAGACACATGCAGGATGATTGGCATGTCCAGTTTATTGTGGTACTTTCTACTCAATTCATTCAATGCATTGCAGTTAAATTAATGGATTCAGTTGATGAGCCTTAAAAGTCTAACTAGGCTGGTAAATCAAGGGAATGCTGTTGAACCAATATGTCTGGAATTCAAAAAAAAAAAAAACACTGAGGTAGGCAGAATCAAATATGTTCACATTCTAAACCCTAGAATCTGTGAATGTTAATTTACATAGCAAAAGGGAGGTTAAATTAAGGAAATGCGATGGGGAGATTAAGGTGAAATACCCAGGTGGGTCCAATGTAGTCAATCTTATAAAAGGAAGGTAGTAGAATTAGGGTCAGAGAGAGAGAGGGGCTGTGATGATGGAAGCAGAGGTTGGAATGATGCTCTAAAGATTGATGAAGGGACTTTGAGGCAAGGAACGCCAGCATTCTCTGAAACCTGGAAAAGGCAAGGAGATATAGTCTCCCCTGGAGTCTCTAGAAGGAATGCAGCCCTGACAATACCTTTTTCACTGAGTCATGCACACTTCAGACTTCTGCCCCTCAGAATTTTAAGATAATAAATTCGTGTTGTTTTAAGCTTCTATGTTTGTAGCAATTTGTTACAGCAGTTATGGTAACTAATACTGATAGTCACTAAATTAGGTAAAGAGTTTATAGCTTTAGAAACAAAAGGGAGAAACATGGACTAGATGATAGGATAGGTAAGTGGCGTCACACCTGGTGGAAATATACACAAATATGAATGGAGCAATGTTAACATGGCTAGAGAATGCCTTCACATGCTAGCAGGCTTTGTGCTTAGCCTTGGCCATTTCATCAGTTTCTCTGAAGACATAGAAGGCAAATGGCTTGGATGAATCTCAAGGGAATTATTCTGAATGAAACCAGCTGATCTCAAAAGGTTACACGCTGTATGATTGCATTTATATACTTTTCATTTTTTGTTGTGATGAAATTCACATAACATAAAATTAACCATTTTAAAGCATACATTTCAGCAGCATTTAGGACATCCACAATGTTGTGCAACCACCACTTATATCAAGTTCCAATCATTTTCATCATCCCAAAAGGAAACCCTGTACCCATTAAGTAGTCATTCCCCACTCAACCTTCTCCCAGCCCCTGACAAAACCAATTTGCTTTCTGTCTCTATAGATTGACCAATTCTGGATATTTCATACAAATGGGATCATGCAACATGTGACCTTTTGTATCTGGTTTCTTTCACTCAGCATATTTTCAAGGCTCATCCACATCATAGCATGTATCAGTACTTCATTCCTTTTTATGGCTTAATTATGTCCCATTGTATGGACACACTACAATTGTTTATTCACTCATTCACTGATGGACAATTCAGTTGTTTCCACTTTTTGGCTATTGTGAATAGTAAGGCTGAGAGCACTTATGTACAAGTTTTTGTTTGAATGTTTTCAAATCTTTGGGTATATACCCAGGAGTGGAATTGCTGTGTCATATTGTAATTCTGTGTCTATCCTTATGCCAGCACCACACTGTTTTGATCATTGTAGCTTTGTAGTAAATTTGAAAATGGAAAGTGTGAGCCCTGCAACTTTATTTCCCCCAAATTGTATTGGCTATTCAGGGCCCCTTCCAATTTTATATAAATTTTAGTATCAGCTTTTCCATTTCTGCAAAAAAAGAACATTGAAATTTTAGTAGGATCACATTGAATCTGTAGATTGATTTTGATAGTATTTGAATATTAACAATATTATGTCTTCAAATCCATGAACATGACACAGGAAAAGATTTTGCCTAAAAAGTTGGATTAACTTACTTTTGCCTGTAGATCTGTGAGCCTATTTTTCCTCTTGTGATTTTTTCCAATATGAATGCTATGTTTACCTCATTCTCAGATTAGTTTAAAAGATAAATTATATTAGGATTGAAACTAGCACAGATCATCATAATGTATCCTTCCTCTCCACCCCACTATTAACAGTGAAGCATTCTTCCTGATACATTAGTGTAAAACAAACAAACATCATAAAGAAAGTTGTTTTTCACTCATACGGTACTCTTTGAAGACACACGGTCTTAAAAAAATAATGTTTAAAATACTTCTAGTTCTCTAAACCAAAAGTGAAGCAAAAAGTGGGAATAAGTACTATAAGAAGTACTGTGAAGGAGTCAGAAGAAAAAATATTTTTAAAAAATGATCTGAATAAACACTTTTCCAAAGAAGACATACAGATGGCCAACAGGTACATGAAAAGACGCTCAACATCACTAATTATTAGAGAAATGCAAATCAAAACTACAATGAGATACCACCTCACACCTGTTAGAATGGCTATTATCAAAAAGACAAGAGATGACAAGTGTTGGTGAGGATGTGGAGAAAAGGGAACCTTTGCGCACTGTTGGTGGGAATGTAAATTGGTGCAGTCACCATGGAAAACAGTATGCAGGTTCCTCAAAAAAAAAAAATAGAACTATTATATGATCCAGCAACCCCACTTCTGAGTATTAATCTGAAGAAAATGAAAACACTAATTCGAAAAGATATATGCCACCCAATGTTCATTGCAGCTTATCTACAAATGCCAAGATATGGAAACAACCTAAGTGCCCACCACTGTATGAATGGATAAAGAAGATGTGGTATATACACAGTGAAATATTATTCAGTTATAAAAAAGAATGAAATCTTGCCATTTATTTGCAACAACAAGGATAGACCTGTAAATCTTTAAAAGACAGATTTAGGACCTACCACAGTTCCCCAACATCGGAATTAGTGACCATTTTTTCCTCCTAGTCACTGAAAATATTTGAGTGGAAACGAAAAAGCCATATGTCAAGAATGTCAAAGAGAGATTCCTACACAGAAAAGGAGGTTGGACTTGCTAAATTTTCAAATAGTTTTCAACGCTGAGATCCTATGGCTTAAATCTAGGAAGGTAAATTGACATATGGCAAAGCAATACATTGATTATTTAATTTCATAACTGCTCAGAGAGGGAGGAATCCATGTTATACTACACCCTTTGAAGAAGATTTTATGGTGTGAACTGTGAACCAAATACTGAAATTAGAAATGATTATTTTGACAGTGATAAAAAGTAACTAGGCTATACATTTTCATAAATATATGTGTGTTAATGTATATACACACAGATATATGTTTGTGTGTATATATATGTATGTATATATGTGTGTATATAAATTATATATATATATACATATATATAATTCTTAAATGTAGACTTTGAAAATTGTCCCTCTGTAAATGTTAAGCAACCTCTCTGAGTTAAATTTCCTCACTGATAAAATGAGAATGACCATATACCTAGTTCATAGGGTTTCTACGAAAATTATATGAAAAAACATGTAAATTGTTTAGTTCTTTGTCTGGCACATCTCTCAATAATCAACCTATGTGCTTTTTATTTATTTATTTATGGCCGCTTTGGGTCTTTGTTGCTTCACGCGGGCTTTCTCTAGTTGCAGCGAGCGGGGGCTACTCTTCATTGCAGTGCGCGGGCTTCTCATTGCAGTGGTTTCTCTTGTTGCAGAGCATGGGCTCTAGGCATGCGGTCTTCAGTAGTTGTAGCACGTGGGCTCAGTAGTTGTGGTGCACGGGCTTAGTTGCTCTGCGACATGTGGGATCTTCCTGGACCAGGGCTCGAACCCTTGTCCCCTGCATTGGCAGGCGGATTCTTAACCACTGCACCACCCCTGTGCTTATTATTGATATGCATACCTTAAAGCCTTGATAGGCAATGAAAGACTCAGTTTCATTTAGCATATAAATGTTCTTTCCAAGTCAAACTGCTCTTCATATGAACCTTAATTTTTCACCCACATTATTCTATACATTGCCATTTAATTGAACAAGCTCCTCTGCTACCTAAAGTTACAACCAATGTTACAGAGTAGACGTTTTAAACTAGATGCAAGGCCAGAAATTCCCTTTTAAAAATGCTGACATTGGCTCAGATAAGTCATCTTGTTGTTGATGTCTGGTCATACCTTGTGATGAGAATGATACATGCACTCCAGAAAAATGTTGACTGTTAGCTTTTTCTACACGGCCTATTTCTAGCTACAATATCTCATGTTATATTGAGATATATTAAATATGAAATAATTCCACAAATAAGATAAACAGGAACTCCACCACATGGTTTGTAGTAAGTACAGTGTCCTGCTGTGATTGTATATTCATTGTACTGAATCTTTTTATGGTATATTGATGAGCCAGTATTAAAAAGAACTACACTGAGTGGCAATTGTGCTTCAAGAAGATTTTTAATTCTACCAACTTTAAGGATGAGGGCTCTTAATTGGTTCTCTGACTTTTATAGTTTTAACTCTATCCTGACGATTCCCAAATCTATGTTGCCAACATAGAATATTCCCCTGATACCTGCTGCTCATTTCCATTTGGCTGGTTCACTAGCACTACCAGCTAAATTAACATGCCCCAAATATAACTTGTCATCTTCCTTGAAAGTCTTGCCCTTTCTCCTATGTTTTCCATGTCAGACATCCTGTCACTAGGACAGGATCTTTGGAGCCCTCTTAGACTCCCTCTCTCTTTCATCCCCCCATTTGGTCAACTACCCAAATTTCTGGATTTTACTCCTAAAAGTTTCTTCCACCACCTTATCTCCATCTCTCCCAACCACTGCACTAGTTTAAGCTCATCATCTCCCCTGGATAAACCTAACATTAGTCTATTTAATAATTTCCCTGTCACTACCCTTATTTACTTCAATGTATGCTCCATATGATGTCAGAATAACCCATCTAAAAGAGAAGTCTGACTGTATGACTCTTCTGCTAAAAACGTTTCAATGGCTCGCTACTGTTCTCAAAATTAAGTACAAGCTGTCTGACTTCATAAACCTAGTTTTTCATGATCTGACATGTGCCTACCTTTCCAGCTCTGTCTCTCACAACCCCTGACTTGGACTTGACATTCTAGCAACACAGAAATGTGTTCAGTTCACGTAAAGAGTTGCCAGGTTTAGAAAATATAAATACAGGACACCTAGTTAAATTTGAATTTCAAACAAACAATGAATGCTTTTTTAGTATGAGTGTATCCCGTGTAACATGCTGTTTTGTACCTTTTCAGTAGTCCATACTATCACATCTCCCTGGAATGCACTTGCCAATTTTAAGATTCAACTCAGTTACTACCTCTTGTAGTGTGCCCATCCGCCACACTCCCTCCCACCAATCCTGAAAGAATCAGGTAGCTCTCTTAACATCACATACTGTAATTGTTATTTTTTGTGTCTTCCTCTGTCAGTGAGATTCCTTGAGGGCAGGGACCATATCTTATTTGTCTCTGTATTGCCACTGTCCAGCTTGGTGACAGATACATAGTAGATACCTAGTAAATATTTGATGAATATATGATTCTTCTCATACTAATGGTTATGTTTTCTCTTTATACCCAACAGGAAGAATATTTTTACTGCTGCACAAAAGAAAATGAGAAGAAAACCCTTCCCAAAATACAGCCCCAAACTCAAAGTTGATAGGACAGTATATTTTCCCCTAGAGATTGAACAATTAAAGTAAATTTAATAGAAACAAATTTTTCTTTTTTCTTTTTTTAACATTGTGAAACCTATTATATTTCATGAACTTTCAGCAGCTTCTTTGACCTCAAAAACTATACGATGAAGTGGCTCATATCATTTGATTTTTGACTTATGCTCCCGTACATCTTTAAACTTATATTTTCCATATTTCAAAGACCTATGGGCATTGGTAACTGACAGACGTAATCCCAGTTAACAACTTAAGAAGGAACTCACACTAATGCTTTAGTAAAGTACAAGTTTATTTGCCTCTTGCCTACATTTTATTTCACTAAGGATAAGCTTTTACTTAGCACTTGAAAAAGAATGTGTTTGAATATCCATTAAAAAGTGAGTCAGCTGCAAATTTGATATTCAATTCTATGCTTGTGGAGAAGACAGGTAAACACATTCATCAATGAGTAAGCAAAGGTTAGTCATACGGAGAATCTGAACACTGGGATGAAATTTCTGCTACCCGTCTACCCTGTTTTCAAAGCATACTCTTTAGTAGTTCTTTAATTTATGCAATGATTCTTAAACTTATAATATTCTCTAGTTTTAGTCATAGAAGTTGCAGCAAAATTTGCTTTATACTGTGCTCAAGACATCTTGCTGCTATGTTTGGCTGCTGAACAAATACCTGAAAATGGAAGGATCCTGGGTTTCACAGGTTGCTTAAATAAATATATGGATGGGACTTGAGGGTGGGCATGTTAGTTTGCGAGGGATGGCAAAACAAAGTACCACAGACTGGCTAAACTGGGTGTTTGAAACAGTAGAAATTGGTTGTCTCTCAGTTCTGGAGGCTAGAAATCTGAAATCATGATGTCAGCAAGGTTGGTTCCTTAGGAGGATTCTGAGGAAGCATCTGTTCCGTGCCCCTCTCCTAGCTTCCAGGGACGGCTAGCAATACTTTGTATTCCTTGGCTTGTAGATGCCTCATTCCAATCTCTGACTCCACCTTTCTGTGGTGTTCTTCCTGTATCTGTGTCTTCACATCATTTCTTTTTTTATAAGTACACCAGTCATATTGGATTCGAGCGCACAATAATGACTTGAATACATCTGCAAAGAACCTCTTCTCAAATAAAGTCACTTTCAAAGATACTGAGAATTAGAACTTCAACATATCTTTTTGGGGGGGCACAGTTCAACCCATAACAATCTTCTTTTGCATCTCCCCAAATTCATGTACTTCCCATGTACAAAATACATTAATCCCACCCCAACATCCCCCAAAGTCTTAACCCATTCCAGCATCAACTTTAAGTCCAAAATATCATCTAAGTATAATCAACTAAAGTCTCAAATCATATCATATACATCATTTAAATAAGTTATAGGTGAGACTATGAGTATGGTCCATCTTGAGGCATAATTCTTCTCCATCTGTAGACCCATGAAAACTGGAAAAGAAACTATCTGCTTCAAAGATACAATTAGGGCTTCCCTGGTGGCGCAGTGGTTGAGAGTCCGCCTGCCGATGCAGGGGACACGGGTTCGTGCCCCGGTCCGGGAAGATCCCACATGCCGTGGAGCGGCTGGGCCCGTGAGCCATGGCCACTGAGCCTGCGCATCCGGAGCCTGTGCTCTGCAACGGGAGAGGCCACAACAGTGAGAGGCCCGTGTACCGCAAAAAAAAAAAAAAAGATACAATTAAAGAACAGGCTTAAGATAGACATCCTAGGGACTTCCCTGGTGGTGCAGTTGTTCAGCGTTTCCACTGCAGGTGGTCCGGGTTCGATCCCTGGTCGGGGACTAAGATCCCGCATGCTGTGTGGCGCGGCCAAAAAATAAATAAATAAATTATATATATATATATATATATATATATATATATATATATATATATATATGATAGATGTCCTATTCTAAAGGGGAGAAATTGGAAGAAGAAAAAAAAAGGTGTCATTAATCTAAAGTAAGTTCACAACACAGCAGGGCAAGTTTCACTAGGTTCCAGGACCTAAGAATAATTCTCTGTGACTTGATGCTCTGCCCTCTTAGCCCTGGGCAGCAGCCCTACCCTCTGGAAACAAGGAGGTGGCCACTCTGCCCCCTTGGCCTGTGCTCTTTCTGGCCTTTGCATCCATGGCTCTGCCCTTAGAGTCATGCTTCCTTCACTTTGTCCCACCTCTGTCCCTTTCAATCTAGGCTAGCAATGCCATGTTGGTGTACTTCTCAAAAACCTTTTCTGTCTTCCATGAATGTCAAGGGAATTCAACCCATTTGACATGGGGTTTCTCCCAGATCCTTCCAGGATCACCACATTCCTATTGCTGAGATGGTTGATTGGATCCACAAAGCATGTACCTAATCAATTTAGCCAACAGTTGTTCAGCCACACCCTTGGCCTTGTTTCCACATCATGATATCTAGATAGACTGAGAATTTTCCAAATCATTAAGTACTAGTTGCTTTTGGCTTAATAATTTATTCCTTAATTTATATCTTTACTCTCGCATTTTAATATAAGCAGTAAGAAGAAATCAGGCTGTATCTTCCACACTTCGAAAATTTTCTCAGCTGAATATCCAGGTTTATAGTTTATAAGTTCTACATTTCACCCAACAAAAAAAACACAATTCAAACAAATTTTCTGCCACTTTATAACGTGGATTGCTTTTCCTTCAGTGCTCAATAATGCATTCATCATTCCCTTTTAAGGCCTCACCAGAAGTGCTTTAGTGTTCATATTTTTACCATCCTCTCTTAAAGGCAATCTAGGCTTTTTAAAAAAATCAACACTTAGGAATTCTTCCAACCTCTACCCATTATCCAATTCCAAATCTGCTTCTATATTTTAGATATTTGTTACAGTAGCACCACACTTCCTGGTACCAAAATCTGTATTCGTTTTCTTGGGCTGCCAAAACAAAGTACTACAAACCGGATAGCTAAAAACAACAGAACTTTATTGTCTCACAGTTCTTTGGTTTAAAAGAGTATGAAACCTTGTAAAAACATATAGCAACCAGACATCTAGATATATGATTCAGAATAATTAGGCAGAGATTTATAAGATTCTGATTTCATACTAATTACGTCTCCTGACAATTATGTTTTAGGTTCTAAGTAGCTAAGTAGCAATTGCTTATAGTTTGACATGCATATATTAAATGCAAATATCTATTCCACTAGCAACAACTTTAGCCCAAATTGAGCAATTTAACTGGCTTGGCCATGGTAATGGTTAAACCAGTCATTCATGGAGATAAAGTATGTGCTAATTAGGTTTGCAGATGACACTAACTAGTCAATTTGCTAGTACATTTAAATTGGGATTTAAATTCAAAGTGACTTGAATACTTACAGAAATGGTCTTTCAGAAATAGAAATCCAATAGATGTAAGTGCATGATCTGGCATAGTTGGCTAGAAGGAGTAGCTGACTCTTAGCTACCTCCCTACTTCCTGCCTCCAATCCATTCTATCCCTCAAGATTGTCCTTCCTCAAACATAGCTCAGATCATGTCAGCATACTTCTCAAAAATCATCAAGGCTCCCCATTGCTCAACACATTAGTTACCAACTCCTCGCTCTAGCACTTAAGGCCTCAATTTTTTTTCAAATATCATCAAGGTTCCCAGATATTTGGAAATTAAACAACACATTTTTACTAACACATGCTTCAAAAGAAATTACTGAAGGAAATTAGAAAATATTTTGAACTGAATGAAAATCTAAATACACCATATCACAATTTTTGGGACTTGGCTAAAGAAGAGCTAAGTGGGAAATTTATGTCATTAAATGCTTATATTAGAAAGGAAGAAAAGACTCAATTTGATAACATCAGCTCCTACCATGAGAAATTATAAAACTAAGTTAAACCCAAGGCAAGAAGAATGATAGTAATAATATAGATAAGAGCAGAAACCAATGAAATTGACATTAGAAAAACAATAAATAATATCAATGGAACAAAAACTGTTCCTTCGAGAAGATCAAAGAAGCTGAAATATCTGAGAATTTTTTTTAAAAGACTGTTATAAAACAATGGTTTTGGACACTGCTTTAGTCAGCTTAGGCTTCTATAAAAAGATACCATAAACTGAGTGACTTATTAACAACAGAACTTTATATCTCATAGTTCTGAAGGCTAGAAGGGTGAGATCATGGTGCCAGCATGGTTCGGTTCTGGTGAAAGCTCTCTTCCAGGTTGCAGACTGTTAACTTCTCAGTATCCTTACATGGCAGTATCCTTACATGGCAGAAAGAGAACTAGCTAGCTTTCTGGCCTCTTATAAGGGCACCAATCCCATTCATGAGGGTTCCACCTTCACGACCTAATTACCTCCCAAAGACCTCACCTCCAAACACATAAGGATTTGGGGGAGATACAACTATTCAGTCCATTGCAGGCATAGTTTAAAGTATATGAAACTGTGCATATAGAGAAAATGACAGATAATATAGGAGTTTGCAGAAAGGGCAAAAATGACAGGATACTTATAATCATATAAATAAAAAAAGTCTTATAGTAGTAATTGGTAATTGTTTAAAAGTGTAGAAGAGTGATCAAATTATTTAGATGTAGAGCAAATTCTTATAAGGGAAACAAGGTGATAATGTGGGAAAATTAGGAACAGTTTTAATTTTCAAGAGGAAAATGCTAGCCAATTTATTAAGTGGTATTGGTAAAAAAGAATAGTATTGGCAGAGTTACTGGTGCTTATTAATTCACTTGTATCATTATTATTTTTTTTCTTAAATTGAAGTATAGTTTCACTTGCATCCTTTTTTTTGGAGAATGTGAACCTACGTTGTAAAAATGGAAAAATAAAAGTATTGTAAGATTATTCCATTGCAAATAAATAAATAATGTGTATATATTTTACAACTGAAAAATCCATAGAAACACATTTGGATCAAAATCATTTGGTAAAACTCAGGGATTGATTAGTTCCAGAAAGTTGGCCATGGTCCAATAAAGAGAAATTATTCACATGAAGAAAGCGGCTACGTGGTTGCTCTAATAAAAAAAGAAAGAAAGAAAAAATGAAAGAAAAGTAAAGAACAAGGAACAAACAATACAGTGATGAGAATATCCTAAGGTATAAATAATATTGAATCACATCAATAAGCATTAATGACTTTGTTAGGGCAGTGTGTGAATGAAACCATTAAAATAGTGGAATTGTTGAGTGTAGAAAATGAGTATGTGAAATACAGCTAACAACAAAGCACATAACATATACAGTAGAGAAGATTGTCAAAATTATCAATTATAGCACTTTTTACATGATATTTACTTTGTGAAAGATAACCATGTGTTGAGAAACTGTGTGTTGATAATAGTCTATGAAAGAAAATGATAAACATTCTAATGAAAATGTTGCATCAGTCATAAGAAAATAAAAGTGCATTTTCAGGCACAACTTGGAATTAATGCAGTAATGATGGAAGAATGTATTTTTAAAATAACATGATTTATTTATTATGCGCTCTGACAAGAGACATATAAACAACACTCATAGTAATGAACGTGATAATCATAATTCCTTCTCCCCAAATTGCCTATGTACTGTCCTTCGTATAAATTTTGGATCTAATCATATCATGGAGAATATGATTTAGATGTAAATATACTTTTTCTGGAGAGAGGGCTTTAAAAAGGAGATGAATTCTTATCTGTGCAGCACTATCTTTGAAAGTATGAGGGAAGTTGGATGGCTACACATAGCTTACTAATTGGATTGCATTTCTTTTTCTTTCTAGTCAGACAAGTAGTAGGCACGCCAGAAGCTGGGTAGAATCCAGCAAGAGGTTGATCAATTTTTTGTGAACAAACCATTTAGAGGATGTGTATTTATTTTGGCAGTCAAAATCACATTTTAAAATATTTATAAAGGTAATTCATATGTGTTTCAAAAATGTTGGAAAATTTTAAAACTGTGAATAAGAAAATAAAGAAATCAATTATATTTCCACTAGCAGAGGAATACATTGTTGACATTTTGCTGTATATTCTCCTAGCTGTATGTAAGTATGTCTATATTAACATAAGTGTGTCCCATAGTCTTTCAATCCTCGTTTTAATTTGAATAAGGTTGAAATTTTGGGACATTTGTCATGCCTAGATAATTTAGATTTTAAAATTGCATTATAGGACTTCTGCTTCTGGCCATAATGGAGTAAGAGGAACTGAACTCCTACCTGATATACCTAAAAATCCAGATGAAATATATGAAACAAGTTTTAACTGATTGGACATCAGGCCATGAAAGACAGTGATCTCTAAGAAATGGAAAGCAAATGAGTAAAGTCCTACGATATCCCAGTTTACTGCCTGGGAAGATAATGCAGGCCAATCCTCAATCCCAGACAGAATCCGGTGGCAACACAGACCGGCAGTCATAGCCACAGGACACCCGCCCTCTAGTGTCCCAACAGCTCAGAATCCATGGGAGGCAGCCTGAGCTGGAGACAACACCTGGATCATTTTTCAATGCACGTTCACACCCAGCCCTTTTGCTGCAGAGTCTCTGAGGTGAGTAGTCCCAGGGATTGCCCCTCCAATTGCCCCCTCCTTGTGGCTGCACACTGCCTTCCACTCTTCATTGGTGCCCCTGGCCTGTCTCAAGTGGCAGACGTCGGTCACCACCCCACTCACTCACATAGCCCAGCTGCTATGGAGGGGTCCACTGCACACAGGGGCACATCCCAGCCTCCAGCAGGCATCAAGACAGCTCCCAGCCCGGGGACACTGGCAAGGCAGCACTGGACCACTAGAGGTGTCAAGAAATGTAGCTCACCCAAATGATGCAGGGGAGCAGCTGTGCTCTTCCTGACAGGACACAGGGGCGACTCTAAGGCAGCGGGTGGTGTCTGGCATGTGGCTGGTCCGCTCCTCCCAATGACCTACCCACTCACACCACACTGGGACTTCCAGCTGGTCATGAGGATGCCAAGATTTCCCAGCCTATTCTTGTAAGGCGTCCAGTACCACCCACCCAGATTCCCCACCATCTCTCCTTCTGGGCCCTGAACTCTAGACTCAGAGAGCCCTGACTGCCAGCCTGCCTGGAGCTCTCTGGACTCGGTTTTGTACGTGCTCTTTTGTGGGCTCTGGCAACTGCTCTCGCCAGGATGCTCTCGATGACCCTCACTGAGAGTATCCTTCCCTGGCTCCTGGTCATTCTGGCCAAGTCCTTGCTTCTCAGAGTAAAGAGGAAAGGTCCTGCTGACATTTCAGAACTTTAAGTCATGCCCAGAGGAATCCCTTTACTCAGGATATCACTGCACAAATCCAGTTTTATATGCATGAGGGATTAATTTTCTGCTTAACCTAATGAGAAAATGGGAGACATACTAAAATAAATTTGACACAATATTTGAGGCTGTTCCACTGGGAGCAGGGTCCAGTCCGCAGAGAAGTGACGAGCCGGCCAGCAGGCCAGGATCCAGAGCTGGACAGGAGGGCACATGAAGGAAGACCAGTGGAAGGGTGCATAATGCAGGAAAGTGCCAGGCCCGGACAGAAGTGCCAGCACCTGGGCACACTCAGCTCTCAAGAAGTCCTGGGACCCAGGCAGGAGGACCAGAGGTAAATAAAGCCCACAGACAATCCCCAAGTCCAGTTTCTCACCGTCTCCTTCCTTCTTTAGGCCTGTTTTTAGCACATTGGACACAGGGCCCTTCTTTTTGTTGCCATGATGCAGTACTGGGAAGGGAAACGAACTAATAGACAAAAGGTCGGCCTCAGTCTGGGAGTAGTGGGGACAGCCTGGACCTCGATGAATTCAGACCAGGGATCCAGTCCCAGCTCTATCACTTACTGGACATGTGATACTGGGTCCATGGCCAAGTGGCCAATATGAACCTTAGATTCTTCATTTGTGAAGTGGGTTTAATAAGCCCTGACTTGTGGGACTGCTGGAATGTACAATATATAATGTAAGTCAAGCACATGGCCTGGCATTTAATGGATCTTTAATAATAGCAGTAATTCTAATATGATTTTGACCCCAGACTCTATCAGTCTCTCCTGGGATTGTGTGTGTGTGTGTGCTCCATGGCATCTCAGAGAACACATAGCACTCTAGGACATAAAACAAGTGAGCCCCAAATGCTGCTTTGTAAATAAAACTCAGTAAAATTTTCCCTGTTAGTGGATATAATCTTTAATTTGGATATTGGGAGGTCTTCCCCAGTTGAATGCAACTCAAAGCTTCCGGAATTTGAGTCAAGAACTAACTCCTTTCCCCCCTCTCAGCTGCTTTTCCATCCAAACAACTATTTTCATTCATCTCACCCCCACCAAAAATCTAGCCCTTGCTTAGAGTTGGCCAAATTGCACTCAAGATAACTTAATTAAAATGTCCTCTCAGTGGCATGGGCTCTGGCTCTCCCAGGCCAGGGAAAAAGTGCCAGCCTCTGGGCACCACTTCAAAGAAATATCAGCCTTTTCTCAGGAAATCCTTGCAGATGATGTGTATAGAACACCAAGTCTGTGCACTGTGTTCAGTGGCATGGGGACAGAAGGGCAGGACACCTGCTCCAGGTGGAGACTGGGCTATGTTTCTCCACGATCCCAGAGAAACTGCCAGGACCAGTTTTCCATTCTAGGCTTTTCTCTCACCTCTAAGACCCACCTATAAGCATAAATGAGCCAGTGAACCAGGACTCTCATTTATTAAGATTTAGTTTCTCACACCTTGTTTAATTAGCCAAGCAAATCGAGGTGTATAACTTTAATCTTACAAAACAGCAGACTAAATGGGATACAGGATTCTTAGGATAACCATCTTTTACATTTTTTTCTTCTATTTCTCGATCCCATCTATTTTATTCCTGGGCCCTTGCATGTTTCTAAGGAAATTCCTATTCCAATGCCATGTTATCCTGTTCCAGATCACAAAATATGACGGAAGATTTCCCAATTTGTGCTACAGACTAGCAAAATTCTTATTCTGAAGCCTGACAAACAGCAATAAACATGTGACCAATGTTATTCACGAACCTAGACTCTAAAGCTAAAAATCTTTAGGAAAAAAAAAGACAAAATCTGCAATTCAGCCCTCCACTATTTAGAACCTTGACTTCAAACACAGAGTGGAGGGCTTCCCTGGTGGCGCAGTGGTTGAGAGTCCACCTGCCGATGCAGGGGACACGAGTTCGTGCCCCGGTCCGGGAAGATCCCACATGCCGCAGAGCGGCTGGGCCCGTGAGCCATGGCCGCTGAACCTGTGCGTCCGGAGCCTGTGCTCCGCAAGGGGAGAGGCCACAAGAGTGAGAGGCCCGCGTGCCACAAAAAAACAAAACAAAACAAACAAAAAAACAAAACAGAGTGGAGAATCTTCCTCTGACTTCACTCAGGGCTGGAGAGGCTGCTGGGCATGACACCAGAGCTGCCACTGGCCATGGCAGAAGTATTAGCCCCCGTGGCAGCTCTGGCCTGGGCTCTCTCTTTCTCATCTCTCAGAGCTTCCTCATACCAGGGTGAGAATGCAGTGGGGTCAATCTCATTGATCTTGGCAAAAAACTCCAGGACTTTCACCTTGCTGGTTTCAGCGTGGGCCCTTGGACCCCACAGGAACTCGTAGTGTGGAGGATCACTGTTGGGCACCTGCTGGTACTCCAGGTACTTTTCCTCCACCAACTCTTTGGTGATGACCTTCTTGGTCTCCCTGAAATCCTTCTGCCCAGCATACATCCCAATAACAGTCAGCACTTCCCAGATTTTCTCCTCAGGAGCACGTTTGCCCTTCATGAAGATCACACCCAGGATAAGGATCAGGATGCAGGTCTTGGGAACGCCCTGGGCATCACTCAGCATCCCATTGTAGGTGAGGTCTAGTGCCTTCACGAGCACATAGGAGTGGTTGGGGTCCACTTCCTTCACTTCAATGCCAAAGACAATCTCCATGCACTCACAGGCTTTCCTGAAGGTCACAGGGAAGTGGTCCTTGTGCGCTTTGATGATATTCCTCAGCATTTCTGCCTTTGTGATGGGCTCCTGTTTTACATACTTGACACTTAAGAACTGAACCAATTCAGCCACCTCCTTGTTTAGCATGTCACAGAGCAAGAACTCGGGAGCCTGGGAGGTGCTCACACCCTCTTCTTGGCTGCTGGAGCCCTCATTTGACTTGCTCAGTGGAATGGCTTCGACGGCCATGGAGGAGGAGCGGGCTCTCTGCGAACTCCGGGGAACACTTCGCGTTCCAGCAGCAAGCACAGCCTCTGCGGTCCCCTGGGTCAAAGGAGAGAGCGAGGAGGCAGTGGCCCCCTCCTCCTCAGTTACAGGGACCTGTGCGCCCACCAGGCCCTGAGCCTCTTTTCCGTCCTGAAAGCCTACTTCAAGCTTGTCGCACTGACTCTTCTGTGAAGCATGACGATGCATGCTGGGGGGCAGCAGGCAGGGGTGTGGGCAGGGCGTGGTGATGGTGGCCAATTGATCTGAGGGAGAGAGGAAGAGTGTGAGAAACTCAACCCTGTCAGCTCTGACCGAGGCCATCTTAATAGGTCTTCCCTTAGGCAGTGCTCTGGGGGGTCCCCTGTCTTCCTGACTGGTCTGTGCCCTAAGGACCAGTGGGAGGACCTGTGAAACTCCTCAGGGTGACACAAGCCCGCTCAGCCTGCAGATTCCAGGTAAGACAGTAGGCTGTGCGAGCTCAGGCACTGTGGTGTCCCCTCTGCTCTGGTGTGGAGGGGCCCACTGGTCGACATTCAGGGTCCTCACCTTGACTGACTCCCGGCCCTTCCTGGGCTTCCTCCGCTTTGCTCACCCGAGGCACATGCTTCAGACCAAAATCCTCGCTCCCAGGGTTACTTGAGTCCCTATAAGAGGAACTGAGGGGCACCTCAGGCCGCAGACTGCAATCACAATCCTGCCCCCAACCCCCAGCGCTGACAGGAGGGGGAAGGCCGGACTTTGGGATGCTCCCACCGTCCTGGGGTGGATGGTCCCATCAGTGCCCACTCAGAGTCCTCGGCTTTCTCCTGGCCAGGCAGGCCTGCACCCCACCCCTCTGCTGCTCTGAGGCAGAACTCTCAGAACAAGAGCTCACACTCCCGAGACCAAGAGCAGGGCACCGCATTTGGCCACACCTGCCAAGGGCCTCCCTGGGGTGACAGTAAGGGCTGGATGAACGCTGCAGATCCTGCTCTCCTGGAATAGACGGATCGTCACAGTCCCTATCTTAAGGCCTGGGACTCCCCCCTCTGTTGACCTGAGGTCACCCTCCTTAAACCAAGGCCTCACTTCCCTGAGATAGCGGAGGAGGAAGCGAAGGGGCGCCACACTCCACCGCCACTCCCTGTGTCCTCTCATGGCTGACAGCAGGGGCAGGGAGGCGCCGGGCCCCATCTGTTCTTCAGCCGGGGGTCCGCCCTGCCCTCCACCTTCCACTTAACTCCTGGCGGAGCCTGAGACTCATCCCTCTGCTGCACTGAGGCTCCGCGAGACCGGAAGGTGGGAGTACGTCCTTCCCCTTCAGCTGACCCGAGACTGCATCCCTGAGGCCCAGGCTCCATCTCCCAGAGACCAGACGAGGGAGCAGGGGCAGTGCAGGGGGCTGGCGCAGCCCTACTTGGGCGTCTCCCGGGGGTGACAGCAGGAGTGGGACGCGGCCAGAGACCCGTCTCTCTGCAGCTGAAGGGCCTCCCTGTCCTAGCCTGTGAGACCTCACCTCCACTCCTGGCAGGGCTGCGGCTGGGCCTCTGAGGAGAGAGAAGGGCAGGTCCCCGTGGGGCCTCCTGGTCCTCTCAGCCCACCGGGAGCTCCTCGCCGTCCCGCCTGGTGGGCCCTTCAGCCCGAGGCCCTCACTGCCCTGAGACCCCGGATGTGGAAACGGGGGAGACAAGGGAGGATTGGCCCGGCCGCCTTTCCCAGGGTCCCCGGGCTGCCAGGAGGGAGAAGGGGGTCCCTGTGGAGGTCCCGCCAGGCTCTGTGGCAGGGCACCCACCGAGCCCTGCCTCTTCTGCCGACAGGGCCGCACTCTCCCTTCTGCGGCCCGAGCGTGGCCCTCAGGCCCGGCTGCCGGGAGCGCGCGGAAGAAAGGACGGAGTGCCGGGGGCTCCTCTGACTGACGAGACGGGGGCCCCCAAGCTGACAGCAGGGGCTGAACGCCATCACTTCGGTGGCGGGGGAGCTCCCGTCCCCTCTCAAGGTGCCGCCATTGGCCCTCAGGCAAAGGTGTCTCTCCCGGAGACCAGCCCCACGGCGTCCTGAGGGAACGAGGGGGCATCACTGAGCCCTCCCGGGGGGGCTCGTGGGGCTCCGCGTCCGCAGAAGGTGCCCTCATCCATCCTCACGGCTTCCCACACAGTCCCCACGCGGCCCGGCCCCCGCCCTTCTTCTGACCCGAGGCCGCTGCCTCAGCCCACGGCCACCACGGCCCCAGGGCGCCAGGCAGAGACGTCAGGAGACGGAGAGGGACCCCACGGCCCACAGCCCCGCCCGAGTCGGCTCAGGGCGCACAGCCAGCCGGACTGGGTGGGGCGGGCGCCCACGGGACCCCCTGTGCGGACTTCAAGGCCCCCTCGGCCCTCCAAGAGGGTCCCCCCTTAACAGCCAGCAGAGCCGAGACCCCCGCTTTTCTAACCCGAGTCCAGCCCCGATGCCCCTGACACGGAGGACCAGGGAGAACACCTCCGAGGGCCCGGCCTGGGCTGCCCGGGGTGCCATGCAGGGCGGGCCGGGGGCTGCGGAGAGCGGCCCCCAGGCCTTCCTCCCCGTCCTCACCTCCATGCCGGCCGGCGAGGGCCTCCGTCTCCACCGACCCAAGTCCGCGCCACCAGTTCCAGCTGGTTCCAGCCGGTTCCAGCCGACGACGCCTCGGTCTCTCAGCCCCCGGCTGGAAATCAGGACACCTCATATCCGGGACCCCTGACCAGGGCCTCTCGAGGAGGAAGGCAGGGGCAGAGAGGGCCGGAGCCCAACTAGGGCACCTGAGAGGGCCACTCTCCTCCCTGTGGACCCTCGCCTTGCCGCCTGGTGGGGCCTGGGCTCGTTCCTCTGCTGCCCCTCAGAGGAAGACTGCTGGGAAAACCCTTCTGGCCTCCCCTTGACTCCTGCGCTGCGTGAGTGCCCTGCCTTGGTTCACTTGAGGCCTCACCCCTCAGATAAGGAGCCTTCCCTCCCCAAGACAGGAGGGAGGCGGGGCCTTCACCTGACAGGGCTCTGTGGGGTCCGCAAGAGCTTACCGCAGGGGTGGGGGGTGGTCTGCATGGCTCCCTGTGTGTTCTGGGTTGGGTCACCCTCATCCTCCAGAAGGCCTGCACCTGCTGCCTTCACAAGGCCCTTCCGTCCCGAGATATCCACCTCAGAAATGAAGAGGGGGTGGCACCTGTTCCTGACACTCCTGCTTGGGGCCTTGGGTGAGTTTCTGTGGGGCCCCTCTGTACGGGTGGGCAGATAATTCAGCCCCCCATAAGGGCCCTCACCTTCATGCCTGGCAAGGCCTGGGAGTCCTCCCTTGGCCGACCTGAGTGCTCCCCCTCAGATCAAAGCCCTCACCTCCCTGTAAATGTATCCCCTCTCCTGGTGGAAGTCAAGGTCTGCCACATCTGGCCATAGTGCCCCAAGGCCTCCCAGGGCTAACAGCTGGGGTAGGATGGGCCTGGGGACTAGTTTCTTCTGTGGCGGGAGTTCTTCGTCCACCCTCAGGATCATCACCTTGACTCCTGGCACTGAGGTGGCCTTCTCCCTCTGTGGACCCGAATCTGTCCATATCAAACCAAGGGTGGGAGACAGCAGCCCAAGCTTGTCATTGTGGCACAGCGTTACTGAATTTGCTTATTATTGAAACAGTTTTGTTGTTGTTGTTGCTGTTGTTGAGGTTTTAGGGTTTTCTGTATACATGATTATGTCATTTCAACTCGAAGAACTCCCTTTAGTATTTCTTGTAAGGCAGGTCTAGTGGTGATGAACTCCCTCAACTTCTTTTGTCTGAGAAAGTCTGTACTGCTTCTTCATTTCTGAAGGACAGCTTTGCCAAGTGTAGTATACATGTTCATGTATTTCATTATTTTCCTTTTAATGTCCATGGGATCCGAAGTGATGATTCCTATTTCATTTCTGATATTTGTAATTCTGTCTTCTTTTCTCTTGGTTTGCCTAACTAGAAGCTTATTAATTTTATTGATCTTTCCAAAGAACCAACCTTGGGTTTCCTTGATTTTCTCTATTGTTTTCCTGTTTTCAATTTCACTGATTTCTTACTTTATTTTTCTCTCTGCTTTCTTTCTTTTTTTTCTTTTTTTGTGGTACGCGGGCCTCTCACTGTTGTGGCCTCTCCCGTTGCAGAGCACAGGCTCCGGACGTGCAGGCTCAGCGGCCATGGCTCACGGGCCCAGCCGCTCCGCGGCATGTGGGATCCTCCTGGACCGGGGCACGAACCCACGTCCCCTGCATCGGCAGGCGGACCCTCAACCACTACGCCACCAGGGAAGCCCTCTCTCTGCTTTCTTTACAATTTTGTTAAACATATTTTCATTTAGATTAAAAAATATATTTTCAATCTCTCTTTGGGCTTTTCCTTTAACCTACAAATTATATAGAAGTATGTTATTTCATTTCCAAATATTTCGGGGATACTCTAACTACCTTCTTGTTACTGATTTTCAGTTTAATTCCATTGTGGTTTATGAACAAACTTTGTATAATTTCTATTCTTTTAGGTATGTTTAAAGGTTTTGAATTTGTCCTATCTTGATAAATGCTTTATGTCACTTGAGAGTAATATGTATTCTATTGTGGGATGGAGTATTTTATAAATGTCAAGTAGATCAAGTTGATTGATAGTGCTGTTCAGGTCACCTACTGGTTTTCTGCATGTTTGATCTATCAATTACTGACAGAGTGGTATTGAAGTCTCCAAATGTAATAGTGGATTTGTCTATTTCTCCTTTCATCTCTATCAGATTTTGCTTCACATATTCTGACACTTTGTTTTTAGTTGCATATGCATTTAACATTTCTATATCTTCTTGGAGAATTGACTTCTTTTTCATTATGTTGTGCCCCTCTGAATCCCTGATGATTTCCCTTGTCCTAACGTCTGCTTCTGTGAAATTAATATAGCTACAACAGCTTTCTTTCTTTCTTTTTTTCTGTGGTATGTGGGCCTCTCACTGTTGTGGCCTCTCCTGTTGCGGAGCACAGGCTCCGGATGCGCAGGCTCAGCGGCCATGGCTCATGGGCCCAGCCGCTCCACGGCATGTGGGATCTTCCCGGACCAGGGCACGAACCCGTGTCTCCTGCATCGGCAGGTGGACTCTCAACCACTGTGCCACCAGGGAAGCCCCTAACAGCTTTCTTTTGATTATTGTTAATGTGGTATATTTTTTCCATACCTTTACTTTTAGCCTATCTGAATCTTTATATTTAAAATGAATTTCTTCATCCATTAGACAAAATGTGATTAGATATTGTATTCTATCACCTTGACTACCTGTGTCTTTTTTTTAACACCTTTATTGGAGTATAATTGCCTTACAATGGTGTGTTAGTTCCTGCTTTATAAAAAAGTGAATCAGTTATACATATACATATTTCCCATATTTCTTCCCTCTTGCGTCTCCCTCCTTCCCACCCTCCCTATCCCACCCCTCTAGGTGGTCAAGAAGCACCAAGCTGATCTCTGTGTGCTATGCGGCTGCTTCCCACTAGCTATCTGTTTTACGTTTGGTAGTGTATATATGTCCATGCAACTCTCTCACTTTGTCACAGCTTACCCTTCCCCATCCCCATATCCTCAAGTCCATTCTCTAGTAGGTCTGTGTCTTTATCCCCGTCTTGCCCCTAGGTTCTTCATGACTTTTTTTTTCTTAGATTCCATATATATGTGTTAGTATACAGTATTTGTTTTTCTCTTTCTGACTTATTTCACTCTGTATGACAGACTCTAGGTCCACCCACCTAACTACAAATAACTCAATTTCATTTCTTTTTATGGTTGAGTAATATTCCATTGTATATATGTGCCACATCTTCTTTATCCATTCATCTGTTGATGGACACTTAGGTTGCTTCCATGTCCTGGCTATGGTAAATAGAGCTGCAATGAACATTTTGGTACATGACTCTTTTTGAATTATGGTTTTCTCTGGGTATATTTGCCCAGTAGTGGGATTGCTGGGTCGTATGGTAGTTCTATCTTTAGTTTTTTAAGGAACCTCCATACTGTTCTTCATAGCGGCTGTATCAATTTACATTCCCACCAACAGTGCAAGAGGATTCCCTTCTCTCCACACCCTCTCCAGCATTTATTGTTTGTAGAGTTTTTGATGATGGCCATTCTGACCGGCGTGAGATGATATTTCATTCTAGTTTTGATTTGCATTTCTCTAATGATTAATGATGTTGAGCATTCTTTCATGTGTTTGTTCACAGTCTGTGAATCTTCTTTGGAGAAATGTCGATTTAGGTCTTCCGCCCATTTTTGGATTAGGTTGTTTGTTTTTCTGATATTGAGCTGCATGAGCTGCTTGTAAATTTTGGAGGTTACTCCCTTGTCAGTTGCTTCATTTGCAAATATTTTCTCCCATTCTGAGGGTTGTCTTTTGGTCTTGTTTATGGTTTCCTTTGCTATGCAAAAGCTTTTAAGTTTCATTAGGTCCCATTTGTTTATTTTTGCTTTTATTTCCACTTCTCTAGGAGGTGGGTCAAAAGGATCTTGCTGTGATTTGTCATGGAGTGTTCTACCTATGTTTTCCTCTAAGAGTTTGATAGTGTCTGGCCTTACATTTAGGTCTTTAATCCATTTTGAGTTTATTTTTGTGTATGGTGTTAGGGAGTGTTCTACTTTCATACTTTTACATGTCCCTGTCCTGTTTTCCCTGCACCACTTATTGAAGAGGCTGTCCTTTCTCCACTGTATATTCTTGTCTCCTTTATCAAAGACAAGGTGATCATATATGCGTGGGTTTATCTCTGGGATTTCTGTCCTGTTCCATTGCTCTATATTTCTGTTTTTGTGCCAGTGCCATATTGTCTTGATTACTGTAGCTTTGTAGTATAGTCTGAAGTCAGGGAGCCTGATTCCTCCAGCTCCATTTTTCCTTCTCAAGATTGCTTTGGCTATTCGGGGTCTTTTGTGTTTCCATAGAAATTGTGAAATTTTTTGTTCTAGTTCTGTGAAAAATGCCAGTGGTAGTTTGATAGGGATTGCATTGAATCTGTAGATTACTTTGGGTAGTATAATCATTTCACAATGTTGATTCTTCCAATACAAGAACATGGTATATCTCTCCATCTGTTTGTGATATCTTTAATTTCTTTCATCAGTGTCTTATAGTTTTCTGCATACAGGTCTTTTCTCTCCTTAGGTAGGTTTATTCCTAGATATTTTATTCGTTTTGTTGCAATGGTAAATGGGAGTGTTTTCTTAATTTCACTTTCAGGTTTTTCATCATTAGTGTATAGGAATGCCAGAGATTTCTGTGCATTAATTTTGTATCCTGCTACTTTACCAAATTCATTAATTGGCTCTAGTAGTTTTCTGGTAGCATCTTTAGGATTCTCTACGTATAGTATCATGTCATCTGCAAACAGTAACAGCTTTACTTCTTTTCTGATTTCGATTCCTTTTATTTCTTTTTCTTTTCTGATTGCTGTGGCTAAAACTTCCAAAACTCTGTTGAATAAGAGTGGTGAGAGTGGGCAACCTTGTCTTGCTCCTGATCTTATTGGAATGGTTTCAGTTTTTCACCATTGAGGACGATGTTGGCTGTGGGTTTGTCATATATGGCCTTTATTATGTTGAGGAAAGTTCCCTCTATGCCTACTTTCTGCAGGGTTTTTATCATAAGTGGGTGTTGAATTTTGTCGAAAGCTTTCTCTGCATCGATTGAGATGATTATATGGTTTTTCTCCTTCAGGTTGTTAATATGGTGTATCACATTGATTGATTTGTGTATATTGAAGAATCATTGCATTCCTGGGATAAACCCCACTTGAACATAGTGTATGATCCTTTTAATGTGCTGTTGGATTCTGTTTGCTAGTATTTTGTTGAGGATTTTTGCATCTATGTTCATCAGTGATATTGGCCTGTAGTTTTCTTTCTTTGTGACATCTTTATCTGGTTTTGGTATCAGGGTGATGGTGGCCTCGTAGAATGAGTTTGGGGGTGTTCGTCCCTCTGCTATATTTTGGAAGAGTTTGAGAAGGATAGGTGTTAGCTGTTCTCTAAGTGTTTCATAGAATTGGGCTGTGAAGCCATCTGGTCCTGGGCTTTTGTTTGTTGGAAGATGTTTAATCACAGTTTCAATTTCAGTGCTTGTGATTGGTCTGTTCATATTTTCTATTTCTTCCTGCTTCAGTCTCAGCAGGTTGTGCATTTCTAAGAATTTGTCCATTTCTTCCAGATTGTCCATTTTATTGCCATAGAGTTGCTTGTAGGAATCTCTCATGATCCTTTGTATTTCTGCAGTGTCAGTTGTTACTTCTCCTTTTTCATTTCGAATTCTATTGATTTGAGTCTTCTCCCTTTTTTTCTTGATGAGTCTGTCTAATGTTTTATCAATTTTGTTTATCTTCTCAAAGAACCAGCTTTTAGTTTTATTGATCTTGCTATCGTTTCCTTCATTTCTTTTTCATTTATTTCTGATCTGATCTTTATGATTTCTTTCCTTCTGCTAACTTTGGGGTTTTTTTTGTTGTTCTTCTTTTTCTTTCTCTAATTGCTTTAGGTGTAAGGTTAGGTTGTTTATTAGAGATGTTTCTTGTTTCTTAAGGTAGGATTGTATTGCTATAAACTTACCTCTTAGAACTGCTTTTGCTGCATCCCATAGGTTTTGGGTTGTCGTGTTTTCATTGTCACTTGTTTCTAGGTATTTTTTGATTTCCTCTTTGATTTCTTCAGTGAGCTCTTGGTTATTAAGTACTGTACTGTTTAGCCCCCACGTGTTTGTACATTTTACAGATTTTTTCCTGTAATTGATATCTAGTCTCATAACATTGTTGTCAGAAAAGATACTTGATACAATTTCAATTTTCTTAAATTTACCAAGGCTTGATTTATATTCTCACAGTGTTCAAAAACACTTGTTTCTCTTACATTCTTGCCAACACATTTTAATCTTTGCCAATATGACTGAAGAAGTATTTAGAGTTTTAATTTGCCTTTTACAATTATTAGTAAAGATTGTTTTAAATGCATTTTGGACAGTTTTATTTCTTATTCTGTAAAGTATTTTTCATTTGCTTGCCTATTTTCTATTAGGTTGTTTGTTTCTTTTCTTTATGGACCTGCAGTTCTTAATATAACATCAATGAGAGGTAACATTTTTAGAGGACCTGACTTCGCGCCAGGAATATTTTAAGCATTTTATATTTATTTTATTTATTCTTCACAAAAAAGGAAAACAGTACATTATCTGTGTTCATCTGACAACATAACTGAAGTACAGAATGGTGAAGTAACCTGCCCAAGGTCATACAGTAAGTCAGCGGTCTCCAACTTTTTGGCACCAGGGACTGGTTTCATGGAAGACAATTTTTCCATGGATGGGCGGGTTTGGGGGGGATGGTTTAGGTGGTAATGCGAGAGATGGTTCAGGCAGTAATGCAAGTGATGGGGAGCGGCAGGTGACACTTCGCCTGCTGCTCACCTCCTGCTGTGAGGCCTGGTTCCTAACAGGCTTCGGACCGATAGTGGTCCACGGCCCGGGGGTTTGGGGACCCCTGTAGTAAGTGGCTGCATTGGAATTTGAGCCCTGGGAGTCTAACCCACAACTTACTCTCCTAATTGGAATTACATTGAATTTATAGATTAATTTGGCAAGAATTGATATCATTACTCTTTTGAGTCTTCTCCTGACCACTCTTCTCCATTTATTTAGATTTTTAAGATAACTTTCAATTAAACTTTTATGATTTTGTGTATAATGGTCTTGCACAACTTTCACTGGATTATTTCTAGGTATCTAGTATTTTTGTTGCTAGTATAAATGACATTTAGACATTTTGATTGCATTTATAACTCTTAATTCCTAGTGTGTAGAAATAAAATGAATTTTTGTATATTGAAACCACTTTCAGCAGTGTAGCTGAATCCTTTCTTATTTACAGTGCTAGGAACTCTAGTGCAGTGTTGAATAAATAGGATGCTAGTCCATTTCTTAATAGCTAGACTCCCATGGATTCACAAGGAATGTAAGCATATTAAAGGTATGGCAAAGGCTTGTAGTTAATACATCTGCTACCAGTTATATAGCATTACTAATGTTTCAGTTACTATTCTAAGTGCTTTATAAGTGTTAGTTCATTAAATCCACCTAAACTTCTGTGAGACAAGGACTAGTATTACCTTTATTCTGTTGTTGAGAAATCTAAGGCACAGGGAGAATGTGTTACTTGTTCCATGTCACATGGCTAGTAAGGGATGGGGTCCAGATGGTGTGGTTCTAGAGTCCATGCTTTTAACTACTATGCCAAATTGAAACTTTTATTTGAATACATTTACTTTAAATAGCAGATGGAACTGTGATATCACTTGCCTA
Organism: Hyperoodon ampullatus; assembly: GCF_949752795.1. NCBI lineage: Eukaryota > Metazoa > Chordata > Mammalia > Artiodactyla > Ziphiidae > Hyperoodon > Hyperoodon ampullatus. Next base: position 118,938,548 of record NC_136913.1, on the reverse strand, counting down.
TAATAAAATACAGTTAGTATGGGTTACATTTATTTTGAGGTTGCAAGAAAAATGCAACCATCTTAAATTATACCTATATGGAAATATAAAAAAGGTCCCCACTAGGTAGTTAATATCTCCAACTTCCTTTGCCTTTATAATCTTGCAGACAATGTGGGCTGGGTTCTCCAATAGGGTGAGCAATTAAATACCAAATGGTCATATAAAGTAAAACAATGATCGAGGAATTGTGAGTAAACAGCTTAGCTGTGTGTAATAGTGAATAGTGTATTTTTTCCTAAAAAGTTTGTAATCAAGACTTTTACATACAAAGTCTGATTAGTGTAAGAAGACTCACACTGGTGTTTCTAAAATGGGTGTGAGATCACTGGCAGATTTTTTCGTTCATGTATAATTACACTTGGATAGTATTTCTAAGGTAGAGAGGAACATTTCCCTATCCAGAGCCAGTCAGAAGCGAAGTGTCAGTGCTCCTGGCATGGAATCATTCCATTTGATACCTCTGTAATGGAATGGTAAGTTAACAACAAACAATGTGAACTGGCTCGTAGGAGCTCTGAGCCACATGATCCTTTTTTTTAAAAATAAAACTGATGAGTGACAATGAGTGGGTAAAAATAATGCAAGTTTTGTTTTGATACATTTCCTCTGTAAACACAGATAAAATTTCTACGTGGGTGACATTTGCTGTCATGGTGGAGTGTAGCACTTCCCAAACTAATCTGATACTAATGTCATGAGAGATAGCAATGGGTGGTCTGTGAAAAAAGGAATTTGATAATCAAATTAATTTAGCCTGTCTAACCTACCCTACAACATGATCATACTTCTGTCCTGTGTGAGATTACTCAGGATGTGGATACTTACGGTTGTCCTGTATCAGCCTAATTTCAGATATCCCTCTCTTTTTTCATCAAACTCACTTACAATAAATATACCTTAAGAAAAATGAGTGTGTTCTTTGTATGTTTTTTAATAAATGTATTTATTTATTATTTATTTTTGGCTGCATTGGGTCTTTGTTTCTGTGCGCCACTTTCTCTAGTTGCGGTGAGCCGGGGCTACTCTTTGTTGTGGTGCGCGGGCTTCTCATTGCGGTGGCTTCTCTTGTTGCGGAGCTCAGGCATGGGGGCTTCAGTAGTTGTGGCTCGCAGGCTCTAGAGCACAGGCTCAGTAGTTGTGTCGCATGGGCTTAGTAGCTCCACGACATGTGGGATCTTCCTGGACTAGGGCTCGAACCCGTGTCCCCTGCATTGGCAGGCGGATTCTTAACCACTGCGCCACCAGGGAAACCCTGTTCTTTGTATTTTATTAAGATATTTTTTGCCCTAGCAGAAAAGACAAACATGTAAACCAGCAGTAAAAATACTGTGTGACAAGTGATCGACTAAAGTACATAACAATATAAATATATAACAGACAAGGGAAACTTAAGTTTTCTGGGGAATTTGGGAAGGTTTCATAGAGATGGCAGCCCTTAGGTTGAGAATAAAAAAGAAGAATTGGAGTTTTCTAGGCAATCACGGGTCCTTGCAGATATATGGTTTTGTTAAGCAAGGTTGGTAGAGACAGAATCAGATTTAGGAGGAGGGCAGACAGGTGGATGCACAGAGTGTCAATCTATTCTGGGCGCTAAAACATTAAAGTGTTAAATAGTAAATGAAACCAGTTAATTCATGTTTCTATCTACCAATCATTATATAACTGGCAAAACAGAAATCGGACTCCTTTTGACTGAAATATTCAGTACCTCAAGTAGAAATAAAAATACTCCTAGTGGTGCTGACTTCTCATGGTTGAACGGTTGTTGCAACACACACGTGCAAAAGTTGCAGGTTCCAACTACAGGCAGGTGGCACAACCAAACCCAAGACCACTCAGAGGACAGTCACCTAAATTCAGCAGCAAAGTATAGGACTATTTATTTGGAATAAGAAATTTCATCTAGTAGATACATTTTAAATGGTTCACCATGCCTCCCAAGAGGTTGTCAGGATGTGGAAATTGTATGGAATAAATTAACGTCATAAATCCTTTACCTTAAACATAAAGAAACATAAAATTTTATTATTAGAAAATTCATATCTTTCCATCCTCACTTGAAAAAATGAGGCTGAAGAAGTATGTATTTAAAGAATATTGACTTGATTGGGTGCCAAATTAGTAGCCATCCGGGGAGTACCACTTTTTATCATTCTGGCTCTGAATATAGGGGAGTAATGAGAGATGAGGCTACAGAAATCAGCAGGGGACAAATAACTAGCAGAAAGTATAAGCAACGCAAAATATAAAACTTATCTTACGTGTCATTGGGATCCATGGAAAGCGTTTAACTAAGGGATCGGTGTAATCCCATTTATGTTTCAGACAAATCACTCTGCTGGTCATGCAGAAGATAGCCTGAGCAGGGAGAGGAAGGAGTAGGATTACAGGCAAGAAGACTACCTAGGAGGCTGCTGACATAGTCTAGGTCTGAAATGATGAGGTATTGAGCTATGGAAATGAAGAGGATATCAGAGATTCAAAAGCTTTATTAAGAGGCAGATGCCACAAGACGGTCCATTCATTCAAAAAATATATTCATCTCCTACTTTGTGCTAGAAACAGCTAGAACCTAGAAATCTGAAGATAAGTAAAACACAATCCCTGTTTTCAGGTGAAAGAAGTAGCAATGCATATAAATAATTATAAAACAGCGTGATGGGACTATAATAAAATTATGTACGAGCTACAGTGGGGCATGAAGAAGAGGAGATGATTTACTTTACCTGGGAAACTTGAGGAAGGCTTCAGAGAGGCGGTAGCACTTAAAATGAGCCTTCAGGAACATATAGGAATTGGTTGGATGATCATGGATCATCCTGGTAAAATCATTCCTTGAAGAGGAAGCTGTGTGTGCAAAGGCTCATAAGTTTAAGAGAACATGACCTTATTTGGTAATGAAACTTCAAGTTTTTCAATCTGACAGTGCGGGTGAATGAGGGGGTGAGGGATGCGAGAGGCCATAGCAATTAATAAAAGATAAGGGTGAAGAACTAGAATGGCTACCTCATAAAGTACATTGGAAAAACCACATGCTGATGAGTTTGGCTTTGGCCTAAAAAGGCAATGAGTAGTCATTGGAGGCTTTAAAACAAAGAATAGACGTTGTCTCCATTGCATTTTATTTTTTAATCTTTTAATCAAAGTATAGTTAATTTACAATGTTGTGTTAGTTTCAAGTGTACAGCAAAGTGATTAGGATATATATATATATATATATATATATATATATATATATATACACACATACATATATATATATATACATACACCCACACACACACACACACACGTATATATATATGTGTATATATATATATATATATACACACACACACACACTCATTTTCAGATTCTTTTCCCTTATAGGTTATTACAAGATATTGAGTATAGTTCCCTGTGGTATACAGTAGGTCCTTGTTGTTTACCTATTTTATATATAGTAGTGTGTATATATTAATCCCAACTCCTAATTTATCTCTTTAGAAATGATTCTGCTCTTTGAAACAGAGTTATGTGAACAAAGTTGATTCTGTTTTTTGTGTCTGTTTCTATGGTACCTACTATTTTATTACTTATCAGACTTAAGTCAAACTGAAAAGGTTTGAATCCTGTGTCCATCAGCCACTTACCATTAGACCTTGGGCCAGTCATTTTACCATAGGTTCTTTTTCCTCTTCTGTTAAATGGAGATACAGTAAGTCACCTACATATGAATTAGTTCCATTCCAAGAGCAAGTTCATACTTCCAATTTGTTTGCAAGTCGAAAAAAGTTAGCCTAGGTACCCAACCAACACAATCAGCTATGTAGTACAGTACTGTAATAGGTTTATAATACTTTTCACACAAAAGTAAAGTACACAAAAGCACAACCAGTTGTAGAGGATGCACGCACATGACAATGTACACCAGACACATGAACTAACTCGCACGTTTGCGTCTTTGAAAGTTTGCAACTTGAAGGTTCGTATATAGGGGACTTATTGTATTAATAGTACCACCCACGTTGGGTCCTGGTGGGGATTAAAAGAGATAATATATGTGAAATGTTTGTAACAATGTCTTCAATACCATAACCACAAAACAAATAAAATACTATTTTTGTTTGTGTGTTTCCAAGACAATCTACCCTACCAGACTTTGACCTTTCCAAGGGTAAGAGTTGTACCTATTTTCGTGTTTCCTTGTATAGTGCATAGCTATGGTAGACAAGATGACATGCCACCCAGATCCCCCTTCAGTGAAGGGCTTATTCCCCTAGCTGTTGGGAGTACTCTCAGCAGAAAGCCTTCAGTTGTCAGCCCCTTCAGGAAACATCTCAGCTACACAGAGCTGCTTTGTTCAAGGTCACATCCCTTCCCAAGGTAGAGACACAGTGAGTAATTGATTTAGAAATATACAGGCCTGGTGATATCCATTCTTGGGGATGGCAAATCTGAAGGGCAACTGTAGCTTCAGAGATCCCTGTGGAGTTGGACAAGGCTGTCATTGGGCTGCATCATAATTTGAGATCTCCCACTGCCCATTCCTGTTTCCTTTCTTCTCCCTTCCATAGATGTTTATCTCAAAGGCACTCCTTAGTAAACATCCTGCACATTGACGTCCAACTCAGAACTGGCTCCCTAGGGAATCCAACCCACAACTGTGGCATTTGTAAGGTAGTCAAAGGTTAGTTGAATGAATGAATGGATGAATGCTCATTTCTTCTGCAAAATATGAAAATCATGGGCTTTGTGTGTTATTTAACCTTTCTTCCCTTCATCTTTATGGGGATGTAGTAAACAATGTGCTCTGTGAAGAGAATATATATACTCTTAACTATGTGAATCCAGGAATAAATTATACTCTGGCAGACTGCAAACTTTCAGTGCCAGAAGTATTTCTGTTGGCTTTTCTCCTTGTAATTAAACCATGTTCATCCTTGAGGATGTCTTAAAAAGAAATGCTTTTTTTTAAAGAGAACACTAATACAATATGAAGGAATCTATGTTGATAATGTCTTTTTGAAGAGATAGCTAATGCAAAAAACTTTTAAAATATTACATAAAGTAAGTCAACTCAGTACACCATATGAAAATGTAATTTCCTGTTTCTTCGTGTTTTGTTGGTAGGAAAGGGCCTTTAATTTCTTTACTTTATTCATCATGCTGTTGTATATAACAAGATATATATATTTTTTACATTTATTTATTTGGCTGCACTGGGTCTTAGTTGCGGCACATGGGATCTTTAGTTGTGGCATGCAGGATCTTTTGTTGTGGCATGCGGAATCTTTAGTTGTGGCATGTGGGATCTAGTTCCCTGACCAGAGATCAAACCCAGGCCCCCTGAATTGGGAGTGTGGAGTCTTAGCCACTGGACCACCAGGGAAACCCCAATATTTTAAAAGCATATATATATATATAGAACTCAGTTCTACTGTCCTGTGGTGAATATCAATTGACCATAAATGCATGGGTTTATTTCTGGGTTCTCTATTCTGTTCCATTGGTCTATATGTCTATTTTTATGCCAGTACCATACTGTTTTGATTATGATCACTTTGTAATATAATTTGAAGTCACAGTCAACATACTTTTATTGCATATGTAGTTACGTGGAAAAATAATACAAAAGACGGGGACTTATCCTTTCATTCATGGAGCTCACAGTCATTGGGACATGGAAAAGTAAACAGAATACTGCAATCCAGTATAAGAGGGACTATGAGAGAAGCTGGAAGTGAGAACAAGAGGCTTTGGTTGCTCACAACATGTACACCTAATTAAGAAAGGAGTAGGGAAAATATGCTAGGGTAGCTTACTGGAGCAGGTGGTGATGACCAACCCAAGTTTTGCATGACCATTAAGACTGAATCAAGAAAAGAGACAGGGAAAAGGTTTTTCAGGCAGAGGGATCAGTATGTGCAAAACATTGAGCTAGGACAATGAGGGAGTCAGGATGGGAGTTCTGGAAGTAACAAAACAAAAAAGAACTTCAATGGAATAGAAAAGTTTATTTTTAGTCCTAATGTGATATCTCATCACCTCACTAAACAATTCATTTTGGAAGTCACCTCTATATAGATGGTATATTTCTTTCACTTTATAACTCATACATTTCCCAAAAGTGATTTCTGAATGTTTACTATCAATTTTATCCATTTGAGAAATAACTTTCAAATGGCCCAGCTTTTACAAATATCTACATATGGAGATTAATATAGCACTGATGTGATATTTTCACTATATATTTAGTACTGAAATTGGCCCAAGCCTGGGCTTTTCAAGCTGACTTTCTTCCCCATCTACCCGGGGGCCAGCATGCCATAGTAATGGAAACTTGCAGTTTTCTGAATAATAGCACATGGCAGCACCACTTAGGTAAGCACAGAGATCTCATAATTTAAAACTCATCACCCCCTTTCTAAAACACTTTCTATGGCAGCCCACTGCTTTTAAAAATAAAGCCCAATTTCCTACGTAAAGCATTCAAAACCTGGGACAAATTCACCCCAAACTTCTATTCCAGGCTCCTTTCCCTGCATTTTCCCTCCCCTTCACACCCTGAACACACCAGCCATGCCAGAATTCCTTGCCATTGCCTGAATATCATCTGTAGAGCTTTAGCTTTGCTCATGTATCCCTCTGCCTAGAATTCCCTTCCTCACCACACCCCACCCCTTTCTGGCTCCCTTCCGTAATATTTAATGTATCACTTTTCTTTGAGAAGCACTTATCACCTATTAGACAATAGTGATTATACTGAGTCCAAAAGAACTGTGTTCAAATTGAAACTCTGCCTTTTTTACTAGCTGTGAAACCATGCACCAGTTAATTAACCATTTTAAGGGACCTCTGTTCCCTCATCTGTAAAATGGGAATAATGATAATACCTCTGTCATAGGAGGGTGGTGAGGATTAAATGACATAATTACCATAACACAGTGCCCAGTAATCACTCAATAAATGTTAGTTCTTTCATTAGTATTTCTCTAAGTGTCTCTCTCCCTTTTTGGACTTGAGTCTTCCAAAGACGTGTCTGAATGATGCACACAACACTTATCGTGGGTGTTGTACCTGATGAGGACCCAATAAGCAGTTGTTAAAATGAATTATTCAAAAGGAGCTATGACCAGTTCCCTAGTGAATCAACAGATCTGTGAATAGATGAGGATTTATATTGAGCCAATTGTTTGTTCTTATCCAAACATATATCTGACTATAACTAAACTTATGATTCGCCTAAGTTTCACAACATTCTGTAGACATGGTATTATCTGAGTGTCATGTGACTTCTTATGGCGTTTCAGATTATAAAATACTGTTAGGTTATTTTTTTTGTTTAGTAACAGAACAATATTTGTAAGAAATTTCAAGTTTACATAAATTGATTCTTGTTTTTCATTTTTTCCTATATTTAGAGTTCACTGAGTGAAATAATTTCCTAGTCACAGTTCAATTGAAATCCATAGTCAAACTACAAATTAGAGTAAAATACTAGCTTCTTGATATATTTGTTCAAAACACAATTTTCCTTTGCTCCCAATATAATTTACTAAGTGAGTACAGTCTAATTACATGTCAATTTTTTTTTCTTTTTGTGACACACTGAGATATTTTTCTACCATTTAGTGATTATTTGAAATCTTGCCAACTAGGAATCATATGCCAACTGCTGAACATCCTACTCAGAGTCTCCTCAACACAAGAGGCTTAGGGAGTGTCAAAACATATCCATTAGAGGCAGATAACAGTCAGGGGGAGCAGTGTACAAATGGCTAACAAATGCTTAGAGCACAGTTTCAAAAGCACAAAGCCATTTGTTTTTCTTATCAAATTAAATATATTAGTTGTGATATTCCAAAGCATCATTTAGATAAATGTCTGTAGTTCAGGGCATACTGTATAGGTCAGCACACCAGTATAGTCCTGTATTAGAAATGTATGTATTTACTTAAATTGCAGAAAGCAGAACAAAGGCACAGATACTAAGACATTCAGTAGTCTCTGACTCTCATACTGGGTTGACAGTTTTGGAGGTCATTTTGAGAGGGTCTAAGGGTGAGACTCTCAAGTATGGGTTTGAATAATCCTGACAGATTCATAATGATTTTGGAATTTTAATAGTCAGTTATTTCTAAAGTTACGTTGTAGATTGTATTATTTGCTTCAAATTCCTAATCCTTCCATATGTCTATGGTGCAGCAGTGTCCTCCCAAACTCAAACTTGAGTAGGACTGTGTGATTTGCCTTGGACTGTAGAATAAGCTGGAAGTAACAGTGAGCCAATTCCAAACGTAGCCCTCAAGAGGCTTGCATTTTTCCACTTGCTCTTTTTCTCTTTTTTTCTTTCTTTTTTTTTTTTTTTTTTGCGGCACATGGGCCTCTCACTGTTGTGGCCTCTCCCGTTGTGGAGCACAGGCTCCGGATGCACAGGCTCAGCGGCCATGGCTCACGGGCCTAGCCACTCCGCGGCATGTGGGATCTTCCCGGACTGGGGCATGGACCTGCGTCCCCTGAATCGGCAGGCGGACTCTCAACCACTGCACCACCAGGGAAGACCCTGCTCTTTTTTTTTTAACATCTTTATTGGAGTATAGTTGCTTTACAATGTTGTGTTAGTTTCTGCTGTATAACAAAGTGAATCAGCTGTATGTATACATATATCCCCATATCCCCTCCCTCTTGCATTTCCCTCCCACTCTCCCTATCCCATCCCTCTAGGTGGACACAAAGCACGGAGCTGATCTCCCTGTGCTATGTGGCTGCTTCCCACTAGCCATCCATTTTACATTTGGTAGTGTACATATGTCAATGCCATTCTCTCACTTCGTCCCAGCTTACCCTTCCCCCTCCCCGTGTCCTCAAGTCCATTCTCTATGTCTGCGTTTTTATTCCTGTCCTGCCCCTAGGTTCCTCAGAACCATTTTTTTTAAGATTCCATATATATGTGTTAGCATACAGTATTTGTTTTTCTCTTTCTTATTTACTTCACTCTGTATGACAGACTCTAGGTCCATCCACCTCACTACCAATAACTCAGTTTTGTTTCTTTCCACTTGCTCTTGAGCCTCTGCTGTTGCTGGAAGAACATGGCGAGCTCAGGATAGCCCACTGAACCCCAAAGGAGGATGAGAGAAAAGTGACTCAGAGTTTCTACCACAGCTGAGCCGGGCTTAGATCAGCCAACTCCCAGGTGTGTGAACAAACATATCTGACGTTAGCAGAGCTGCCTAGTGTATCCCAGACTAGATCAAACAACCACCAGATGTGTGAGCAAACACATCTGAGATAAAAAGAGCTGCCCAGCTGAGCTCAACATAGATAAACCAACCCCTAGATGTATGAGCAAGCAAAATTGAGATCAGCAGATCTGTCCAGCAGGGTCCAGCCTAGATTAGTTGACCCAGTGTTGTGAGCTAAAAAAATACTTACCATTTACGCCACTGAGATTTTGTAATTGTTTACATGTTACTGTGGCCATAGTTAGCTGATAAGTTGTGTACAGACATGTAAAAAGTTTTGTAATATTATGTCATAACAAGAACTCTATTATCATGAGCAAAGACCAAACAGATTTATAGGTTATTACACAGATGTACCCAATCAGAATAATTTTATTTCCATCTCTCAGCCTGTCTACTTATTATAACTCTAAAGCCTAGCTATATTCTTTAATAAAAGTTGATTGTCAGGAATTAAACCAACTAAGATAATCTAAATTCACAAAATCTGCATCTAAATTCAGAGAGCAATATTTATTCTTTTTTTAAAATCCCATTTTAGTGTACCTAGTTGTTTATATGAAAGTAATTCTTAAGCATTGGGCCTTGGATTTCTCAGGGAGAGGGTGTATGGAGTTATTGCAAACGGTCCTGGAAGCTATATTTATGTACGTGTTCACACACTAACATGCAATTAGCATTTTACATGAAAGGGCTGGGAGTGACCATCAAAGAGTGTTTCATGTAAGGCAATGAATAATCCAAAAATAAAATTAAGAAAATTTCACTCACAACAACATCAAAAAGAAAACAAATGGTTTGGAACAAATTTAACAGAAGAAGTGCAAGTCTTGTATCTGAAAACTGTAAAACATTGTTGGGAGAAATTAAAGAAGATAAATAATGGACAGACATTCTATGTTCATACATTTTAAGTTTTAACATTAGGTGGCAAATTGATTTATAGATTCACTGAAATCAAATTCTCAATTGGCAGTTTTTGCAGAAATTGACAAAGTATCCCTGAAATCCATAGGGAAATGTAGTGACCCAGATTAACCAAAACAACATTAAAAAAGAACACAGCTGGAGGGCTCACACTTCCCAGTTCATAAGCTACTACATTAGTAAAGACAGTATGGGAGTGGTGTACAAATAGGCATATCAATTAATGACACAGAACTGAAATTCTCAAAATACCTTTACATTTATGGTCAATTGATGTTTGACAGAGTTGAGAAGTCAATTTGATAAAGAAAAGATAGTTTTTTCAACAAGTGGTCCTGAGACAATTGGGTACCACATGTAAAAAAAAAAAATGTATACCATTACTCCACACAAAACACAAAAAAGTGATTCAAAATATATCATACCAAAATGTGAGATATCAAACTATAATACTTTTGGCATAAAATCTTTGTGACCCTGGATTAGGCAAGCACATAAATATGACACCAAATGCATGATCCATAAAAGAAAAGGCACTTTACATAAATAAAAAGGTTTTGTGTTTCAATAGACAGCATTAATAAAATGAAAAGGCAACACACAAACAGGAAGAAAAACATTTGCAAGTCTTATATCTGCTAAAGAAGTGGTATCAAGAATAATTACTCATATCTCAATAGTAAGAAGGAAACATAATTAAGAAATGCTCAAAAGATTCAGATATTTCAGCAAAAAAGATATAGGAATGGGTGAATAAAAACATGAAAAAATGTTCAACATCATTACTCATTATGAAAATGCAAATTAAAATCACAGTGATACACCACTAAAATGCAAACCCTAGAATGGTCATACATTGCTGGTGGGAATGTAAAATGCTACGTCCACTTTTAAAAACAGTTTGACAGTCTCTTAGATCGTTAATCGTAAACATACCACACAACACAACAATTCTATGCCTAGATACCTATCTGAGAGATATGAAAACATGTTTCCACAAAGACTTGTGGGGGAATGTTTACAGAAGTATTTTTTCATAATAGCTACAATCCAAATATCTGTCAATTGGTGAAAGGATAAACAAAATGTGGTTTTACTGCAAAAGTATTCATCAATAAAAAGAAACAGACTACTGATATATTCCACAACATGAATGAATCTCAAAAACATAATGCTAAGTGAGAAAAAGCCAAATGCAAAAGATTATATATTGTATGATTCTATTTATATGTAATTTCCAGAAAAGATAAATCTTTAGAGACACAATAGTTCACTGGTTGCCTGGGGTTGGGTCTGGGGGTGGGTATCGACTACACATGGACATGAAGGAACTTTTTGGAGTGATGGAAATGTTGTAAAACTAGACAACTCTGTAAATTTCCTAAAATCATTGAAATCTATACTTAGAGTGGGTAAATTTTATGTTATATAAACTATACCACAGTAAAGCTATAAAAAATGGCAGATGAAAACATGTGGTTATCTATGCTACTACCTTAAATCCCATTAAAAACAACAACAAATAAATAAGACACATATAAACCATAACCACAAAGAGAACAGGAGAGAAGACTACAGCACGAGAGATAAATAAACAAAAATCTGAAAGTTCTACAGTAGATAGAAGACTGGTAAATGACTTAGAATATAAAGAACTGAAGCCTAAGTAGCTACAGAGGGGAATAACGATAAGACCTGAACTAATCTTTCTTTGTCAAACTTAAGCAAGACTTTGATTGGAGGTCCCGAGTACCACAGAAAGCATGGGTAAAAGTTGAGGTGATATGAAAGCATACGAACTAGTTAAAAATCTAAAAAAAAAAAATGCTGTTTAGACTTCCTAGTCTCCTATGTCAATCTGTGTAGCCTCATGTCTGTCCCAACAAATTGAAATGACATTTATTTTCTGGGGAAATTATACATGCTAAAGAGGTTCTAGACTGTCTGGTGTGATGTTTAATCATTGGTAAGGTTAGAATATTCCCCATTAATACAATATCTCAAAAGATTATGGTGAATTTTTAGCATATGAATAAAAGTCATGGTTCAGTATAAACTGAAAAATAAATTTTTTCTGTGACTAAAGAAATAGTGAAATTAGATCATCAATGGAGAAATGAAAATTTTTTGGAGATAGCCTTTATCAGATTGAGGAAGTTCCTTTCTACTGTTAGATTTCTGGGAGTTTTCTTTTTTATCATGAATAGATGTAAAATTTTGTTAAAGGCTTTTTCTTCATCTATTGAGATGATGATATGGTTTTCTTCTTTTGTCAGTTGATATGGTGAGTTCCTCTGATTGGGATTTGAATATTGAACTAGTCTTGTATTCCTGAGATAAACCCCACTTTGTCATAATGAATTATCCGTTTTAATATACTGTTGGATTCTATTTTTTTGTGTTTTGTGTCTATTTTGTGTTTTGTTGAGGATTTTTACATTCATGTGAGGGATATTCTTGTGTAGTTTTCCTTTGTTGGAATGTTTTTGTCTGGTTTCCTTATCAGCATAATGCTGGTCTCATAAATCGAGTTAGAAAGTGTTTCCTTGTGTCACATATTTTGGAGGAATTTGTGTGGAATTGTTATTATTCTTTCCTCAAATATGTGTTAAGATTTGCCAGAGAAGCCATCTGGACTAGGATTTTTCTTTGTTAGAAGTTTTTAAATTACAAATTCAATTTCTTTGGATAACAGCACTATTCAAGTTATCACTGTTTCCTTCAGTGAACTTTGGAAGCTCATATCTTTTGAGGAATTCATCCATTTCACCTAAGTTGTAAAATTCATTTATTGTCACACCATTGTTTGAAGTATCCCTTATTATCCTCTTAATATTTGCATTGTCTATAGTGAGTCTCTCTCATTTCTTATATTTGTAATTGGTGTCTTTTTTTCGGTCATTTCAGCTAGTTTATCAATTTTATTGATTTTTTCAAGGAAATTACTTTTTTTTCTGCTTTATAACAAATTTAATCAGTTATACATATACATATGTTCCCATATCCCCTCCCTTTTGTGTCTCCCTCCCACCCTCCCTATCCCACCCCTCCAGGCGGTCACAAAGCACCGAGCTGATCTCCCTGTGCTATGCGGCTGCTTCCCACTAGCTTATCTACCTTACGTTTGGTAGTGTATATATGTCCATGCCGCTCTTTCGCTTTGTCACAGCTTACACTTCCCCCTCCCCATATCCTCAAGTCCATTCTCTAGTAGGTCTGTGTCTTTATTCCTGTCTTACCCCTAGGTTCTTCATGACATGTTTTTTCTTAAATTCCATATATATGTGTCAGCATACAGTATTTGTCTTTCTCTTTCTGACTTACTTCACTCTGTATGACAGGCTCTAGGTCCATCCACCTCATTACAAATAGCTCAGTTTCGTTTCTTTTTATGGCTGAGTAATATTCCATTGTATATATGTGCCACATCTTCTTTATCCATTGATCCGATGATGGACACTTAGGTTGTTTCCATCTCCGGGCTATTGTAAATAGGGCTGCTATGAACATTTTGGTACATGACTCTTTTTGAATTATGGTTTTCTCAGGGTATATGCCCAGTAGTGGGATTGCTGGGTCATATGGTAGTTCTGTTTGTAGTTTTTTAAGGAACCTCCATACCGTTCTCCATAGTGACTGTACCAATTCACATTCCCACCAGCAGTGCAAGAGTGTTCCCTTTTTTCCACACCCTCTCCAGCATTTATTGTTTCTAGATTTTTTGATGATGGCCATTCTGTCTGGTGTGAGATGATATCTCATTGTAGTTTTGATTTGGGAAATTACTTTTCATTTCATTGATTCTCTGTACTGATTTTTGTTTCCATTTTCACTGCTCTTATTTTTGTATTTTCCTTCTCCTTGCTTTTTCTTAAATTTGCTCTTCTTTAGCTAGTTTTTTTTTTTTTTGGTGAAATCTTAAGTCATTGATAGATTTTCCTTCTTTTATATTATAAGCCTTAAATGTTATAAATTTTCCTCTCAGCACTGCTTTAGCTGTCTCATGAATTCTGGTATGTTGTGTTTCTGTTATACTTCAACTCAGAATATTTTCTCATTTCCCTTGTGATTTCCACTTTGACCTCTGGGGATTTTACAGAATATTAATTTTTGGAGGAGACCTTCAAGATGGCGGAGGAGTAAGACATGGAGATCACCTTCCTCTCCACAAATACATCAGAAATACATCCACATGTGGAACAACTCCTACGGAACCACTACTGAATGCTGGCAGAAGACCTCAGACTTCCCAAATGGCAAGAAAGAAAATGAAAAAACAGAGACAAAAGAATAGGGACAGGACCTGCCCCTCTGGGAGAGAGCTGTGAAGGAGGAAAAGTTTCCACACACTTGGAAGCCCCTTCACTGGCGGAGACGGGGGGTGGCGGTGGGGGGGGGGAGCTTCAGAGCCATAGAGGAGAGTGCAGCAATAGGGGTGCAGAGGGCAAAGTGGAGAAATTCCTCACAGATGATTGGTGCCGACCAGCACTCACCATCCTGAGATGCCTAAACGAGCTCCAGAGACAGGCGGGAGCTGTGGCTATCAGCGCGGACCCCAGAGATGGCATGAAACGCTAAGGCTGCTACTGCAGCCACCAAGAAGCCTGAGTGCAAGCACAGGTCACTCTCCACACCTCCCCTCCTGGGAGCCTGTGAAGCCCACCACTGCCAGGGTCCTGTGATCCAGGGACAGCTTCCCGAGGAGAACACACAGCCCACCTCAGGCTGGTGCAACGACACGCCGGCCTCTGCCTCCGCAGGCTCACCCGCATTCCATACCCCTCCCTCCCCACTACCTGAGTAAGCCAGAGCCCCCTAATCAGCTGCTCCTTTAACCCATCCTGTCTGAGTGAAGAACAGATGCCCTCAGGCGACCTACACGCAGAGGTGGGTCCAAATCCAAAGCTGAACCCCAGGAGCTGAGCGAATAAAGAAGAGAAAGGGTAATTTCTCCCAGCAGCCTCAGGACCAGCAGATTAAAGCTCCACAACCAACTTGATATACCCTGCATCTCTGGAATACCTGAACAGACAACGAATCATCCCAAAATTGAGGCAGTGGACTTTGGGAGCAACTATAGGCTTGAGGTTTGCTTTCTGCATCTAACTTGTTTCTAGTTTTATGTTTACCTTAGTTTAGTATTTAGAGTTTGTAATCATTGGTAGATTTGTTTATTGATTTGGTTGCTCTCTCTCCTCCTTTTTTTAAAATTTATATATATATATATATATGTATATATATATTTCCTTTTTCTCTTTTAGTGAGTGTGTATGTGTATGCTTCTTTGTGTGATTTTGTCTGTATAGCTTTGCTTTTGCCATTTTCCTAGGGTTCTGTCTGTCTGTTTCTTTTTCTGTATAGTGTTTAGCACTTGTTATCATTGGTGGATTTGTTTTTTGGTTTGGTTGCTCTCCTCTTTCTTTTTTATTACTTTTTAATTTTTAATAATTTTTAAAATCTTTTTATTTTAATAACTTTATTTCATTTTATGTTTTTCTTTCTTTCTCCCTTTTCTTCTGTGGCTGACAGGGTCTTCGTGCTCTGGCCAGGTGTCAGGCCCATGCCTCTGAGGTGGGACAGCTGAGTTCAGGACATTGGTCCACCAGACACCTCCCGGCCCCACATAATATCAAATGGCGAAAGCTCTCCCAGAAATCTCCATCTCAATGCTAAGACCCAGCTCCACTCAATGACCAGCAAGCTACAGTGCTGGATATCCTATGCCAAACAACTAGCAAGACAGGAACACAACCCCACCCATTAGCAGAGAGGCTGCCTAAAATCATAATAAGGTCATAGACACCCCAAAGCACACCACTGGATGTGGTCCTGCCCATCAGAAAGACAAGATCGAGCCTCATCCACCAGAACAAAGTCACCAGTCCCCTGTACCAGGAAACCTACACAACCCACTGAACCAATCTTAACCACTGGGGGCAGACACCAAAAACAATGGGAACTACGAACCTGCAGCCTGCAAAAAGGAGAACCCAAACACAGTAAGTTAAGCAAAATGAGAAGACAGAGAAACACACAGCAGATGAAAGAGCAAGGCAAAAACCCACCAGACCAAACAAATGAACAGGAAATAGGCAGTCTACCTGAAAAAGAATTCAGAGTAATGATAGTAAAGATGATGCAAAATCTTGGAAATAGAATGGAGAAAATATAAGAAATGTTTAACAAGGAACTAGAAGAACTGAAGAGCCAACAAACAATGATGAACACCACAATAAATGAAGTTAAAAATTCTCAAGAAGGAATCAATAGCAGAATAACTGAGGCAGAAGAACGAATAAGTGACCTGGAACATAAAATAGTGGAACTAACTACTGCATAGAACAATAAAGAAAAAAGAATGAAAAGAACTGAGGACACTTTCAGAGAGCTCTGGGACAACATTAAATGCACCAGCATTCGAATTATAGGGGTCCCAGAAGAATAAGAGAAAAAGAAAGGGACTGAGAAAATATTTGAAGAGATTATAGTTGAAAACTTCCCTAATATGGGAAAGGAAATAGTCAGTCAAGTCGAGGAGGCACAGAGAGTCCCATACAGGATAAATCCAAGAAGAAACATGCCAAGACACATATTAATCAAAGTATCAAAAATTAAATACAAAGAAAAAATATTAAAAGCAGCAAGGGAAAAGCAACAAATAGCATACAAGGGAATCCCCATAAGGTTAACAGCTGATCTTTCAGCAGAAACTCTGCAAGCCAGAAGGGAGTGGCAGGACATATTTAAAGTGATGAAGGGGAAAAACCGACAACCAAGATTACACTACTCAGCAAGGATCTCATTCAGATTCGATGGAGAAATTAAAATCCTTAGAGAAAAGCAAAAGCTAAGAGAATTCAACACCACCAAACCAGCTTTACAATAAATGTTAAAGGAACTTCTCTAGGCAGGAAACACAAGAGAAGGAAAAGACCTACAATAACACACCCAAGACAACTAAGAAAATGGTAATAGGGACATACATATCAATAACTACCTTAAATGTAAATAGATTAAATGCTCCCACCAAAAGACATAGACTGGCTGAATGGATGCAAAAACAAGACCCATATGTATGCTGTTTACAAGAGACCCACTTCAGACCTAGGGACACATACAGACTGAAAGTGAGGGGATGGAAAAATATATTCCATGCAAATGGAAATCAAAAGAAAGCTGGAGTAGCAATCCTCATATCAGACAAAATAGACTTTAAAATAAAGACTGTTACAAGAGACAAAGAAGGACACTACATAATGATCAAGGGATCAATCCAAGAAGAAGATATAACAATTGTAAGTATTTATGCACCCAACATAGGAGCACCTCAATACATAAAGCAAATGTTAACAGCCATAAAAGAGGAAATTGACAGTAACACAGTAATAGTAGGGGACTTTAACACCCCACTTTCACCAATGGATAGATCATCCAAAATGAAAATATATAAGGAAACACAAGCTCTAAATGACACATTAAAGAAGATGGACGTAATTGATATTTATAGGACATTCCATCCAAAAACAGCAGAATACACTTTCTTCTCAAGTGCTCATGGAACATTCTCCAGGAGAGGTCATATCTTGGGTTACAAATCAAGCTTTGGTAAATTTAAGAAAACTGAAATCATATCAAGTATCTTTCCTGACCACAGCTCTATGAGACTAGATATCAATTACTGGGAAAAAAATGTAAGAAATGCAAACACATGAAGGGTAAACAGTACGCTACTAAATAACCAAGAGATCACTGAAGAAATCAAAGAGGAAATGAAAACATACCTAGAAACAAATGACAATGAAAACACGATGACCCAAAACCTATGGGATGCAGCAAAACCAGTTCTAAGAGGAAAGTTTATAGCAATACAATCCTACATCAAGAAACAAGAAACATCTCAAATAAACAACCTAACCTTACACCTAAAGCAATTACAGAAAGAAGAACAGAAGAACCCCAAAGTTAGCAGAAGGAAAGAAATCATAAAGATCAGATCAGAAATAAATGAAAAAGAAATGAAGATGGCATTTGATCATTAAAACTTTGATGGTAAAGATCAATAAAACTAAAAGCTGGTTGTTTGAGAAGATAAAGAAAATTGAGAAACCATTAGCCAGACTCATCAAGATAAAAAAGGAGAAGGGGGCTTCCCTGGTGGCGCAGTGGTTGAGAGTCTGCCTGCCGATGCAGGGGACACGGGTTCGTGCCCCGGTCTCGGAAGATCCCACATGCCTCGGAGCGGTTAGGCCCGTGAGCCATGGCAGCTGAGCCTGCGCGTCCAGAGCCTGTGCTCCGCAACGGGAGAGGCCACAACAGTGAGAGGCCCGCGTACCGCAAAAAAAAAAAAAAAAAAAAAAAAAAAAAAGTAGAAGACTCAAATCAATAGAATTAGAAATGAAAATGGAGAAGTAACAACTAACACTGTAGAAATACAAAGGATCATGAGCGATTACTACAAGCAACTCTATGCCAATAAAATGGACAAGCTGGAAGAAATGGACACATTCTTAGAAAAGCACAACATTCCGAGACTGAACCAGGAAGAAATAGAAACTATAAACAGACTAATCACAAGCACTGAAATTGAAACTGTGATTAAAAATCTTCCAACAGACAAAAGCCCAGGACCAGATGGCTTTACAGGCAAATTCTATCAAACATTTAGAGAAGAGCTAACGCCTATCCTTGTCAAACTCTTCCAAAATATAGCAGAGGGAGGAACACTCCGAAAGTCATTCTACAAGGCCACCATCACCCCGATACCAAAGCCAGACAAAGATGTCACAAAACAAGAAAGCTACAGGCCAATATCTGTGATGAACATAGATGCAAAAATCCTCCACAGAATACTAGCAAACAGAATGCAAGAGCACATTAAAAGGATCATACATCTCCTCTCCTGGTTGCCAGGACAGTAATGGGCTAAATCCCAGGGTAACCTAGCTCAGGATGTGGTGGGTCTGATAAGGAGGGAAGAGATTATACCCTGAAGGGGCTGAAAGAATTTGTTAGCATGTCCTGTGAAAGCCATCGTACTCCCTGGGATTGAATTTTGTGGATGCTTCTACAAGAGAGGTGGAATTTAAGAATGAGTTATCAAGAATTAATTGACTTAGGGCATTTTCTTAGGGCACAGGATTTAACATCTGGCAAGGACCCCTGTGAGTGTTACAAATTCACTTAGTGTGTCTCTTCAAAACCTGGAGAGAGATACATCTTATGTTGTAGGAAGTGGAAATGCCAGAGTTACCCTGGCAGATGGTAGAGGAAAGAATAAAAAAGCTCAGGAAAGTGGGCATATTGTAAGAGATATATTAAGTGGGGCCATAAAAACCACCAGAGAATTATGTTCCACAGGGGAGCCCAAAGGACCTCAAGAATTCACCAAGGACCTCAGGAATGTGCTAGTGAGAGTGGCACTAGCATCACTAAAAAGTTAAAAGGTGGCTCTCTTCCGCAGGCCAGGGATGATGCTAGAAGACGTCACCACCAAGCTTGGCTTGTTAACAGCCATGGGAGTGATGGGTAATCAAGTAGTAGAGGGTAGAAGCCAAAACTGACACATTCTCAAATAAAGATGATCTTTAAAAAAGAGTCGTTCAGGTGCTTCTGAGGTCCATCTAGTTTTGGAATCCACCATCTCTGGTGACTAGCTCAGTGTTCTTTCCATTAAATCATCATGGCTCCCTTGTTTATTTAGGTCTGCTCATAAACAACAGTTATTTTTCTCCTATAACGAAAGTAACTGTTCATTATAGAAATGTAGGGAAAGGAGATAGAAAGAAAATAAAAGGAATCATTTTCGGTGTCACATGTAACACTGAAATGAGCATTCTAGTAGCTAAATCTCTATAAATTAACATGATTTTTTTCCTTCAGACAAATTCCTAGAAGCAGAATTGCTGTGTCCTAGCTGATGTATATTTTTAAGGTTTTTTGGTACATGCTGCCAAAATGCCTCCAGAGACTCACCAGATTACTCTCCCAATTTCAGCCTATCAACATTCCCGTTCCCCATTCCATTGCCAACACTAGTTATTACAATTTGTAATGTTCCATAAATTTAATTGAAAATTGTGTCTCTATTTACGTCACTATTATTTGTGAGATTGAACTTTTTCATGCTTTATCTTGTCTTCATGTTTGTTTGACTTCTGTATTTCTTTTTTGAATTCATATAGTTACCAATTTGGGGAAAATGTTACTCCTTTTTGATTTGTAATAGTGGTTTAAAGATCAGGGCTTTTTTTTGATTTGTCATTTGACTTCAATTTTCTTCATAGTTTTTCCTTACATAAGGTTTTGTTGGTTTGCTGGATTTTTTTAAACATCATATATGACACTATTCTTATTAAATTGACATGACATTTTAATCATATGTATATCTGATATAGTCTTCAATATCTCTCAATAGTCTCTATTGTTTCATTGAGCTGACTCCTTCTGTGGTAATATTATGCTTTTAAAATTATTTTTTGATACAAGAACCCTCTAATTTTTTTTACACAATTTTCTTGATGGATCACAAATGTTTATTTTTTCCTGTGTTTATAAGCACAAGATTCATTTTAAGTTGCAGAGTAAATTTCACTGCTTTTATTTATTTTTTAAATATTTATTTATGCAGGGTCTTAGTTGTGGCAGGTGGGCTCCTTAGTTGTGGCTCACCAGCTCCTTAGTTGCAGCACGTGGGCTCCTTAGTTACGTCATGTGAACTCTTAGTTGCGGCATGCATGTGTGATCTGGTTCCCTGACCAGGGACTGAACCCGGGCCCCCTGCATTGGGAGGGTGGAGTCTTAACCACTGCACCACAAGGGAAGTCCCTCACTGTTTTTAAAATTGTGTTCAATATATACAGTAATTTGGAAAAATGAACATTTGTGTAATACTGAGTCTTCATATTTGGTAACATGACTTCTTTTATACTTGTGCAGTTTTGTTTCCTTAAACAAGATTTTGTATTGTTTTAGTGTATTTTAAATATTTCTTAATAATTTATTCTTAGAATAATAAAGTCCTTAGGTATTTTATTTCTTCCTCCTCCCAACTTCACCATATGGTTCTCTTCTTCACTAAAAATTTTATTTAGTGGTCTTATGCTAACAGCCACTTCCCTGGCCTAACAAATAAATATGCCATGTATCTTTTGCCAAAATAGAAAGTGGACAGATATATGGGAGAATTGAAAAAGAGGGAAAACACTGAGATAAATGGATATCCAAGGAAAGGATGGCTCTGCTTCAGGGACTTAGAGAGGATGCTTGATGAAAGTTTGACTCATTGATTCAATAAAGTAGTTTAATTGATTCTCAGGGTTTGGTGTAATAGATTGTTAGCTCCTGTCTCCAGGCAGTGGTTATTATAAGCCTGGCATTTCACTTCGATGATGAGGAAAAACTCCCTTTAGCAACTTGAAAAGCCATTTGGGCTCAGGGCAGACATGGTACTGCTCAGTGTGAAAGTGTTAGTGGAAAGCAATCCTGGCTTCCATCAGAGGCATCATTCTAATTAATGAGCTTGAGATCTTTTTTTTTTTAAAAAGAGATTATTATTATTAATGAGCTTGAGATCTTAATGGAATTGTACAGTGTTGTACATGTTTGAGTGCATGCATGTGTTTTAAGGATGAAAAGAAAAAAGAATAAGGACACTTTAAAGGTATACTAATTATGATGGTAAGGAATGGGTGGTGGGGTTAGAATTTTAGAAAACCTTATCATAAAAGGATGAAAGTGATTAATAAATGAAGTCCTCTAGTGTTTCCCTCCTGTTTGCTAAAGAATTCTAGTGTGGTATGTGTCAGTCTCTTTTTTTCCTGCATCCTGGAAAGACGGCGTTCTGCCTGATCAGATTTACTCTTGGGGTTCTGTGACACAGAATGAATCAAGGGTAAAGAGCAGGAGCATAAGACATTAATAAGAGGCATGTAGAGTGGGGAGACGGAGGGTTTTTCAGGGGTTATGGAGAGAAGAGCTGTGATTTATGAAGGAAATGGATGAAAGAGAAATGGGACATCTTAAGGACACTTCAAGGAAGTGTTGATGCGGTTTAGGAATCCCTATTCACAGTCGTTCGTGATGGTTATTCTCCATTCGTTCTTGCAGAGTCATTCTTTACCCTTCTCTGCTCTGTTTTGTACCCCTGGAGGCTCCAGGTACTGCGTCTCCTGGGTCTCTAGCTGGGGTAGGATCAGATTCAGTCAGTGGGAGGCACTAGCATAACACCAAAGGATGGGAAGAAAGAGAAGTTGGGTAGGGTATTGATTCCCCACCTCACACCCAACCTGCCCATGCTTTTGGCAGTGGCTGCGGTCCTTGACAAAGGCCACGATTCCTGTTGAGGAGCCCTTCTCCATGACTACAGCTCTCACTGAGTTCTAGTAACACCACTTCCCTCCCCTGGTTCCTTCAATCCTAAGCAGTAGCAGCTTCCCTCTGTTCTTAGTCCCCAGGCACTTTACCATCTTTGTGGGTTTCTCTTACCCTGCCTACCCCTCTGTAAAAATGGGCCCTATATTAAACCTTCCCAACTTATACCCTTTGAGTATGCCACCTATGTCCTGCTGAGACTCTGACGTACTTCAATGTTAAGAAATAGAAGTAAGGACTTGGCTTATTTTAAAATTACTTTTGATTGTATGTAGTGTTTGGGGCCAGGATACAACTCTGGAGTAAATACAAAATAACAACTTTGTAAGTGTCTTACAATATAGGATAACTTCAGCCTTTTATATAAAGTTTTATAACTCTAAGTAGGAAATGGGCATGAGAAAATGAGCTATGTTTGTAGCAGGGTTTTGAAGTAATATCGGATAAATTTAGAAGAGAAATGGATTCCATACTTATTGCTTTAACTGTGGGCTTCATGATCTTAGACATGCAACTTGATTTCCTAATGGCTCTGACTTGCCTGAATGATGTCAGCTAATGCTTTCCTTTAATTTTAATAGAAACTGATTTCATTTCCTTCTTGCCTTTCTAAGTTATAATTTCTCCTCTATCAGCAGCAAAAAATCTATAGCTGCCACACGTGAACTGCCTGGGTCCCTAGAATCAGTATTTAATAGGTTTAATGATAGTATATAGCTAATATCGAACATAATACTTATTACCAGAGATTCTGTTGCACATAGCAATATTGTCGCAATGTTTGATTCCAAACGGACAATTCAGGAGCCACACTTATATTTTCAGTCCCTTGGGTAACTTTTTCTCCTTGTGATTGGTTGTTAGCATAGGGAAACCAACGGAGATGGCACTTGAGCAAATGGAAAGAATTGTCTCCAGTTCACTCTTGCTTCCCTTGGCTCTTCATAAATCATCACTTCTTTCCGTCTTTGTACAAGACTTCCTGCCTTTGCCCAATAGGTGCATTCACGAGGAGTTGCGTGTGGAGAAAAGCCCTTCTAAAACACACTATTGAAAGAAATCCTGATGTGAATCTTTTTATAAAGAAATCATTTCTAATTTATCTTCAAGCAGATTCAACATAGGAAATTCCAATTTTACATATAAAATATGGCATGATTGTAACATGTTTGCTTTTTCCTGGCGTTCCTTAAAGCACCTGCAGAGTCGAGCTAGGGAAACGACTCTGATAAGCATTTGTAACTTTCGGCTATTCTCTGAACTAAATTCTTTGTAATGTCTGAGCTTTACGCCACTACTCCATTAGGTTTGTCTGAGAGAAGACTTAGTACTGATCCTAAACAAGGTAAGTAGGGCAGCCTGCTTGGCGACACTGCTGCTTGCATTCTCTTTCTTGGTTTTCCTCTTCAGTATTCTCACAAAAGCCTTCCCATAAAGATTTTTAGCTAAGTTCCTCAATTCTTAGACTTCTCTGATCAGTCGTTATGAGTTTTCATGAGTGGGTATCTTTATCAGACATTTGGGGTGAAGCTGGGGAACTGCTGAGCTTCCCATACCATACCCTAACCCTGACAAGCCCAGACCCTATCAAGACACCTGGCTGAAGTCTTTAGAGCAAAGATGCACAGAGAAGACCAAGGAAACTTGAGAAGTCATTACATTTTCCCTCCTGCCCCTTGCACTGGCATATTAAATGTTCTGCTTTAATAAATTACTTACTTTAATCTCCTTCTATATGCCCCAGATTGATATAGAAGAACCTTTCAGAGCCTGCAAGGCAGGAATGGCTTATCTTTACCTATAGTCTGGAGAAAAGGAGTGTCATGTTTACTCACCCTTCATTTTCTGGCCTTCCTAGGCTCATGTCTGTGTCTATGGCTTAAACCCTTGCACTCCAAGAAGCCAAGGAAAAATGAGGGCAAAGTGGAGGGAAAAGGAATAACCATTTACTGAGCAACTATTCTGTACCAGACCTTTGTACTAGGGGCTTTATATACAGTATTCTAGTTAATCCCCATTAAACCTTAGTAAATAGGTTCTATTACTAGTTCCATTTGACAAATGAGAAAACTGAAACCATGTTGACTGAAGTCACAGAATATACCTTCAATGGCAGATCTGGGATCTGAATCCAGGTTTACCTGGCTCCAAAATCTGAAATTTTCGTTATAGCATGACACAGCCCACTTTGTAAGACACCCATCTCTCTGAGTTTCGTGTACATTTTGAACCAGGTCTTCATTGCTGGATAACAGTGTATCAAACTAAAAAAGATGTTTGGTTATTATAGCCCATCTCTCTGCCTCTTCGTAAGGCTGCACATACACTGTGAGATGACATGCAGGAATCATGAACCTCCAAGATCCTCCTATACTTGCTTATAGGAATGGATTTAATCTTCACTTTTAGAATCAGAACGCTTGCATTTTCATGATTCTTTTCTCACACTCACCCCTCAGATTGAACGGGTGAATGACTGGTGTTGGCTTTGTTCTCTGGTGCTCTCCTCCTCACCCAATAGCCACGAGCTGGACTGCAAAGGCAGCAGGAAACTAGTTATAGCCATGTGACCAGAGACACTAAATGCTTCCAAATCTCAAGGAACCAGGTAGGATGTGGGGCTCACCCTGGGGTTTGTTAAACTTAGTGATGTCACTGCTAACCACTTTGCACGGCTGTTGTTGCTTCAGCTGCTCTACCTACTATAGGTGCTGTTCAGGGGAGCCACCCAGAATGTCCCTGCAGCTATTTGAGGTTTCCTAGACTTCTTTTGGCTGTGTGGCTTTTGACATAGAGCTTCTGGGGTCTCCTGGTTTTGGTGGAGATGAGCAATCATGAGAACTCCATTTAACCAGCACTAGGGGAAGACAGAGGTGATGAGGGGAGGCTGCATATGATCCTCCTGGGAGTCCTAAACCTGCTGGTATATATTAGTCTTTTTCACTTATATGCACACATTCCCCAAGTCTTCTGTGGCTTATTAACTTTGTCAACCCTTAAAGAACCGGCAGCAATGGGCTGTCAAATGTAAAGTACAGAAGTTTCCTTCACGTGGACTCCCTAGACCTCTCCAGTGACCCTCTTGAAGAGGCCTTCCTGTCCATGAGCAGTGTATCTCGGGCAAAATCATGAGAGGAAACTCTTTCAAAAATCCCCTTTAGAAGTACTATAGCCTAAATGGGTACTGGCCAGTTAGAACAGATGCAAACAATAGGTAGGGCCGCACGAGAATGTACTAGCTGAACATTAGCCCTGTTGGGAGTTGCTATTATTTTCCTCATAGGGATGTATGACCAAGAGCAATTGAAGACACGCTTTAGCAGTCATCTAGTTAACTCTTTGTTTTCCATTATTAGACAGAAACTTGAATTTTTGTTTCTCCCAAGGCTCTGCCAAGAGCTGTCTTGGAGAAACTTTCATGGGTGTGAGCAGAACACTTAATAAAAGAAGATGGATGGGCTTCCCTGGTGGCGCAGGTTCGTGCCCCGGTCTGGGAAGATCCCACGTGCCGCGGAGCGGCTGGGCCCGTGAGCCATGGCCCCTGAGCCTGCGCGTCCGGAGCCTGTGCTCTGCAACGGGAGAGGCCACAACAGTGAGAGGCCCGCGTACTGCAAAAAAAAAAAAAAAAAAAAAAAAAAAGATGGAGCTTTTGGCTGATTCTCTAAATGCCCTTCTCCCTTACCACAGTGCCTTATTCCCTGGAGATGCTATAAACTGGCCACTACTTCCATGTAAAGTCCTTGGTCCTCTGTTCTTTTCTAAAAAGTCCTCAGTTGGTGTTTATGGTTGTGCTTTTGGGAACAAGTGGCACGTGGGTCCAAGTGCCAATGAGGAAGGTTTACATGTCATTCGGTCTGTTCTCCTGCCGGCAAACTTCAAATTACATGTGACAATGCTTTGTCACTTGCCCTCATATTTCACCATATCTTTCAGAGAGAGGCCCCCAGAGATCCCAGAGAGAGAAAAAAGAGCCTTGACGCTTCCTTGCTTTCAGTCTGCTCTTCATCTGACACCCAATCCTTTTCCCCCAGTTTCCTATGGCTAGTAACAGGGAATATAGCAGGGCAATGCACTTCTCAGGCAAAATCCCTGATTCCCCTAGAGTGTTCTTGTCTCTTCCCACCCCTCAAAGACTTCTTGCTGACTTTGTGTTCTAAGTGGTCAAAGCAAACCAATAAATAGTTTGAATGAAGGGAAGAGAAACCAGATCTAAGGAAGGTGAACACAGGAGCAGTGACGGGGAAATGGCAGGTGGCTAAGAAAGTGGAATTTCGCTCTCATATTCTGAAAGTGTGGATGTGATTAGTTTTGAAAACTTAGAGATTTCTGTGACAGGGATTTGAGATTCTTACATTTTTTTGCCTGCCTCTGGCCCTAGTGCTTTTATCACTGTGAGGCCTTGTCAGAGCTCTGTCCCTTGTATCATTTATAATCTAGTCTGTGAGGCCTTGAAGAGCCAAATAATGTCATTCTCCAACTTTCATTCCATAAAATTGAGCCCCCACCAAACCAAAAAGGTCTCACTAGTAAACCTTATTAATGTACATAACAATTGTTCTCCTAGTCCATTTTGAAAGGAATTAACAGCAGATGTAGTTCAGGAAAGATTAACTGTAACTACTTTAATAAGAATATGAATTGGATACAAGATATTATAATTCAAAGCCTTAATATAATGAACTGCCCTAATTGAGACTTGGTATTTACCATGGCCCTGTGTTGACCCATTGCTATGAGATTAGAAAGAATAAAAAATAGGCACAGAAAAAGGAATGTTTTGATAGGAAGGGGCCAATGGGAGTCAAGACTCTAACCTCAGCAAACCATTAGAGTTATCTAATGACTATTTACAAATATTTATAGTTGTAAAGGAGAACTTTATGTTGTGTTTTTCACTGAAGAGCATTTTTAGAAGGGCTGACACAATTTCTTTTTCCTTTACCCTTTACCACATTTCCAGTTAACTTAATGCTATAGCTATAACTGCTTAGTATCATGAACTTTTTGACCTGGATATGCTGTTCAATCATTCAACATCCAATATGTAAAACATTGAGCTCCTGTAACTTCTGTCTAGATCAGAATAGGTTTTTGATGAGCTTTTGGATCATTTCAAATATTCTCCCTCTCCTAATACCCCCCTAATTCCATATCTAGATAAGAAAATGAGGTTAGTGGTGATTTAGTGGCAGAGTCAAAATTAGAGCTCAGATCTCCTTAATTCCCAGAAAACAATGTCCAGTGTTCCAATGTTCCTTACCATACAGGCTCCAAAAAGGAAGACCCTCAGTCTTCTCTGCAAGGGGCCTACTCAGCACTTGTTGGCAGCTACCAAAGTGCTTCATATTTCATGGGAGGTTACTATGTCTTCAGTGAGGTCTTTTAAAAAGAGGCTTCGTAATAGCTGGCAAAATGGCCAAAACAAATATCATACAGTTATCTTTATAATGCATATGCTCTTGATTTTCCCCATTAAAGCACTAATAAAAATCAACAAAAAATTAAAATTGACAAAAATAGATGTATGGATATTAATTGGGCAGCATCAATGACATATGAAAATGAAATATGTTTTTGATTGTAGAAAATATTTCTTTTGCCTATATGTACAATAAGATCCCTATTTATAAAAATATACTAAAATTACAGTTTCACCAAATGGTAACAGGAGTCATAACTGAGTAGTAGGATTCCAGGTGAATTTCATTTTCCTTTTGTGCTTACATACTTTCCAAATGCTCTACAATGACAATGAATTACTCCAGTGACTAGAAAAAGATTTGTACTTGCTTTGAGGTTTGAAATAAATGTATATCATATACAGGACTGGGAACCACTGAGCTATGTGCCCATCAGTAAGTTGTTCTCTCATAGAGTGACTATTCTCATTTCTTATGTCATACAAATCAGGCATATTTATGTACTAGCACTTCAACTTTAAAGTCACATAAGTTGTTTTTACTTTTCTAGCACATACATGGCCTGGTAGTAGGCCATCTCTCCTGTAACTTGTGTTTAGGTTGTACAGTTCAAAGAAGTTAGGGGTCAACTACATTGACCTAATAAGTGTGCACACATTGACTGTTTTTAAGAACTGCCTAGTTAGATGAATGTCCTTGCAAGGAGCTACTTAATCATTTTATTTTTCATACATCTATTAAGTTGGCACCATGGTCCAAATGGAAACCATCTTGCTATGCTTCAGCATTATCTCCTTTTAATGAGTCTCTGGAGGTCTCTGGATGGATTTTGCTGCCAAATACCATTCAGCCTAACACTGCAAGTGAAGCATCAAACTCAGGGCGTTTTGTCTGCCAATAGATTTCTGCTTGGAGTAGTATCCTATACATTTGGAAGATTCTCAAATGACAAATTTCTAATACTTTACCACAAGACCACCCAGATGAATTCAATGTGGTGTTCTTGGTTCTAAAAAGTTGCATATAATTATCTTCACATAACTATGGTACTACAAAAAATTCCCTATCTATCTTTAATAAGTATGAAATAAGAGAATAAGTGAAATAACTGAATCGATTCAATGGATTTGATCTCTAGTTAACAGCTATTTACTGTATTTGTGTACTGTACAGCTATTAAACAGTATTTGTGTAAAATTTGTGTGGACAGTGATGGGGGAGTTGATACTGTAATCTTTGCCTTCAAGTTGCTTACAAAGATTGTAAGAGGTTTTTCCTTGAAGAGACAAGAAAAAGCACGCCCCCCATGTCTAATAAATGTGTACAAAAGAAATGAGTGAATGCATTTTAGATGGGAGTGACAGGAATAAAAGGAGCCATTCTTCACACTGTCACTACATAAAAGAATGAGGGAAATCAGTTCAGTTTCTGCAGTGGTCCATGTCTGAAGTGATAAAGGCCTGGATTAGGGTGGTAAAAGTGGAAAATGGAGACATAAGAGTTGCAGAGCATTATAATGAAGAGCAAACAATTGGTTTCGTGATTAATTGACCAGGAGGAGAGGAAGGTGGAGGTATCAAAAATGGTTTAACTCTCAAGCCTGGGTGGCCTGAAGGAGAAAGGGCCTCTTTGTCAGAAATAGGGAAATTAAGGAGCAGATCTGTTATGGAGTAAGGTGATGAGATGGACTATGTTGAATTTTGTCAGACCGACATATCAAGGGTATTCTGTGAAAATGGTGTAACTGGATTTCTATGTGGCATTTTACAAAGCCTTTCCTCATATCCTATCCATAAGAGGGATAAATTGTGACCAGACAATTGTATTGCTACATATTGGGTTAAATTATCTTTGTCCTAATTAATAGGTCAAAATTAACATATCTCTAATGAGTCTCTATCTTATGCCTTGTCCTAGTAATCATTTATATTAATGAATTAAATGAGAGCATAGCTGACATGCTTACCCAACCATTAGTAGATACAAAGCCAGTAGGGATAATGACTTATTATGAAAAATAGATTTTGCCCATCTCTGTAGCCTCTTGGTTTTAGATTCTGATTTTAAAAAGATGAAATTTAATAGTGACACATTTCAATGTCCTGCTTTTGTCTATAAAACAAGCTCTATAAATAGAGTAGTGCAGTTTTGGGGTGACACCTTAAAAAAGTGGGGGACCTGTAAAAAAGACTAGCTGTCTTAGTAGGTTCCATGAATCAACAGCATTATGAGGTTATACTAACAGATGCTTAATATCTAGAATAGGCAACAGGCTTGCTCTATTTTGCACAGATCAAAAGATACCTGAAAAATTTACCCTATTCTTGCTTTGACATTTTGAAGACTCTATACTGGGATATGCTCAGAGAAGAAGTACCAGGATGGTGAACCTACTCAAAACCTCAACATCCTCCAGAATATATTTATTTATTTTCTCTCTCTCTCTTTAAATTTTTATTGGAGTATAGTTGATTTACAATGTCATGTTAGTTTCAGGTGTACAGCAAAGTGAATCAGTTATACATATATCCATTCTTTTTTATATTCTTTTCCCATATAGGCCATTACAAAGTACTGAGTAGAGTTCCCTGTACTTTACAGTGGGTCCTTATTGGTTATCTACTTTATATATAGTAATGTGTATATGTCAATCCCAGTCTCACAATTTATACACCCCCCCCTTACACCCTGCTAACCATAAGTTTGTTTTCTACATCTGTAATTTTATTTCTGTTTGGTAGATAAGCTCACTTGTACCCTGTTTTGAGACTCCACATATAAGTGATAACATATGATATTTGTCTATCTGTGTCTGACTTACTTCACTCAGTATGACAAGCTCTATGTTCATCCATGTTGCTGCAAATGGCATTATTTCATTCTTTTTTTATGGCTGAGTAATATTCCATTGTATATATGTACCACATCTTCTTTATCCATTCCTCTGTAGGTGTACATATATCCCCATATCTCCTTCCTCTTGCGTCTCGCTCCCACCCTCCCTATCCCACCCCTCTAGGTGGTCAAAAAGCACCAAGCTGATCTCCCTGTGTTAGGTGGCTGGTTCCCACCAGCTATCTATTTGACATTTGGTAGTGTATATATGTCAGTGCCACTCTCTCACTTTGTCCCAGCTTATCCTTCCCCCTCCTCGTGTCCTCAAGTCCATTCTCTACGTCTGCATCTTTATTCCTGTCCTGCCCCTAGGTTCTTCAGAACCATTTTTTTTTAAGATTCCATTTATATGTGTTAGCATACAGTATTTGTTTTTCTCTTTCTGAGTTACCTCACTCTGTCTGACAGACTCTAGGTCCATCCACCTAACTACAAATAACTCAATTTCGTTTCTTTTTATGGCTGAGTAATATTCCATTGTATATATGTGCCACATCTTCTTTATCCATTCATCTGTTGATGGACACTTAGGTTGCTTCCATGTCCTGGCTATTGTAAATAGTGCTGCAATGAACATTGTGGTACCTGACTCTTTTTGAATTATGGTTTTCTCAAGGTATATGCCTAGTAGTGGAATTGCTGGGTCATATGGTAGTTCTATGTTTAGGTTTTTAAGGAACCTCCATACTGTTCTCCATAGTGGCTGTATCAATTTACATTCCCACCAACAGTGCAAGAGTGTACCCTTTTCTCCACACCCTCTCCAGAATTTAGTGTTTGTAGATTTTTTCATGATGGCCATTCTGACTGATGTGAGGTGATACCTCATTGAAGTTTTGATTTGCATTTGCATAATGATTAATGATG
The DNA here is from genome assembly GCF_949752795.1 of Hyperoodon ampullatus. Taxonomy (NCBI): domain Eukaryota; kingdom Metazoa; phylum Chordata; class Mammalia; order Artiodactyla; family Ziphiidae; genus Hyperoodon; species Hyperoodon ampullatus. Next base: position 118,906,801 of record NC_136913.1, on the reverse strand, counting down.
TTGAGCATCCTTTCATGTGTATGTTGGCAGTCTGTATATCTTCTTTGGAGAAATGTCTGTTTAGGTCTTCTGCCCATTTTTGGATTGGGTTGTTTGGTTTTTGATATTGAGCTGTATGAGCTGCTTGTATATTTTGGAGATTAATCCCTTGTCAGTTGCTTTGTTTACAAATACATTCTCCCATTCTCAGGGTTGTCTTTTCGTCTTGTTTATGGTTTCCTTTGCTGTGCAAATGCTTTTAAGTTTCATTAGGTCCCATTTGTTTATTTTTATTTCCATTTCCCTAGAAGGTGGGTCAAAAAGGATCTTGCTATGATTTATGTCATAGATTGTTCTGCTTATGTTTTCCTGTAAGAGTTTGATAGTGTCTGGTCTTACATTTAGGTCTTTAATCCATTTTGAGCTTATTTTTGTGTATGGTGTTAGGAAGTGCTCTAATTTCATTCTTTTACATGTAGCTGTCCAGTTTTCCCAGCACCACTTATTGAAGAGGCTTTCTTTTCTCCATTGTATATTCTTGCCTCCTTTATCAAAGATAGGGTGACCATATGTGCATGGGTTTATCTCTTGGCTTTCTATCCTGTTCCATTGATCTATATATCTGTTTTTGTGCCAGTACCATACTGTCTTGATTACTGTAGCTTTGTAGTATAGTCTGAAGTCAAGGAGTCTGATTCCTCCAGCTCCGTTTTTTTCCCTCAAGGTTGCTTTGGCTATTTGGGGTCTTTTGTGTTTCCATATAAATTGTGAACTTTTTTGTTCTAGTTCTGTGAAAAATGCCATTGGTAATTTGATAGGGATTGCACTGAATCTGTAGATTGCTTTGGGTAGTATAATCATTTCACAATGTTGATTCTTCCAATACAAGAACATGGTATATCTCTCCATCTGTTTGTGATATCTTTAATTTGTTTCATCAGTGTCTTATAGTTTTCTGCATACAGGTCTTTTGTCTCCTTAGGTAGGTTTATTCCTAGGTATTTTTTTGTTGTCATTGCAGTGGTAAATAGGAGTGTTTCTTTAATTTCTCTTTCAGATTTTTCATCATTAGTGTATAGGAATGCAAGGAATTTCTGTGCGTAAATTTTGCATCCTGCTACTTTACCAAATTCATTGATTAGCTCTAGTAGTTTTCTGGTAGACCATGCTGGCACCCTAATCTTGGACTTCCAGCCTCTAGAACTGTGAAAAATAAATGTCTGGGTTTTTTTTAAGCCAGAAAAAAAAAGAACACTGGTATATGTGGACAATTTAAATGAATCGCACAGTGTGTTGAGTTAAAGAAGCCAGAAAAAAAAAGTAAACCCTTTATTATTCCATTTATATTAAGTACAAAAACAGGGAAAATAAATCTGTGGTAGTAAAAATCCAAACATGGTTGTATTAGGGTTGGGTTGAAACTGACTGGAAAGGGGAACAAGTGTACTTTATGAGATGATGGGTATAGTTTATATTCTTTATTATGTAGTATTTACACAGGTATTTGTAACTGTCAAAATTAAACCAATGGTACACTTAAAATATTGTATGTGCATTCACTGTATGTAAATTTGATGATAAAAGAAAAGGACAAAAATAAATAAGGAGAATTATTATTATTGGAGGTATGATTATTTTTATTTTCCCCCAATGCTGAAATTATAACCTAAGTACCCTTTGTTTTCATGATAATGTGTCATATGGCATAATTGTATTTGCACGGAGTGTAACCAACTAGCTTTACCTCCCTGAACCTTGTTTTTCTCTCTTGTAAAATTAAAAAGGTTTATTGGTAATATTCTATAATATTTCTACAAAATCCATTAACTATTTCACCAGGGATTCAGCAGAAGAGTACAGAGGAACAGATGCATTTCGGTCACCAGACTGTGGAAAGCCACTAAAGGCAGTTTTTGCCAATCCTAACTTGGAGGTGACCTGCAGAGAGAGAGGGAAAAGAAATATGGTATTGTCATTGGACACCACTTCTTCCTGCTTCACATGGCGTTGCTAAAGAGATGAGGAAGTTAAAGTTAACTACTATAAACTATCTCCTTTATTTTAACATCAGTACTTGGATATTCAGGCGGAGATTCAAGTTGGACATTAAGCAGACCCACCCACTTTCTGCAATTGTTTGGGGTCACAGTAATAGAAATTTAGTTATGTTGTTTCAAGCTACAATTGATTTCTATGTTGTTACTACTATTTACTTCCCACATATACAAATACAAACACTTATAAGGAACAAAGTAAACCAGAAGTGACAAGAATTATAAGCACATTAAGTGAACAAGAAAGATAAGCACAGTATCACCTCCCATATGATTTCCCGTCTTTAACTCTTCTCCAGATAATGGGAAAGGAGAAAGAAGGAGGGGAACACTTTAGGTGTATGTGTGTGTGTAGGGGCGGTTCAAGCAACAATCTGATGCTGCCTTTTATCCTTTTGGACTGTTTGCATTCATGTTTACCTCCAATTATGGTTTCTATAGTGTTGATCCTTTTTAAAGGGCTCTAGTATATCTTTTAGATTCAATTTAATTTCATAGAATGTATAAAATATTACTTAATCAATTCTACAGTTCCTAATTAGCAGTCTTTTAACAGCCTGTGATTTTCAGGTAATCAGTCTGTAATTCACCAAGAATCTTCTCAGAGCCCAGCACTAGGCTGGCTCTTGAAGGTCCATAATCAAGGTTAATGAGGTCTCCATCCTTAAAGAACTCAAAACTTGAATTAAGAGGTGGCTCTTTGTCTACAGATATTTGGAGGGGAATTCTACTATCTATCCAGCACATAAAACAAAGTTTTGCAGATGGATTTGGGAAAACTGGTTAGAAAAATCAGCACTGGCATCTGCAAGTCCATTATTTTGGCGGGGGGGTGGGGTGCAGGTGGACAATTGGCTATTACTAGGGACTATCAGTATTTGGGTTTATGGTGGCATAAGAAAGTGGAAAGCTAGGGGAAGTGGCTTGAAATGTTGATCCTAAACACATTTTTCTACAACATCCAGAGAGATGAATGAATGAAAAGTGGGTTTATTTTAATGATTTTGATAAAGGCTTCAGTTGATCAGGAAGACTAAATTAAATCAAACAAAGTTCAGGGAAATAATCCACATGCTACATGGTTAGAAATAGCCACAAGACTTAAACCAACATTAACAAAGATCCTCCAAGGAATTATGAGGAGGAAACAGAATTTAGTCCAGTTTATGGTGTAAAATGACATTTGCATTTCTAGTTTTCAAAATCTCAGGAAAATCAAAGCAGAAAGCTAGCCCTTAGCTACATCAAGGGAAAGACTGACTGAGGAAAAATGTGATCAAAGCAGAACCATCTGTGGCAATTTAATGATGAGTTCAGGCTTGCACCAAAAACATACTTAATAAGAAGTTAAGAGCTAAAGGGAAGACAATTTCAAAGGGATTTGAACATTGAAGAAACTATCTGTGTATATAGATAAAATTAACTGATGATTTGATTTTAATTCTCTTGGAACAGGATGTCTTCTGTGGAATTGGGAAGACCTAAGAAAAGAAAACAAACTGCAATAATGCCTTTATGTATTCTTATTTGGGGCAAGTAAAAAAATCATTTCCCTACCTCTTATTTGACATCTCAGTCATGTAAGGCAAGAATGAATAGAGGCCCAGCTGAAAAAACTAGGGAGTTCTATACATTTTAAACTCAGCTGTAACAAACCATTTGCTGAAAGCATTTTTAGCACATTACTGTATGAATGAAAATGCCAGTGTTCTCTCATTTTGAGAAGTTTGGCCCTAATATTTAGTGAGGTGAGACTTTCCCTGAGTCAGGTGCACACAATACCCAGTGGTCTGTGGAGAGTAGTCAGGAACTCTGAGAACTCTGTTGTCAAGGTTATGGTCCTCTCCTAATTATGGAAGTAGACAACCCCAAATATAATACAAAATAGGGCATGAGTGGCCCAGCAATTTCTTTTTCTTTTTTTTGCCATATCTATCAGCATTTAGGTTTTATTTATAATGTGCTATTTTTATATGTCACTTGACATTTTATATACAAACATACAAAAGTGTTTAAACATTGAAACATTCCCCTTGCATCTAAGGAAGGTACAGTCTCCTAAAGCCAGTTTGCATATAGACTTTCAAGTTTCTTTCCTAGGGAAGAAAAAAAGCCACTTATCTTTTCATCAGAAATTAAAATTCTCTTTGCACATAAACTCTTCAATAAATGTATTTTTTTTACAATGGTGTGTTACTTTCTGCTTTATAACAAAGTGAATCAGCTATACATATACATATATCCCCATATCTCTTCCCTCTTGCAGCCCAGCAATTTCAGAGAATTCTCTTTTCCATTGCCAACTGAAGTGAATGAAATAGTAACTTTGAGTCAGAAATGAGATAAAATCTTTCCCTAGTCCACTGAGAAATTAATCAAAATAATTTCCCTGGGTGAAAATCTTACTCCATGAGTAATATCAATAACACTGAGGTCAAGAATCCTAACATTGAGCTCTGTTAATTTAATATACTCAACAAATGGAAATACAATAAAATCAAAATTATTATTCTGACTCAGCTAGCAACTGTTCATTGGGGAACATTTCAAACTTGATTGATACTCAGTCACCTTTCATTAATGATTTTACTAACTGTCCCGGGGCATGGTTATGATTTTTTTAAGTCAATGACTACATTTTAGAGGAAGTAATCACATCTTCCCTTCTCAGCCAAAATTTTCTGATAACGCATTATAGACAAGTTGTTAAAAAACACAACTGAACAGTGCCCCACTTTGGAAACTGACTTCGGAGATTTTATTTTATTAAGGGAAAAAGTACATGTGTTTGTATCATGAATCATATCTGTTGTATTCTAGCTGCAGTAAAAGTGACAAGGAAGTGTTAGCGCTTCAGGTTGAGAATCCACGGAGACAACACTAGGCCACTTACAATATCACAATGGTGAAAATGCATAGGCTGTAAATGTAGGGTATTTAAGCTGTTCTTTTTGTTCTCCAGAAGCTTGCTTGGAAATTCTAGTATGAGAGGATAGCAACTTGCATTCCCATGGCCAGATCAGCCTCTTTGTCATGTCTGTGTCAAGTAGCGAGGGAGAAAGTGTATCCCTACCCAGCCAGCTAGACCAAACATACATCCTGCCAATCAGTGGGGAGGCAAGGGTGCAACAACATTGCTCTTACATTCCATTAGAAATGGTTAAGTTAGAGGAATGAGGGAATGGTGAGTTAGTTCTTAGCTGTCTAAAGTTCTATGCTAAATCTGTGCTGCCACTGTAGTATTCAGGTAGCCATAAATACAGAGTTTCTGATTATCAAGGGAGATTGGAGAAAAGCAATCATTAAAATAAAAGGCAGACAGCATAAATACATGGGATCAGTAACTAAATCCACTTCTCAAATGTGAGCTGGACTGATGCTTAAAATGTCTGCTCTGATGCAGGACAGGGGGTTTGACTTCACCAGACTAATCCTTCAACTGAAATTCTTTTGGCATAGGAATCCCTCAGTGAATAAAATACAGTAAAGGTCTATGAGCATAAGTGAACTGAAGGCCACAATATTTGAAGAGTCCAGAAAAGTTCAGAACGTCCCTGCTTCACCCAAGTCTTAGTCATTTGATAAAATTCTCAAATTAATGAAACTTCTCACTAGCATCAGCGCTGCTCAGTGATTTAAAGTCCCAGCGTGAAATCAGCTGATTGGAATGACCGTTCTGTACATCACAGAGCAGTGTCACCCATCCCCATTTTAGGACCAGAGGTATTTCACAGATTTCATGTAGTAGATTAGCTTGTTTGGGGAAATATTTGATGAAACTCTACTCTTTGTTCATCTGTAAAAAAGAATAACAACAGCACTTACCTCATAAAGTTATGGTATTAAAGATGTTATTATACATATAATGCTTAAAACAGTGCCTGGCACAAAGTAAGCACTGAAAAGGCATTGTCATCACCACCAATGTTATTAATATTATTCAACCCATTCTCACTTATTTTAATAACTGATATGTTTGACCAAAATTATGTGACAGAAAAGAAATTGTGCAAGTTCTGAGCCCATTCCTTAAAAGACTGCAGTTTACTTTTATGGTCTTGGGAACGCTGTAAGCACCTTCGTGAATGAGCACAAGAAGACCTGCTGGAGGATGAGAGGCCACATTCAGGATGTCTTAGGTCATGATCCCCAGAAGACAGATTCTGGAGTGGAGCTTTTCAAGCAGGAAGTTTACTGGGGAGTGCTGTTGGCAACAACTGTGAGGCAGGAATAAATGTAGGATTGGTCATGGGGAAAGTTTAGCTGCAGCACAGTTGAAACAGAGGTCTCAGCTGATCCCTTAGGGTTTTGAAGGGTTCCTTCAAAGTTGTTTCAAGTTAAGGCAAAGGGCCAGGCACTTTGATGTCTGCATCAGCCAGTCATTGGATGAGGGCTGCCCTCAAGGAGGGAGTATGATCTTGGACTAGGCAGCTGCTTTTGACAACTATTTGGGTAGAGATTCAGCAGTAAGTTGTCAACAGGCAACACTTCTAGTCACTGTGGGAAAAATGTCTTGGCCTTGAAGAGGGGCATCTGGCTTGCATGCCATAGTATTCACTACAGAGGTGAATCTGAGTGTTCCATTCAATAGCCTGGCAAGTGCCAAACATGTGAGTGAGTCCACCCTAGATCGTCCGGGTGCCATTCAACCCACTACCTGACCGCACACATCAGTGAGCCCAGCAGACATAAATCAAAGCAGCCCAGACCAGAAAAATATCCTAGGTGACTCACAGAATCTTGAGAGATAAGAAATAGTTGCTTACTCTACAGATTCAATGCAATCCCTATCAAACTACCACTGGCATTTTTCACAGAACTAGAACAAAAAATTTCAAAATTTGTTTGGAAAAACAAAAGACCCCGAATAGCCAAAGCAATCTTGAGAACGAAAAACGGAGCTGGAGGAATCAGCCTCCCTGACTTCAGACTATACTACAAAGCTACAGTAATCAAGACAGTATGGTACTGGCACAAAAACAGAAAGATAGATCAATGGAACAGGATAAAAAGCCCAGAGATAAACCCACGCACATATGGTCAACTTATCTTTGATAAAGGAGGCAGGAATGTACAGTGGAGAAAGGACAGCCTCTTCAATAAGTGGTGCTGGGAAAACTGGATAGGGACATGTAAAAGTATGAGATTAGATCATTCCCTAACACCATACACAAAAATAAGCTCAAAATGGATTAAAGACCTAAATATAAGGCCAGAAACTATCAAACTCTTAGAGGAAAACATAGGCAGAACACTCTATGACATAAATCACAGCAAGATCCTTTTGGACCCACCTCTTAGAGAAATGGAAATAAAAACAAAGATAAACACATGGGACCTAATGAAACTTAAAAGCTTTTGCACAGAACAGAAAACCATAAACAAGACCAAAAGACAACCCTCAGAATGGGAGAAAATATTTGCAAATGAAGCAACTGACAAAGGATTAATCTCCAAAATTTATAAGCAGCTCATGCAGCTCAATAGCAAAAAAACAAACAACCCAATCCAAAAATGGGCAGAAGACTTAAATAGGCATTTCTCCAAAGAAGATATACAGACTGCCAACAAACACATGAAAGAATGCTCAACATCATTAATCATTAGAGAAATGCAAATCAAAACTACAATGAGATATCATCTCACACCAGTCAGAATGGCCATCATCAAGAAATCTAGAAACAATAAATGCTGGAGAGGGTGTGGAGAAAAGGGAACACTCTTGCACTGCTGGTGGGAATGTGAATTGGTACAGCCGCTATGGAGAATAGTATGGAGGTTCCCTAAAAAACTAAAAATAGAACTACCATATGACCCAGCAATCCTACTACTGGGCATATACCCTGAGAAAACCATAATTCAAAAAGAGACATGTACCAAAATGTTCATTGCAGCTCTATTCACAATAGCCCGGAGATGAAAACAACCTAAGTGTCCATCATCGGATGAATGGATAAAGAAGATGTGGCACATATATACAATGGAATATTACTCAGCCATAAAAAGAAACAAAACTGAGCTATTTGTAATGAGGTGGATAGACCTAGAGTCTGTCATACAGAGTGAAGTAAGTCAGAAAGAGAAAGACAAATACCGTATGCTAACACATATATATGGAATTTAAGAAAAAAAATGTCATGAAGAACCTAGAGGTAAAACAGGAATAAAGACACAGACCTACTTGAGAATGGACTTGAGGATATGGGGAGGGGGAAGGGTAAGCTGTGACAAAGCGAAAGAGAGGCATGGACATATATACACTACCAAACGTAAGGTAGATAGATAGTGGGAAGCAGCCGCATGGCACAGGGAGATTAGCTCTGTGCTTTGTGATTGCCTGGAGGGGTGGGTTAGGGAGGGTGGGAGGGAGGGAGACGCAAGAGGGAAGGGATGTGGGAACAGATGTATATGTATGACTGATTCACTTTGTCATAAAGCAGAAACTAATAAAAAAAAGAAATAGTTGCTTATTTAAGCCATTAAGCTTTGAGGCAGTTTATTATATAGTGATCGACAACTGATACAAAATATTATATTATATTACACTGTAACAGTAATCATTAAAGGCTGTGAGTGTAAGATTAAGGTTATTCTAGTTGTAGTGTTAGTAACAGGTTTTTTTTTTTCCAAACAGCCATGGCCAAGGGCATTAAAATCAACATATATTGGAGATTAAATCAGCAACTCACATGCTACTGATAGAAGCTGGGTTTGACTATGCAGTACAACTCCTATGCCAAGAGGATGCCAACTGCCAGCACATGAGGTGGGCACACAGGCCTCTGGGGAAGGATCCAGCATACACTTTTGGGAATCAGTGTTCAAAGCATTTGTGTCATCCAGACAGCACAACTGCAGGGAGCTGTCAGGAGCTTTCCCTAAGGTATTCTTTGAGAAACTGGGAGCTTACAAAGGGGAATCAGTGTCATTCTATTTAGATATTGATATTATACCAATTTACTTGAAAGCTAGAATTATCTTTTTTCTCTAAGGAAAAGAAAGTTGAATCAGTTGAGACAAGTACTTAAAAATTTTATTTATTGAACAAACATAACTAGAAAAAAAATCACCTACCAAGCCTACCATTCTATCAAATTATTTTTATTTTCTCACATTCCTTTTCAGTCCTTGTCCCTATTTATATCATGATTAAACAGTTTTAAATATAAGGTAGATAAAATTTTGTGTTAGAGTAGGACCTTTCAAAGAAAATAATCCGAACTTGGAACTTGTTTTTTTTTACACAAAGCCTAAAATCCTTGCAAGTCAAATGTGATTAGGAACTCTAGACTGAAGGACTTCAGGAATTCCTCACTGTCAAAGAGTGGTTACACTTTAGAGATCTCTTCTGAAAAACCTACAAGAGGATTCATTTCAGAAAGAAGGAAATTGAACCTACAAAGAGCAGGATGCAAAAGTTAAAAAACGGAAGGAGGGACTGGGAAACTAAAGCTGAACAAAGCTCTGACTGTATAAACCAGAATTTGTCAAACTATGGCCTCTGGGCCAAATGCAGCCCACTGCCTATTTTTGTACCTATAGTTTTATTGAAACACAGCTATTCTCATTCATTTACCTACTGTCAGTGGCCACTTTCCTACTACAGCAGAATTGAGTAGTAGTGATAGGGACTCTATGGCCTGCAAAGCTGAACAGATTTACTATCTCATCTTTACAGAACAAGCTTGCTAACTTCAAATCAATGACTAATCATGTTAATGACTGATTTGGGTACAAACAATTATATTAATGACGAATTTTGGGGTGATGTGACAAAAAAAAGAAGGTGGGACTATAATACTAGAAAACAAAAACATGGAAGATAGGAGAGGTGATTGGAGTTATCTAAGATGTCTGTATTCCTTGGAAAGAGTTAGAGATAATGCCAGGTATATACGTTAAATATATAAGGATATGATTTTTTATATACTACAGTATAGCATTTATAGATTTCATACTGAAAGTTTAAAATAATTTCAAGTTACCCTTAAGGTTGACGATGTAATAATTTGTCTCTCTCCCACCCTGTTAGCGACCTTCAGGAGTCACTTAGCTGGCAGGTAAGGCTGGTGGACTGGCAAGCACTTCCTCTGCAAGGGGCATGATTGTTCTCTAGTCAACCTCACATAATTCTAAGTGATAAAAACTTGTGTGGGTAAAAACAGACCCCACAAGAAAGTCCACTGTTGGTGATGAATGTATAAAAATTCTCCAAAATGTATTATTCTTAGCCATAACACAGAAGTTTTAGGGAGGAAATTATATGTAATCTTAATATTTGTGAATTTTGAAACCTGAAAAGTATTGTCATTTGTAAATGCAAACAAACTGCTTTATGTAACTGCAAAACGTTCTGTACCCAACCAATTCAACAACTCCTGATCATACAGAAATATACTAAGGCAAAAATTTTGTGAATCAGTGTTTGAACATTGTTATATTTATAGAAAAGTATTGTTGTTACATTTAAATCATTTAGAGTAAAGTAGATAAAAGCTAGTTGACCAAGTCTTACACATTTCAACCAGTGACTTCAATATCATATAAACAATCTAGTGTCACAACTTGGAATTTAAACCAAGGAAAATATTTGATGCAACTTGATGTAATTTAATTTATGGAAATCATAATTGCATTGCCAGTCATTTTTGAACTTCACCTTTTAAATTATTTTTTATATACAATACAACTCAGTAAAATAAATTGTTTATTAATCTTTGTCTAATAGACATTTCTGAGTCTTTAAATGTACATTGTTCATTATTTTGTCCACAGCATTTTCTATTTGTTTTTTTTTTTGCTTTATAACAAACTTAATCAGTTATATATATACAGATGTTCCCATATCCCCTCCCTTTTGCGTCTCCCTCCCACCCTCCCTATCCCACCCCTCCAGGTGGTCACAAAGCACCGAGCTGATCTCCCTGTGCTATGCAGCTGATTCCCACTAGCTATCTACCTTACGTTTGGTAGTGTATATATGTCCATGCCGCTCTTTCAGTTTGTCACAGCTTACCCTTCCCCCTCCCCATATCCTCAAGTCCATTCTCTAGTAGGTCTGTGTTTTTATTCCTGTCTTACCCCTATGTTCTTCATGACTTTTTTTTTCTTAAATTCCATATATATGTGTCAGCATACAGTATTTGTCTTTCTCTTTCTGACTTACTTCACTCTGTATGACAGGCTCTAGGTCCATCCACCTCATTACAAATAGCTCAATTTCGTTTCTTTTTATGGCTGAGTAATATTCCATTGTATATATGTGCCACATCTTCTTTACCCATTCATCCGATGATGGACACTTAGGTTGTTTCCATCTCCAGGCTATTGTAAATAGGGCTGCTATGAACATTTTGGTACATGTCCCTTTTTGAATTATGGTTTTCTCAGGGTATATGCCCAGTAGTGGGATTGCTGGGTCATACGGTAGTTCTATTTGTAGTTTTTTAAGGAACCTCCATACCGTTCTCCATAGGGGCTGTACCAATTCACATTCCCACCAGCAGTGCAAGAGTGTTCCCTTTTCTCCACACCCTCTCCAGCATTTATTGTTTCTAGATTTTTTGATGATGGCCATTCTGACTGGTGTGAGATGATATCTCATTGTAGTTTTGATTTGCATTTCTCTAATGAGTAAAGATGTTGAGCATCCTTTCATGTGTTTGTTGGCAGTCTGTATATCTTCTGTGCAGAAATGTCTATTTAGGTCTTCTGCCCATTTTTGGATTGGGTTGTTTGTTTTTCTGTTATTGAGCTGCATGAGCTGCTTATAAATTTTGGAGATTAATCCTTTGTCAGTTGCTTCATTTGCAAATATTTTCTCCCATTCTGAGGGTTGTCTTTTGGTCTTGTTTATGGTTTCCTTTGCTGTGCAAAAGCATTGAAGTTTCATTAGGTCCGATGTGTTTATTTTTGTCTTTATTTCCATTTCTCTAGGAGGTGGGTCCAAAAGGATCTTGCTGTGATTTATGTCATAGAGTGTTCTGCCTATGTTTTCCTCTAAGAGTTTGATAGTGTCTGGCCTTACATTTAGGTCTTTAATCCATTTTGAGCTTATTTTTGTGTATGGCGTTAGGGAGTGATCTAATCTCATACTTTTACATGTCCCTATCCAGTTTTCCCAGCACCACTTATTGAAGAGACTGTCCTTTCTCCACTGTACATTCCTGCCTCCTTTATCAAAGATAAGATGACCATATGTCCGTGGATTTATCTCTCGGCTTTCTATCCTGTTACATTGATCTATCTTTCTGTTTTTGTGCCAGTACCATACTGTCTTGATTACTGTAGCTTTGTAGTATAGTCTGATGTCAGGGAGCCTGATTCCTCCAGCTCCATTTTTCCTTCTCAAGATTGCTTTGGCTATTCAGGGTCTTTTGTGTTTCCATAGAAATTGTGAAATTTTTTGTTCTAGTTCTGTGAAAAATGCCAGTGGTAGTTTGATAGGGATTGCATTGAATCTGTAGATTGCTTTGGGTAGTAGAGTCATTATCACAATGCTGATTCCTCCAAACCAAGAACATGGTACATCTCTCCATCTATTTGTATCATCTTTAATTTCTTTCATCAGGGTCTTATAATTTTCTGCATACAGGTCTTTTGTCTCCTTAGGTAGGTTTATTCCTAGATATTTTATTCTTTTTGTTGCAATGGTAAATGGGAGTGTTTCCTTGATTTCACTTTCAGATTTTTCATCATTAGTATATAGGAATGCCAGAGATTTCTGTGCATTAATTTTGTATCCTGCAACTTTACCAAATTCATTGATTAGCTCTAGTAGTTTTTCGGTAGCATCTTTAGGATTCTCTATGTATAGTATCATGTCATCTGCAAACAGTGACAGCTTTACTTCTTCTTTTCCGATTTGGATTCCTTTTATTTCCTTTTCTTCTCTGATTGCTGTGGCTAAAACTTCCAAAACTATGTTGAATAAGAGTGGTGATAGTGGGCAACCTTGACTTGTTCCTGATCTTAGTGGAAATGGTTTCAGTTTTTCACCATTGAGGACGATGCTGGCTGTGGGTTTGTCATATATGGCCTTTATTATGTTGAGGAAAGTTCCCTCTATGCCTACTTTCTGCAGGGTTTTTATCATAAATGGGTGTTGAATTTTGTCGAAAGCTTTCTCTGCATCTATTGAGATGATCATATGTTTTTTCTCCTTCAATTTGTTAATATGGTGTATCACGTTGATTGATTTGCGTATATTGAAGAATCCTTGCATTCCTGAATAAACCCCACTTGATCATGGTGTATGATCCTTTCAATGTGCTGTTGGATTCTGTTTGCTAGTATTTTGTTGAGGATTTTTGCATCTATGTTCACCAGTGATATTGGCCTGTAGTTTTCTTTCTTTGTGACATCCTTGTGTGGTTTTGGTATCAAGGTGATGGTGGCCTCGTAGAATGAGTTTGGGAGTGTTCCTCCCTCTGCTATATTTTGGAAGAGTTTGAGTAGCATAGGTGTTAGCTCTTCTCTAAATACTTGATAGAATTCGCCTGTGAAGCCATCTGGTCCTGGGATTTTGTTTGTTGGAAGATTTTTTATCACAGTTTCAATTTCAGTGCTTGTGATTGGTCTGTTCATATTTTCTATTTCTTCCTGATTCAGTCTTGGCAGGTTGTGCATTTCTAAGAATTTGTCCATTTCTTCCAGGTTGTCCATTTTATTGGCATAGAGTTGCTTGTAGTAATCTCTCATGATCTTTTGTATTTCTGCAGTGTCAGTTGTTACTTCTCCTTTTTCATTTCTAATTCTATTGATTTGAGTCTTCTCCCTTTTTTTCTTGATGAGTCTGGCTAATGGTTTGTCAATTTTGTTTATCTTCTCAAACAACCAGCTTTTAGTTTTATTGATCTTTGCTATCGTTTCCTTAATTTCTTTTTCATTTATTTCCGATCTGATTTTTATGATTTCTTTCCTTCTGCTAACTTTGGGATGTTTTTGTTCTTCTTTCTCTAATTGCTTTAGGTGCAAGGTTAGGTTGTTTATTCGAGATGTTTCCTGTTTCTTAAGATGGGATTGTATTGCTATAAACTTTCCTCTTAGTACTGCTTTTGCTGCATCCCATATGTTTTGGGTCCTCGTGTCTCCATTGTCATTTGTTTCTAGGTATTTTTTAATTTCCTCTTTGATTTCTTCAGTGATCACTTTGTTATTAAGTGGTGTATTGTTTAGCCTCCATGTGTTTGTATTTTTTACAGCTCTTTTCCTGTAATTGATATCTAGTCTCATAGCATTGTGGTCGGAAAAGATACTTGATACAATTTCAATTTTCTTATATTTACCAAGGCTTGATTTGTGACCCAAGATATGATCTATCCTGGAGAATGTTCCATGAGCACTTGAGAAAAATGTGTATGCTGTTGTTTTTGGATGGAATGTCCTATAAATATCAATTAAGTCCATCTTGTTTAATGTATCATTTAAAGCTTGTGTTTCCTTATTTATTTTCATTTTGGATGATCTGTCCATTGGTGAAAGTGGGGTGTTAAAGTCCCCTACTATGATTGTGTTACTGTCGATTTCTCCTTTTATGGCTGTTAGTATTTGCCTTATGTATTGAGGTGCTCCTATGTTGGGTGCATAAATATTTACAATTGTTATATCTTCTTCTTGGATCGATCCCTTGATCATTATGTAGTGTCCTTCTTTGTCTCTTCTAGTAGTCTTTATTTTAAAGTCTATTTTGTCTGATATGAGAATTGCTACTCCTGCTTTCTTTTGGTTTCCATTTGCATGGAATGTCTTTTTCCATCCCCTTACTTTCAGTCTGTATGTGTCTCTAGGTCTGAAGTGGGTCTCTTGTAGACAGCATATATATGGGTCTTGTTTTTGTATCCATTCAGCCAATCTGTGTCTTTTGGTGGGAGCATTTAGTCCATTTACATTTAAGGTAATTATCGATATGTATGTTCCTATTCCCATTTTCTTAATTGTTTTGGGTTCGTTATTGTGGGTCTTTTCCTTCTGTTGTGTTTCTTGCCTAGAGAAGTTCCTTTAGCATTTGTTGTAAAGCTGGTTTGGTGGTGCTGAACTCTCTCAGCTTTTGCTTGTCTGTAAACGTTTTAATTTCTCCATCAAATCTGAATGAGATCCTTGCTGGGTAGAGTCATCTTGGTTGCAGGTTTTTCTCCTTCATCACTTTAATTATGTCCTGCCACTCCCTTCTGGCTTGTAGAGTTTCTGCTGAGAGATCAGCTGTTATCCTGATGGGGATTCCCTTGTGTGTTATTTGTTGTTTTTGCCTTGCTGCTTTTAATATGATTTCTTTGTGTTTAATTTTTGACAGTTTGATTAATATGTGTCTTGGCGTATTTCTCCTTGGATTTATTCTGTATGGGACTCTCTGTGCCTCCTGGACTTGATGAACTATTTCCTTTCCCATATTAGGGGAGTTTTCAACTATAATCTCTTCAAATATTTTCTCAGTGCCTTTCTTTTTCTCTTCTTCTTCTGGAACCCCTATAATTCGAATGTTGGTGCGTTTAATGTTGTCCCAGAGGTCTCTGAGACTGTCCTCTGTTCTTTTCATTCTTTTTTCTTTATTTTGCTCTGCAGCAGTTATTTCCACTATTTTATCTTCCACCTCACTTATCCGTTTTTCTGCCTCAGTTATTCTGCTATTGATCCCATCTAGAGTATTTTTTATTTCATTTATTGTGTTTTTAATCGATTCTTGATTCATCTTTAGTTCTTCTAGGTCCTTGTTAACTGTTTCTTGCATTTTGTCTATTCTATTTCCAAGATTTTGGATCTTGGAAATAGAATCTTGGATCATCTTTACCATCATTATTCTGAATTCTTTTTCAGGTAGACTGCCCATTACCTCTTCATTTGTTAGGTCTGGTGGGTTTTTATCTTGCTCCTTCTCCTGCTGTGTGTTTTTCTGTCTTCTCATTTTGCTTATGTTACTGTGTTTGGGGTCTCCTTTTTGCAGGCTGCAGGTTCGTAGTTCCCGTTGTTTTTGGTGTCTGTCCCCAGTGGCTAAGGTTGGTTTAGTGGGTTGTGTAGGCTTCCTGATGGAGGGGACTAGTGCCTGTGTTCTGGTGGATGAGGCTGGATCTTGTCTTTCTGGTGGGCAGATCCACGTCTGGTGGTGTGTTTTGGGGTGTCTGCGGACTTTTTATGATTTTAGGCCACCTCTCTGCTAATGGGTGGGGTTGTGTTCCTGTCTTGCTAGTTGTTTGGCATAGGGTGTGCAGCACTGTAGCTTGCTGGTCGTTGAGTGAAGCTGGGTGCTGGTGTTGAGATGGAGATCTCTGGAAGATTTTCGCCGTTTGATATTATTTGGAGCTGGGAGGTCTCTTGTGGACCAGTGTCCTGAAGTTGGCTCTCCCACCTCAGAGGCACAGCACTGACTCCTGACTCCTCAATTTGGGATGATTTGTTGTCTATTCATGTATTCCACAGATGCAGGGTACATCTAGTTGATTTTGGAACTTTAATCCGCTGCTTCTGAGGCTTCTGGGAGAGGTTTCCCTTTCTCTTCTTCGTTCTCACAGCTCCCGGGTCTCAGCTTTGGATTTGGCCCCGCCTCTGCATGTAGGTCGCCGGAGGGCATCTGTTCTTCGCTCAGTCAGGACAGGGTTAAAGGAGCAGCCTCTTCGGGGACTCTGGCTCACTCAGGCCGGGCGGGAGGGAGGGGCACGGAGTGCGGGGTGAGCCTGCAGCGGCAGGGGCCGGCATGACATTGCACCAGCCCTAGGCGCGCCGTGCGTTCTCCCAGGGAAGCCGCCCCTGGATCCCGAGACCCCGGCAGTGGCGGGCTGCACAGGCTCCCGGAAGGGCGGTGTGGACAGTGACCTGCGCTCGCACACAGGCTTCTTGGCGGCGGCAGCAGCAGCCCCAGCGTCCCACGCCCGTCACTGGGCTCTGCGCTTTCAGCCGCGACTCGCGCCCGTCTGTGGAGCCCCTTTAAGCAGCGCTCTTAATCCCCTCTCCTCCCGCACCAGGAAACCAAGAGGGAAGAAAAAGTCTCTTGCCTCTTCGGCAGCTCCAGAGTTTTCCCGGACTCCCTCCCGGCTAGCTGTGGCACATTAGCCCCCTTCAGGCTGAGTTCTTGCCGCCAGCCCCAGTCCTCTCCCTGCGCTCTGACCGAAGCCCGAGCCTCAGCTTCCAGCGCCGCCCGCCCCGGCGGGCGAGCAGACAAGCGTCTCGGGCTGGTGAGTGCCGGTCGGCACCGATCCTCTGTGCGGGAATCTCTCCACTTTGCCCTACCCAGGTATGTGGGGAGTTTCTTGCCTTTTGGGAGGTCTGGGGTCTTCTGCCAGCGTTCAGTAGGTGTTCTGTAGGAGTTGTTCCACGTGTAGCTGTATTTCTGGTGTATCCATGGGGAGGAAGGTGATCTCCGCGTCTTACTCTTCCGCCATCTTACCCGGAAGTCTGGGGGATACCTTTCTATTTGTTTTTAACCTTAAGCCAGTTATACTTTCAGAAGGTCAAGCCTTCTAAATTTTTTGTTGTTGTTAAGAACAACAACCCGTCTGATGCAGACATTTTTAGAACTTTGCAATACATAGGTCCACTAAATCATGAGCTCCTCCAGGGAAAGAAGTATTTCTTATTCATCTTTTTACCCTCATGGCCTGGCACATAGTGGGCACTTATTAAATGCTTATTGAATGTATCAGCTAGCAACATCTCATAACCCCTAATTCTTCCAGAACAAATTGTGCTTCTCTTCACAGGGTCCATGTATATTCCTAAGTCCTACTCTATTGTAAATATTTGTCTCTTTTCTCTGTCTTCTCCATGTACATCTCAGTTACAAGAACAAAAAATCATCTATGTATTCCCAGTCGCTAGCACTGGTACCAGTTTCTGACACATAGTAGTAGGTGCTTAGGAAAAATTTTTTGAAGTGAATGTATCTCTGGAAGTTATATCGTCTTCAGAGGGTAGGCTTCAAATTGAGAGAAGATAGGAAAATTCATCCTTTGTGATATTATCCCTCCCTTTGATTCTTCTCAATAAACTGTGGCCTCCTTGAAGGTGAGGTATGAGGCCTAGCCTCTCTCTCTCCCCAGTACCCAGAACCTATAGTGCATGCAGTGCTCAGATGTTGACCTGAGTTGAACTCCCACCTCTAATCTTAGGTTGGACTTCATTATAGATTAACCTAGCCCAACCATTAGAGTCAAATAGCTTCCTGGCTTGATTCAATAAATGCAATCAAATTCAAATCTTGAATGTCTGCAATAAATCTTAGAGTTTAAAGTGCCAGATTAGACTATTCTGACTTAATTTGTTTAGCTTTCTTTGATTTGAACATGGCCCATTAATTTAAATTAAATAAGCAATTCAAAGCCTGTGGACAATAAATTAGATAAATGTAAACGTCAGGGACTGAAATCCCCTGGCTATATTTTAAAGATAGTAAACATGTAAGACATCAGAACCAAATATCCCTTTTGATGATGATAATGAGATGTCCCAGATCAAGAGTAAAACTGGGACTTATTTTAAAAATCCACAGACACTACAAACATCCTGGCAACAAATTCTCTATTTCTGTGCGTGGAAGTTGCCCTATTTCAAGTACAGCTTTAGAAGTTATCACCAGATTGTTTGCATTGTTGTGCTATTTTAAAGAATCAGGTTGTGATGATGGTTTAGGAATCTCTTTGCCATCCCATACTAGATGCTTTGTTTCTGGGGATCATTTGTGGATGTTCATTACAAAGCTAACTAAAGTGCTTTCCTCCATCCCCTACAGTTTGTCAGAACTTACCCTCTTCTACAGAAAACCACAGCAACTAATAATTTGGTCAAATGGTCAATTTAGTGGGCAATAACAGCAAAACACAAGAGTTATGTGTATCATCTGAGAGTTTGTTTCACAAATCAGATCAGTAAATACAACAAAATGAACTGATGCAGTTTTCTAACACCAAACAAGCATGTTTGCTGTTGACATATTTGCTCGAACTTTCTCTGTACTATAGTATTCTGAGGTAGGACTTCAGAAATACTACTCAGGAAGACATACAGATGGCCAAGAGGCACGTGAAAAGATGCTCAACATCACTAATTACTAAAGAAATGCAAATCAAAACTACAATGAGGTATCACCTCACACTGTCAGAATGGCCATCATCAAAAAATCTACAAACAATAAATGCTGGAGAGGGTGTGGAGAAAAGGGAACCCTCCTGCACTGTTGGTGGGGATGTAAATTGGTACAGCCACTATAGACAACAGTATGGAGGTTCCTGAAAAAACTAAAAATAGAGCTAACATATGATGCAGCAATCCCACACCTGGGCATATATCCAGAGAAAACTCTAATTCAAAAAGATACATGCACCTAAATGTTCACAGCAGCACTATTTACATTAGCCAAGACATGGAAGCAACCTAAGTATCCATCAACATATAAATGGATAAAGAAGATGTGGTATATATATATATATATATATATATATATATATATATATATATACACAATAGAACACTACTCAGCCATAAAAAAGAATGAAATCATGCCATTTGCAGCTACATGGATGGACCTAGAGATTATACTAAGTGAAGTAATCCAGACAGAGAAAGACAAATTTGACATGATATCACTTACATGTGGAATCTAAAATATGATACAAATGAACTTATATACAAAACAGAAACAGACCCACGGACATAGAAAACAAATTTATGGTAACCAAAGGTGGGGGAATAAATGAGGAGTTTGGGATTAACATATACACCCTACTATATATAAAATAGATAAAAAACAAGGTCCTTCTCTATAGCAAAGGGAACTAACTATATTTAATATCTTGTAATAACCTATAATGGAAAAGAATATGAATAAGAATATATATAACTGAATCACTTTGCTGTACACCAGAAACTAACACAACATTGTAAATAAATTATACTTCAATAAGAAAATACTACTCAGTAAAACAGCTCTGCAGAATCTCAAATGTTCATGTTCATTTGAGCTCTTCCATGGGCATGCACATATACAGGCTTTGCTCTGACATATGGATAATTGTTCCCAGTAGCTCTCTGATTTTTGTAGAGACTCTTGCCTGAGCTGCAGGTGCTAACTTGCAACACAGTAACCCATATTCAAAGGGTTCCCATTTTAAATGTAGGAAGAAAAATGTAGTCACAGAGAAGCCAGTTTATGCTGTGTGTCCATGGCAATGTTAATACCTAAAATAACAGCTCTCTTCCCATTAGAAAATATTCTTTGCATAAGAATCCATTGTTGGTTTTCTTACTTTTCTTTCTTTCAAGAAGATAAACTGTGTTGAGAAAGGCACTGTGTCCAAGTTACAAAAACAGTTTCTAGGATGCATGGTCATCATAATTAAATAGTTCAGCTTGGATTTACTACTGCACTATCAACCGCTTAAAGCTGAAAATTTTTAACAAACCTACATCCAGCTGAGATAGATATACATATGTCATATTTGTGAAATGTGGCATGAGTCTTGCCATGACTCTACTGCAATTACATTTTAAGCACCAACAACTCCATAGCCCTTTAGGGACTAAAGGGTTTCTTCCTTAAACACTAAACACATCTGACAGAGATATTCATATAAATGCTTTCACAACTAAGAGCTAGCACTGACCAGAACATGGGGATTTGGGGAAACAGTGAGAATGAGAATGTTTCAGTGAATATATTATGGTTATTAGAAAACCAGGAGCTTGTATGAGAAGATGGATACAAGGAAACAAAACGTTAGGGGCTTTATCAGCCAGGGTCCAAGCGGGAAATGGACGGCACACTCTTCTTGGATAATTTGAGGAGGAATTAGCATAGGGACTATTTGCAAAAGCATGGGACGGTTTAGGAAAAGCAACAAGGAATTGTGAAGTACCCCAGGGATAACAACAGGAGCTGTTACCAACGCTAGGCTTGAAGGGGCAAAGGAGAGAATGATTATTGGTACCCAGAAAGCATACAGAAATAGCTCAGAGATATTGTGGGTTTGAATCCACACCACTGCCATAAAGCGAATATAGCAATAACGTGAGTCATGAATTTTTTGGTTTCCCAGTGCATGTGAAAGTTATATTGTAGCAATAGCACTATGTCTAAAAAAAAGTACATACCTGAATTAAAAATATTTCATTGCTAAAAATGCTAACCATCATCTGGGCCTTCAGAGAGTTGTAATCTTTTTGCTGGCAGAGGGTCTTGCTTTGATGTTGAGGGCTGCTGACCAATCAGGGTGATGGTTGCAGAAGGCCGGAGTGGCCATGGCACTTTCTTAAAATAAGACAACAATGAAGTTTGCTGTATTGATTGACACTTCCTCTCACAAACAGTTTCTCTGTAGCATGCAATGCTATTTGATAGCATTTTACACAAAGTAGAACTTCTTTCAAAATTGGAGTCAAACCTCTTAAGTCCTGCCACTGCTTTATCAACTAAGTTGATGTCATATTCTAAATCCTGTGTTGCCATTTCAACAATCTTCACAGCTTCTTCACTAGTAGTTCCATCTCAAGAAACCACTTTCTTTGCTCATCCTTAAGAAGTAACTCCTCATCCCTTAAAGTTTTATCATGAGATTGAAGCAATCCAGTCACATCTTCAGCCTCCACTTCTAATAGTTTTCTTGCTATTTCCACCACAAATGCAGTTACTGCCTCCACTGAAGTCTTGAACCCCACAGAGTCATCCATGAGGGTTGGAATCAACTTCTTCCAAACTCTTGTGAATATTGCTATTTTAACCTCTTCCCACGAACCACAAATGTTCTTAATGGCATCTAGAATGGTGAATTCTTTCCAGAAGTTATTCAATGTACTTTGCCCAGATCCATCAGAAAATTACTATCTATGGTAGCTATCACCTTATGAAATGTATTTCTTAAATAATAAGACTTGAAAGCCAAAATTACTCCTTGATCCATGGGCTGCAGAATGGATGCTGTGTTAGCAGGTGTGAAAAAAACATTAATCTCATTGTACATCTCCATCAGAGCTTTTGCGTGAGCAGATACTTATCAATGAGCAGTAATATTTTGAGAGGAATCTTCTTTTCTGAGCAGTAGGTCTCAATGGTAGGCTTAAAATATTCAGTAAAACATGTTGTAAACAGAAGTGCTATCATCCAGACTCTGTTGTTCCACTTATAGAGCACAGGCAGAGTAGATGTAACATAATTCTTAAGGGCCCTGAGATTTTCAGAATGGTAAATGAGCATTGGCTTCAACTGAAAGCCACCAGCTGCATTAGCCTCTAACAAGAGAGTCAGCCTGTCCTTTGAAGTTTTGAAACCAGGCATTGACTTCTCCTCTCTAGCTATGAAAGTCTTACATGGCGTCTTCTTCCAGTGGAAGGTTGTTTCATCTCCATTGAAAATCTATTGTTAATGTAGCCATCTTCATTAATGATATTAGCTAGATCTTCTGGATAACTTGCTGCAGATTCTACATCAGCATTTGCTGCTTCACCTGGTACTTTTATGTTATGGAGATGGCTTCTTCCCTTAAACCTCATAAACCAACCTCAGCTAGTTTCAAACTTTTCTTCTTAGCTTTTATAGAATTGAAGAGAGTTAGGACCTTGCTCTGGATTAGGCTTTGGCTTAAGGGAATGTTGTGGCTGGTTTGATCTTCTATCCAGACCAGTAGAACTCTCCATATCAGCAATAAGGCTGTTTTGCTTTCTTATCATTCATTTGTTTACTGGAGTAGCACTTTTAATTTCCTTCAAGAACCCTCCTTTGCATTCACAACTTGGCTAACTATCGAGCACAGACACCAAACTTTTGGCCTGTCTTGGCTTTCAACCTGCCCTCCTCATTAAGCTTAATCATTTCTAGGTTTTGATGTGAAGTGAGAGACATGCCATTTGCAGCTACATGGATAGCTTAAGTTCACCATCTTATACGGGCACAGTTCGTGGCCTCAAAACAATGACAATAGTAACATCAAAGATCACTGATCACAGATCACCGTAACAAACATAATAATAATGAAAAGTTTGAAATATTGTGAGAATTACCAAAATGTGACCCAGAGACACAAAGTGAGCCAATGCTGTTGGAAAAATGGCACTGATATACGTGCTGGATGCAGGGTGGCCACACACCTTCAATTTGTAAAAAATGCATTATCTGTGAAGCACAATAAATTGAAGCACGATAAAACGAGGTGTGCCTGTAGTAATATGGAGAGGGCCACAGGACAGGAGCTGTGGCCTTTAGTAGAGAGACATTGTCATCCCGTTGTAGAACAGCAGGGGGCAAGGCAGGGGAATATATACCCCAATCTCACTTTCATCTTTTTCTGTCACCTGTCATTGTCTCCCACTGGCCAAACCCAACAAGAAGTTGAAGGCAAGGGACCTTATTGATGTAAGTCTACGTAAGTCAGCCTCCCAGGGCAATAAGCAAGGTGCAGAAAAATACAGAGTTTTCCACTTGTAAGGCTTTCTGGAAAAAAGTTACCTCGTGCCTACATGTCTCTCAAGGTGGATATGATTATAAATAGGTTTACTGTGAAGAAGTGAATTAATTCATTTTAATTAATTGATATAATTGAAGATTACCATAGAACAATTTGAGTACAGTTACAATTTTATGGCATAATTTGTTCTGTACATTGGTTGCAGATTTTGGTAAATAAAGTATGCGGCATAGTAGAGAACAGAGAACTTAGCATCAGAAGATCTGGGTTTTGGTTCTGACTCTGCAAACTGACATGCTTTGTGACTTCAGACAAGGATTTTACTTCTTTGAGCTTAGTTTATATATGGGTAAAATGGATAAGAATACTTGTTCTATTTGTCCATACCCCAAAGGGTGGTTGTATGGATCAGATGAAAATATATTAAAAAATTTATAAACCAGAATGTCTCTTCAAACACGAGTGTCTACTCTTCTAGCATTGCAAAATAGAGTTTAAAGATAAATGCTGGGCTTGTAGAGAAATAAGCTGACTTTTCATTATTTTTTTTTACACTGAAAGATCTATTTCCTTCCACCCAGACAGGATTCTGCCAGCTTCCCCCCAGATCTAATTAGGTTTTAAATGAGATTCAGGAAGATATAATAGCTTATTCTGATTGTTCTTTTTATATCATACAGTCTCTAAATATTCATTGTGCTCATATGATTAAGCTGTAAATCAGTGGGCTTTTTTGAATTTTTTATTTTGCCCCATATATTTGGCTCTAACAGTCATCTTAGCTTCCTATCAGTTTTTACTCTTTTCACATTGCCTTTACTCATTTTGCTTTGTCTGAAAAGCTCCTAATCATATTTCAGCACCCTAAGTAAATATCCCCTCTTCAGGAAAGCCCCTCCTTACACCTATGTAGATTTATACCTTTTCTGTTTGGTACATATAGTGCTTGGAACAAATCTCTGTTCTCACAGGTATCACTCTGCATTGTATTAGAATTATTTGCTTTTATTTCTGTATTTCCTAGTAGACTCTGAGGGTCTTGAGTGTAAGGGCCATGCTTTATCTGGGGTTCTATCTCCATCAACGAGCAAAATGCCTGGCACTTCATGTGGGCTCAGTTCATTGGAACTCAAGTTCTGGGGATAGGTGTAAGTAAATTAAAAAAGAAATGTAGAGGCCTAGTTTAACTGAAGTGTCATTTCTACTCCTCAAATTAGTTCATCAGATTCAAATTGCTAATATTTGGGACAAGATACTGACTCATTTCTTTTAGGGTAGAGCTTCAACAGAAGATAAAACAATGACTTAGATGAAAGTTCTCAAAAGGGTCCCAAGCTAAGAGTGATCATGAACGCATATACGTTGAGGAAAAACTTGCCTGAAAAATTAACTTGAAAAATTTTACCAACCACTTTAAAGCTGTACGCATTTGACAGGGTGTGGATAAGATTTTGGTAGCTTTTTTTTTTTTTTGGTACCTGTTTTCCATTTTTGCTAATTCATTTTTGTTATCTGTGAGTACTCACTAGCAGACATATTGTAACAAGATCTAGAGGTTTAAGAAAAAAATATTTATGGGAAGAAATAATTAAAATAGAAAAGAATTATATCTATTGACTTACCCGCCCTAGCCCTTCCCCCTCCGCCACACACACAAAGACAGACAACTTAATGGTAAACAGGTCTAATCAGTATTCCGTGAAACCTAGTTTGTTATGTTGGCCTTTTTCTTAGCCAGAATTTGTCAGGTTTGAAGATAAAGGCAATGGCTCAAAAGGATGATTTCTCTGCCTCTGCCTTTATGAGACAGATGGACTGATGGACAGCAGAGGACAGTTCTGAAAGTTCTATTTGTGATTATCTGATCTTAGGGGTTGGGCTAAAGAATGGGGAAGCAGATTTGAGATTCCGTACGTGAGGTTTCCTCTTTTTGTAACAAATAAAGGCCAAACTGATGCTTAGATTTTATTAGTATGGCTTTTTTAAACGTCCTTTCAAAATACCTCAGGGTTCAAAAGATAACTTTGTACCGGTCAGCATGACCCAATCAGAGGAGTGTTTTGAGTTTTTAAAATTTTCTCCTTAAAGAAGATAATGTAGCTGAACCAATATTGCTAGACCTCCCTCTCCTTTGTCTGTATTTTAGGAAGCAATAAATCAATGAATCATAAGCGCCTTTCTCCACTTCTAGAGAGTTGCAGGCTTGGAGGAGAAAATCCAGTAGGAAGGTGGTTCTACTGTGATAGGCAAGAATGGTAAAAGCCATTACAAACATCCCTGACTCTCAGGACGATGCCCTAAGAGTCAACTTTACTATTCACTAGTGCTCCCTGGAATAGGAAAAAATGCGGAACGGGGGCTATCAGGGTACTCATGCAGCTGACCCATGGTCCAGGAAGGGCCATTAACATTGTCCACCAGGAGAGACATTCATCCCTGCGGTGACGCATGCCCAAACCATAAGAGTGTTCCATACTTCAGCCAAAGGACAATGAATGAGAGGTGGAAATACTGAGTGGTTGGTCTCATTTCTTATATCTTTCTATTTTTATCAGTCCTTTCAACAATAAGCTTCTTTTTAAATGCCCAATTTTGAAGGGTACTTAATTTCATTGAACTATGTGGTTATGTTAGGCAGAAGTGAAATAGAAAGTAAATTATTGAAACCAGCTCACAGAAATCATTCTGTAACACACAGATCTCCCTCTTCTGTTCAATCCATATTCTGACTTTTGGAAAGAAAGCAGGCAGACCTGATTTTCAAGGACCCAAATGCTTATAATATTTTCATTTGCTATAGCAAGCACCCTGTCAGCTAGTCCTTTGTATGCTGTCTTAATTTCTTCAAAGGCCAGGACTTTTTCATAGCTAGTATAGTGTAAGAGTCCTGGACTAAAGCAGAATAACCAAATCTTAGTCCTAACTCCACCTCCTAGCTGTGTGGCTCTGGACAAGTCTCTTCATCTTATTAGGCCTCAATTTCTTCATCAATAAAATGGTTATATTACCATACTGCTTACCTCACAGAGTGAAATGCATCCTCCATCATGGGTGTGAAGAATACTCCATCTGCAAAGGGATACGCAAATATAAGGAACTGTGCCCCTGTTGCTGTGGGATGGCAGGGAACGGCACAACTGTCTCCTGACGTGTCTAGGGACAGAAAGTAAAATGAATGACTGAATAATAGATCCAGCCCTAAGCCCCAGAGAACAGGCCTATGTGTTTAAACAATGCACGCACAAGCCTAATATACATACAGATGTGTCTAAAACAAAACTCACATAATCAGAAAAATTGAGAGCTAGAAGTCACCTTAGATATCTAGTTCTTACTCTGATGGATGGAGAAGCTGAGGTTTTCTTTTCACCTAAAACCAGGTGCTCTTCCTCACTTCCCAATATATCTCTTGGTCAGGTTCCATCTTGACTCTCCTAACTCTCATCCAACAAGTCAATTGCCAAAACCTACCTTTGCAAAGGCTAGCCATTTCCTTCCATTCATCCTCCTTCAGGAGCTAATACTTCATGCTTGTTCTCTTACAGTAACCTCCTAGCTTGCTCCCCTTCCTTCCCCAATTC
The DNA here is from genome assembly GCF_949752795.1 of Hyperoodon ampullatus. Lineage (NCBI taxonomy): Eukaryota > Metazoa > Chordata > Mammalia > Artiodactyla > Ziphiidae > Hyperoodon > Hyperoodon ampullatus. The sequence goes on along the minus strand of NC_136913.1, from coordinate 118,879,807 downwards.
ATCTTCATGTTACCAGGGCAACGTTCCTAAATGATTACTTTTATCATTTTCTTCACTGACAAAATATTTAAATGTCTCTCTGTGGCTGTAGGATAAAGAATAAACTCCTTAGTCTGACTTTTAAGATTCCCCACAACACACACTATTCCTAGTGTATCCCCTACTATTTATTCTACATAAACCCTGTGGCCCTGGGAAGCTGGGATCCTTACTATTCCTCCAAATGCTTCCCTACAATTTACGTGTCATTTTTTTTTTCCTCTACCAGTATGCAGTCATCCTCTTCCCGTAGCAAATGTTTCTCTTGGGAACAACCCAACCCCTACTGGATACAAGCTTGGTGGACCATCAAGCAAGGTACCCAAAGTGGGAATGTGACTCTAATTGGGCCAAACTCTCTCTGTCTGGAATTTTCACTCAGAATGAAGTTATAAAAGTACTAAACACAAGGCTTGGGCCTGATTCACCTAGAAAGTGATCCTTGAAGTATTGTTAATTAGATATTACTCCCTAGGATTCCCTCTGTCCTTTCTGAAGTTTGCTTCCTTAGCTTTTCCTTCAATTTTCTAAGCTATCTCATATTCTTCCAAGAAATGTGTTCTTTCGCATAGTCAGGGCAAGTTGCTCTTCTTATCAAGAGCTCAGCTGAGCTTGGAGAGATTGATGAGCTGTCAGCTGTTGGAGTAGCCCATTAAAGCCATGAGCGAAAAATGAAAGAGTTAAGCCTTTAATCACTCTCTGTGATAATATAAGCAAGAGGCTAAAACCGAAGCAAGTGCTGATAGCCCCTGTTCCATTTTGCTCTGTGGAACTGCATACCCATTGAGGGTCAGGTGATCTGTACAGATGGGAGGGTCATCTCACTGTTGAGAGAGTCTGGAACAAAAGGGCTCTGATATTTTTACAGACCCTGAGCTGGTGTGGAAAAGCACTGGGTACTAAATCAGAGTGTGCAAGTGTCTTTAAGGTTTTCCCCTCCTCTCCTGATAAGGAGGCCTAGTCAAGGGCCCCTGAAGAGGACTTCTGTCCAAGACCTCAGATAACAAGACCTAGGAATGAAGGCACAGGAGTTAGGAATACAAATATGTGAAGTGGGTGACTGGTCAGAGGGATCAGAGTCCTTGAGTGCAGCTCCCCTCAGAGGCTGCAGTGCTGCGACTGAAGACCCCAGTCTAGCATGGGCAGGACAGCTTTACCCCACAAAGCCAGGGAAAGCTTTGTAATTGCCTATGATTGGGCCTGAAAAATCACACAAATTTTCTCTTACTCATGCCTCCCCCATTACTCTTCCTATCTAAGGCTACCCAAGTCCAAGGCGAAGTTCACCTCATTTACTTGAAGCCTTGTAGATCAGTCCAGTCCATATTCGATCATTCCTTCCTCTGAAGCCTCATATCGCTTATTTGGGATAATTCTCTTGAGAAGATACTAACAGGTATGATCTCCATGACAGCTCTAACTTATTTACTTTTTATTTCTTGTCTCCTCACCTCAAATGGCAGTACCTTTAGGCAAAGTGTTATTTTTTCCCTTTCACAAGACTGTGATTCTTAACAAAATTATGTGTGTAGTAAATGCTTAATACAATTGTGGGAGAGTAGTCTATGGTGTGTGATTTGAAAGGCACATGTCCTAAAATCTCCCCCCAAAGATTCTTGAGATGACTCTTATTTTAAGAAAGTTGTATCTACTACCTGCAAGGGTACCACAGTATCAGTGATTGGTTTTCCCATTATCCCTTAGCACTCATCTTAAGGAAAGATTTTTTCTGTATGTCAGCAAGGGGTATAAAGGAGAGTAGCATTTATTGAGTGAGCACGATGTGCCAGAAGGATGCAGACACTTTCCAATACTTATTGATTCCCTACAGTAATCCTGAAGCTGGCATTTTCTCCATTTTAAAGAAGAGGATATTGGGACACCAAAAATGATTTAATTTTCCTATGATCCCACAGTTCTTAAGTGACAGAGATTGTATTAAACCCAAGTCCAATTGCATATCAAGTCTATTATAATTTCCAAGAAAATACCTAAAGCATAAGACAATACGAATGCCAGAAAGAGGCATCACAGTGTGATAGGAGATGGATGACTGCCAAAGCCCACCCCATAAAAAAGTTCCTTCTGCAAAATTAAGTTATTAAAGATTATTAGGTTGAAATAAATTAAAGAAAAGCTAAATAAATGGAATTATATCTCATGTTTATGAAATGCAAGACAATATTGTTAAGATGGCAATAATCTTCAAATTGATCTACAGATTCAATGCAATCCCTATCAAAATCCTGGTTGCTTTTTCTGCAGAGATTAACAAGCTGATCTTAAATTTCATATGGAAATGTAAGGGACCCAGAATAGGCAAAACAATCTGTAAAGACTTACTACAAAGCCACAGTAATAAAGATAGTGTACTACTGGCCTAAAGGTAGACATATAAATCAATGTAATCAAATTGAGAATCTATAAATAAACTCATATATCCATGAGCAATTGATTTCTTTTTTTCTATTTCAGAGCTCTTTATTTTGTTCTATTGGTCTACTTGTTCATTTTGCATTGGTACCATGTTGCCTTAATGACAAAAGTACACCTTATCACATTAACAAATTCAAGAAGAAAAATGTATCAATGCGCCAAAAGGCATCTGACAATATCCAGTAGGCATTTTTAATAAAAAAAAAGTTAAGTAGGGACTGAAGGAAACAAGTGAACCACACAATGTCTGTTTACCTCAAACATAGAGCAAACATTATGCTAAGTGATTTCCATTAAGTTGGGAAAAACAACTAGATGCCTGCTATCGCCACTAATCCTAAATCTTATTCTGGAAATTATTTCTATTACAATAAGAATAATAAAATAATCATTATAAATATTCAGGAAAAAATAATATCTATTTGTAGTTGACATAACTGATTGCCTAAAAAATCAAGACTCTAGTAAAAAATAAATTTTAAAGGTTATTGGATAATAAAGATATCTATGATTATGAGCAATTGATTTTTTTAACATCTTTATTGGAGCATAATTGCTTTACAATGGTGTGTTAGTTTCTGCTTTATAACAAAGTGAATCAGCTATACATATACATATAGCCCCATATCTCCTCCCTCTTGTGTCTCCCTCCCACCCTCCCTATCCCACCCCTCTAGGTAGTCACAAAGCACCAAGCTGATCTCCCTGTACTATGCGGCTGCTTCCCACCAGCTATCTATTTTACAATTGGTAGTATATATAATCCATTGAACAATTGATTTTTGACAATGGTGCCAAGATCATCTAATGGGAAAATAATAGTCTTTTCAACAAATGGTGCTGGGACAACTGGATACCCACATGCAAGAGAATGTAGTTGGATATCTACCTTATACCATATTAAAAAAAAATTGAACTCAAAATGGATCAGTGACCTAAATGTAATAGCTAAAACTATACAACTATTAGAAGAAAACCTAAGAATTGGACTTCCCTGGTGGCGCAGTGGTTAAGGATCCGCCGGCCAATGCAGGGGACATGGGTTTGAGCCCTGGTCCGGGAAGATCCCACATGCTGCGGAGCAGCTAAGTCCGTGCGCCACAACTACTGAGCCTGTGCTCTAGAGTCTGCAAGCCACAACTACTGAGCCCACGTGCCACAGCTACTGAAGACCATGCACCTAGAGCCCGTGCTCCACAACAAAAGCAAGCCACCCCAATGAGAAGCCCACACACCACAAGGAAGAGTAGCCCCCACTTACTGCAACTAGAGAAAGCCCTCACGCAGCAACGAAGACCCAACGCAGCCGTAAATAAATAAATTTATATTTTAAAAACCCCTAAGAATAAATCATATGGTCTTGGATCAGGCAACAGTTTCTTAGACATGACATAAGCACAGGCAACAAAAGAAAAAATAAATGAATTGGAGTTCACCAAAATTTTAAAAATTGTGTGTCAAGGGATATCTTCAAAAAAGTGAAAAATAGGGGCTTCCCTGGTGGCACAGTCGTTGAGAGTCCGCCTGCCGATGCAGGGGACACGGTTTCGTGCCCCTGTCCAGGAAGATCCCACATGCCGTGGAGCGGCTAGGCCCATGAGCCATAGCCACTGAGCCTGCGCGTCCGGAGCCTGTGCTCCACAACAGGAGAGGCCAGAACAGTGAGAGGCCCGCGTACTGCAAATAAATAAATAAATAAATAAATAAAGTGAAAAATAACCCACAGAATGGGATGAAATGTTTGCAATTTATACATCTCATAAGAGACTTATTTTCAGAATATAAGAACTCATAAAATGACAAATACTAAAAACTAAAAATTGGTCAAAGGGTCTTAAACATTTCTCCAGAGAAGAAACACAAATGTCCTATAAGCACAGGGAAAGATGCTCAATATTATTATTCATCCTGGAAATGCAAATCAAAATCATAATGAGGTACCACTTCACACCCATCAGGATACCTATAATTAAAAAGACAAGTAATAGCAAGTGTTGGCAAAGATGTGGAGAAACTGGAAACCTCAAGCACTGATCATGGGAATGTAAAATGGTGTAGCTGCTTTGGGAAACATTCTGACAATTCCTCAAAAGGGTAAACATATGGGAATCATAGGGCCCAGGAATTCTAGTCCTAGGTATATATCCAGGTGTAATGAAAACATATGTCCACACAAATACTTGTATATGAGTGTTCATAGCAGCACAATTCATAAAAGCCTAAAAGTGGAAATAACCCAAATGTCTATCACATGATGAATGATAAATAAAACTTAATATATCTATACAATTAAATATTATTAGGCAATAACATGGAATATGTACTGATATATGCTTCAACACAGATAAACCTTTCAACACATCACTCTAAATGAAATAAGCAGATACAGAAGGCCATGTATTGTATGGCCCCACTTTCATGAAATGTTTAGAATAGGCAAATTTATAGAAACAGAAAGTAGGTTAGTGGTTTTCAGGGTCTGAAAGTGGAAGGGGAGAATGGGGATTGACAGCTTAATGAGTACAGAGTTTGTCTTTGGGGTGATGCAAAAGTTCTAAAACTGGATAATGATGATGGTTGCACAACACTATGAATATACTAAAACCCATTGAATTCTCTATGTTATATTGGTGATTTTTATGACATGAATTATTCTTCAATAAAACTGTTAAAAGGGCTTCCCTGGTGGCGCAGTGGTTGAGAGTCCGCCTGCCGATGCAGGGGACACGGGTTCGTGCCCCGGTGCGGGAAGATCCCACATGCCGCGGAGCGGCTGGGCCCGTGAGCCATGGCCGCTGAGCCTGCGCGTCCGGAGCCTGTGCTCCGCAACGGGAGAGGCCACAACAGTGAGAGGCCCGCATACCGCAAAAAAAAAAAAAAAAAAAAAAAAAAAACTGTTAAAAATTAAGTTGCTTGCATTGGTCTTACTTCTATAAGGGGATAGCAATTTTCTGGATTTTTTTTAACCTTTCAGTTTTTGCCTTTTCCCCCAGTTTAGCCCAATTTCACTTGTACATTTTATAATTCCATATTTGCTTCTTGTTCGTAATGCAGTCTAAAATGAAAGAGGTCAGTTTCTCCAACTGTACTCGTTCTGAGGGAAGACGTGGGTCACTGATTGACAGGCATCTGTGTGCCTATCTAAATGAGCTTAGTCATTCCCATTTCCCTTACACATAGATGGCATAGTTTTGAAAGGCAGGATAACATCCTAGCTACCACACTTCTAATCTAAAATAAGATAGCTATAATTCTTTAAACCAAGTGACACAGCTAGATTTTCTACTCACTGAAAGCTACTTAAGTATATTACTTATATTGCAATCAGAAAGAACATTTCATCATTTTGGCAAACATTTTTTATAGTGTGTTACTTTTCTCCTGAAATGCAATGACGATGCTCAGTACCTTCTTTACTGTTTTGGAGAAGTCCCATGTATGCAGTGAAATGTAATTAATTATACTGACTAGCAACCAACAAAAGAATATAAAAATTTGCATATCTAAAACTCAAAAATATCTGTAAACTGCACCTCTCTCTGACTCTTAACTTTATATAATAAGTTTAGAATGGATAAAAAAGAGGATTTGACACTTAACACTTAATTTTTAAATTTTTTAATAGAATTTTAAATGTTACTTTCCATTTACAGTTATTACAAAATATTGGCTATATTCCCCATGTTGTACAATACATCCTTGTAGCCTACCTTACTCCCAATACTTTGTACCTCCCAGTCTCCCACCCCTATTCTGCCCCTCCCCCCTTCCCTCTTCCCACTGGTAAACACTAGTTTGTTCCCTATATCTGTGATTTAGCTTCTTTTTTGTTATACTCACTAGTTTGTTGTAGTTTTAAGATTCCACATATAAGTGATATTATACAGTATTTGTCTTTCTCTGTCTGACTTATTTCACTTAGCATAATGCTCTCCAAGTCCATCCATGTTGCTGAAAATGGCAAAATTCCATGCTTTTTTATGGCTGAGTAGTATTCCAGTGTGTTTGTGTGTGTGTGTGTATGTATGCCACATCTTCTTTATTCATCTGTTGATGTACACTTAGGTTGCTTCCATATCTTGGCAATTATAAATAATGCTGTTATGAACATTCAGGCGCATGTATCTTTTCAAATTAGTGTTTTGTTTTGTTTTGTTTTGTTTGGATATATACCAAGGAGTGTAATTCCTGGGTCATATGGTAGTTCTATTTTTAGTTTTTTGAGAAACCTCCATACCGTTTTCCACAGTGGTTGTACCAATTTACATTTCCTCCAACAGAGTACGAGGGCTCCTGTTTCTCCATATCCTTGCCAACATTTGTTATTTGTGTTTTTTTTGGTGATAGCCATTCTGACAGGTGTGAGGTGATACTCATTACATGAGGCCAGCATTACCCTGATACCAGAACCAGACAAAGTTATCACACAAAAAAAGAAAATCACAGGCTAATATCACTGATGAACATGGATGCAAAAATCCTCAAAAAATACTAGCAAACTGAATCCAACAATGCATTAAGAGGATCATACACCATGATCAAGTGGAATTTAACCCAGGAATGCAAGGATTTTTCCATATTCACACATCAATCAATGTGATACACCACATTAACAAATTGAAGAATAGGAACCATATGATCATCTCAACAGATGCAAAAAAAGCTTTTGATAAAATTCAACATTCAACATCCATTTATGATAAAAACTCTCCAGAAAGTGGGCATAGAGGAACCTCAACATAATAAAGGCCATATATGACAAACCCACAGTTAACATCATACTCAACTCAGTGAAAAAGCTGAAAGCATTTCCTCTGCGATCAGGAACAAGACAAGGATGCCCACTCTCGCCACTTTTATTCAACATAGTTTTAGAAGTCCTAGCCACAGCAATCAGAGAAGAAAAAGAAATAAAAGGAATCCAAATTGGAAAGGAAGAAGTAGAACTGTCACTGTTTGCAGATGACATGATACTATACATGGAAAATCCTAAAGATAACACTTTAAACTTGTATTATCTGGGTATTATTTCTTCTTATTTTACTAGTACTTTTTAAAAAAATAATTAATTAATTAATTTAAAATTTTGGCTGTGTTGGGTCTTCGTTGCTGTGCACAGGCTTTCTCTAGTTGTGGAGAGCAGGGGCTACTCTTCATTGCAGTGCACGGGCTTCTCATTGCAGTGGCTTCTCCTATTGCAGAGCATGGGCTCTAGGCACGTGGGCTTCAGTAGCTGTGGCACGCGGGCTCAGTAGTTGTGGCGCACGGGCTTTGTTGCTCTGTGGCATGTGGGATCTTCCTGAACCAGGACTCGAACCCAAGTCCCCTGCATTGGCAGGCAGATTCTTAAACACTGTGCCACCAGGGAAGTCCCCTGGATGAAATAATTTAAAGAAGAAATACCCAAAGGTTAAAACCCAAACCATATGCCCTTCATTTATTCCAACTGTATACTGTCAGAGAGCCAGCTGCTGTCTCTCTGCCCTCTAGTGGTCCCGTATTGTAGTTCAAGCACCTGCATTACATAGAAGCAGAGCCAGAATAACCATTTCCTACAAGGACCCTGTTATTGACTACATTGGTCGTGGTCAGTGAGAATTCACTAATAGCAGCCAACACCATCATTGATATGACCAATTTACATATGATTTTATGCAGTGGGGGATGGAGTTCATGCATTCATCCAACATTTATTTATTGTGCTTATTTTGTGCTTGGCACTTATGAAAATATTGCAGATACAATCACAAATAATGCATAGTTTATACCCTCATGGAGTTTCAATTCTGGTGAATAACATAACTTCCACTCATTTACCATCTATTTTTATGCCAAAATTTATCTTAGGCACTTTACATACATAATTTCATTAAATCTTTACAACATCGAAGGGAAGATATTATTCCCTGCCCATTAAAAAACAAATAAACTGAGGCATAGAGAGATTAAATTAACGAACCGGAGAGATGTGATGTGAACCCAAATAGTTTGGCTCCACAGATCACAAATTTTCACACAGAATCAATCTTAAAAGGCCATATAGAAACCTATATCTAAAATGTCTACTTTGACCTTTTGATTAAGCAGTGACTCATGGCATTTCTAAAAATGTTTGCATTTCTGTCCACAAACATATATACTAGTTTTGTTGTTTGCATTGAAATTTAGCAATCAAAATAGAGAAGACATTCATTTTCTTCCTTTTTCTCTTATCCCATGCCACAAACACCAAGAAGTGATTGGTAATTTTTATTTTTGCTGAGGCTAAATATTTGCCACTGATCTAATGCAAATCTTATGTTCAATGTATTAAGAGCCTGGACGCTCTAAGATAAAAATTGAGGGAAACAAGAGAAACGAATAGATTATCACTGAGATTATAGTCTTTCCATCTTCCTAAGCATTGGGATATTCTGCATGCATTTCCTCCTCATTTTTGAAAACCAACTTTTTGTTCTTCTAAAGCTTAAATTTCCCATCTCCTCTGAAATGAAGTTTTTATGGAAGAATCTCAGTCATACTAAATATAGCACTATGAAAGGGCCATCATTTGCACTTCATCAGTTAGTTATTTTTAAGATTGGTTACTTATTTGTTATCCAGTATGCCTCCCATTTTTCTTCACATTAATGAGCTGAGACATTACCATGTAGGTTTTTCATTTATTGGTTGATTTTGAACAGTGTGCAGGAAAGAGGGAAAAAAAGAAAAGACAAAGAATGAGTTTTAACCAGCTCTTCTCTCTCTTCATAAACCTGATTAAACTGCTGATGTTGGAATAAAAGGACAGAAAAAGTCTCCAGGAAACCCAGTTAGCAGTTAAGCAAGATCATTGCTTATTTTCCATAAGAATGTTCTGAGACCTCCTATTCTAGCACATGAAAGAACCCCTTTGGCTTTCCTCTCTTTGATCAGGTCTAGGAGTTTTATAACTCTATAGCAACGCAACCACACTTCAGCTTCTTTCCACCAGGCTTACCCCTTCTTCCTTGGCCAATTTTCTTCACTTTTATAGGTCAGTACTTAACCCATCAAAAAGAACTATTACAACTCTTAGCCTTTTAATAAAGAGGGGATAGGTGTTTCATGTGCTTCCTCTCAATCCCTTCTGTGTCACCATACATTTGGAGAAGCCAAGTATAGTATCCTCAATTGTGGATTAATCATAAAATGTACAGTATATTGAATGAATGGCTTTATTATTTTTCTAACATAGAAAAAGGAGCAATAAAATTGTATTTCATTTTTTCTACTAATGTAATTTCATATTTATAAGGTTTAATCAAAACACCTATTTAAAACTTAATTTATATTTGTGTCTAAAATGCTATATATGAAAACATTTATATTGTGTTACTCGATGTAGCCAGAATTAAGGAGACTAACTTTGTAGATGCTAAAGTAAAACACAGGAAGATTTTTGAATGACACACAAATTTGAGCATGGGCTCAATCAAATGAATGGATCATTTATGACAGATCAGTGAGAAAGGTATCAACACTTCCCTATTTGCATTTCCCAGATATTTTACTAAATATTCCAACAAGTTAGGCATTATGTTAATGATCTATTTACTTGTTTGCCTCCCTCACTAGACAGTACTTTTCTTTCCTTTTCTTTTTTTTTAATTGGGATATAGTTGTCTTATAATGTTGTGTTAGTTTCTACTGTACAGTGAAGTGGAGTTCTCAGTGCTATAAGCAGGTTCTCATTAGTTATCTATTTTATACATATTAATTAGTGTATATATGTCATTCCCAATCTCCCAATTCATCCCACCCCCCCTTCCCCCGTTTGGTGTCCATAAGTTTGTTCTCTACATCTGTGTCTCTATTTTTGCCTTGCAAACAGGTTCATCTGTACCATTTTTCTAGATTACATATATATGTGTTAATATACAATATTTGTTTTTCTGACTTACTTCACTCTGTATTACAGTCTCTAGGTCCATCCACATCTCTACAAATGACCCAACTTCGTTCTTTTTTATGGTTGAGTAATATTCCATTGTATATATGTACCATATCTTCTTTATCCATTCATCTGTTGATGGGCATTTAGGTTGCTTCCATGTCTTGGCTATTGTAAATAGTGCTGCTATGAACATTGGGGTGCATGGGTCTTTTTGAGTTATGATTTTCTCTGGGTATATGCCAATTAGTGGGATTGTTGGGTCATATGATAATTCTATTTTTAGGTTTTTAAGGAACCTCCATACTGTTCTCCATAGTGGCTGTATCAATTTATATTCCCACCAACAGTGCAAGAGGGTTCCCTTTTCTGCATATTCTCTCCAGCATTTATTGTTTGTAGATTTTTTGATAATGGCCATTCTGACCAGTGTGAGGTGATACCTCATTGTAGTTTTGATTTGCATTACTCTAATAATTAGTGATGTTGAGCAACTTTTCATGTTCCTCTTGGCCATCTGTATGTCTTCTTTGGAGAAATGTCTATTTAGGTCTTCCATCCATTTTTGGATGGGTTTTTTTTTTTTTGGTATTGAGCTGCATGAGCTCTTTTTATATATTGGAGATTAATCCTTTGTCAGTTGATTCATTTGCAAATATTTTCTCCCATTCTGAGGGTTGTCTTTTTGTCTTTTTATGGTTTCCTTGGCTGTGCAGAAGCTTTTAAGTTTCACTAGGTCCCATTTGCTTATTTTTGTTTTTATTTCCATTTCTCTAGGAGGTGGGTCAAAAAAGATCTTGCTGAGATTTATGTCAAAGAGTGTTCTTCCTATGTTTTCCTCTAAGGGTTTTATAGTGTCCAGTCTTACATTTAAGTCTTTAATCCATTTTGAATTTTTTTGTGTGTGTGGTGTTAAAGTGTTCTAATTTCATTTTTTTTACATGTGGCTGTCCAGTTTTCCCAGCACCATTTACTGAAGAGACTGTCTTTCCTCCATTATATATTCTTACCTCCTTTGTCATAGATTAGTTGACCATAGGTGTGTGGGTTTATCTTGGGGTTTCTATCCTGTTCCATTGATCTAAAAGACCCCGAATAGCCAAAGCGATCTTGAGAAAAAAAAAAATGGAGCTGGAGGAATCAGGCTCCCTGACTTCAGACTATACTACAAAGCTATAGTAATTAAGACAGTATGGTACTGGCACACAGACAGTAATTTTCTTGTAGGACTGCATTTAATCTCTGTATCCACAGTACACAGTATAGTGTGTGTGTGTGCATGTGTGTGTATTACATAGTAAAGGTTCAATAAATATTACTTGTATGAAAAACTAGAAAGTTCATTAATGTGAAGGCAAATGGGAGGCATAATGAAAAACAAGTAACCAATCTTAAAAATAACTGCTAATTGTTGAAGTATTAAACAGCAGCACAAATGATGCTATACTTACTTTAACAACACTGTCTCCTTACCATCAACTCACTAATTCTGGCTTTTTAAATGTAATTATATAAATTATATATAATTATATAAGTATTCAGTATATTAGAAGTAGGCCACTTAAAGACCCAGAATTATACCCCATGTCTCTGGCCAAAGGCCTGATTATTGCAAGCAACCACCAGTAGGAAAGGAGTTGACTAAAAAATAATATGGTTTCCAAACATGATGGAGTAACTGGTACCAGATAAACCTCCTCACCATAAGAACCATAAAACTGGATAAAATACATAAAGCAACAATTTTCAGACTTTGGACAACAGATGGCTCTCTGCCCAAGGACAATTTCCCAAACATGGTGCAGAGGACTGGAATCCAAGCACAGTGGTCTCACTGAAATGAAAAGGAGGAAATGAGAGTTCAAGGAATCAGAAATGGCTAGAACCTGCAGGGCAGGGCACTTGAAGAGAAAGGAGCTGCAAAGGGGGGGTTGCCCAGGAGTCTGAGTCAGAAGTACCCCATGAGTTCTAGACTGACCTGTGCAAGTGCTGGTTGAGAGTGCACGATGCTCACTAGAGAACAGCTACTATGAGGTTGAGAAGAGAACAGAGATACTAGAGGTTGGTTGGCATTGGGGAACATTGGAAGTCTGACCTAGCCAGAGTAGAGGCAGACCTCAGAGATACTACACGTTTGGTTCCAGATCACCACAATAAAATGAATATCACAATAAAGCAAGTCACATGAATTATTTGGTCTCCCAGTGCATATAAAAGTTATGTTTACACTATACTGTAGTCTATTAAGTGTGTGATAGTATTATGTCTAGAAAACAATGTACATACCTTAATTAAAAATAGTTTATTGCTAAAAATGTTAATCATTATCTGACAATGCAGAGTTACCACAAATCTTCAATTTGTAAAAAAAAACGTTATCTGCGAAGTGCAACAAAATGAGGCATGCCTGTATAAAGTTCTCATTAAAAATTCAATAACATCCTAAAAAAAGAAGAAAAAAAGGAATTCCCTGGTAGTCCAGTGGTTAAGACTCAGAGCTTTCACTGCTTCAGGACCAGGTTCAATCCCCGGTCGGCGAACTAAGATGCCACAAGCCACGCGGCAGGGCCAAAAAAAAAAAAAACAAGAAAGAAAAATCAATAACATCCTGAGGTGTCACCAGAAAGTGTGTGCCTTAAGATTAAGAACTACGCTATAGCTGACTCTAGATCTACCCTAACAAAGACTAAAACCAAACCCTGACAAAATTTGGAGGGGATACAAAGTTTGAAATTTGAGTCCACCAAATAAGAGGAGCTTGAAAAACACTGTGGAATTTCCATACATTTTAACTACCAAAGTACAAACTTAAGCTGACACAAGTTTAAGATGATGGGCCAATAATTTAAAAGATCAACACTCTCCAGACAAAGATACAAGAATCTAAAGTATTTAAATTGTGTCATCAACTGTATCCATAAAGAGAATTAAAACAAATTAGTAGACATGCAAATAAACAGGAAAGTGTGACTCACAGTAAAGAACAAAACGTCTATAGCAACTGACCCACTGATGGTCCAGACTTCACATTCAGCAGATAAAGACTTTAAAGCAGCCATTATAAAAATGTTCAAAGAACCAAAAGAAGATGTCCTTAAAGAATTAAAGTAAAGCCTGGCCTTAATGACTGAAGGAGAAAGAACCTTAGCAGATAAAGTGAAAGTATAAAAATGGAATTTTTAGAAATGAAAAGTACAATAATTGGAAGGAATAATTTACTAAATGGGCTTAATATCAGATTGTAGATGGCAGCTGGCAGAATAATGAGTCAGCGATCTTGAAGACAAAACAATAGATGTTATCCAATCTGAAAGATGGAGGGAAAAAATTGACAAAAATGAAAAAAGCCTCACAGGCTTGTGGAATACTGAGAGATACACTGTAGTTACAACTAGAATCCCAGGAATAGAAGAGAGTAGTAATAGAGCAGAAAGAATATAAAAGTAATGGTCAAAAACGTCCCAAATAAGATAGAAAAAATTAACTTATGGACCCCAAAATCTCAAAAAGCCCCAAGCAAAGCCACAAAAAATAAATCAAAATTGGTTACATCATAATCAAATTACCGAGCCAAAAATAGAGAAAATCTTGAGGACAGCTATAACAGGGAGTGCAACTGCACATCATGAACAATGGTAAGAATGCCTACTGGCTTCTCATCAAAAATAGTGTAGACTAGGGCTTCCCTGGTGGCGCAGTGGTTGAGAGTCCGCCTGCCAATGCAGGGGACATGGGTTCATGCCCTGGTCTGGGAGGATCCCACATGCCGCGGAGCGGCTGGGCCCGTGAGCCATGGCCGCTGAGCCTGCGTGTCTGGAGCCTGTGCTCCACAACGGGAGAGGCCACAACAGTGAGAGGCCTGCGTACCACAAAAAAAAAAAGAAAAAAAGAAAAAATTGTAGACTAGAAGATTGTGAAACAGCATTTTTAAAGTATTTAAAAGGAAAAAAAAACTTGTCAACCTGTCTATATCCAACAAAAATATTGTTTAAGAATGAGGGTAAAATAAAGACATTTTCAGATGAATAAAAACTAATATTATTTGTCATCAGCTGACTTGTAATACAAGAAATGCTAAATGATTCTTATCAAGCTGAAGGGAAATGATACCAGATGGAAAACAGCATCTAAAAAAAGAAAGAAGAATATCAGAAATTACAGATATGAAATAATAGGTTTTACTTTTCTTATCAAATACAATTAAAACACAACTGACTGATTAAAGTAAAAGTAATAATACCATAAGATGAGGTTCATAATGTGTGTAGAAGTAATAAATATGCCACCAGTAGCAGAAGTGGTAAGAGGTGAGTAAATGGGATTAAGTTGTTGTGAGATTATTATACTTGTGAAGTGTGCAGAGGGAAGTGGCAGGTGTTAGTGAGAAGTGTGAAGTAGGAATGTGAAGGGCCAGCACTTTCAAACTATTACAATAGCCTCACAGTTGTATCCATTTTTTAACTTCACCCATCCTTTGCATCTACCTTTTACATTCCTGCCACAAGGACCAGCTTCAAACCATGTGATTAGTGCAGTTGCAGAGGGCTCCATGTTCAGAAATGCTCCGCAGTTGCTGTCTTAAATTTCAAAAGTGATTTTATCTTAAAAATTGTGTTTTGTAAATTAAGTCAGATGAGACATTGGAGCTTGCACCAGAGGCTTGGAGTCTTGGCTTGCATGAGGTCTCATATCCTGCCACTTCCCAGGACCGGTTCTTAGCCACCTGCTCTCCCACCCTCTGGCACCCTAGGCCCTGCTAGGTCTGTCCTCTCTGCCTGGGCCCTGCTGTCCTCTGCTCTGAGCAGGAACCTGGGCGCAAGTATGGGGAGAGTTGGAGTTGGCTGTGCATGCCCCAGGGCATCTCGGGATGGGGCTTGGTGGTAGCCATGCCCACTCCAGGCTAGCAGCACAATGGCATATCTAGTGCGTGGCCAGCCTGGGTCTGCATCTTGGTTGCGGGAAGCCACTTGCCCACTCACCCCCAATCCAAGTACCAAGCACAGCCCAAGGCAGAGGTTTAAAGATCTTTAAGAGTCACTTGTCTGCCATGGGTTGGTAAGATGCCTAAGTGGACTTCTCCAGAACACTCCCCCATCTAGGGTGCAGTGCATAGGTCCAGTGGCTGGTGGGAGGGTCCATCCGGCAGCAGTCAGGCCTGAGTGAGTGTGTGAGCATGTCCCATGTCGTGGGGCGAGGCCTCTGGGCACCTGTGAGGACATGCCCTCCCCTTGTTGGTGCCCAGGAGTGCTCCTTCAGCTAGTTCCAGTTCTGGGTGCATTCTCTCTTTCTCCTTCCAGACTGCCTGGAGCTGGCTTGTGTTTTTCTCTGATACCTGAATTTAAAACTTAGCATCAACAACTCAACCACAAGGTTGAGGATGAGAGGAAACTCATAAACAAATGATTACCCCGCCACCTAAATCAGAAAGAACCCAGGGTTTGGTGTAAAAAATAAGAAATGACCGAATTATCTTTTCCAGGATCAATTCCCAAAAGACTAATTTCCATACTACTGAAACACCTAATCATCTCTGTCATCTATGTGTACATTTTTTCCGGTGAAATTTTCATTATGTTTAGCTTTGTCCAACCACTCCCTGGCATATGTTATATTCTCTCATTCCTCATTCTAATAGCGAAAGCAAAATAGAGCTATGAAGACGGATATGCAAAACATGTGATAAAATATGCCCATGACTCAAGAAATGGCACTTCCTATATCACCTCATTGAGGAACCTCCCTGATCTCCCCAGTCAGACAAAACTCACTCAGTACTTCTATTACATGTACTCAACCTGTACTTCTGTTATGGTGTTTCACAATAAGTCCAAATGTTGGACTTCTATGCATGACTTATCTCAACAACTAAACTACCAGCAGGCACCGAGTGTAAATCACTTGAGCATTCCTCTTTACATGTCCTCAGTCACCTTAACACATCACCTTTCAATAGATATAACTGTCTTCTGAACGTTACTACACATTAGTCGTCAAGATAACACAAATTAAACAAGAGGAAGATACTGTTTTTCACTCATTCGATTGTCAAAAAAACATAATGATAGCATCTTTTCTTGGTGAGGAGGCAGAATAAAGAACACTGATGAATTGCTGTTCAACTATAAATTACTAGTCTTCTAGAAACAATTTTGTAATACCTATTAAAGTTAAAAATTCACATACCCTTTAACCTGATGATTCCATTTCAGGAAATCTATCTCATAGAAATAAAGCCACCATACTCATATAGATATATTTATTGTAGAAATTATTCGGTGTAAAAAAACTGATGTGATATATTGTAAAAGTGATCAAATCCTTCCATTAAGAGGTAGATTCTATTTCTCTATTCCTTTAATCTGGATTGACCATGCGACTTGTTTGGCCAATAAGACATTAGCCATTATGATACAAACAGGCTTCAAAAGTGCCTGTGCGTTGAAACTTGATTGTTTGCTTTCTTGGAAGCTTAAGCCTGCCACGTGAATTAACCTAGCCAGAATGCTGGTGACAAGAGACGTGTGCACTTGTCAGTCCCGTCACTGTGGCCAACAGCTTGCCAACTGTCAGCGATATGATTGAGGCCATCCTGAACATCCAACCTTCTTTAATGTGCCAGTACATCATAGAAATAAGAGTGAGTTCAGCAGAGATGAGCTGAGTTGACCCAGATGAGGAAAACTTCCCAGTCAATCCATAGCATCATAGGAATTAGTAAATGATTGCTGTTTAAGCCACTAAATTTGGGAGAGTCGTTAGTAACACAGCAAGAGTTAACTGATCTATTTTTTAAAAAAGCTAACATATAACTGGCAACAATATGAGCCCATTAGTAGGGGAACACTTGAATAAATGGTGGCATATTATGAGACATTATGCGGCTACTAAGAAAAATAAGTTAGATATGCATCTGTTAGTCATCTTTTGTTTCTGTTTCCAACTAGATTCTGAGCTCTTGGAGGACAGGAAGCTTGTCTCTCTCTACCTTCACTGATTTCCTCCACAGCACAGTGGGAGCTCAAGTATTTGCTGATTGGTTTGATTGCTCATTGGCTCCATTTTTTTTTTTTTTTTACTTCTCCTTGAATTGCCATGTGGCTGAAAGGGCTAGGGAGCTCTGTAGGGCCTCTTTTATAAGGGCACTAATCTCATTATTGAGAGCTCCATCCTCATAACCTAATCACCTCCCAAGTGTCCCACCTAGTAATACCATCACCTTTGGGGGGTTAGGATTTCAACATAAGAATTTGGGGTGGATACAAATATTCAGACCATAGCAGGTGCCTTCCACTTCTCCTTGAAGACATAAATCAACCACTGGAGTTAGTGGTGGCTCACTGCAGCCAATAGACCAAGGGTTGACAAACGGACTGTTGGGCAGATCTGGCCCACTGGCTTTTTTTTTTTTTTTACATCTTTATTGGAGTATAATTGCTTAACAATGGTGTGTTAGTTTTTGCTTTATAACAAAATGAATCAGTTATACATATACATATGTTCCCATATCCCCTCCCTCTTGTGTCTCCCTCCCACCCTCCCTATCCCACTCCTCCAGGCAGTCACAAAGCACTGAGCTGATCTCCCTGTGCTATGCGGTTGCTTCCCACTAGCTATCTACCTTACGTTTGGTAGTGTATATATGTCCATGCCTCTCTTTTGCTCTGTCACAGCTTACCCTTCCCCCTCCCCATATCCTCAAGTCCATTCTCTAGTAGGTCTGTGTCTTTATTCCTGTCTTACCCCTATGTTCTTCATGACATTTTTTTCTTAAGTTCCATATATATGTGTCAGCATACAGTATTTGTCTTTCTCTTTCTGACTTACTTCACTCTGTATGACAGACTCAAGGTCCATCCACCTCATTACAAAGAGCTCAATTTCATTTCTTTTTATGGCTGAATAATATTCCATTGTATATATGTGCCACATCTTCTTTATCCATTCATCCAATGATGGACTCTTAGGTTGTTTCCATCTCCGGGCTATTGTAAATAGGGCTGCTATGAACATTTTGCTACATGACTCTTTTTGAATAATGGTTTTCTCACGGTATATGCCCAGTAGTGGGATTGCTGGGTCATATGGCAGTTCTATTTGCAGTTTTTTAAGGAACCCCCATACTGTTGTCTATAGTGGCTGTACCAATTCACATTCCCACAAGCAGTGCAAGAGTGTTCCCTTTTTTCCACACCCTCTCCAGCATTCATTGTTTCTAGATTTTTTGATGATGGCCATTCTGACTGGTGTGAGATGATATCTCATTGTAGTTTTGATTTGCATTTCTCTAATGAGTAAAGATGTTGAGCATCCTTTCATGTGTTTGTTGGCAGTCTGTATATCTTCTGTGGAGAAATGTCTATTTAGGTCTTCCGCCCGTTTTTGGATTGGGTTGTTTGTTTTTTTGTTATTGAGCTGCATGAGCTGCTTATAAATTTTGCAGATTAATCCTTTGTCAGTTGCTTCATTTGCAAATATTTTCTCCCATTCTGAGGGTTGTCTTTTGGTCTTGTTTATGGTTTCCTTTGCTGTGCAAAAGCTTTTAAGTTTCATTAGGTCCCATATGTTTATTTTTGTCTTTATTTCCATTTCTTTAGGAGGTGGGTCCAAAAGGATCTTGCTGTGATTTATGTCATAGAGTGTTCTGCCTATGTTTTCCTCTAAGAGTTTGATAGTGTCTGGCCTTACATTTAGGTCTTTAATCCATTTTGAGCTTATTTTTGTGTATGGTGTTAGGGAGTGATCTAATCTCATACTTTTACATGTCCCTGTCCAGTTTTCCCAGCACCACTTATTGAAGAGACATTCCTTTCTCCACCGTACATTCCTACCTCCTTTGTCAAAGATAAGGTGACCATATGTGCATGGGTTTATCTCTGGGCTTTCTATCCTGTTCCATTGATCTATCTTTCTGTTTTTGTGCCAGTACCATACTGTCTTGATTACTGTAGCTTTGTAGTATAGTCTGAAGTCAGGGAGCCTGATTCCTCCAGCTTCGTTTTTCGTTCTCAAGATTGCTTTGGCTATTCAGGGTCTTTTGTGTTTCCATACAAATTGTGAAATTTTTTGTTCTAGTTCTGTGAAAATTGCCAGTGGTAGTTTGATAGGGATGGCATTGAATCTGTAGATTGCTTTGGGTAGTAGAGTCATTTTCACAGTGTTGATTCTTCCAATCCAAGAACATGGTATATCTCTCCATCTATTTGTATCATCTTTAATTTCTTTCATCAGGGTCTTATAATTTTCTGCATACAGTTATTTTGTCTCCTTAGCTAGGTTTATTCCTAGATATTTTATTCGTTTTCTTGCAATGGTAAATGGGAGTGTTTTCTTGATTTCACTTTCAGATTTTTCATTATTCGTGTATAGGAATGCCAGAGATTTCTGTGCATTAATTTTGTATCCTGCTACTTTACCAAATTCACTGATTAGCTCTAGTAGTTTTCTGGTAGCATCTTTAGGGTTCCCTATGTATAGTATCATGTCATCTGCAAACAGTGACAGCTTTACTTCTTCTTTTCCGATTTGGATTCCTTTTATTTCCTTTTCTTCTCTGATTGCTGCGGCTAAAACTTCCAAAACTATGTTGAATAAGAGTGGTGAGAGTGGGCAACCTTGTCTTGTTCCTGATCTTAGTGGAAATGGTTTCAGTTTTTCACTGTTGAGGACGATGCTGGCTGTGGGTTTGTCATATATGGCCTTTATTATGTTGAGGAAAGTTCCCTCTATGCCTACTTTCTGCAGGGTTTTTATCATAAATGGGTGTTGAATTTTGTCGAAAGCTTTCTCTGCATCTATTGAGATGATCATATGTTTTTTCTCCTTCAATTTGTTAATATGGTGTATCATGTTGATTGATTTGCATATATTGAAGAATCCTTGCATTCCTGAATAAACCCCACTTGATCATGGTGTATGATCCTTTTAATGTGCTGTTGGATTCTGTTTGCTAGTATTTTGTTGAGGATTTTTGCATCTATGTTCTTCAGTGATATTGGCCTGTAGTTTTCTTTCTTTGTGACATCCTTGTGTGGTTTTGGTATCAAGGTGATGGTGGCCTCGTAGAATGAGTTTGGGAGTGTTCCTTCCTCTGCTATATTTTGGAAGAGTTTGAGAAGGATAGGTGTTAGCTCTTCCCTAAATGCTTGATTGAATTCGCCTGTGAAGCCATCTGGTCCTGGGCTTTTGTTTGTTGGAAGGTTTTTTTTTTATCACATTTTCAATTTCAGTGCTTGTGATTGGTCTGTTCATATTTTCTATTTCTTCCTGATTCAGTCTTGGCAGGCTGTGCATTTCTAAGAATTTGTCCATTTCTTCCAGGTTGTCCATTTTATTGGCATAGAGTTGCTTGTAGTAACCTCTCATGATCTTTTGTATTTCTGCAGTGTCAGTTGTTACTTCTCCTTTTTCATTTCGAATTCTATTGATTTGAGTCTTCTCCCTTTTTTTCTTGATGAGTCTGGCTAATGGTCTATCAATTTTGTTTATCTTCTCAAAGAACCAGCTTTTAGTTTTATTGATCTTTGATATCCTTTCCTTCATTTCTTTTTCATTTATTTCTGATCTGATTTTTATGATTTCTTTCCTTCTGCTAACTTTGGGGTGTTTTTGTTCTTCTTTCTCTAATTGCTTTAGGTGCAATGTTAGGTTGTTTATTCGAGATGTTTCCTGTTTCCTAAGGTGGAATTGTATTGCTATAAACTTCCCTCTTAGAACTGCTTTTGCTGCACCCCATAGGTTTTGGGTCGTGTCTCCATTGTCATTTGTCTCTAGGTATTTTTTTATTTCCTCTTTGATTTCTTCAGTGATCACTTTGTTATTAAGTAGTATATTGTTTAGCCTCCATGTGTTTGTATTTTTTACAGATCTTTTCCTGTAATTGATATCTAGTCTCATAGCATTGTGGTTGGAAAAGATACTTGATATGATTTCAATTTTCTTAAATTTACCAAGGCTTGATTTGTGACCCAAGATATGATCTATCCTGGAGAATGTTCCATGAGCACTTGAGAAAAATGTGTATTCTGTTGTTTTTGGATGGAATGTCCTATAAATATCAATTAAGTCCATCTTGTTTAATGTATCATTTAAAGCTTGTGTTTCTTTATTTATTTTCATTTTGGATGATCTGTCCATTGGTGAAAGTGGGGTGTTAAAGTCCCCTACTATGAATGTGTTACTGTCGATTTCCCCTTTTATGGCTGTTAGCATTTGCCTTATATATTGATGTGTTCCTATGTTGGGTGCATAAAAATTTACAATTGTTATATCTTCTTCTTGGATCGATCCCTTGATCATTATGTAGTGTCCTTCTTTGTCTCTTCTAGTAGTCTTTATTTTAAAATCTATTTTATCTGATATGAGAATTGTTACTCCAGTTTTCTTTTGGTTTCCATTTGCATGTACTGTCTTTTTCCATCCCTTTACTTTCAGTCTCTATGTGTCTCTAGGTCTGAAGTGGGTCTCTTGTAGACAGCATATATATGGGTCTTGTTTTTATATCCATTCAGCCAATCTGTGTCTTTTGGTGGGAGCATTTAGTCCATTTACATTTAAGGTAATTATCAATATGTATGTTCCTATTCCCATTTTCTTAATTGTTTTGGGTTCGTTATTGTAGGTCTTTTCCTTCTGTTGTGTTTCTTGCCTAGAGAAGTTCCTTCAGTATTTGTTGTAAAGCTGGTTTGGTGGTGCTGAACTCTCTCAGCTTTTGCTTGTCTGTAAACGTTTTAATTTCTCCATCAAATCTGAATGAGATCCTTGCTGGGTAGAGTCATCTTGGTTGCAGGTTTTTCTCCTTCATCACTTTAAATATGTCCTGCCAGTCCCTTCTGGCTTGCAGAGTTTCTGCTGAAAGATCAGCTGTTAACCTTATGGGGATTCCCTTGTGTGTTATTTGTTGTTTTTCCCTTGCTGCTTTTAATATGTTTTCTCTGTATTTAATTTTTGACAGTTTGATTAATGTGTGTCTTGGCATAGTTCTCCTTGGATTTATCTTGTATGGGCCTCTGTGCCTTTTGGACTTGACTGACTATTTCCTTTCCCATATTAGGGAAGTTTTCAACTATAATCTATTCAAATATTTTCTCAGTCCCTTTCTTTTTCTCTTCTTCTTCTGGAACCCCTATAATTCGAATGTTGGTGCATTTAATGTTGTCCCAGAGGTCTCTGAGACTGTCCTCATTTCTTTTCATTCTTTTTTCTTTCTTCTGCTCTGCAGTAGTTATTTCCGCTATTTTATGTTCCAGGTCACTTATCCATTCTTCTACCTCAGTTATTCTGCTATTGATCCCATCTAGAGTAATTTTCATTTCATTTATTGTGTTTTTAATCATTGCTTGATTCATCTTTAGTTCCTCTAGGTCCTTGTTAACTGTTTCTTGCATTTTGTCTATTCTATTTCCAAGATTTTGGATCATCTTTACTATCATTATTCTGAATTCTTTTTCAGGTAGACTGCCTATTTCCTCTTCATTTGTTAGGTCTGGTGGGTTTTTATCTTGCTCCTTCTCCTGCTGTGTGTTTTTCTGTCTTCTCATTTTGCTTATCTTACTGTGTTTGGGGTCTCCTTTTTGCAGGCTGCAGGTTCATAGTTCCCGTTGTTTTTGGTGTCTGTCCCCAGTGTCTAAGGTTGGTTCAGTGGGTTGTGTAGGCTTCCTGGTGGAGGGGACTAGTGCCTGTGTTCTGGTGGATGAGGCTGGATCTTGTCTTTCTGGTGGGGAGGTCCACGTCTGGTGGTGTGTTTTGGAGTGTCTGTGGACTTTTTATGGTTTTAGGCAGCCTCTCTGCTAATGGGTGGCATTGTGTTCCTGTCTTGCTAGTTGTTTGGCATAGGGTGTCCAGCACTGTAGCTTGCTGGTCGTTGAGTGAAGCTGGGTGCTGGTGTTGAGATGGAGATCTCTGGAAGATTTTCGCCGTTTGATATTATGTGGAGCTGGGAGGTCTCTTGTGGACCAGTGTCCTGAAGTTGGCTCTCCCACCTCAGAGGCACAGCACTGACTCCTGACTCCTCAATTTTGGATGATTCATTGTCTATTCATGTATTCCACAGATGCAGGGTACATCAAGTTGATTGTCGAGCTTTAATCCGCTGCTTCTGAGGCTGCTGGGAGAGGTTTCCCTTTCTCTTCTTCGTTCTCACAGCTCCCGGGTCTCAGCTTTGGATTTGGCCCCGCCTCTGCGTGTAGGTCGCCGGAGGGCATCTGTTCTTCGCTCAGTCAGGACAGGGTTAAAGGAGCAGCCTCTTCGGGCACTCTGGCTCACTCAGGCCGGTCGGGAGGGAGGGGCACGGAGTGCAGGGTGAGCCTGCAGCGGCAGAGGCCGGCGTGACATTGCACCAGCCCGAGGCGCGCCGTGCGTTCTCCCAGTGAAGCCGCCCCTGGATCCTGGGACCCCGGCAGTGGCGGTCTGCACAGGCTCCCGGAAGGGCGGTGTGGACAGTGACCTGCGCTCGCACACAGGCTTCTTGGCGGCGGCAGCAGCAGCCCCAGCGTCCCACACCCGTCACTGGGCTCCGCGCTTTCAGTCTTGAAATTCATTATTTTTTAAAATTCATTTTTATCGGAGTATAGTTGATTTACAACTTTGTGTTAGTTTCTGCTGTATAGCAAAGTGAATCAGCCACACATATACATATATCCACTCTTTCTGAAATTCTTAATAATTTTCCCTTTGACATTGTGTTTTGTAAGTGAATTCAGATGGCACAGTGGAGTCTCAGCTCACCTGTGGTCCCACCGTTCCACCTGGTCGAGATGGGTTCTCAGCCATGGGGTCTGGGTCCAGAGTAATGATGTAGCCAGCTCTACATAAATTGTATTAGGAAACTGCAGAGGAAAGAAAATATATATTGTTTCAATACAAACAGAAAAGCCTGGCATTGTGTGAAATAACAGTGGAGCTACCTTCTGCTTGTGGTGAGAGAAATGAAATTAGTCTAAGATGGCACATTTGACAATGAAAAATATAGAAGAATGTTTCCTGGACCTGACACTGGCTCTTGCTACCTATTTGTCTATCTTTTTTCCCCTCCAAAGAATCAGCTTTTGCTTTTGTTAATATTCTCTATGATTTTGGTGTCAGTTTATTCATTTTTGCTCTTTTCCTTCTGTTAATTTTTTCTCTGTTATTTGATTTTCCTCGGTTGTTCTCCTGACTATTTAGATCAAATACTTGATCTATACATAGCTAGGTGCTTTATAACAAGAACAGTTCTATAAGGTGCCTAGCCTGACACTATCTTTAACCAATTTTCTGGAAAAGGTGGAGAGAGTTCCACAACTCTACAATGATAACTGAACTTCAATTTGGAAACAGATTTATGTAGAAAGAAACCAGTTTAACCCAAAATATGGAGTAACTACTTCACAGCAATCAAATGCTGTTACAATGCATCCTACTCTGAATCCATGAGCACTGCTCCGTGGTTAGGTCTGTTGTCTCTTTGTTACTTGGGACCACGCCATGTGCCCTGCTCACTGCCAGAAGGGAGAGTAGTACTGGTGGTTAAGTGAGTGGTAAGGACAGGATTGTTGCTGATAACACGCATGAACCTGAACAAGCAGCTGAGAGAAACTCACAGACACCTGCTCCTCAACCTGGTGCTCAGTGTAGGCTAGGAGTGCAGAGTATGAACTGCAATATCAGGCAGGCCCAGTTTCATTCCATTTCTTTCAATTACTAGCTGAGTTACCTGCTGGCACTTTCCTTACTCACTACAAATCTCCCCTTTCTTGTTGTAAAATAGAGGTAATAACACTTTTTACTTACAGTTATTTGAGTTTTAAATGAAATGCGTCACTTTCTCTGAGAAGCCTTCCCTAACACAATCAATTGTAATGTTTCCTTGTGGCACACAATTATTTTCCTTTAGAGCACTTATCTCAATTGGTATGTATACATTCATTCATATATTTATAGATTAATTTGCTGAATATTTGCCTATCTTGCTAGACTGTTAAATTGGTGAGTACAGAGACAATATCTATTTTGTCCCTCACTTTATACCTGCACTGAGCGACGTATCTGCCACCTAATAGTTGCTCAATAAAGATTTGTAGAATGGACAAACAAAATGCTCAGCACAGTGCTATGTGTTTAATATAAGAAAGTAGCCAACTCAAGAACCAAAATAAATACAAAAAAAGGAATGGTAATTTCTTTTTTTAAACTTATTTGACATAGGTGGCCTTGACCTACTCCCCCAGCCAATTCTTTGTCAATTTAAGCACTCTTAAGTCTCAGCAGCATTCAGTGTCAGGCTTACATTATTTCACTGCTCACTCATTTACTCAGAGACTCCTTTTGCTGAATTTCCCCTAACGGACACTTTCATAACACTGTGAGATCCATGGCTTCTGGTCTCTGGGAGAAGTCTCCCTTAAGGAGGAGGACTGGCCCTTGCATAGACCCAATATTCATCCATTTTTCCTGGCTCTTTTGCCACTTCTATATACTGAAGGGCTATCTGTCATAAAGTGCTTCTGACTGACTCACTTCTGAGTGAATTATTCTGTTTTGAAAAGAAAGTCTATATTGAAACATGTTCAACCTAATTAATCCATACCACAAGTAAAAGATAGAACGCTCAGGGCTTCCCTGGTGGCGCAGTGGTTGAGAGTCCACCTGCCGATGCAGGGGACGCGGGTTCGTGCCCCAGTCCAGGAGGATCCCACATGCCACGGAGCGGCTAGGCCCGTGAACCATGGCCGCTGAGCCTGTGCTCCGCAACGGGAGAGGCCACAACAGTGAGAGGCCCGCGTACTGCAAAAAAAACCCAAAAAACAGAACGCTCAGGGTTTTTTTTCACCCCTCCCCTGCCGCTGCCACACACACTCACACGCACACACAGAGACACACAATATAAACCTCTGTAACAAGACGACAAAGCCCAGATTCTGGCTCCCACGTATTCTAAGTAATATTAAGTGCATTCAAATTCTTGTGCAAGAAAGGAGTGTGGCCAGTGCCCTAGTAGCAGTATTGACTAGTACCAGCTTGATTTGAACTGATGGCCAGAGACAAAATCTCCTTTATGTAGGTAGCAATTTCCTGGGGCATGAATAGATATCTCATTTATATTTACTTTGCCCTAACATCTCAGTGTCAATTCCCCTGCTTTCTGAACCCAGTACCTGAGTTTAGATATTCAGAAAACAAAGCAATGAAAATGACTCTTTAAATTTCCCTCCACATATTTGATATTTCCCATGTGTCATTTCATTGCATCTTATCATTTATCAGAATCAGACTTGCCTTTGAAAATGCTAAATCCCTGTGTTGTCTATGTCTAATGATATAGTTTACAAAACTTTCTAAAGGAAAGTAAACAGGGTCGATTGGTATAGCAATTATGCATAGCAAAGTATATGCTCGTTAATATGAATTACTATATTTTGTGAACTCGTACTTTGAATATTTTTATTTTTCACACATTTCCCACATATAAAATTTCACATATTTATATCCTCTAAAATGGAAGTAAACAAGTAGTTCAGCATATAAATCTCAGTATCTGCTTGTGGGTTCATTCCCTCCATGGGCCTGGGAAAGCAATAAGGCAGGATGACTAAAATATGAGCAGACAACGGTACCATGTTTTTGCACTTATTTTTCAAACTTCTCTGCAAGGACATCTTTGTTTGGTTCATACACTTCAGGTGTGTTCTTTTTTTAGTGTCTCAGCTATAGAAAGAATTCTCAGGGCATGAGTAATGAGTAGCTGTGTGGTTTGTCAGATAATGTCACTTTAGAAACTAGGATCTCTACATGACAATATGTAGCTCCTACCTGGATTCCTGACAGTCATTTCTTTTTGGAATTATTTGGAGATGAAAGGAGAGCTTTACAGGAAAGGGTGAGTGATAAACTTGATGCAAACATGAAGATAGGTTCGAACAGCAAATGCCCCGAAGCCACGCTGTACCACTGATGACAGGGTCAGCACCATCTCGCACCGGGTCTATTATAACAGCTGCCAAACTGGTTCCCCTGACTTTAGCCTCCACACCAGTATGTCTTTCTTAAATATTTTACTGTTCCTCTTATATTACTATTATGCTCAAAAACTTTAAAAAGTAATAATAGTTACCATGTTTTAAGGCTTTGGCCTCGTTGTATTTAATAGTTTATTTCTAATCCTCATGGTAACACGGCAGGAGAACAAGTATGACACCCATTTTATGTTATGCAAATGATGGGGCATTAATTAATCACGATCCTGTTAAAATATAAGTCAGATCATATCCACTCCTCTGCTCAACACCCTCCAATGGCTTCCCTTCTCACGTACAGTCAAGGCCAAAGTCCTTACCATAAGGCCTTACCTTATCCGATCCCCACCACTTCTCAGACCTCATCTTCTAGCCCCTCACTCTTTGGTGAGGGTTTCCTTGTCACTTATCCTCCACAACATTCCATAGCTCCTTCCCTGATTTATGTTTTATCCTTAGCACTTATCCCTCTCTACAATACAAACAATATTACTGAGTACTGTCATCTTATGTATTGTTTGTCTTCCTCCACTAAACTGTCAGCACCATGAGAACAGGGACTTTTGTCCTGTTGTTCACTACCGTATTCCCAGCACCTAGCATATGGCTGGCATTTGCTAAATATTTGCTAAATAAAGTAAATTTCATTCCTTTACATTTTAAAATTATGAACTACATCATCTACACACAGAGCCTATATACTGGTAGATACAGTGGAAAGACTACTAAGGAAATTACCAAAACTTTAGATGTCACCTGTGTACTCTTGCCTCACGGCGTCCACCTTTATCTCCCCAGATTTGCCTTTATGAATTGAAAACAACACTCTTTTGTGTTTCTTAGAGTTTATCACTTATGTATGTATCTCTTAACAACATATTATATAGTTTTACCAGTTTTTGACCTTAATATAAAGGAACTAATGCATATGTATTCTTCTGAAACTTGCCTTTTCACTCAACATGTTTCATGTGTTAATGCACATTTAGGATGTTCCCACATCTTAGCTATCATGAATAATGCTGCAATGAACATAGGAGTGCAGATATCTCTTTGAGATAGTGATTTCTTCTCCTTTAGATATATACACAGAAGTGCAATTGCTGGATCATAGCATAGTTCGATTTTTTTAAACATCTTTATTGGTTGCTTTACAATGGCGTGTTAGTCTCTGCTTTATAACAAAGTGAATCAGCTATATGTATACATATATCCCCATATCCTCTCCCTCTTGAGCCTCCCTCCCACCCTCACTACCCCACCCCTCTAGGTGGTCACAAAGCACCGAGCTGATCTCCCTGTGCTATGCGGCTGCTTCCCACTAGCTATCTATTTTACATTTGGTAGTGTATATATGTCCATGCCACTCTCTCTCTTCGTCCCAGCTTACCCTTCCCCCTCCCCGTGTCCTCAAGTCCATTCTCTACGTCTGCAGCTTTATTCCTATCCTGCCCCTAGGTTCTTCAGAACCTTTTTTTTTAGATGCCATATATATGTGTTGCAGTTCTATTTTTAATTTTGGGAGGAACCTCCATATGGTTTTCCATAGTGGCCACAGCAGCTTACAATCTCACCAAAAGTGTGCCAGAGTTCCCAGTTCTCCACAGCTTCGCCAGCACTTATCTCTTGTTTTTTAAACTGAAGTATAATTGATGTACAATATTGCATTAGTTTTCGGTGTACAGCATAGTGATTCAGGTTTTTTTTGCAGATTATATTCCATTATAGATTATTTCAAGATATTGACTATAATTCCCTGTGCTATACAGTAAAATCCTTGTTGCTTATCTATTTTAGATATAGTAAGTTTGTATCTCTTAATCCCATACTCCTAATTTGTCCCTTGTTCTAAGGTGTGAAGTGATATCTTATTGTGATTTTGATTTGCATTTCCCTGATGATTAGGGATGTAGAGCAACTTTTCATGTGCCTGTTGGCCATTTGCATGTCTTCTTTGGAAAAATGTCTGTTCAAGTCCTCTGCCTATTTTTTAATCAGATTGTTTAGGGTTTTTTGTTTGTGCGTTGGTTTTAAGCTGCATGAAGAATGCACACTTTTTACCCCTTTCTCCTGAGGTCCCATTTAATCCAGAATCATAAAGATAACTAGAGGAGGCCACTAGCAAAAAGAGATTTCAAGAACTCTCTAAAAGATATTCTAGAGTAGATGGGAGAGGAATGACTGATGAATGAGACCGAGGAAGTTGTTGTCCACAGCTGTGGAGGAAATTGCAGAATCACCGAGAGACACTTTTAGTACTAATAAGTCAGTAAAGAGAAATGTGACCTCAAAAAACTGAAGCTTATTAAATCTCCACCACCAAACACCAGGGATTTATTGCTCAGGGAAACAAACAAGGAAACAAAGTGATAAGGGTCTTTCCTAAAGAAGTTAAATGCTGTGTATTGAGGGTACTAGGGCAGCTAGTGTAGCAATTAGCACCTCCAAAATAATGTGGCTTCGGTGAGTTGCCTTGTGAAATAGTCTTATCTCCTTAAAGCAAAATCTGTGACTGAGGGCTTCCCTGGTGGCGCAGTGGTTGAGAGTCCGCCTGCCGATGCAGGGGACACGGGTTCGTGTCCCGGTCTGGGAAGATCCCACATGCCGCGGAGTGGCTGGGTCCGTGAGCCATGGCCGCTGAGCCTTGCGCATCCGGAGCCTGTGCTCCGCAACGGGAGAGGCCACAACAGTGAGAGGCCCGCGTACCACAAAAAAAAAAAAAAAAAAAATCTGTGACTGAACGAGCTTCTTGCATGTGCAAAGCTTCTGTTCACCTTTTATATTGCTAAATCTTAAAATATGAAGTACAAACAATAACAAGGTTTTTGAGGACAGTCAGCAATGTGAAAAACAAGACCCAGAGAAGCAAGAACAATCAAAGACCTAAAAAGAGCTCTTAGCAAACAACAGAAGAAAAAGTTGTGGGGATTTCACACAATTTAGACAGGTAGAAAAAGAAACAAATATATAAGGGAAATAAGAGACATGGAGAATTGATCCAAGAGTTCCACTATGTGAATATTTGGAGTTTCAAAAAGGCATTGAAAAATTATATAGACAGCAAACTAGATGCTAGAAGATGCAATGATATGACACCTTCAAAATTCTAAGGGAAAATAATCTGCATTTTAGAATTCTTTTCATAAATTACCAATCGGGTTTGAGTACAGAATAAAGATCTTTTCAAATATGCAAGGGCCCAAATATTCCCTCACTCATTCCTCCTTAAAATATTATTTATTTGCATGATCCAGAAAAATGAGGTAGTCCCCTAAGAAGGAAGAATACAGAGTCTAGGAAATAGTGGTCAGACTAGGACCCTGGTGAATGGAAGTTCACCGATGATACAGTCATCATCCAGCGTGCATGATGTTCAGGGACAGGGCACACAATGCTGAGCAGTAGATGCAGAGGTGCAGATTGATGGTCAATAGTCTGATGTCAGTTTGATTACTGTTCCTTTGTAGTATAACTTTTTCCCCCTTGCTTTTCCTTTTGGAAGTTCTAGGATCTTCTGTGTCTGTATTATCATATATTTTACTATGGTGCGTCTCAATGAGTTTTATTGTTGTTATTGTGGTCATGATTGTTTATTACAGGGCATCTGACAACTTGTGTCCTTTAGTTCCTGGGCTCTTTCTCTGGGAGACAGTTTGCCTTCAGGAAGTATGCATTCTTTGGTCCTCAATGCTGTAAAGTTTATAGGGGCTGACCTGCTACAAGAGAAACCTATGACTTTCCAGTGGTGCCTGGGGTTGGGGGAATAGATTCAAATTAAGGATGCAATATTAACAAGTCTACTTGACTGACAGATGTAAAGTCATGCTCTCCAACATAAAGTTGATATTTTTACCTCTGTTTGCCTGACTTGTGTTTTTTCCCTTAGCACGTTCTGATCTTAGATGTGGTAGAGGGGTATTTTTTAAAATTTATTTTTTATTGAAGTATAGTTGAATTACAATGTTATGTTAATTACTGGTGTACGGCAAAGTGACTCAGTTATACATATATGTACATTCTTTTTCATATTCTTTTCCATTATGGCTTATCACAGGATATTGAATGTAGTTCCCTGTGCTATAAAGTAGGACCTTGTTATTTATCTATTCTATATATACCAGTTTGCATCTGCTAATCCCAGACTCCCAATCCAAACCTCTCCCACCACCCTCCCCCTTGGCAACCACCTATTTTTTATTGACCTCATTCAACTCCAAGGTTTCTCAGAATTCCTATCACACATAATTGGGAAACCACAGTAATATGTTACTAAAACCTATAAAGCTCTCTGTCACAGCCTGGTCTCTTGCTAATCTTCCCACCTTCTCAGCTAACTCTATCGTATAGCTACACTGAACTATTTGCACTTCTTCAAATATGTCATGCCTTATCTCAGTGTTGAACATTGAATACTCTATTCCCTCTGTTTGGAGCACTCTTCCAACTTCCTCCTCACCTCTCTAAAAACTTGTCCCCCAGAAAGTCTTTCCTGATATCTCATAGAACCCTGTATATTCCTCAGCACAGTATTTATCATATTGCATTGTAATTTGATACCCCTTTTCCCATTAGACAGTAAGCTTCCTGAAGATGTTGATAGTGGCTTACTCTTCTCTACATATACCACATTATCTAACACAGTGCTTGGCACACAGCAGGTGCTCAATAAATGTTTATTGGAGGGATTAACCTTTTGCATATAGTTCAAGATAAAGAGTCTAATTTGCCCTCAATAAAAATAGAATCTTAAATGGAAAAGCAGGGTCATTTCCTTCAGTTGCCTCATGTAAATGTAACCATTGGCATAACCCACTTGCATCCTTCCCATATACACAGTCAGAGAGTGATAAGACAGGCAGATGGATCTAAGAGGCAGCAGACTGACCAGTCTAAGGGGATTGATCTGAAAGGTGGCAGAGATCAAACTATAGTTGGAAATGGAACTTTAGATAATGTCATTGGTCTGATATCTGGATCCTGAGAGCTGTGTTCCTAAAATGTAGGGGTGAGGCAGCTCCTTAGGTATTAAGAACCATGTACTTTCTATAGCCCTACAGGGCTCATTGTTAGAAGGAGAAGGAGGAGAGGAAGGAGGGGAAGAAGAGGAAGAGGAAGAAGGAGAGGGAGTGGAGGGGAAGAAGGAGGAGGAGGAGGAGAAAGTAGTGGAGGGAGAGTTTCCTCCATTTCCAATGACAGAGCTATCATTAGGTGCTTTGTTTCAATAAATGAAGGTTATCTTCATGATCCTCTCACTGTTTTCCTCCTGTCCTTACAGTTGGAGCCCAATACCTTCATGCTCCCCTAGACCTCCACTAGGGAAAGTCACTCCACAAAGTATAGCAGGCCACAAAACTACCTTCTTCCTCATCTCAACCCAAATCTCCATCCTTACAGAGCAGGGGTTAAGAGGAAGTTTTCACATTTTCAAGGAAGATACATATTAACACAATGGAGTCTATAACTGGTAGGGTTTCTTGCAGTGAAAAATTTGAGGGTGTGTGTGAAATTTTAGATTTAGGCATCAGCTACACGGTGTGACTATGAATCTGTCATTGGGTCTCTTCTTAAAGTGATTTCTTTATTAAACAGTGTCTTCCCTCCTTCCATTTGTCTAAAAGTTCCCATTGTTTTTACATTGACAGCAACAGTTGGGATAACTGTGGCAAACTGCATATATGAATCATTTATGACTCAGATGCTACTAAGTCAGGGATTGCTTATCTTTCTATTTAAGATTATTCTTAAGTTTTCTCTTTGAATGTTGATCTTGAAGGGTTTGTTAAGAGGTAGACTCCTATGGAAAATAATACTAATGGCAAACCACATTTATATATTGTGCCTCAGTTTCTAAAACAATTCCCACATGCATCGACTTTGAGCCTTCAGTGAGCCTGAGAAATGGGTTGAACAGTATTATAACAAATCCTTTCCAATTGAGGAAATAGAAGTTCAGAGTTTGGATGGCTTGTAGAAGGTTCTCTGCTGTTAATAAAGGAACAAAGCTAGTAGGATAGAATCCATGTTTCTCAATCCTGGACTGAGCTCTTTCTACCACATCATTCTGCCTCAAAAACAAAGTTAAGGTTAAGCAGATATCTGGATAACTTTAAGCTCTGGATTTAAGAAACATAGCCCAATTATTGGTTGTTAAAGAGAACATATGATAAAAATATTTTACACTATAGTCAGGTATAGATATATGATACATCAGGTGAGGACAAGTGAGTGAAGAAGATATATCTTATTTCTTTACTGAGGATAGAAGAATTATCATCTTTCCTCTGGATGAACTAACCCTATGAGGAGAAGTTCTATTCATAGAACCATGACTAAGTTGCCACTGCTCATTTGTTGTAATGGTAGCTTACCCAAATTACACAAAAATCCTTCAGAGGAAATTGAGTTTTGCATGTTGAACTTGTAAAGACTATTCATATGGTGACAGTAACATCAGAGGAGTCATAAAAATAATATATTTATTAATCTGAGGGAAGCACAAGTTATTAAGTTCATCTTCATGCTGTTACAAATTCCTAGGGAACACTAACAGTTAAAGAGTTAATGTTAACTTAGGAAAATATAAATTAAGCCAAAACTATCTGGATATAAAATACATATAACTATGGAAGTTGGAGAAGAGAATCAAAGACAAGTTCTTTTGGATGCATTTAGGACAAAAGCAGATCATTCAATACAGAAACATTGGGAAAAGACAAGGGAAAAGAGTCTTTAAAATATTCTACAGCTATAAATCCAAGGAAGTTATGCTTTTTTGTTCAATGAAAAATGAATGTCTTCTGTCAGATACCAGTTTATTTTTGTGTTGCTGTATATGCCTATTTTTAAAAAGTATAGTAGTGTCCTGTTATAAACAGTATTATTGCATGGGTTTAGATAGGGTTTAAGCCCAATCATTTCTTCCAAATACGAGAGTTTGAAGCTGCAGCAGAGAGTGTGGTAGAAAATAATCCTGAACTATAAGTCAGAACACTTGAGTTCTCTTTCTTGTTCTGAAGCCTACTAGCTTTGACTGGTGTGCTTTAAAAGCCCATCATTTCACTGTGCCTATTCCCTTTTCTTAGAGAATGTGCCTTGCCTTTAGCATAAAGCAAGCAGCTACTTCCCGTATGACCCTGTACCCCTTAGCTGCAGCTGAGTGATCCAGGGATGAAAACCTGTCTCAAGCTTGGGCAATCAGCTTTTCTTTTCTGGAAAGCTGATCATGTAGACCTGGGGCCCAGGGCTGCCATTTGCTGGAGGCAGGCATGCTGGCCATATTCTAATGGATAAGTGAGCAGTAAAGAATGAAGCAGAGATGTAGAGAGAAACACACGTGGCGCGCGCGCGCACGCGTGTGTGTGTGTGTGTGTGTGACTAAGAGAGAGACAGTAAGAGCAAGAGAATGAGTGAGATAGAGATGGAGACAGAGACAGAAACAGAGATAAAAATCCAGATAGAGATTAGTTGCTCTGATGGAGGGAAAAGAGGGTGTGTCAAAGCGTAGACAGGCTGTAAAAAATTCCACCTGGAAATGACGCATCTGCTCATATTTCATTGGCCAAAACAAGTTATGTGACTATACATAAATTCAAGAGGTCAGGACAGTACATTCTTTCCATGTGCCAAGAAGGAGAAAGAGCCTAAACATCTGTGATCAGTGCTAATGACTACCATATTCAGGTACCATCATAGGAGTCCAAGGAAAAATCAAATGAGCTAATGTATAAAAGCATGTCTTCTCTAACTTTAAAGTGGCATTAGATATAAGAGATGATTATAACTACACGGTGCAGGTCTATAATTTAACTGGCATACATCTGGAGTTCATTAGACCCATCAAATTTCAAAAATCAATTCGAGGCAGAGAGTAATATAGGTGCAATGGGATGCGTTTTTTGTGTTTTTTTTTAATCTTTGTTCCTGTTTTCCTTACCGGTGCACAAAGCATATCTAGGCCAGAATAACTAAAATTGTTCTCTGGTTCTGCAACTCCATGCTGAGAAAGAACTAGAATTCTTTTAGCTGAATAATGTAGAGTGAAAGTGCTAAGAGTAGTTTGATGTTGGGCATGTTAAATATCTGATTGTTTTGTAAATACTCCACTCTGAAGGCAGATGAAAGTAACAGCTTCTTTCACACTTTCCCTTTTTATTCCTCAGAATAGAAAATTCCCCTTTTTCTAATACATTAAGCAATGCTTCAAGTGTCCAAGGAGCAGAATGCTTGATTACCCTTTTCACAGGCAAGAGGAAAAATCAGTGGGTCTGAGTGGCTGCAAAAGAGAGAAATGAGTTGGAGTAGTTTCAGAAGGAAGAGGTTTCTCTCCAACGGAGAAGGGTTAGTCAAATGGGGTAATCGGAGAGAAGAGAAAAAAGACCTCATGTCCATTAGGAAACTTGAAATGAGTTGAATGATATACAGGAGACAGTCTTTATTCTATGGATGTCAAATGATTTGAAATATACAGTTAAACCAAAAGTAGAGGACACTTTTATGTTCTGTGGACTCAGGCATTTGTGTATTATCTGACAGACACTTTGGTTAAGGTCTGCTTTACTCTCTATTTTTACTCTTATTTTTACTTTACTCTTAGGGGTTAAATTCTGATCCTACATACGTTTGACAAATTAATTTTTCTAAATAAGGATTTTAGGTAAATTAATTACGATCTAATTACCAGCTTTTATCATCTTCATAACAGAGGTAATTTTATCATTAAAAAAGCAGGAAAGACTAATGAACAACTAGCCCTCTCTATCTCCCTTATAGACAGCAGAAAACAGAAAATGTTTTTAATAATTCGTATTAAGTTGGGGAAAATGTGATTCTGGAAAGTTGGAAAGCTGGAGACAGAGATATTGTTCAGAGTCATGTGGGCACTTACTCTGAGGATATGGCCTCACTGATGCCAGGAGACCCCAGTATTTTGTAAACATTACCTTAAATGAAATAATACTGAACATTGTTTTAATTCTTCTAGAATGGTTATGTAAACCTCAAGAGTAAAAGGGATATGGCATATCAAAAAAATTAAACCTCTTGGATCCAATAGGCATTGCTGTTGCAGGCACAGTTAGTTAGTTACCTACTCAATATCCATTTTCCACTTCTTCCTTACCTACAGAACTCACATTTTGTTTGCACTGACAACTTCCCCAGCCATTCACCATACTAAAAATGCTCATCTTCCTAGCCTCTCTTACAGCTAAGAGTGGCTATGTGACCCAGTTCTGGAAAATGAGATATAATCAAAAGTCATGACTCCTCTGTTAGAGTGGAGAAATATTAGAGGCCAGAAAATAAGCAAAGTCCTGGCCAAGATTTGCTTACTGTGGGTCTACTGGGTCCGTGAACCCATCTACTGGTCATTTCCCTGGTCCCATATGTATAATTGGATTGGCATACTTGGAAGTTGGAATAACACACACGCTGGAACCTTGGCCTGCAGGGTTAGAGCTGCCCCGACCCCGACCCAGATGAAGGTAGTAAATATAAACCAATATCACAGTCTGGGAGTGGGAGAAATTGGTACCACAGTAAGGACGGAGCTGAAGGATGCAGAGGTTGTAGTTTCCATCATATCTCCATTTAATTCAGCAGTCTGGTCCCCGGAGAAAAGAATCAATCCTAGATGATGACCACAGAGTACCATAAACTCAAGCAAGTGGTAGCTCAAATCACAGCCACAGTGTCAGATATGCTCATTAGAGGAGATTAAGATGGTCTCAGGTATGTGACATGTGGCTGCAGATTTGGCAAATTCTTTCTTTTCTACCCAAAGAGGATCAAAACTAGTTCATATTCTCAAGGATGGAAATCAATATCCATTGATAGTTTTGCCCTTGGGTTATGAAAAATGTCTGACCCTTGGATATAAAGTAATCTGAAGGAATCTGGACAATCTGCGCATCGTGTAGAATATCACATTGATCTTTTAAATCAATGAGTTCATGCTAATTGGACTGTAGCAGTACGAAATGGTGAAGCTGCTGGAGACCTTGGTAAGACACATGGTTCCTACACAGGAAGTAGGAGGTAGATGCTAAAAGATTCAGGAGTCTGCCAGATCACTATAGTTTTTAGGAGCCCAGCTATCAGTAGAGTGCTGGGACCTTCTCATCAAAGGAAAAGACCAATTTTTGCACTTGCTCCACCACAAAGAAAGAAGCATTTGTGCCTGGTAGGCCTCTTTATGTTATGCAAGTTGCATATTTCACACCTTGCAATACTGCTCCAGCCCATATACCAGGTAAAAAGTAAAGCTATCAGCTTTGAGTGGGGCATAGAGCAAGAAAGAGCTTTGCAGCAGGTCAAGGTACAAGCAGCCCTGCTGCTTGAGCCATATGACTTCTGCAGACTCTATGATTTTACAGATATTGGGGAAGGGGAAGAAGAAGTTACACTGAGTTTGTGGAAAGCTTGGAGGGAGAATCATAACATGAGCCCCTAGAGTTCTGGAGCAAGGCCATGCCATACGCATTAGAGAATTAAAACCTTTTGAAAAACAACTCTTGTTATGGTACTGGATACTGGTAGAGTGAGAGATTATCTAACTATAGGAAACCAAGTGACCATGCATCTGGAATTCCCCACTATGAGTTGGGTTCTGTCAGATCAATCAGTTGTAAGGTCTGGTGAGCCCAGAAATAACCCATCATAAGATGGAAGTGCTACACCTGAGACTGAGTGCAAGGAAAACCAGAGGGTACCAGCAAGCTGAATGAAATAGTAGCCCAGACTCCAGTGTCATCTACCACATTTGCACCATCTCCTCTCCCTCAGCCATGCCTATGGCCATATTGGGAGTCCCATGTGATCAACTGATTTTGAGAAATCCCAAGCTTGGTTTAAAGATGGGCCAGCTTGGTAGATGAGCATAAAACCAAAAATGGATAGCAACTGCGTAATAACCTCATTCAAGGGAGGCCAGGAAAGACAACAATGAGGGAAAATTCTCCCAATGGGTGGAGTTTCAGGCGGTACACCTTACTGTCCACCTTTTGTGGAAGGAGAAGTGTTTAGGGGTTGGAATATATGTAAAGGCTCATGAGCAGTGGCAAATGGCTTGTCTGGCTGGTAGGGGCCTGAAAAGTAAAAGAATCGAAAGGTCTGGGAGAAGGAACTCTGGAGTAAAGCCACATGGATAGACATCAGAGTGGGCATAACCTGTGAATGTCTTTGTTTCATACTTTAACACTAACAAGAGAGCACCTACTATGGGAGAGGGAACTGAACAACCCAATTGTTAAGATGTCTTGATCAGTTGATGTTAGCTAACCTTTGACATCAGCTACCCCAAAACTGCATGCTAGACACACGGAGGCAGAAATTGAGGCTATACATGAGCCCAGCATCATGGACTTCCATTCATCAAGGCTGATGTAGCTTCGGGTGTCCAATGCCCACGGGCCAGCAATAGAGGCCAGCACTGCCCTTCCAATATGCTACCCTTCCTTGAGGATATCAGTTGGCCATGAGTGTGGCCAATTGGTCCCTTTGTATCCTAGAAGGGCAGTGGTTTATTCTCAGAAACAGGTAGGTATCCCAGGTATGAGATTAGCTTTCTTGTCTGCAGGGCTTCAGCCAGCACCACTATCTGAAGGCTTATAAAAGGATTCACCGAAGTAGGATCCCACATAACATATCATCAGAAAAGAGAGCCCAATTTCCAGGAAAAGGAGTACGGGAGTAGGCTCCAAACCACGAGTTCCACTGGTTGTTTCACATATTGTATCACACAGAAATTGCCAGCCTGATAGTATGTCAGTAGGCCTGCTGAAGTCCCAGCTGTAGGGCTACCTTGAAGGCGATACTCTGAAAGTATGGGATTCCCTTTTTTAGGATGCAGTGTATGAATAAAATCAAAGACTTATATATGGTTCTGTGACATAATAGGATGAAGACATGGTCTGGGGAATAATGGATACAAAAGCAGGAGTGCCCCCACTTACTATTCCTCCCTGTCACCTAATGGGAGACCTTGTGTTTCTTGTCCCTGGAACTATGAGCTCAACAGAGGTAGAGTAGAAGTCCTTGTCACCAAAGGAAGCCTGTTTTTACCAGGGCACACAGTGGAAGTAACACTGAATTATAACCTACAACTACCAGTAGAGCACCTGGGGCTCCTTGTGTTCTGGGACCACAAGCAAGAAAAGAAGTTACCATCTTGGCAGGAGTCATTCACTCTAATCAACAGGAAGAGGTAGGGCTGTTGCTACACAATGGAAACAGGGTGAACACTTATGGGACACAGGTGATCAACTTGGGCATCTCTTGATTCCCCTGTTTGCCCATTGTAACTCTCAATGTGCAAGAGCAGCAACCCCAGCCTGAGAAAGATATGGCGATCAGGGGCTTAGGTTATACCATGAGGGTCAAGATTACACCATCAGGAAAGCCACCAAGACCAGCACGCGTGGTGGCTGGAGATAAGAGGAATCTATTTAGATTAGACAGTGGAGAAATCGAATGTGAGGTGGCTCACGACGACTGAACAAGGTGAGAGTAGAAGAGCCTGGACACTCCAGACCAACCGGGGATACCACTCTCAGGGAATTTGCACTCCAGAGCTCCCCATCAGGTTGGCTGGGGCTTTGCGGGGCCTGCTGTTCAACTTCTTCCTCTGCACAATCCCACTTTCTCCCCTTTCCTTCCAAAAGTGCTAAGCCTAGACATCATTCGCAATAGATACTGTCTCATAGTATGCTTCTGGAGAGCTGTGTGTGTGTGTGTATGTGTGTGTGTACTTATTTTACCTTTTCCCACTGCCCAAATGAATACCTTCTCACAGACCAGTGCCAAGTAGGGGAGTGGCAATTAGAGCCACCATGATAAAGTGCTCGCTAGAACTAGGGTTTTAGTGCTACCTGCTTCCTACTTGACATGTTCCAGAATTGCTGTTGCTATTTACTGGTTAGGGACAATATTAAAAAACAGAATGTGGGCTGACCAAATATTTGGCCTCCCTGTTCTCCTGACCCTCACCTCCATCTTTGACTTGGCTGCGTAAGTTGGTTGGGTGGCAGTGGGAGGGTGGCAAGAGGCAAATTGACATGACGCTCTTTTAGTCCTCATGGAATGGCTCATGATACCAAAAAGAAGTGGTAGATTCCTCAAGTATGTGGTCTTAGGTTTGCATTGCCAATTCTGAACACTATCTATAAAATTTATTTTCTAAAATAGCTGTGTTTCAGCATTACAGAAAATGCCCACACATATCCAGGGGCTATAATATGCTACAGTTGAAATATTTAAATTGAATTAATGAGCCAGAGATCTGACTTATTTCCTGCCCAAAACTAACTGACTGATTGATTAAATTCATGCCCACCTTTACATATTTGGTGTTTACAAATATAAACAGCAATGTACCCACAAACTAGGTTTCTCTGAATGCAATAATCAGAGCTCTGGGAAAAAACTACCTAAAATTCTCTACAAGCCTCCAATTCTGACCAACAGAAACTATGTGGAACATTTCCACTGTGTGTGTGTGTGTGTGTGTGTGTGTGTGTGTACATTAGATTTTGATGTCCTACAAGGGTAAGCTGAGTCTCTTCCCCTGATTTGCTGTGGAGTCTCATGGATGGACACATATTCCTCAAACACTATATTAAAGGATGGTGGAAAGGAGCATCTCTCAGACCTGTTGCAAGGGCCTATTAGCAGTAACATGACTTCTCATATATGGCTTCCAGAATGGCACATTCTACTTCCTACATGTTTGCAAGTAGGTACAGCTTACAGGATGTTTGATTTCTATATAGCCAGTCATTTGGATGGAATAGGAGAATGGTTAAAAGAGCAAACTTTGGAGTCAGACATATGTGGGTTCCTGTCATGGTTCATCACTCACTAGTTGTGTGACTGTGGGCAGACTACTTGACTTCTGAGACTCAGTTTCCTCATCTGTACAATGGCTGTTCTATTAGTACCTACCTCCGAGGTTGTTAAAGAGATAAATTGCAGCAGTGACTTGTGGTCTTTACCGAAGCCAGAGCCCGTGCACTCATTTATTTTCTTATTTATCCTACACTAATTGAACTTACTGTATGTGGAGGCACTGTGCTAGGCATGTGGAAAACAGATAAATGAACGAAATACAAGATCCTGTCCTTCAACATGCTATGTTCTAAAGGAGAAAAACAAACACGCAAATAGATTCTTACAATACCACGTGGTGAGTACAACAGTGGGTGTTGGTACAGGACGCTTTAGCAGCACAGATAAAGGGCATCTCCTTCAGATTAGTTGTTGAATGGAGGATTCCTGTAGGTTATAGGCATATTAAGTTTTTAAAGATAAATATGATGTAGTTGGATGGAGGAAGGGTTCTATTGTGAGTTCCAGACAGATG
Organism: Hyperoodon ampullatus; assembly: GCF_949752795.1. Taxonomy (NCBI): domain Eukaryota; kingdom Metazoa; phylum Chordata; class Mammalia; order Artiodactyla; family Ziphiidae; genus Hyperoodon; species Hyperoodon ampullatus. Next base: position 118,838,076 of record NC_136913.1, on the reverse strand, counting down.
GAGAAATACATGCTCAGTCATAGAAGATTAAACAGAAAGCAAGAATAGGGAGCATCACACAGTTCAACAAGGGAAGGGATGAGATATGAGGCAGAAGGCAACAATGAAGGCCAGACAATCTAGAACTTTGTTAGCCAGATTAAGAAATTTATCCTGAGGCACTAAGGAGATATTGAGGAGCTTTAGCAAGACTGATCAGATTTGTCTATCATTGGCCTTCCAAGTATGGTCCAAGATTTTGCAGCAAAAGTTATCATCTGGGAGCACTCATATGTGCAAATTCTCGGGCCCTAACCTGGACCTGCTGATGCAGAGCCTCTGGGAGTGGGCCCAGCAATCTGTTTTAACAAGCCCTCCTGGCCATTCTGACACACACTCAATTTTGAGAACCACTGATCTATGACTCTAGCTGCAATAGAAAAAATGGGTTATCGGAGGTGGGAGGGGACAAGACTGGATGTGGGGAGAATGGTTAAGAAGTTATTATGATAATTCAGTTCAGAAATGATGTGGGTGCTGAAGATTCCACTCCTGAAAGTCAGATCATCCTTTATCAATCTTGCTTTTTTAAAAAAATCAGTTCCCAGAACTTTCAGTGTTTCCAGCCCTATTTCTGGAATGGTTTCACTTTTCTTGTACATTTTTCCTAAAACACCATAACTACTGCTGAAGAAAACACACATTGGACTTAATCCTATAGCCTAGTGCTTCTGAAAACTCTTAGCATGATATAAAGGACTTTCACAATCTGGCTTCATTCCCTACTACTCTATGCGTACTCTTTTCTTTTGACGCTATTCTCCCTGCTTGGATGCTGCCTTAGTCTGGTGGAGCTGCCACAGACTATATAATATCATAGACAGGGCAGCTTAAACAACAGAAATTTATTTCTCACAGTTCTGGAAGCTGGAAGTTTGAGATCAAAGTACCAGCATGGTTGGGTTCTGGTGAGGAATCTCTTCCTGTCTTGCAGACAGCCACCTTCTCTCTGTGGGAGAGAGTGCTGGTGACTCTTCCTCTTCTTATTAAGGCACCAGTTCTGTTGGGTTAGGGCTTCATACTTTTGACCTTATTTAACCTTAATCACCTCCTTAAAGACCCTCTCTTCAATATAGTCACATTGTTGGGGGGGAGAGTTAGGGCTTCAGCATATGAATTTGGGGAGGACAATTCAGTCCATAGCAAATGCCAATCCTTCACTTCTCAACTGGCAAACTTCTATGCCTCCTTCAAAATTCAGCACACATCTCTTCTGATACTATTTCAATTTTCTTAAATTTACCAAGGCTTGATTTGTGACCCAAGATATGATCTATCCTGGAGAATGTTCCATGAGCACTTGAGAAGAAAGTGTATTCTGTTGTTTTTGGATGGAATGTCCTATAAATATCAATTAAGTCCATCTTGTTTAATGTATCATTTAAAGCTTGTGTTTCCTTATTTATTTTCATTTTGGATTATCTGTCCATTGGTGAAAGTGGGGTGTTAAAGTTCCCTACTATGAATGTGTTACTGTCGATTTCCCCTTTTATGGCTGTTAGTATTTGCCTTATGTATTGAGGTGTTCCTATGTTGGGTGCATAAATATTTACAATTGTTATATCTTCTTCTTGGATTGATCCCTTGATCATTATGTAGTGTCCTCCCTTGTCTCTTGTAACATTCTTTATTTTAAATTCATTTTATCTGATATGCGTATTGCTACTCCAGCTTTCTTTTGATTTCCATTTGCATAGAATATCTTTTTCCATCCCCTCACTTTCAGTGTGTATGTGTCCCTAGGTCTGAAGTGGGTCTCTTTTAGACAGAATATATATTCATCTTGTTTTTGTATCCATTCAGCAAGCCTGTGTCTTTTGGCTGGAGCATTTAATCCATTCACGTTTAAGGTAATTATTGATATGTATGTTCCTATTACCATTTTCTTAATGGTTTTGGGTTTGTTTTTGTAGGTCCTTTTCTTCTCTTGTGTTTCCCATTTAGAGAAATTCCTTTAGCATTTGTTGTAGAGCTGGTTTGGTGGTGCTGAATTTGCTTAGCTTTTGCTTGTCTGTAAAGCTTTTGATTTCTCCATCGAATCTGAGTGAGATCCTTGCCAGGTAGAGTAATCTTGGTTGTAGGTTCTTCCCTTTCGTCACTTTAAGTATATCATGCCACTCCCTTCTGGCTTGTAGAGTTTCTGCTGAGAAATCAGCTGTTAACCTTATGGGAGTTCCCTTGTATGTTATTTGTCATTTTTCCCTTGCTGCTTTCAATAATTTTTCTTTGTCTTTAATTTTTGCCAATTTGATTACTATGTGTCTTGGCGTGTTTCTCCTTGGGTTTATCCTGTATGGGACTCTCTGCACTTCCTGGACTTGGGTGGCTATTTCCTTTCCCATGTTAGGGAAGTTTTCGACTATAATCTCTTCAAATATTTTCTCAGGTGCTTTCTCTCTCTCTTCTCCTCTGGGACCCCTATAATGTGAATGTTTTTGCATTTAGTGTTGTCCCAGAGGTCTCTTAGGCTGCCTTCATTTCTTTACATTCTTTTTGCTTTATTCTGTTCTGCAGCATTGAATTCCACCATTCTGTCTTCCAGGTCACTTATCCGTTCTTGTGCCTCAGTTATTCTGTTATTGATTCCTTCTAGTGTAGTTTTCATTTCAGTTATTGTATTGTTCATCTCCGTTTGTTTGTTCTTTAATTCTTGTAGGTCTTTGTTAAACATTTCTTGCATCTTCTCAATCTTTGCCTCCATTCTTTTTCCGAGGTCCTGGATCATCTTCACTATCATTATTCTGAATTCTTTTTCTGGAAGATTGCCTATCTCCATTTCATTTAGTGGTTTTTCTGGGGTTTTATCTTGTTCCTTCATCTGGTACATAGCCCTCTGCCTTTTCATCTTGTCTATCTTTCTGTGAATGTGGTTTTTGTTCCACAGGCTGCAGGACTGTAGTTCTTCTTGCTTCTGCTGTCTGCCCTCTGGTGGATGAGGCAATCTAAGAGGCTTGTGGAAGTTTCCTGATGGGAGGGATTGGTGGTTGGTACAGCTGGCTGTTGCTCTGGTGGGCAGAGCTCAGGAAAACTTTAATCCGCTTGTCTGCTGATGGGTGGGGCTGGGTTCCCTCCCTGTTGGTTGTTTGGCCTGAGGCGACCCAACACTGGAGCCTACCCGGGCTCTTTGGTGGGGTTAATGGCAGACTCTGGGAGGGCTCACGCCAAGGAGTACTTCCCAGAACTTCTGCTGCCAGTGTCCTTGTCCCTTGGTGAGCCACAGTTGCCCCCCACCTCTGAAGGAGACCCTCCAACACTAGCAGGTAGGTCTGGTTCAGTCTTCTATGGGGTCACTGCTCCTTCCCCTGGGTCCCGATGTGCACACTACTTTGTGTGTGCCCTCCACGAGTGGAGTCTCTGTTTCCCCCATTCCTGCCGAAATCCTGCAGTCAAATCCCACTAACCTTCAAAGTCTGATTCTCTAGGAATTCCTCCTCCCGTTGCCAGACCCCTAGGTTGGGAATCCTGACGTGTGGCTCAGAACCTTCACTCCAGTGGGTGGGCTTCTGTGGTATAAGTGTTCTCCGGTTTGTGAGTCACCCACCCAGCGGTTATGGGATTTGATTTTATTGTGATAGCGCCCCTCTTACCATCTCATTGCGGCTTCTCCTTTGTCTTTGCATGTGGGGTATCTTTTTCGGTGAGTTCCAGTGTCTTCCTGTCAATGATTATTCAGCAGTTAGTTGTGATTCTGGTGTTCTTGAAAGAGGGAGTGAGAGCATGTCCTTCTACTCCGCCATCTTGAACCAATCTCCAAGGATTAGCCTTTAGCTCTATGGGAAAACTTGCTAATGAAAACAACTGATTTCCTAAAGTGTTAATGTATAAACAAGTTCATGGTATAGTGTAGTTCTATATAAAGGACCTTTATTGAATCTTGAAAACCTGATTCTTTTTTGAAATTGAAGTATAGTTGATTTATAATACAATATAGTATTAGTGTCAGGTGTACAGTGTATAGTGATTCAGTATTTTTGCAGATATTACTCCATTATAAGTTATTACAAGATAATGGCTAAAATACATTCACTTGTATTATTTTTTAGGTTCCACATATAAGTATCATACAGTATTTGTTTTTCTCTGACATTTCAGTAAGCATAGTATTCTCTAGGTTTATCCACATTGCTGCAAATGGCAGAATCCCATTCTTTTAATGGCTAAGTAATATTTTATTTTATATATATAAGTAATACTCCATTATATATATGCATATAAATTTTAAAAATTTAAAAAAATATATAGCTTGGGTTGCTTTCACATCTTGGCTATTGTAAATAGTGCTGCTGTAAACATTGGGGTGCATGTATCTTTTTGAATTAGTGTTTTCATTTTTTTTTCCCAGGATATGTATACAGGAGTGGAATTGCTGGATCATATGTAGTTTTATTTTTAGTTTTTTGAGGAACCTCCATACTGAAAACTTCATTCTTAAAAATGGGTTGCTTGGTGCTCCCATTTTAAAAAAAAAAGAGCCACCCCAATAGAAGTTAGAAATTGATAAGGAACTTAATTTATAGTGAAAGTTTAAGGTATACACCAAGAGTGAACCTTAATGTAAAAGATGGACTTTGGGTGATAATGCTCATTGATTGTAACAAATATATCACTGAGGTGCAGGATGTCAGTAGTGGAGGAGGCTGTGCATGTGTTGGGGAAGGAGTACGTGGGAACTCTCTGTACTTACCAGTCAATTTTGCTGTGAATCTAAAACTTCTCTATAAAATAAAGTTTATGAATTAATAAAATATCCAAGTCAATGAGCTTTAAAAAAAAGAACTCAAGGTTTTCTGGGTAACTTGTAACTAAAAGAGAACACATCTTATCAAACCATTTTTTGGAAAGTGGTACATGGCTTTGACACTGTCTTCAGCGTCAAATTGGTAAATCAGTGCTCTGGACACATTGACAAAGGTGGTACAAAAGAGGATTCTGTGGCCAAATAAGTATGGAAGCAGTAGGATTATACAAATCAGTTTTCCTATAATACTCTTCTCAGAGCTCTCAATACACCAGAATGCACAGTGAATGCCCAGAAGCAGGGGTATTTTCAGAAGCACTTCTCAAACTTATTTGACAGTGGAACCCCAGAATACATTTTTGGAAACACAGCTGAGGTTATGGGAAACCACTGGAAAGGATTTTCATAGGATAGTAACACAATCAAATATCTGAAATTTAGAGAGACCACTCCAGGAACAATGTAAAGGAAGAGTTGTAGGTGATCCAAAAACAGGGCAGGGGGACCATCTAAGGGGTAATTGCAAGAGCCCAGATGGGAAAAGTTAAGGGCCTGCTTGGGGCAGGAGGATGACAGTGCAGCAGAAAGGATGATTATTGTAGTGTGGAACTGAATCAAAACACAGGGTTTTCTTGGAGTGCATCTAGGTTTGGTTACTCAGTATATTTGCTATAATACAATCCCCAAAGGGAAATTTAGGGAAGATTCCAGGGACTGTGCTCTACATATTAAAATGGGTATTTGTGTGTGGCATGAGTTGGCATAATTATGGTCTGAGCCGTCTTCACATAGAAGTGTGTGGGGTGCTTAGGTCCAGTTGTCCACTTCTATAAGCTATGCTTATTGTGTTTCTATGGTAACAACGCCTCTGCAGCTGCTGCTATTTCAGTGTAATTGATTGAGACACCACATTGCAATCGCAGGGCTCCTGAAAGCTGTCCTACACTTTTTTCACAAAGGTGATTGCTACTCCTTTAGCATCCATTCTAGCTGGAAAAATCCTAGGGTAACAATTTCTTAATAAAGTAAAGGCAAGTTGCTTTGTTTCCTGAGGAAAAAAAGTGGTTTAAAGAGCTTTAGGAGAGCCTGGCTTCCTATCAATTTTCTGATATTCTGCAAATAATCACTCCTGGGAATATTTTTAACTCCATTTCTTCAGTACCAGTTTCTTACTGAGCTGGACTGCTCAAAAGTTGTGTACTTTTGCACTGAATTTACTGGCCTAAGAGATTACCTTACAACCAAACTGAAAGAAAACAAAGCTTAAATAATGTCACCTTTCACTTCCTGGAGGAGAGCCTTGGGCGCCCTGAGCTTATTGTTCGTGGCACAGCGAGAAGGGCGTGTAAAGATACCTCAGCTCGGGCTTCCCTGGTGGCACAGTGGTTGAGAGTCCGCCTGCCGATGCAGTGGACACGGTTTCATACCCCGGTCCGGGAAGATCCCACATGCTGCGGAGCAGCTGGGCCCGTGAGCCATGGCCACTGAGGCTGTGCGTCCGGAGCCTGTGCTCCACAACGGGAGAGGTCACAACAGTGAGAGGCCCGCATACCACAAAAAATACAAAAACAAAAACAAAAACAAACCCCAAAAAACACAAAGCTGCAGAATGGGATTTATATACAACCAACTACTTTTTACACCCTGTAATATCTCTGAAAGGTCCAAGCCAAACTGGGCACTACCACAACTTCATCCCACACAGCCCAAGGTAGTATACCTGAAAACTCCAAACAATAAGAATAACAGTACAAAATTAGAGACAGTGTACTATGGTGGGAAATGAGCTGGTCAAGGTGTCAAGAGACAGGGAGCTTTTCTTTTCCCCTTGACCAATTCATGGTATCACCTTGGACAGTGCACTTTATCCCTATGAGTATTCTCTACCTGTAAAATGGGTATGCAAATACTAAAATACTTGCCTCACTAGAACATTCTGAAATAATTTTGCACATGTTTTCATATTTGCAGAGCACTTTCACAATCATGGCCTTATTTATTCATGTGCTCATTCTTTCCACAAATATTACTGAGAACATACTATGTGCCTGGCTTTCTGCCAAATTCTGGGGATACGGATGGTCCTGCTCTCAGGAAACTGTTACTCTGATGGAGGACATAGAAAAGTAAACAAACAGTTAAAGCGCAATGTAATAGATGTTATGAGAAGCATAAGTGTGAAATCCTTACAATGGCTTGTAAAACAAGCACACCAAGCAGTGATCATCTCAGTTTTATCGATGAGGAAACTGAGGTTCAACAAATAAAGTGACTTGTCCAAGGTCACATAGCCAGTTAATGGTAGCCTGAGAACTTGAACCCAGTTTTCCTGATTCTTTGCTATAATGTTCCTTCCACTGCAGATGTCTATCTCCAATGCTTTCCTAAACAATCAAATGATATTATGTGTATTGACAATGAATAGCCAATGTAGAACACAATGTTGACATGTCAACAGTAGAGCAGAACTTACAAAAAAAACTGGTGGAGATGGAGGCGTGGGTAGAAGATATGTATATAGTTGAAATCAACAGCAGAATGACATGATAAAATATCACATTGTATAGAGACTTGGTGATCTCTTGGGACTGTCGCACCATTGACCCCAAAATATTTTGGAATACTTGGGGAGTTCTGAGCTAGATTCCAAACAAAATAAATCAACCAATATGGTCCCTACCCCACTGGGGGATGAGGGGACTTTAGATCAAAGGCTAAGGTTATTGACCTTATCAAAGGCACATACTTTTGACTTAACTTATTATATATATATATATATATATATATATATATATATATATGTATGTATTTGAGAGAGTAATAAGCAAAAGAAAAGTGGTAGGAAAAAAGGAAAGAAGGAAAGGGGGATGCTCAGCAAAGTAAGGGCAGATACATGCCTCCAGGTGGGAAGAATGACTCTGAGATGAGTGGGGGCTTTGGAGGACAAATCCTGGTAATTGTAGTGATTTGACAGTTAAAGGAGATAGGCAGGGGACAATTCCATCCTAAGATATTACTAAAGCAGACAGAAAGTCCTAGTCACAATCACTTAAAAGAAATATACAAGGCAGTGGTCCTTTTTCTATATCCCACACCCATTTGCATTTTTGTCACTTTCATCATCATCATCAAACTAATATTTTAGGGTTTGTATCATTTACAAAACACTTTCTAATGAATGTTTTCATATAATACAGCAATTCTATCAGGTAGGTATTAGCCTTTACCATGTTGCAGATGAAGAAACCAAGTCTCAGAGAGGTCAAAGAACTCTCCCAAGGTCACTCAGCAAGTAAGTGTAAGATGCCAGCTGTTATTGACTCCCAATCTAATTAACAATTCTGAGATCACAGCAGCTCCTAAATGCGTGACATTTTGATTAGCAGCTTCCTGAGGAAATTTTAGGGACTTGCCTTCATTTCATTAGCAACACATTTTCAAGTTATCTCTTAGGGTTGGTTGCTTCTGAAAAGATTTCCACAGATGGCTAACCCCATCTATTTCATTTTCAATTCTTATTATCCCAATCAGAATGACACTGTCTGACCTTGTCCCCCAGTTCTGGAGGCTCATAAGGAGGCTCGTAGCCTTCTATCCCTGACTAACTTGCCTACAAATATAAGGCAGTAAAATTATTTTAATGATGAGTCTCAAGAATGCCCTCTGTTTCACCTTTGGTTACATGCTGTTTTCATTAATGATGCAGCTAGCCTGATGCTTGGAAAAACACAATATAAGCTTCGTAATCTCTTTCTTGCCCCACTGACCACAGTGAATAATTTTCAGCTCTTCCTTTTATGGTTTCTCCTCAGATATTTAGAGACAAATATCCTGCCCAGTTACCAACTTTCTTCTCAACTGCACAGATCAAATCACAGTCCTGGAGGCAGGAGACTGATGGCAGGGAACCAGTGTCCTAAAAATGGCCAATTAGCTCCTGATTATAGGAGTTATATGTTGCACTGCATGAGGTCAGGCCATATAATTTTTATAGGTGCTTATGACATGTTTCTACTATTTATTGTCAGCTTATAGAATGTTCAGTGCTGTGCTGGCCAGAGTCTGACCTAAAGGCTTGTTCTCAAAGATTCATCTCCATCAGCCTGATGGGAAGCCTGGCTGCAGACGAAGCTGAGGTGCATGTTAGAGCTCTGTGTTTTTAGATGCGTGCTACTCAGAAGTCAGGCAACAATCCAAACTAATCACTGCATTCTAATCAGGGCTTCCAGGTGATGATCAGAGGATTTTTCTTGGGATTCTGACTGACAAGGAGTGAATTTTTCCACATCTCTAGTCTTACTGAAAAACAAAAAAAGCTTGTAACACTTGATCAGGAAGCAACATGGCTACCTAGGGACAAACACAAGAGACTTCATCTCCTTTTACTAGAACAAACCACGGGAATATGGTATATTGTCAAGAGAGCCACAGGATGGTCTGAAGAGAGGGCAATAAATACAAGCAGGAGGTTGACTTTGGAGGCTTTGGAAGCTGGTAACCATTCAAAACTTTTTGGAGCCATTTTGAGGAGAGCTAGAAACATGATCAAAGGCTTAGAAGGTAAGGTTACAGGCTGGGGGCCTGGGGGCTGCATGAGAAAGTCTTGCTAATTGTTTTCACATTGGCGACAGCACAGAGCAGCGCCAGGTACTTACTTACCGCAGACTAGGTAAGAACTCTGAAAGCGCAAGAGGAAGTGCTTGGGGAATGTTAGTGTTTGGAGCCTTGGGAATACATTCATGACAGGTGTCATTCTTGAGCACCTTCTATGAGTCAATCTCTCCATTAGGGGCTTTACATCTATGATATCATTATACCCACCTATCCGGTTGGCACTATTATCATCACCGTTTTACAGATGAAGAAACTGAGGTTTGGAGAGCTAAGTAATTTGTTCAAGTTAATATAGCAAGAAAGATGTTGAAAAGATTCCAACTCAAGTCTGATGGACGCCTTAGCCAACTCTGCTACTAGAAAGGTTTTCACCCTGCCCCAAAGATCATTGGTTATCTTCCTCTTCTGGACATTGAAAGGCCAGAGTTGCTATGGTTGGCCTAAGGGCAGCCGTTTCTAGCTCTCTGATACCTGGGCAGAGAGCAAGAACATCCAGGCACAGTTTCATACAGCTTTGCCTGCAGGAGCTTTGGGCTTTCTGTCAAGAATCTTGGATTGATGGTCCCCACCAAAGACAAAAATGGGTGAAAGTCAGAGATTTTCTAAAATTCTGCCACTTGCTGGCTTTTTCTCCCAGAATAACATAAACCAAAAATGAAAATAAATGTCAAAAACGCTGAGATATAGAAGATGTTATCTTAAAGCATTACGTTGCTCGGCCAAACATTCTGATTGCCTGAACAGCCTTACTTTCAAACCTATGCTGCTCTCCTGCTCCTGCCTGGGGTGTCAGGGAACAGACCACTTCCAAGTGCTTTTACAAAGCGCAGTGCCAACCTGGGAGGCCAGGATTCTGGGAGCACTCTCACTATTTCAGACACTTTATCTCTGCTCACCCATTCAACCACACCCCTTCTTCTTTGGCTGCAGCAGTTCTGTCCACAAATTGGTCTACAACTGTGTTAGATGATATCCAAATAAAAATGATGAACTCTTCGCAAACAACTCGGATCCAAGTTTCCTTTGGCCTCATATGGGCTTGTGTGGGACTGAAGTGATAGATTCTTTTATAAAGTGAGAAAATTCTCCCACTCCCATTTCTTGACTCTGCTAATTCATTCAACAGGCTTTCATCAAGGACCTACTATGTGTCTGGCACTGTGTTCAACACCAGGAACACAAAGATAAGTAAGACAACATTTCTGTCCTCAAGGATTTACAGTCTAATTGGGTGAGATGGACACATACCCAGGCAAGTCGTAATACAATATTACAGGTGATGTTAAAATGACACAAGAACACAACTAAAATTGCCCCTATATCTAACACTTGAAAATTTGAGCACCAAAATAAATTGTTGTAGTATTGAATTATAACCCGAAGTGTAAAGCAACTCCCATAAGTCCATATGGATATAAATAAATGAATAAATTAGTGGGAAGAAGGGACGAATCTTCCTTACAGAAGAATTCCAATTAAAATGCGGAAGGGGGCTTCCCTGGTGGCGCAGTGGTTGAGAGTCCGCCTGCCGATGCAGGGGACGCGGGTTCGTGCCCCGGTCCGGGAGGATCCCACATGCCGCAGAGAGGCTGGGCCCGTGAGCCATGGCCGTTGAGCCTGCGCGTCCTGAGCCTGTGCTCCGCAATGGGAGAGGCCACAACAGTGAGAGGCCCACATACCACAAAAAAATAAAATAAAATAAAATAAAATAAAATAAAATGTGGAAGGAATGAGAGAAATATAAAATCACTCTTAGAACACTATAGTGATAAGTACTGCAGGCAAGATATGATGAATGCTAAAGTCAGTAGCTGAAACTTTAAGGCAAAATGGGATAATTGTACAGCCTCAAAGTATTCCTCCAAATATTTATTAGTTACTGTGGTGGTTTTAACAAACAACCACAAATTATTATTATTATTATTATTTTTTTGCGGTACGCGAGCCTCTCACTGTTGTGGCCTCTCCCGTTGCGGAGCACAGGCTCCGGACGCGCAGGCTCAGTGGCCATGGCTCACGGGCCCAGCCGCTCCGTGGCATGTGGGATCTTCCCGGACTGGGACATGAACCCATGTCCCCTGCATCAGCAGGCAGACTCTCAACCACTGCGCCACCAGGGAAGCCCTCCACAAATTATTTGATGTTTTTTCTTCCAGGAGGTGTAACTTCATTTCTCTCTTCTGTGTGGTTTGGACTTAGTGACTCACTTCTAATGAATAGGAAAGATAATAACTTTACAGTGGAGAAACACGACATTTTGAAAAATATCTGACCAGTACTCTTCAGAAGTGTCAAGTTTAAAAATAAGGAAAGAGTGAGAAACTGTCATAGATTGTAGAGAACTAAGGAAACATTGACAGCTAAATGCACTGTGGGATCCTGGAAGAGAAAAGTAATATCGGTGGAAAAACTGGTAAAATTCAAATAAGCTCTATAGTTGAGTTAGTAGTATTGTAGCAATGTTAATTTCTTAGTTTTGATTAATTTGTAATGATTCTGTGAGATGTTAAATGTTAACATTAGAGGAAGCTAAGCGAATGGTTTATGGAAACTGTACTATCTTTGCAACTCTTTTGTAAATATAAATGTATTTCAAAATGAAAAGTGTAAAACTGTTACAGGTACATGAAAAGAAAGCCAATCTTTGAATATTACTGGAGGGTTTTTCAGAGGAAGTGGGGCTTGAGTTGAGTCTTGAAAGAAAAGTAGATGCTTGCTAGGTAGACAAGGAAAGGGAGGCCACTCCAGAGAGGACACTCTAGGTAGAGTGAGTCCCCTGGGAAAGCTGCAGAGGCATAACATAGCTTCCCAGTTTGGAGAAACAAACTAGTTACAGGATTTGCAATTTCCATTTCTTAGAGACACATTGTCCTAGATTTTCAACTCTAACTGAAAGTGTTCTCCTCTCTTCCAAGATCAGACTCAGCATAGAAGGATGTATGTTGAACTTTTCAGCTAGTTTCATTTTCTCTGTTTTTTTTTTTTTTTTTTTTTTTTTTTTGCGGTACGCGGGCCTCTCACTCACTGCCGTGGCCTCTCCCGTTGCGGAGCACAGGCTCCGGACGCGCAGGCTCAGCGGCCATGACTCACGGGCCCAGCCGCTCCGCGGCATGTGGGATCTTCCCGGACCGGGGCACGAACCCGTGTGCCCTGCATCGGCAGGCGGACTCTCAACCACTGTGCCACCAGGGAAGCCCTCATTTTCTCTTTTGGGTATTTTCTTTCTCTACCCGTGTTGCTCACTGATAGTGAGCTGTCATTCTGGCAAGCAGAGATACCATACATGGGCGAAATATTAAAATGAAAAGAGCTAGTGATGAAGCATTATTTATAATTTGAATAGTCTCTGTTGAATATAAGGTTGTTAAGCCAACTCCTAATGCCTTCAGACAATAGTAAAATGCTCCTCAGTTATAACGGTGTGTTTGTTAGACTGGTGTGAGGACCGTAATGGGGTTGCGGATACAGTGATGGGGGAAGCATGACAGGAATAGAGCCTAAAGCAAATGCAGTGTTTCAGGACATCCTGTCCCTTTGGCCTACTCCTCACAGCAGCCCCCCAACGTCCTTTTTTTCCCCCTAGCATATCTAATAAGTTGTTGGCTGGGAACATAAATGTCCAGTAAAGAGCATAATCATATTCTCTACGACTTGAGAATAGAACATTTACTTCCAGAGGCTCAAATGGGAAATAAGACATAGACTCCTGAGATGGTGAGTGAGAGCTAGATCCGAGATGGCGCCCTCTGCCGGTACAGCCCTCACATGGCTTCTGAGCCAAGACAACCATTTATCATTTCAGGGAGATTTTAAGCCCCTCTCTTGAAGGATAGCTTATGTCCTTCTGTTTGAAGAAGAACTATAAATGTACAAAAACGTCATTATTGCAGTACAGAGGAGAGATGTAAGACTCTAAGGCTCTGGGAGAGAGAAGAGGCACTGGTGGCCCTGTGGGCCTGACTACTTCTATGACACTGCCGTTGACTCACACAGCTGGGTCAGGGCTCCTTTCTTCTGAAGGTCAACACAGAGAACTTGGAGTTGGGGGCAAAACTGAAGACATGCCATTTTAATGGGAGAAGGCAATGTTAGGGAAGTACAGTGAAGCGTTAGGAAAAGAGGAGAAAGCCATTAGAAGTGGGCGTAAGGTCTAGGCAGGACCAGGCTACCTGTGCCCCCAAAGGAGGCTGACTTCATCCTCCTTCCATGGATTACCCTATTCCCAGCACACCACACTGCCTTACTCCAGGAGACCTTTTGTAAAATAACATTCACTTTTCCAGGCAACTCTCCTTACATAGAGAAATGTCTGAATCTGCATGCGTGTGGGGTGGGGGAGAGGGGCAGGTGTTGCATTTGGCATACTTATGCAAGATTTATTTAGGATGATCAAGGAGGACCTCATAGAGGAGGTGATGTTGGAGTACAGACTGAAAAGGTTTATGTCAGTATTTGGCAGACACATTCCAGGCCGAAGATAGAAGTGTACTGGTGCATTTGTGAAGCAGCGGGGAAATCACTGTGGCTAGAGCAGAGGTGCTGAGAATAAGGATGGAAGAAGATCAGAGAAATCGCCAGGGGATAGACCCTGTAGGACTTTCTGGGTCATTATTAGGGTTTTGGTTTTTACTCAGAATGAAATGGGGAGCCATGGGAGGGCTCTGAGCAGAGGAGTAACATGACCTTACATTTAAAAAGGATCCACTGGCTTCTGTATGGATAAAAATGTAGGACAACTTAGGAGGTACTGCAGGAGTTTACTTGACATCATCTAAGTCAAATAAGTTGCCAGGACTTTGGAGACAATAGGAATGGCTTGGAATCTAGTGCCAAAACACACACGCATGTGTGTGTGTGCACACACACACACACTATTGTTTTAATCTAAAAACCTCAAGGAGATTCAGGAATTTTTGTTGCTGTTGCTGGTGTGCGCAGCTCCATTGTGTCATTCTAGATGGCATCCATAGTGAATCCGAGAGGAGGGTGATAATCATTAGATCAGAGAAACATTATAAGGAATTTACGATGAATGTATTTGCCTATTGAAGAGAAAAGGGCAGATGAATCATGGTAGATTCAAGACACCTTCACTGCTTTAGAAAGGATAGGGGGATATACCTGCCTATCTCCATTCCATCATAACCCTACCCGGGATCTCATAGTATCTTAAACTCAACCTGTACCACAATGAACCCTTCCTTATTTCCCTCACACCTCTTCCTCCTGTTCTCTTCTTCATGTTAGGAATTGAAATCTCTATCTACCCAGGGCCCCAACCAGCAAACTGAGTGCCATCCTAGGCACTTTCTCCCTCCCTAATCCATCAGATCCCTGACCAATTCCTAGGACTTTTACCTCCAAATTATCTCCAGATTACAATCATTTATCTCCATCTCCATCACCTCCCTAGTCCTGGCTACCGTCGTCTCTTGTTGGAACTGTGGTAATTTTCTCCTCTTTGGTCTTCCTGTTGCTAGTTCTCCGTGCTCTACACTCTCCAATTAAAATTCTACCATCAGAAAAATTAGTCTAAAATGAAAATCTGTCCCTTCCATAGCTCTTCATTGCCATCAGGGTAAAATCTTCAGTTCCTTGCTTGACTTATCAGATCCTTAAGGATTTGGACCTTATTTGCTTCTTTGGTTTCATCTCTTTCCACATGAGTTCTGCTCTCGGCATACTCAACCATGTTCAACAGCTGTAAAGTTAATTTTGGATGTCAACTTGGCTAGGCTGTGGTACACAGATATTTGGTAAAACATTTTTCCAGATGTTTCTTTGAAAGTTTTTAAAGACGAGATTAACATGTAAATGAGTAGATTTTGAGAAAAGCAGATTACCCTCCTTAGCATAGGGGTGCTCATCCAATCACTTGAAGGTCTGAATAGAAAAGACTGACCTCCCCTGAGCAAGAAGGAATTCTGCAAGCAGACACCCTTCAGACTCAACTGCAACACCAACTCTCCCCTGGGTCTCCAGCCTGCTGGCCTACCCTGCAGATTTGGACTTGCCAGCCTCCACAATTGTGTGAGCCAATTCCTTAATCTCTCTCTCTCTCTCTCTCTGTCTTTCTGTCTCTCTTTCTCTGGCTCTGTCTCTCTATTAGAGAGGGGGTGGGGGAGGGAGAAATACACAAACACCCTATTGATTCTGTTTCTCTGGAGAAACCTCACTAATAGAGCCACCCCAAATTACTTCATTAGACCATTGCACCTTCTTTTCTGGCTTCCAGGAATGCTATTTCCTCCCCCTTGCTCCTGTTCCCATTGGCTTACTTACTTCTACTTCAGGATTATGATCATACGCTAACTCCTCTGTGACAACCTTCTTTATTCTCCCCTCATCACAGAATTTGAGAGAGGAGCTTACATTCTTTGTACTTTCAGAGCACCTGCGGCTTACTGCGACCAAAGCCCTCAACATAGTCCATTTCTCTGGCATGTTTGCCCTTCCCACTAAATTGTGAGACCTGTGAGGGCAGGGACTGTGTCTTACAGTATCCCCAACACCTACTACAGAGGTTGGCACAGAGTAGATACTGAGGACTGTTTGTTGAATCCATTTATCCATTTTCATAAATATTTATGACATACCTACTGTGATGGTTAATTTTATGTGTCCACTTGAGTGGGCCACGAGGTGCCCAGATATTTGGTCAAACATTATTCTAGGCATGTCTGCAAGGGTATTTATAGGTGAGATTGACGTTTGAATCAGTAAACTGAGTGAAGTAGATTGCCCTCCATGATGTGGGTGAGCCTCATTTTATTAGTTGAAAAGCCTGAATAAAACAAAAAAGCTGACTCTTCTATGAGTAAAAGGGAATTCCTCTTGCCTGACCGCTGAGCTGGGACATCAGTATTTTCCTGCCTTCAGACTTGAACTGAAACATTAATTCTTCTTGGGTCTTAAGCCACTGGTTTTGGACTGAAACTTACATCATTGTCTGTCCTGATTCTCAGGCTTTCAGTCTTGGACTAGAATTGCATCGCTGGCTCTCCTGGGTTTCCAGCTTGCTGACTGAATATCATGGGACTTGCCAGCCTCTATAACTGTGTAAGCCAATTTCTTACAATAAATCAATCTCTCTCAATCCCTCTCCTTCAGCCCCCCCCACACCCCTTTCTCTCTAGCTCTCTGGAACTCAGCCACCACTTTGTAAGCCCAGGCTACATGGTATGTTCTGGCTGAGCATCCCAGCTTAGCCATCAACTTACAGCCAGCACCAACCACTGCACATGTGGGTGAGCGAGCAGTCTTCCTTTCTTCCAGCTGAGGCCCCAGGTACTGTGGAGCAGAGATAAGTTATTTGCACAGTGGTCTGTCTAAATTCTTGATCCACAGGAACCATGAGAGATAATAAATAATTCTTTGTTGTTTTAAGTCACTAAGGCCTGGGGTAATTTGTTATGCAGCACCCAATAATTAATATGGGAACCAAAGGCCCAGATGCTGGAAAGAATGCCAGAGAAAGGGTGGCTCCTCCAATTCTGTCAGCTTCATTACTCTAATGGGAATGACACTGAGTATTTTTTTCTAGTTGAATAAACAGTCTTAACTAATGAACTCTAAGTATCAGTATAATTTCTGCATGATGATTATTGAAAATTAACATAGGAATTTTCAGCCATGGTGCCTCTCAGACTAGTCTAGCAGTGAGATTATAATAGGCAGGGTAGTCATGGATGCCAGTTGGTGTGAAGAAATGACCAGCACTGGCCTCATAGCCTGGGAACCTGGGTTCTCATCTTGTATCTGAGTCTATGTGTGTGACCACAGCCAAGCCCCTTAGCTTTTCTGATCTTAAGTTTATTCATTTACAAAAATGGAATAAGGCCATTTGCTCTGCCTTCCTTAGAAGATTTGTGTGAAAATCAAAAGCAATATAATAAATAAATATACCAAGAGACCATGAAGCACTATGGTCATAAGAGGTCTTATTCTCCATCTTTCATAGCCCACCCCATGTGACAGCACTTGTATGCCACACAAGGTGGGGATAATCTTTGGACTGATAATTTCTGTTAACTCTAGTAGTTTTTCTTAAATAAACTTAATTTTGATATAGTTCAGAACTTATGTTTGCAAATTTAATGAGGGGAAAGATCAACGCCACCTAATAGGATATTTTTAAAAATACCAAATAATTAGATTCTTTAATATTAATTGTAATTTTAAAAAGTCCTGCCTACATCCATCCTAAATATTTCTCAAATTTATTCCATATCTATGACTACTACCCTCAGGGTCAATGCTAGCTCTTGTGACTTCTTTGTGTGAATTAGAACACAGTGTCTCTTTCTCCAGGAGGGTAAAACCTCTTACTGAGGTACTTGTCAATTGGAACACAGACTAGATTTCAGCTCCCATTTGCCCCCTCAGCCAAGCACCCTTGTGCAGTGAAAAACCTGAACAACCATATGCAGCCACCCTTACTCTTCTCATTTAAGCAATGGGATCATACCTAGGTTATGACAATAGCTTTTCAGTAGATTACCTGAACCTGCCCCCTCTCACGCACCCTGCCTGCTTCTGCCAGAATACAAATCTGACCATGGTATTCTCATGCCTGAAGACCTATGATGGCTCTCCATTTCTTCAAGAATAAATTCCAGATTTCTTAGCCTAATACAAGGGGTCCTCCATGAGCTGAGCCCTATCTTCTGGCTTTGTCTCCGTGCCTCAAACTCCAAGCTCCTGTAACATCAGAACTTGTAGTTCTCTGCCTGCTTCCTGCCATTTTATGCTTTTCGGTCTTTGCTCCTACTGATTCCTCTGCATAGACTGCCTGCTTCCTGCCATTTTATGCTTTTCGGTCTTTGCTCCTACTGATTCCTCTGCATAGACTGCCTCATAGGCCCACACCTCTTCTCTCCTTAATGAAATCCTATTCATCTTTAAGGTTCAGTTTTGTGTCACCTCCCCCAGAAATCTTCCCCTTGACAGCCCAGCTTGTGCTGAGAAAGGAATGAGGATGGGGTGCTCCTCTGCTCTGCTCCCTTAGCTTTCCACCACCATTCTAGAACTGACCACATGACATGTCAATGTTTTCTCTCTTCCCTACTAGAGGTCAATGAATATGGGGACTGTTTCTTATTTAACATTGCATTCCTAGCAACCAGCAGAGTGCCTGCTACATATTATGGGCTCAGGATGTATTTGTTGAATGAATGAAAGAATGAATGAAGAATAATAGAATGCCAGCACCAAAAGGAATTTAATAAATTTTCCAGTCCAAGTTCCTTATTAAATCTATGAGAAAACTTAGGCCCAGAGAGGGTAAATAGCTGATGAAAGTCACATAAATAGTTAAGAATTGAACCAGGCTTAGGATCGAAATTCCTTTTGTCCTATCTTTTCATTTTCCTACACTGACCCCAGACTTATTATCTCTTTAATATCCAACCAAATAGACAGGTACTTTTCTTGAGAGAATTTTCAATTTATAAATCTCTGTTTGAATGCTTTTCTCCCCTGTTGTCTGGCAAATACCATCTGTCAACTGGTATTTTATGTGAATGGAATAACAGAAGGTTTGTGCTCTCCGGAAAGTTAGAAATTAATACTTCCTGCTGTGATCCATATTTGGTTGCTTAAAGAGAAAAAGTCTTTTTCAGCATGAATAAGGAAAAATCAACTCACAGCTTAACTAATTCCTTTACAAACTGTGGTTGAGCTCAAGGTTGCTTAAATCCTTATGAAACTTTTTTCAAAGTGTGACGTGTCTTTTTTTTTTATAACTCTATCCCCCAAAAGATATCAGAACAAGAGATTGATAACATTATTAGCTTCGAAGCCACTGAAGAATTTACAAGGGAGAAATGGATGATGTAGACTCCATAATTTCTAAACCTCTACATACACATAAAAATGGTTAAAATAATAAGGCAAACAACAGATGAGAAAAAAATTACCAGTAAACATGACAAAAGGCTAGGATGTATATAATCTAAGAAGCTCATAGAAATTGTTAAGAAAAACATTAAGAAGCTCAGTAGAGGGCTTCCCTGGTGGCGCAGTGGTTGAGAATCTGCCTGCCAATGCAGGGGACACAAATTCGAGCCCTGGTCTGGGAAGATCCCACATGCCACGGAGCAACTAAGCCCGTGTGCCACAGCCACTGAGCCTGAACGTCTGGAGCCTGTGCTCTACAACAAGAGAAGGCCGCGACAGTGAGAGGCCTGCACACAGCGATGAAGAGCGGCCCCCCCCCTGCTCGCCACAACTAGAGAAAGCCCTCGCACAGAAATGAGGACCCAACACAACCAAAAATAAATAAATAAATTTAAGAAGCTCGATAAGTGGGCGATGGAGATGAACAATTTATAAAAGGACGTGTTATTAGTAAACAAGCATATGGGAAAATATTTAAACCCTCTAGCAAAGAAATACAAAAGAGAACATTAATGAAGTGCTTTTTATAGCCAGTAAACTAGTCAAAACCAAAATGCTATTGGCTATCCATGATGTTGTGGTAAAATTGGCACATGCCTATATCACTGGTGGCAGTGTAGGTTAGGATGAACATTTTGTATTTGGATGTGCATAGCCTTTGGCATAGGAATCTTACTTCTGAGAATTCAACCTCAGGAAAGAATCCAAAAGGAGAGAATAAACTATAGTCATAAAAATGTCCATTTAAGTAGTACCTAGGGTAGAAAAATAGGAAACCACCTAAATATTTAATAAAGGTAAATTATCTGGTGAAGCAGTAATCATCTAAATCAGCGATCCCCAACCTTTATGGCACCAGGGACCGGTTTCGTGGAAGATAATTTTTCCACGGACTGAGGCGGGGGACGGGGGGCGGATGGCTCAGGCGATAATGCGAGCGATGGGGAGCGATGGGGAGCGGCAGATGAAGCCTCACTGGCTCGCCTGCCACTCACCTCCTGCTGTGCGGCCCGGTTCCTAACAGTACCGGTCCCACCCCGGGGTCTGGGGACCGCGATCTAAATGATGAGACATTATGTGGTCATTATAATTATGATTTGGAAGATAATGTAGATAACACAGAAAAAGCTTAAGACATAAAAACTGAAAAAAGTATAAAGAAGATAACTACAGTATAATCATGGTTATAATATTTTGTTGTCAGGGACCCAATTCCCCTCTCCTCATATTCCCATAAGAGAAGTTTTGCTCCACTCCCCAGGAGGAAGTAGTATCAAAGCGACATTTTAAGGCCTTCTCTTTATGTGTCATATTTTCCTCTCCTAGGGAGGAAAAATGATTTATCTGATTAACGAGATAGGGAAGGTGTCACTAGATACATGCAAACATATGTTTATTGCTTTTGCTCTCTTTGGGGGCACTTGCTCTACTCCCTAACCCTGCTCCCATATATGGTAAAGAGAGCTGGATCGGGGCTCAGGACCTAGCTTCCACAGGCAAGACTGGAAGTCTCCCTCCTCATTGTCCCTCAGCACCCTGCTCATCCAGGGCATGACCTTCCGTGTGGGTAACTGGGGAAATGCCCAGCTCTCCCCATATGTAAATCCCATGATATAGACTTGAGAGGGAGCAATATGGAACATCCACTTTGGCAACCAGTCCAAAACGCTTCTTCCAATCCACCTTTACCAACTACAAAGATATAAGTCCCACCTGGTTCCTGTGTCTAGTTCTCGACTGCTTTCAGAAAGAAGAGAAAAAAAAAGGCTGACAAATGAACTCCCCTCAACCCCAACTTGGGTGCTCATGCCCTAGAAGGGAGTCCAGCAAAATTAAATCCATTTGATTTATTGGGGAGATAAAATACGGTTGTGAATTCTTTCCCTTTCTTTCATTTGATTTTCCATTGATCTTGTCTGAGATATGAATAGGTCCAAACTCTAGGCAGTTAGTAACTACTTCTCCTGGTCTTAGTCCAGGTAATGCTATGTGGCTGGCACACACCCAGAAATCACTTTAGAAAAGGGCTTTGGAAAGCTTTGTGGGGGCATGGATAGTTTTGTATTGCCCAGAGGTAGCTCTCAAGGGACTATTCACTGGTATAAGAATGGGAACCTAACACAAACTGGATCAATGAGATCTCTTCCCTAATATTATTTGTTTTTGTCTTTATCCTTATTTTTTTAACATCTTTATTGAAGTATAATTGCTTTACAATGGTGCGTTAGTTTCTGCTGCATAACAAAGTGAATCAGCTACATATACATATATCCCCATATTCCCTCCCTCTTGCATCTCTCTCCCACCCTCCCTATCCCACCCCTCTAGGTGGTCACAGGGCACCGAGCTGATCTCCCTGTGCTATGTGGCTGCTTCCCACTAGCTATCTATTTTACAATTGATAGTGTATATAAGTCCATGCCACTATCTCACTTCGTCCCAGCTTACCCTTCCCGCTCCCCGTGTCCTCAAGTCCATTCTCTACGTCTGCGTTTTTATTCCTGTCCTGCCCCTAGGTTCTTTAGAACCTTTTTTTTTTAGATTCCATATATATGTGTTAGCATACAGTATTTGTTTTTCTCCTTCTGACTTACTTCACTCTATAACAGACTCTAGGTCCATCCACCTCACTACAAATAACTCAATTTCGTTTCTTTATATGGCTGAGTAATATTCCATTGTATATATGTGCCACATCTTCTTTATCCATTCATCTGTCAATGGACACTTAGGTTGCTTCCATGTCCTGGCTATTGTAAATAGAGCTGCAATGAACATTGTGGCACATGACTTTTTTTGAATTATGGTTTTCTCAGGGTATATGCCCAGTAGTGGGA
The DNA here is from genome assembly GCF_949752795.1 of Hyperoodon ampullatus. NCBI lineage: Eukaryota > Metazoa > Chordata > Mammalia > Artiodactyla > Ziphiidae > Hyperoodon > Hyperoodon ampullatus. Next base: position 118,815,951 of record NC_136913.1, on the reverse strand, counting down.
TTGCTGGGTAATATGGTAGTTCTATTTTTAGTTTTTTAAGGAATCTCCATACTGTTCTCCATAGTGGCTGTACCAACTCACATTCCCACTAGCAGTGCAAGAGGGTTCCCTTTTCTCCACACCCTCTCCAGCATTTATTGTTTCTAGATTTTTTGATGATGGCCATTATGACTGGTGTGAGGTGATACCTCATTGTAGTTTTGATTTTCATTTCTCTAATGATTAGTGATGTTGAGCATCCTTTCATGTGTTTCTTGGCCATCTGTATATCTTCTTTGGAGAAATGTCTTTTTAGGTCTTCTGCCCACTTTTGGATTGGATTGTTTGTTTTTTTGATATTGAGCTGCATGAGCTGCTTATAAATTTTGGATATTAATCCTTTGTCAGTGGCTGCATTTGCAAATATTTTCTCCCATTATGAGGGTTGGCTTTTTGCCTTGTTTATGGTTTCCTTTGCTGTGCAAAAGCTTTTAAGTTTCATTAGGTCCCATTTGTTTATTTTTATTTCCATTTCTCTAGGAGGTGGCTCAAAAAGGATCTTGCTGTGATTTATGTCATAGAGTGTTCTGTCTATGTTTTCCTCTAAGAGTTTTATATGGTCTGGCCTTACATTTACGTCTTTAATCCATTTTGAGTTTATTTTTGTGTATGGTGTTAGGGAGGGTTCTAATTTCATTCTTCTACATGTAGTTGTCCAGTATTTTGTTGAGGATTTTTGCATCTATGTTCATCAGAGATATTGGCCTGCAGTTTTCTGGTTTTTTTGTGACAGTTTTGTCCAGTTTGGGTATCAGGGTGATGGTGGCCTCATAGAATGAGTTTGGGAATGTTCCTCCCTCTGCTATATTTTGGAAGAGTTTGAGAAAGATAGGTGTTAACTCTTCTCTAAGTGTTTGATAGAATTCGCCTGTGAAGCTAGCTGGTCCTGGGCTTTTGTTTGTTGGAAGATTTTTAATCACAGTTTGAATTTCAGTGCTTGTGACTGGTCTGTTTATATTTTCTATTTCTTCCTGGTTCAGTCGCAGACGGTTGTGCTTTTCTAAGAATTTGTCCATTTCTCCAGATTATCCATTTTATTGGCATATAGTTGCTTGTAGTAATCTCTGATGATCCTTTGTATTTCTGCAGTGTCAGCTGTTACTTCTTTTTCAGTTCTAATTCTGTTGATTTGAGTCTTCTCCCTTTTTTTCTTGATGAGTCTGGCAATGGTTTATCAATTTTGTTTATCTTCTCAAAGAACCAGCTTTTAGTTTTATTGGTCTCTGCTATTGTTTCCTTCATTTCTTTTACATTTATTTCTGATCTGATCTTTATTATTTCTTTCCTTCTGCTAACTTTGGGGTCTTTTGTTCTTCTCTCTCTAATTGCTTTAGGTGTAAGGCTAGGTTGCTAATTTGAGATTTTTCTTGTTTCTTGAGGTAGGATTGTATTGCTATAAACTTCCCTCTTAGAACTGCTTTTGCTGCATCCCATAGGTTTTGGGTTGTCGTGTCTCCATTGTCATTTGTTTCTAGGTATTTTTTAATTTCCTCTTTGATTTCTTCAGTGATCACTTCGTTATTGAGTAGTGTATTGTTTAGCCTCCATGTGTTTGTATTTTTTACAAATCTTTTCCTGTAATTGATATCTAGGCTCATAGTGTTGTGGTCGGAAATGACAGTTGAGAACGATTTCCATTTTGTTCAGTTTACCAAGGCTTGATTTGTGACCCAAGCTATGGTCTATCCTGGAGAATGTTCTATGAGCACTTGAAAAGAAAGTGTATTCTGTTGTTTTTGGATGGCATGTCCTATAAATATCAATTAAGTCCATCTTGTTTAATGTATCATTTAAAGCTAGTGTTTCCTTATTTATTTTCATTTTGGTTGATCTGTCCATTGGTGAAAGTGGGGTGGTAAAGTCCCCTGTTATTGTGTTACTGTCAATTTCCCCTTTTATGGCTGTTAGCATTTGCCTTATATATTGAGGTGCTTCTATGTTGCATGCATAAATATTTACAATTGTTATATCTTCTTCTTGGCTTGATCCCTTGATCATTATGTAGTGTCCTTCTTTGTCTCTTGTAATAGTCTTTATTTTAAAGTCTATTTTGTCTGATATGAGGATTGCTACTCCAGCTTTCCTTTGATTTCCATTTGCATGGAATATCTTTTGCCATCCCCTCACTTTCAGTCTTTATGTGTCCTTAGGTCTGAAGTGGATCTCTTGTAGACAGTATATATACAGGTCTTGTTTTTGTACCTATTCAGCCAGTTGATGTCTTTTGGTTGGAGCATTTAATCCTTTTACCTTTAAGGTCATTATCAATATGTGTGTTCATATTACCATTTTCTTAATTGTTTTCAGTTTGTTATTTAGGTATTTCTTCTATCTTGTGTTTGCTGCCTAGAGAAGTTCCTTTAGCATTTGTTGTAAAGCTGGTTTGGTGGTGCTGAATTCTCTTAGCTTTTGCTTGTCTGTAAAGGTTTTAATTACTCCATCGAATCTGAATGAGATGCTTGCTAGGTAGAGTAATCCTGGTTGTAGGTTTTTCCCTTTCATCACTTTAAATATGTCCTGCCACTCCTTTCTGGCTTGCAGAGGATCTGCTGAAAGATCAGCTGTTAACCTTATGGGGATTCCGTTGTATATTGTTTGTTGTTTTTCCCTTGCTGCTTTTAATGTTTTTTCTTTGTATTTAATTTTTGATAGTTTTGCGTAATATGTGTCTTCACGTGTTTCCCTTTGGATTTATCCTGTATGGGACTCTCTCTGCTTCCTGGACTTGATTTACTATTTCCTTTCCCATATTAGGGAAGTTTTCAACTATAATCTCTTCAAATATTGTCTCAGTCCCTTTCTTTTTCTCTACTTCTTCTGAGACCCCTATAGTTCGAATGTTGGTGCATTTAATGTTGTCCCAGAGGTCTCTGAAAGAGTCCCCAATTTTTTTCATTCTTTTTTCATTATTCTGCTCTGCGGTATTTATTTCCACTGCTTTATTTTTCAGGTCACTTATCCGTTCTTCTGTCTCAGTTATTCTGCTATTGATTCCTTCTAGAGAATTTTTAACTTCATTTATTGTGTTGTTGATTATTGCTTGTTTGCTCTTTAGTTCTTCTAGTGCCCTGTTAAACATTTCTTGTATTTTCTCCATTCTATTTCCAATATTTTGGATCAACTTTACTTTCATTACTCTGAATTCTTTTTCACGTAGACTGCCTATTTCCTGTTCATTTGTTTGGTCTGGTGGGTTTTTGCCTTGCTCTTTCATCTGCTGTGTGTTTCTCTGTCGTCTCATTTTGTTTAACTTACTGTGTTTGGAGTCTGTTTTTCGCAGGCTGCAGGTTCATAGTTCCCATTATTTTTGGTGTCTGCCCCCAGTGGCTAAGGTTGCTTCAGTGGGTTGTGTAGGTTTCCTGCTGGAGAGGACTGGTGCATGTGTTCGGGTGGATGAGGCTGGATCTTGTCTTTCTGGTGGACAGGTCCATGTCTGGTCGTGTGTTTTGGGGTTTCTGTGACCTTATGATTTTAGGCAGCCTCTCTGCTAATGGGTGGGTTTGTGTTCCTGTCTTGCTAGTTGTTTGGCATAGGGTGTCCAGCACTATAGCTTGCTGGTCGTTGAGTGGAGCTGGGTCTTAGCGTTGAGATGGAGATCTCTGGGAGAGCTTTTGCCACGTGATATTACATGGAGCTGGGAGGTCTGTGGTGGACCAATGTCCTGAACTCACCTGTCCCACCACAGAGGCTCAGTCCTGACACTCGCCCGGAGCTCCAAGACACTGTCAGCCTTTTGGCCCAGAGGAAAGGGAGAAAAAAAGAAAGAAAGAAACATAAAATAAAGTTATGAAAAAATTAAAAAATTGAGAAGTAGTACAAAAAGAAAAAGAAAGAAAGAAGAGAGCAACCAAACCAAAACACAAATCCACCAAATGATAACAAGCACTAAAAACTACACTAAAAAGAAAAAAAGAAAAAAAAAAAGGACAGACAGAACCCTAGGACAAATGGTAAAAGCAAAGCTATACAGACAAAATCACAATCACACAAGAAGCATACGCATACACACTCACAAAAAGAGAAAAAGGGGGGCTTCCCTGGTGGCGCAGTGGTTCAGAGTCCGCCTGCCGATGCAGGGGACACGGGTTTGTGCCCCGGTCCGGGAAGATCCCACATGCCATGGAGCAGCTGGGCCCGTGAGCCATGGCCGCTGAGCCTGCGCGTCCGGATCCTGTGCTCCGCAACGGGAGAGGCCACAACAGTGAGAGGCCCGTGCACCGCAAAAAAAAAAAAAAAAAAAAGAAAGAAAAAAAAGAAAAAAAAAGAGAAAAAGGGAAAAAAATGTATATATATCGTTGCTCCCAAAGTCCACCTCCTCCATTTGGGATGTTTCGTTGTCTATTCAGGTGTTCCACCGATGCAGGATACATCAAGTTGATTGTGGAGCTTTAATCCGCTGCTCCTGAGGCTGCTGGGAGAGATTTCCCTTTCTCTTCTCTGTTCGCACAGCTCCCGGGTTTCAGCTTTGGATTTGTCCCCACCTCTGTGTGTAGGTCGCCTGAGGGCGTCTGTTCTTCACTCAGACAGGACGGGGTTAAAGAAACCGCTGATTCGGGAGCTCTGGCTCACTCAGGCCGGGGGGAGGGAGGGGTACGGAGGCGGGGCAAGCCTGCGGCGGCAGAGGCCGGCGTGACGTTGCACCAGCCCGAGGCGCGCCGTGCATTCTCCCAGGGAACTTGTCCCTGGATCACGGGACCCTGGCAGTGGCGGGCTGCACAGGCTCCCGGAAGGGAGGTTTGTATAGTGACCTGTGCTCACACACAGGCTTCTTGGTGGCGGCGGCAGCAGCCGTAGCGTCTCATGCCCTTCTCTGAGGTCTGTGCTGATAGCCGCGGCTCGCGCCTGTCTCTGGAGCTCCTTAAAGCGGCGCTCTGAATCCCCTCTGCTCACGCACCAGGAAACAAAGAGGGAAGAAAAAGTCTCTTACCTCTTCGGCAGGTCCAGACTTTTTCCCGGACTCCCTCCCGGCTAGCCATGGCGCACTAACCCCTTCAGGCTGTGTTTAGACCGCCAACCCCAGTCCTCTCCCTTCGATCCGACCAAAGCCTGAGCCTCAGCTCGCAGCCCCGCCCACCCCAGCAGGTGAGCAGACAAGCCTCTCGTGCTGGTGAGTGCCGGTCGGCACCGATCCTCTGTGCGGGAATCTCTCAGCTTTGCCCTCCACATCCCTGTTGCTGCGCTCTCCTCCGTGGCTCCGAAGCTGCCCCCCTCCGCCACCTGCAGTCTCCGCCAGTGAAGGGGCTTCTAGTGTGTGGAAACCTTTCCTCCTTCACGGCTCCCTCCCACTGGTGCAGGTCCCGTTCCTATTCTTTTGTCTCTGCTTTTTCTTTTTTCTTTTGCCCTACCCAGCTACGTGGGGAGTTTCTTGCCTTTTGGGAGGTCTGAGGTCTTCTGCCAGCGTTCAGTGGGTGTTCTATAGGAGCAGTTCCACGTGTAGATATATTTCTGATGTATCTGTGGGGAGGAAGGTGATCTCCACGTCTTACTCCTCCGCTATCTTGAAGGTCTCTCTTCCCTAGTATTTTAAAAGCTAACCTGAGAGAATAAAACTGATACAGAAACTGACTGGCAATGGAGAAAAAGAGCTTTGTTAGGGGGTAGGGAAGTTGTTGGCTCCAGTTATTGTTGACAACCACCTATACCCCTCCTTCCTCTATACTTGGTAACTTAAACCAGTAACTTATCATTTTGCATAAGCTGGCTTGAGTTGGAATCTACCTAGCATTCTGAGTACTGCAGATGGAACCTGTGTCTGTGAAACCGTATGCCATCAAAGGGCGCTTTGCAGTCAGTAATAAAGCTGCCCTGATTCTCATCCCAGGCTTACTTAGGAAGGTTGTACCAAATTATATTATGAAACAATCTGTCTCAGAGAAAGAGTATTCTGCATATAATCCATAAGGACAAGACACATTTTAAATAATCCCAACACCAAGTGTTTTTTCAGAAGAGTAAATCAAAATTGTTCAAAATCACTCACTGTTATATTTCATCAGCTCTGTTAGAATCACAGCAGGTATGAATGAGTAGCAAATTCATGAATTGTGCATTAGTTTATCTTTTCCCCAAGGCTAATTGTTTGCTTTATTTTTTCTTCTATTAGAGCTGTCAGTGCACAGTGATATACGGTAAGCCTTGCATCTTGATGAGAAACAAAAAGAAAATTTTAACTGTGGATATAATTATACAATGCCACAGAGTTTGTTTCCTTTTCCTCCCCACTAGCTCTCATCAAGGCCAAGAGCTTTTGGAAATTAACACAATCAGCCCTGGGAATAAATATGTCAACAAACAGAGTTTATGCATCTGCTGACTGCTCTCTCCATGAAGAACATTATCTGGAGTTGGTCTTTAGCTATTAGGCTGCATAAAGGTTGTGTGCATGTGTGTGTGCACACATGTGAGTGTATGTAGGCTAAAATCCACACTGTAGGTTGTTTTCCAAGCTGAGAGCTCCCTTTCCTGACCTAAATGTCTGTGGGTGATGATTACAGACTCTGTACCTGGTGACTGGAGCCCTTTCTCTCTTTGGCACACTGGCCATCGTTTGCTTTTACCATGCCTGCCAGATAAACTCTTGAGGTGGCAGTCAATATTTACTTTGCCTTAGGTCAAATTCTGTTTCTCTTTTACTCTAAATATCATTTGAGAATAAAGAGAATCTTGGCGATAGCCAGAACTTCCAGAACTAATTAATACTGTCAGCCACTTATTGGCATAAACTCCTCCTCCATCTCCATTTTTTAACTGAATGGGATCAGGTTCTAAAGAACTCCTTAGATAACTTGGAATGAAAAAAAATGACAATCACATGTCTATCCCTCAAGGTCTTTTTGAAAGTTTCATTCCAATACAAGTTTTATTTCCCTTTCCTTTCCATGATTGTCTTATTGAAACAAAAGAAATCAAGTTATGTTTCATTCTTTAATCTGATGCATCTCTTTCCATAACTGTGACACTGACCTCAAGCCACTCTCCAGGACTTCGACTCATCTGGTTTTATTTTCCTCACAGATCTTACGCTTCTATTGAAGACTGAAGAGAAAGTGTAATCCCTCTGGGTAGTATATGTGTCAGGGGATACAGGCTGATGGGAAAATTATAGACATTCTCTTAGATTCTGTCTCTCAGTGAACAAAGGCATCCACAATGCCAATGAGCATGTGGCAAAAGGTTTGTGTTTCATATCAAGGGGTGCCTGACTCAGTCGAAACTGTCATGTGCTTAAAATAAACATGGAGGTGGCCAATTAAAAATATTTATAAGCCTTTGGACTTCCCTGGTGGTGCAGTGGTTAAGAATCTGCCTGCCAGTGCAGGGGACACGGGTTCGAGCCCTGGTCTGGGAAGATCCCACATGCCGCGGAGCATCTAAGCCCGTGTGCCACAACTACTGAGCCTGCACTCTAGAGCCCGTGAGCCACAACTACTGAGCCTGCATGCTGAAACTACTGAAGCCCACGTGCCTAGAGCCCGTGCTCTGCAACAAAAGAAGCCACTGCAATGAGAAGCCTGTGCACCGCAATGAAGAGTAGCCCCTGCTCGCTGCAACTAGAGAAAGCCAGCACGCAGTAACGAAGACCCAACCCAGCCAAAAATAAATAAATAAATTTATTTAAAAAACCCCAAACATCTGACAAAACATAAAAAAATAATTAATAAGCCTTTACAAAGCATGAATACATAGAAACACATAAAGTGAATTTGCTAGTTATGGATATTAGGTAGTAATTCCCTTTTATCATAGCCTAATTATTTGTATATAAATTATAAGTTTGCAAAGCATCTTTATTATAATCAGGTAAGATCAGCATTGTCAGTACATCATTTCTCTGCTCCTATTCATAGTAAAATTCCTAAAAATACATAGTTGTCTATACTCATTGTCTCTCCTTTGCCTTCCATTGTCTCCTGAACCAATTCCAACAGGCTTTCACAAAACATTCTTCAGCAACCACCACTATTATATTTCTCAGTAACCTCCATGTGGCTAGATTTGGTGGTCAATTCTCAGTTATCATTTTACTTATCTCTCAGCAAAATTTGATACGATTTATCACTTTCCTCCTGCCTTGAAACATTTCCTACTGAAGTACCACTCTCTTATTTCTCCTCCTACCTCACTAGCTGTTCCTTCTCAGTTTCCTTTGTTGATTCCACTTGATCTACTTGATCTCTTAATGTATGGGTGACCCAGGTTCAGCCGTTGGACCTCTTCTCTTTTTCATGTACACTTTCTTCTTTAGGGGGTGATTTTCCGTTTTCATGGCTTCAAAAACCATCAAAATTAATCCCCAAGTCTTTCTCTCCATATCTAAGCACTCTCTAAGTTCCAGACACATATATTCAATAGCTGACTCGACATCTCCACTTAAGTATCTCATAGGAATGTCAGACTTCACACGTCCATAAGAACTTATGAAGGCCCCAAACCGTCCCCTCAGTCTTCCCTATCCCAGCTGATATCAATTTGAACTTTTCAGTTGATCAGGCCTAAAACTTCAGAATCATCCTTGGCCCTCACAGATCAAACCTAATCTATGAAGAAATTCTGTTGGCTCTGCCTCCAAAATAATGTCCCACATCTGACCATTTCTCACCACCTCGGCTGAAGACAATCAGGATCTAAGCCAGTATCATTTCTTGCCTGGATTATGCTAATAGTTTTCCAAGCACTCTCTGTTTCCACCATTGCCCCCTTATAGTCTATTCTCTGCAGAGCAGACAGAATTCTCTTTTTAAAAATGTAAGTCAGATCAAGTCACTTCCTTGCTTAAACTCCCAGTAACTGCCCGTCACACTTCGAATAAAATCCAAAGTCACGATGGCCTAGAAACCTCTCTATGATCTTGCCATATCTCCTACTGCTCTCAATTTTCTTTCCTGTGTTCCAGCCGGTACCTCCAACATATTAAGCAACTTGCCTTAGAGTTTTTGTGCTTTCCAGTCTTTCTGCCTGGAAAGCTCTTCCCCTAAATTTTTGCATGGCTGGATTCTTTCTTTCATTCAGGTCTCTGCTCAGAAGTCTCTACTTCAAAGAAGCCTTTGTGAAATATTCTACCAAAAAGACAGTCTATCCATCCTACCCATCCCTCTCCATTCCTTTACTCTGCATTATTTCTCATAGAACATACTACTCTGTGAAATTATACATTATATTATTTGTTTATACATTTATTGGATGTCTCTCCACTTAGACTACAACCAATGTGAAGGCAAGGGGTTTGTCTTGTTTACCATGACAACCTTAGTGTGGAGCATGCAATAGATACCCCAAAGACCTGTGGGATGAATGCATCAAACATCATATTTTACACAAGAGAAAACTAAAGCATGAAAGGTTAAGTAATTTGTCCAAGGTCAGAGAGACAGAGCTTTGACTTGAAGTCATATCTTCATGGTGTTTACTCTGGTTGAAATTACCCATATGTATGCACAATGCTTAAACAGAAAACCTCTGATGTAAGAGAGCACCACCAAGCTCTTTCATTATATATACCAGCAACATACTGCATCACACAAGGCAAAGCCCAGTGGACTAGCCCGCAATAAATTTCGAATAAAACTAAGAAATTTATTTATTAGAAAATAAATTTCTAATAAATAAATAAACAAACCAACAGATAAGATTTAATACTTAGCTTTCCAAAGACAAGCCTGCCACTGAACCCAAACTTCAACTGATGATGATTGGATTTCTCTTAGACATGCCCTTTTTTTTAAGTGGATGGGTTGATTACAAATAACTCATCTTTTCAGATTGTTCATTACTTAACAAAGAAATGGAGAGAGGGATCCAGCATCCTTCCTGCTGCCTCCTGCAAATGGAAGTGAGGCTCAGACATCCAGGACTGCACATTAATTTAACTTTTTAAAAATAGGGACTGACAACTTTAATAATTCAAGACATAGATGTCTCTATCTTTGCACATGAGCTTTTTTAATCTTTGGAGACTAAGATAGAAATCATTTCTTTGGTACAAAGTAAAAGAAAGTTTTTTTTTTTTAATTGTGGTCTTTTGTAGATAGCTCTGCTTCCTGGTGCATTAATGCCAAGAAGCTTTTTCTCTGAGAATAAGAAGGCTCTGTAGTCCTAGGTTTGCACTGTAGTCCATAAAATGTGTATGAAACTCTACCATTTCTAATTCATTTTTTTGGATCTCTTATCCCTTACTGTTCAATGATTTGTCCCTTCAAATGCAAATATTCAGGGCCAGAGTCCCCTCCCTCTTCAACCAGCACCACTCTTTAAAGGATCTGTGAAATCCAAAGGGATCTGTTCCATCCATGATGCTTTGGTGGTATAAGTGTTGGCAAGGAATCACTTGCATCTGTAAGTGGTATCTATATGGGCAAGATCTTCAACTCTTTTGATGAAACTGGTCAATTAAGATTTTTTTTCTGGGGACTTCTGTGGTGGCGCAGTGGTTAAGAATCTGCCTGCCAATGCAGGGGACAGAGGTTCAAGCCCTGGTCTGGGAAGATCCCACATGCTTCAGAGCAACTAAGCCCATGGGCCACAACTACTAAGGCTGTGCTCTAGAGCCCACGAGCCACAACTACTGAGCCTGTGCGCCACAACTACTGAGCCTGCGTTCTAGAGCCTGTGAGCCACAACTGCTGAGCCTACACGCTGCAACTACTGAAGCCTGAGTGCCTAGAGCCTGTGCTCCACAACAAGAGAAGCCACCGCAATGAGAAGCCTGCACACCGCAATGAAGAGTAGCCCCTGCTCTCCGCAAGTAGAGAAAGCCTGTGCACAGCAAGGAAGACACAATGCAGCACCCCCAATTTTTTTTAATTAAAAAAAGATTTTTTTCTGAGTCAGAAGGTTGATATCAGCATGTTTCTTTCTGGATTGACTCCTACTTACAGGACAGACCCAAACACTGTACTGAGTGAAAAAGAAATGTGAGTTTGTGTGCAGAGAGAGCCCCTGGCTCTACTTTTGAAGGGGAGCTACCAACCAGAAGCATAAAGTCAATTTCACATCTTTAGGCAGCTCCAGGATTATTTGAATGTGCTTTCATAAGGTGACTCATCCTTGGAGCCCAACTTCACCTTCAGTTCTGTCTATTTTAGAGCAGGACATTAAAGAGTTTTGGAGTCAAGAGAGAGCTGGGCTTGAATCCCAGGTTACAGGATATTTGCCCTCATTCACGTTACATAACTTTTGTGTCTCCATTTGCTTATCTATAAAGTAGAGATGACGTTAGCCCCTGCTTCATAAAGTTTGTGAGGATTAAACGAACTGATGCTTGTAAAATGCTTAGCATAGTGCCCGACACATAATGCAATTCAGTAAATGGAAGTTATTGGTGGTGGTGGTGCCTCCTTTAAGTGGCACTGTGTTGTATCTTTGGCATTTACCAGCTGTGTGACTTTAGGCAAGTCAGTTCGCATCTCTGAGTCTCAGTGTTCTCATTTTTCAAATAGGGATAATAATAGTATCTACTTGAAACAGCCTTGTGAGGATCATGTAGAATAATCAGTGTAAAGCTCTTAGCAGAGTACCTGACACGCTGTAAACAAATGAATAAATGTTGATATTATTCTTGTTTATTCCTCCTTTTCTTGACCAACCTATATCTTTCCTCAGACTAAGAAATCTCTTAGTGAGGAGGAAAAATAGAGGCATGGTGGGTAGGTGGGGAGAATATCAGTGCATGACAGGAGTATCTGTATACAGAGGAAGGTGATAGTCTCATCAGTCCCTGATTGATGAGACATCAAATATCATGACACAACCACAGAATTCATACACAGGATGAGAATATAAATTCAATTAAAACATTAAAATACATTGTTATTTTCATGTTGGAGGAAATAACATAATGCATCAAATTTGATTAAGAATGAAATTGAGACTAGAAATTATTCCACAAAGTGATGAAACTGGAAGATTTCTTAGGAGCGACTGTAAGAATTAAATTAACTCCCCCAGCCCTTTTCAGAAATTGAAACCCTTGCCCACTTTGAAGTTATTGGAAGGGAGTATGTGATCCACTCATGTGGCCATTGGCACAATACTACTCCTCTCTACCATCCTACTACATAATCCTCACTACATAATGTGCTCTTTGAATCCTGTCCATAGATCGAATTTTCCCAGACTAGGTTCTTAGTCTATACATTGAATGTTTGCTGTTTGTGCCATATGTAAAAAAATATTCAGTACTCTCCATCGCAACCACAATTTCTGACTTAAGATGAAATTCAGAAGAAGAAATAAAAAGGACAGATCTAAAATATTCAAATGCCCACAATTAGTCAGAACTGCCAATCTCATGACTCTTCCATAGAATATTTCTTTTAGAACTTGAAAGCTCGTAATATTTTGGTAGGTGTCAGATATTAATGTTCTAAATGCCCTTTACTTGTTTTTAGGTAACTTTTAGAACCTGTACAACAAACACTCTGGATGTGGGCTAATAGGTAGTGGAAGTATCTAAATAACATAAAAATATTTCCAAATATTCAAATGGTTTAGTTCTAGGGGATGGTGTTCATTTAGAGATGTTGCATTATGTAGTTCATGGTTTAAAATAACATATTTTTGGGGACTTCCCTGGCGGTCCAGTGGTTGAGACTCCACGTTTCTAATGCACAGGGCACGGGTTCGATTCCTGGTCAGGGAACTAAGATCCCACATGCCGCTAGGTGTGGCCAATAAATAAATAATGTATTTTCCTATGAGTGACAGAAAGTTTGAGCTGCCTAACTTTCTATAAGGCCAGATGTAAAGTACTCAGTTTCTATTTAAACTACTTTTCTAAGAACTTCTATTCCAAATATCCATTCCTGACTGCTCAGATACATTTATGGTATTGATTTTCACCAAGAGTAGTTTTATAGGAAACTGGTGACCCAACAGTTCCAGTTTTTAAATGTTTCTTGCTTTTGCTGTTATTGTTTTTCAATCTCCTAGACTGGTTGGAAATAGAAAACCCAAAATAAAACAGAACAGATTCAGGTAGCTTAGGTAAAATTTAATTGGACTGTAACCCAAGTCACAAGTCACAAGGCATAATTTAGCAGATGCTCAAAACAATCTTGGGAGGTCACCAAAAGGGTTTGATTTCAAATAGTTATTTTTCTGTGATAATAATCAGTGTGTAGGATGCTGTTTGTATTCAACTCTTTGACTTTTTTTTCTAAATTGCTTTTTACATAGAAGTTCTTACTTTGGGGAATCTTGTGATTGTTTTTTTACGTTGATTTTTATCTATATTTGGGAAGGAGGTGAATGTTTTACCAGAAAACAACTCATTACTGAAGGGGATGTGTATGGATTCCCAGAGCTGCAATAAACTCACTGGTGGTAATAAATTGTGGTTCCTAGCTTTGATTCTTTGGGGGGAGAGGGGGGATTGCTGTTTTCAAGGAAACATCACACTTTAATGAATGTTTTTAGTGGCTATCACTGAAGCAGCCATTTAAAAAGGACAGAAATATTTGTTACATATTTTTATTTACACATTGCACTTTTTTACTGTTAAATGATACTTGGTGCAGTGAATACATAATGGATGTAACACTGCCACCTCTTGGTTATGTAAATGAGGTACTCTGCAGTCATAATTCTCGTCTTCAAATTGGAAAATGCAAGTGCTTGAAAGTCAACTAAGCCTTTTCTATTTTGGTTTGGCAAAAACAGTTGTAAATAAATATCTATGCATGTGTGAATGCTCTTAAAGAGCCTCTATAAAGTACATTATCTATGTATTAAAGGATATCTGTGCTTATGAAATAAAAGTGACAGTGACATTTTGTGCTAAAGCATTCCAGAAAACAATGTTCAGACTTGGAATAAATTTAGAACTGTTCAGAGTGTCCTTTATTCAATCAAGATCAAGTTAATTCAATCTTTCTTTAAGTGTAACCTAAGGCATAGAAATCCAATCATTTTCTTTTTCCTTTCTTTTTTTAAAAGAGCATTCCCTCCTGATTTTAATCAGTTTTAATCACTTTAGCAAGATATTAGATAACCAGATTACAGGCTAGAAAAGCTGGCATTTTCTTATGAAGGAAGGTCTAAAACCTTGACTAAAATTGAATTCAGTGCCCCAGGAATAAAAAGGCTAGATAATTTATTTTTTCTTTCACTTAGGTAAGAAGGAGCTTATAAAAACAACATGCTGGGTAATCTTCCTGTGCTTACATAGATGCTGAGATCAATTACCTATTTCAACAAAAATGGCAAGAACTAGCCACAGTGGAACACTGGGTAAGTGTTTTACTATTTTCATAACAGCTCTCGTTTCCGCCATACTTTATATTTTACACAGCCCCTCCACATCTGTCAGCTCACATGGTCAAATGGTTTCCTTGACAGTGGGAGAGCATACTGCAGTCATGCAGGACCCACTGCCTTTTTGTCTGTCAGGTAGTCAATGGTGCTCTTATTCAATCAAGAAATAATGTGAATATGCTGTTGTCCAAACACAAAGGTGACCCTGCTGACACTGTCAGGAGGACGGATGTGCCCTTGGTGACTGGTGAGGGCAGTAAGGATTGTCATACACGTCTGCTTGCCTGTTTCCCCTAGCAACCAAACACTGGTCCAGGACTGGGGACAGAGTGTGTAACTCTAGAATGGGTTACATTCTATGTAAAAGCGTTAGGAGAAAAAACAGATCTCAAAATTGGAAGAGACCTTAGAGACCATTTAGTCCAACTCTCTTTAAAAAGGAAAAATAAGCGTCCTGAGAGGAGACATAAATGGGTCACCCAGTAGATGGGTGGCAAAGCAGGACCAGAAGCTGGGTCCTCCGACCTCAAGAACAACCCCCTTCCTCCCCACCATGCTGGCTCTTCGGCTTTTAAGTCCTGGCTTCTGCCTTCAGGTGTCTTTAGTTGTGGAAGTTGAGGTCTGATTTCTTCAGAGCAGCTTTACAATTATAAGTGGTAAAGGCTTTTAAGCCACACTCCCTCACTCAGTGCCCTGATCAGTGAACCCTGTGGAGTTCAGGGAATGCTTACAGGGACAGGGACAGCTCCTAGGTCAGGGGTACTTTTCAAATCTAGGGCATAACCTTGTATGGTCTTAGAAATAAGTGAGCACAGCTCAAATGATAATCTCAGACAGTTCACCAAAGAGGAAGTTCAAGAACATGGCCTATAACCTTTACGTAGCCAGTGGAGGAACTGCTACCCAGGGAGAAGTGGAGACGTGTCTGGCACAAGGTCCCCCAGCAGGACTGTGGTCTCCTGGAGCCTGGTGCTTTTCCTGTAGCATGCTGACACCCGCATTGCTGCTCTAGTGCATCAACTGAGAGGGCAGTGGAGAGAAAGCGATTTTACAGAGTGAAAGAAAATTTGAGGCTAGAGGGTGCTCCATAGAGGTTCGATAACCTTGAAGGGATGGTCACTGTGTCAGGTGGCAGCTGGAATAGGGGGAACTCATTTGCTTGTATTGAATTTCCAACACGAGCAGCTTTTCCTGCTTCCCACTGTTCTCAGTGACTGACCTGACCCTGAACCAGTGTTGCAGAGAATTCAAGCTAACCAAGTAAGTTAGAGCTGCAAACGTGCTATGTTCTTCAGGCCCGATAATTAGTACCCGGACCTCAAACTATGGAAGAACATGATTTGCTTGTTTGAACATCTTACAGTTTACACGGGTCACAGAAGCAGCGCAGAGGCTCAGCAAAGAGAGTAGATCACTGGTGTATTTTTTTTTTTTTCTGTGGTACGCGGGCCTCTCACTGCTGTGGCCTCTCCCGTTGCAGAGCACAGGCTCCGGACGCGCAGGCTCAGCGGCCATGGCTCACGGGCCCAGCCGCTCCGCGGCATGTGGGATCCTCCCGGACCGGGGCATGAACCCATGTCCCCTGAATCGGCAGGCGGACTCTCAACCACTGCACCAGCAGGGAAGCCCTACTTCGTTTTTGAACTTGTTTTTGAAATGAATAATGGAGTGGTTGCAGCAAAGATAAACTTATCTTAACAAAAAAATGGGGGGAGCATTTTTAAAATCCAGTATTTAACCAGTCAATTTAGAGTCTGTACTTCTACCATGTTTCAGCTTCCCGAAAATCCCAAACTCTCCCATCATCTCTAACTCTGAAACCAGGTGGGCGGTTACTAGGCGCTGCCTGGTTTCCTGAAAGCCGGGGTTACGTCATCAGGTTGTGAGTAGCGCCCCGCTGCGTGTGCTTAATTGTGAGGTCACAAGCCCTCTCCGGCTGGACGCTGCCGCGCGTCCCAGTCGCACCAGGCGGTGCGGCGCCCTTAGCGTACTGGTCAGCGGCTTCCGTGGTCTGGGCGGCTAGCAGCCCCCTGCTTCCCAAGCGCCAGCTGAGTGCTTTGGTGCCCCAGAAAAGTGAAGAGGCCGTAGAGGAGCCATGAGCGGAGTCCTGTTCCTGCTAGTGAGCTGCTTTCTGTTCGCCTTCACGTTTGTCTTCTGGAAAACCTTGTTTCAGGTAAAGTGTACAAGAGCAATTGGAATTAGATGAAGCTCGATGAATACGTGGACTGGGGAGGGGCCGTGTTTAAGAGAGTAGAAAGATAGTAAAATAAGAGTAAGGGGGAGGTCACCTCATTCCTTTTTCTTTTGAAAGAGCCCCAGATGTTGAGTTTTTACCCGCACACTTCTCTCATATTGACCAGTGGTTCCACAGCTGAAGTATGTTACAAAAAGCCCCAAGTCACTAAGTGATATGGTCAGCTTTTCACCCACCTGAAAAGTACAGCAGAAAGCACCCACTCCCCAGCACCAACTCCCATTTTAAGAATCTGTACTTTCTCTCTTCTATGGCTTCTACTGCCACATGTGTTTCTGTTTGCCTCTTCCTCCCTTGTATTTGCCGTTTCAGCCATCTTTATAGGAGCTTTTGGGGGCATTCACAAGTAATTAAGGTCAAAATGTGGGTTTCCCGGTGATATTTAAAGTTCCAAGTGAAGTGCCTTTAGATAGGAATCAGACAGGATCCAAGTATAGACCTACTAGATTGCCCAAGAAATGTAAGCCAAGGGTATGGCATTTGGGCATTAAAAGGCTACTTTAATTTTTTTTTCCTCAGTCTGTGTTTGGGAAGGGCATATTTCCAAATCAGTGTATTCATTCAACAGACTTTTAATCTTGGGGGAGGACCATCAGTTCATTTTGGTAAACCAAGACTAAGGATGTTATTTGGTGGTATGTGGATATTACTAAACTCAATAAACTACATTTGTATAATTTCCTTCCCTTACAGAGAAACACTGGTGGGGCTTCCCGTGTGGCGCAGGACACGGGTCTGCGCCCCGGTCCCCGCCTCCGTCCGCGCCCCGGTGCGCGCCCCCGTCCGTGCCCCGGTCCGCGCTTCCCTCCGCGCCCCGGTCCCCGCCCAGGTCCAAGAGGATCCGGCATGCCGCGGAGCGGAAGAAACTAAAAACAAGAAAAAGAGAAACACTGGTGAAATGTCATCAAAATCGACTTCTCTTGTGCTGGTGAGATCATCCTCTTCCACTCAGTCAACTAAGAGCAATACTGATAAGTGTCTTTCAGTCAACAGTCAATGGGCTATTAATCTCCAAAACTCGATAGCCATGGAGTGGAAAATATTTGTAAACCTCAGCATCGTGGAATACAATCTGGCTGAATTGGAACGATTCCTAGTTACTAAGGGTTTAAATCCTGCATTAAGTTAACCGGAACTCCACTAACAAGCCTACAGAATGTAATGACACTGGAGGCAATCATTAAAGGCACTTTGAGTGGATTCATTTGATTATATGTTTAATTATAAATGAATTATTATTTAAAAAGGGGAGGAGAGGGCTTCCCTGGTGGCACAGTGGTTGAGAGTCCGCCTGCCGATGCAGGAGGACACGGGTTCCTGCCCCGGTCTGGGAAGATCCCACATGGCACGGAGCGGCTGGGCCCGTGAGCCATGGCCGCTGAGCCTGCGCGTCCGGAGCCTGTGCTCCGCAATGGGAGAGGCCACAACAGTGAGAGGCCCACATTTAAAGAACTGATTATGTTGCTAATATATATTTCACTGGGAAAGGAATGAAAGCACAATAGAAAAAGAAACAGTTCGAGTTGTTTTCTTTTTAATAAGCTACACTAAAAAGAATATTGAGATACAGTGATTTTAATTTCACTCAAGTGTGAAAAACAGTTTTTTCTAATGGTTTACAATACAATACTGTAAATGTCTCCAAGTTTGCATTAAAGTAAATGGGATTTGATGGAACGCTTTCCATTATGCAGAATAGTCTTTCTTACCACTGCTGAATCTGTGTAATAATAATACTAAGAGCTATCATTGAGCACCCTAAAATGTGCCAGGCACTCTGTTAAGATCTGTACTTTACACAATTGTAAAGATAGTCACAGAAACTCTTAACTACTCTTTGTAGTCAGCTCTTGAAGTGGATTTCTTTTCCCGTACCAGCACTACCACCAATTAGATATTATCAGTATTTCATTAGAAGTGTGCCTAAATCTTCCCTGAACTGTAAGAGTCTTCGTAGAAAATTACATGCATTTTTTTATTTGGTGAAAAATCCACACCTCAAATAACACCAAAATATAAGGGTAGAATGCATGTAATATAATATGGATTAAAGTTAACATCTAAGCTGTAGTTATCTATTTCAAATAGTATTTTATAAAATCCAGTATAATTGAGGAATTCACAATCTGTTGACATTCACTAACAGTATTTGATCTATGCTCAAAGAAAACCCTCAAAATATCTAACACGAGTTCATCTTATATATGTACATAATTCACTGAGGTTTTTCAGTTACAGGCCTACCTATTTACCTACCTTCATGCCCCCTCCCCCCAAAATAAGTTACCAGTGTAAATTAAAGAAACCCCTTAATCCCTTACTCCTTTAATCTTCAATCAAAAGGAAGAGGAAAAGGAATTTAAAATGTATAAGAAATTAAGGCTTAAAATTATTCTTTTATTCCTCATTTGACAAGAACAAAAAGCCAGCAGTAGTATATGTGGTTCTTAAACTTTTCTGAGTCACAGATCACTTTTGATATTCTGGTGAAAACTATGTACTCTCGCCCTAGAAAAATGCATACAGACATACACGTAAAAAAATATTACATGTAATTTCAGCTTCCTACATTCTCTGAAGCCCAGCTTAAGAACCTTAAGAATAAATGAAAAGTTTCTTACATAGTTAGGTAATGGTCACGATCCTAGGCTGTGATAGTAAACCAGTTGTCAGTGATATATAGTCAATGTATAAACCTATTAGTGGATGGATCTAGAGACTGTCATACAGAGTGAAGTCAGTCAGAAAGAGAAAAGCAAATATCATATATTAACGCATATATGTGGAACCTAGAAAAACCTAGACACAGATGTGGAGGACAAACGTACGGACACCGAGGGGGGAAAGTGGTGGGGGTGGTGGTGGGATGAATTGTGAGACTGGGATTGACATGTATACACTAATATGTATAAAATGGATAACTAATAAGAACCTGCTGTATAAAAAATAAATGAAATTAAATTTTTTAAAAAAGTGGATGGAGCACTTAGAACTCCCATGCGTTGTCAAAAAAAAATCTACGAGTGATATAATATGTTTTCATTATCTTTTGTAAGCAAACTGGGATATAGGACTTTCTAATTTGGCTGCCCTCATTCTTGACAAGTTTCACACGTTTATCTCCTGTAAGTATGTAAATAAGTTACCACCCATAAGTAGTAACTTATTCGGAGAAGACAAAATCATTCTACTTGATCTATTAACTAGAAGTAATCAAAGCTTCTGGATTCCATTTTCTAGATTCATCACTTACTGGCCATAGGATCCTTAGTTTTCTGTCTTACGTCACTATTTGTAAATAAAGAATGTAACCACTAAGTTCACCTAGAAAAAGTGAGCCATGAATACATGAAGTTTTTAGACATATGAACCAAAAGTATTAAGCTACAGTCATCATAGTATATACACAGTCCATTTTGTTCATATATATGGCATTTCTAATTAAGTGAGGCTTTCAATTTTAACAGTGTCTTTTAAATATATTGATTTATTTTCCCCAGCTTTATGGAAAGGAAGGATTATGTACTAAGAAAATGTAAGCAAGTGATATTTAAAAACTTGTATAATAGAAAATATAATTATTTTCTAAATAACCAGTTCAAAATAAAGCCTTCAATATATTAGAAAAATATTATTTTTAATATTTTATTGTGAAATAGAGGCAGCTATGTGTGTGTTAAGATAATCTTAAAAGAAATATAATAATCACATTGCTAAACATTAGTAGATTCACATTTTTATATTACATTCCTGCTTAAATAGGGAAAAAAAGCTCATCATACTATTATGAACCTAGTATATACGTGTTTCTACTCAACATTCAAATAAATAAAACTTTCCTCTATTCTAAAATAATCATGTTACACAACCACATATTTTTAAAAACTAGATCTCATTCTGGCTTTCTACTGCCACTAACGGTAGGTATTTCATGGTCAGTCTCTTTTTTAGGATCTACCATATTTTTATACCTTTCCCCACGATGTCTTTCCAGGTATGGCCCCCAGTTAGGAGCTGGTCTGCAGCAGCTTACAATACGCTGAAAAGCAAAGAAAAAAAATGAAAATTTAGAGTGTTAAGTCTCCTTGCTAACCAAAATGAAATAAGAACCGTAGAAAAGTAAAAAATGATCATCTAAATTCTTAATATACTGTCTACCAAAAAAAATGACACTCAAATGTAACCAATTGTTAATAGAATTGTATGAACTACAAAGCCAAGATAATTGAGTATGTAAATGATTTCAAAAGAAAGTGTTTTGTGAACCCATTCAAGCAACAATATCACTTCATATACTTTCACTGAATTCTCAGACATTTCTATCCTGGCCTTAGGGTGAGGGTTAAGTGAGGATCTAAACCAGTGTATGCCTGGGAAGTTTCAAGAACCAAAGAGAGGGTCAAGCCATTGATCTAGATCCACAAAGCACTCACCTAGATCTTGAACCCAATCTGCCTGCTGAGCCTACCCTGTCATTGTCCTATTGAGATGTCATAATCAACTCCCCTAGACCTCCATGGAAGAGGGATAACTCAGGGTCTAGACTGGGTTCAAGAAATTTACCAGAGTTTTTCCAGTTTTAACATGCTATTACAGTATGTATTATAACCAGATGAAGTTTTAAGGGTGAAAATTATAGATATAAAGGAAAAAGGTCATTTGCTTTGTGTCATCTCAGTAGAACTCAGTACGGGTATAGATACCATAACTTTTAAAGTATAAATAATATTAACATGCTTACTTGAAGGATGGTTCCTTCAGCTTGAATTATTTTTATAATAGCCATAATTGGAATCCAAATAATGCAGAAAATAATCATACGCCAGCCTAGAGCAACTCCCCAGTCAGGGTATGGAATTTGGGCATAATTAGGTCTATGAAATTGTACCAATGACCAGATCAAGATTGCCTGTGAAAGTAAAATACGAAAAGAAAATGGTAAAGATTAAGCTTTGTTGCACTAATGATTTCATTTGCACTAAGTATTAGCAATTTGATTCCATTCCTTATCTAAAGCAATTAAAATGAAAATACATTCAAGCCAACTAAGATAATCAGGTAACTAGCCAGAAGATAAAATACTAAATGAACCAATCTAAATAACTTGTATTTGGCTCTGAATAGATTCTTCCAAAATTAGCACTTCCATATACTTATAAAAGATACAAATACTTGTACAACATGTATTTCACTAAAATACTGAAATACAACATGTATTTCACTTATAATAGCATGGTTTTATTCTGTTCTATAAGCTAGCCAGCATATCAATCAATTCAATGAGAATGTAAAGTACACTTTAGTGAACATGCTCTGCACCTTGCTTAGCAGTTGTTTCTATTATTTTCTACTACACAGAGCACCCCTTACTCCACACCCAAAACACACACGCATTCACACATGGGTACATAATTACCAAAGAACGCTTCACTTTCTTATTGAGGAAAAAACAAGCTCAATATATGTTTGGGCAAAACAGTGACTCTTCAAGATGAAAACTAAGGCCAAGTTTTTTAAAAAGTGTTTAAAAAAAACCTACTAGAATGTTGCAGCATTAAAACTAATTATTTAGAAATCTATATAGCAAACAAAACAAAATGAGCAAAAACTAAAAAATCATCTAGTAGTTCCTCTAAATTTACCTGTCTTGAATTTTATAGATATTCAAGTTTAATTTTAGAATTAAATAGATTAATTTCTTTCATTTCATTAGATTAATTTAAGTTTATTTCACAATTACCATAATTTTACATAACTACAAGAGAATGGCTGAGGGATAGTGGAATCTAATATATATGACTTTATACAAAATGGATGATAATGTATATCATTTAATATCTAATACTTTTGCATTTTAAAGTAAATCCAGTTGTCAAACCTAGTAATCAGTGAAAATTAGCTGGCTAAAAAGTCTAGCTAGATCTTCTAAGTTGGTAAAGCACTTATATTATTATGGAGACTTGTGGAGACTTGTGAAGTAAGGAAAACAATATTTAGTAGCACTGTGAAAATCATTTAGCAAGAATATGGAGCATACAAATATTTTATTTCAGCACACCCAGTTCCCAACCGCTCACTACTTGAACCTGACCTTATAATGTTAAAAACACCCTCTAAAACAAATTCTAGATCAAATTATGTAATGGCCTTTTCTAGGAAAACCTTTGAAGCATGGGGGCAGTGAGAACCAAAGCATCCTCTATAAGGCTTTGCCACTGCCCCACCCCCACCATTATCTCTAGTCCATAGAAATTCTCTGTCCCATTAAGTGTTTATTTTGGCATTCAGCCTTTTACTGTCCTGAGCTTTTATTTAAGGATATCATGTCTATATGTCATGTTTCTCCAAGAAGACATCTTTTGCTTTCCCCCAGCTCCTAAATAGCACCAATTTTTAACATAAACTATTGCCTCTATTGACACACGTGAGTTTCTTTTAGTAATTTCAGATACTAAACACTTCACATAAAAAAATATGCATTAACAACCGAGTGTTGTTTCTTAGCAATTAGTATATTTAGATTGAATTCCTTGAAGGCAGAGACTGGGTCTTAAGCAGAGAGGTTAAGAACATTGTAGATGGCTCAGCATATTTTTTAGGGAATGAGCAAATGACTGGCTTTTAAAAATGTATCCTATTGATAATTTTTAAGTATCTAGGACCTTTAAGTCTATAGGAGCCTGGTTATTTTCTCAAATGGTAACTGTTTAAGCCTATGGCCTCAAAACTAAAACTACAAAGAAAGGCATTGTAATTTAGCCAACTTGGAGGCGCCAGTCATGAAGTAAAAGTTGAAAATCATTACTTTATGACATTAATTTGCCTTACTCTATTCAGTGTGAATAATTCAAGTTTACCTTAGAAGTGTTTAAATATATATATTATTGATACCAAATTCATGGCATGTTAATACTTACCGTCAAAAGGATAGGCGTAATGAAAAACCAGCAAGCTCTCCACCATAGCCAGAATATCCACCTTTTTGCTCCAGTCATCATTTCTATATCTTCAATGAATCTGTTGCCTCCTAAAAACAACAAAGAGTGCATTCAGCCCTTATTTATACTTTCATTCATTAATCATTGTGGCCCCAAGTCATCTTTCTATGTCTAAACGTTTCTAATACTACAGCAATGAAGCATATATATACCTTTCACTACATTTTATTCATAATAAATTTTTGTCCAGTATATTATACTTAGCTATTACAGTAAACATAATGAGAAGGAATCAAACTAAGTCATTTTAGTAAAATGTGTAGATAATTCTATAGTCACTATTTACCATAAATCCAGATGATCCCTATTAGTTCCAGTATAGCTGCAATCAAAATGCCCCATCCAACACAGAAGTGTTCAATCAGATGAACCCAGTAAATTCCAGCCTACCAAAAAATATCAGTTACTTTTAAGTATATTTTTATTTATTTCTATGATTGATGAGGTACTCAAATTGAATCTTCTAATTTGATTTTAACATATGCTCCTTGGTTTCACCTCTGCCAAAATGCGAAAAGGAATGTTTTCAAATGTAAACACAAACGTGGCTTTAAATATCTCAAACAGGATGTACCTTTTATTCTATACTGAGTCACTGTTAAAAAATAAGCATTTAGAATAGTTGATTATCAAAATGATATGCAGTGTGTGCTGTGTAGTAGCTGCCAAGAAATACAGCCTATGTTTAAAGTATATAACTTTATTGTAATTGGGGAAATTGTCCATTATTGGGCTTTTTCCCCCTCTGCAAAATATACTTACTATTGAAATTGTGTTATACTGGGGAAAAAACCTGGGCTAAAACTCAGAAAATCTTGATGCAAGTCAGACTTGGACTTGTCACTAAACATCCTCTTAAACCTTGGCTTCCTCATTTAGATTATAAAGTACATTCCAACTAATATTTTGTCTATGAAAAAATACTGTAGTATACCTGAGTCACACAGACGAGGCCAAGGAGAAACAAAATGAAGCAGCAACCCAAAGTTATGGGAACCCTCATTTTCTTCATCACTTTGGGAAATAAATCTTGAATCGTTGTTGTAATCGTCTCTTCAGAAGGGAAAAAATGACATGTCAACTCATTTGCCAATAATTTTAATCACAGAAATCAACTTCTATTAATCAAATTTACAAATATGTGTTGAGAATATACGCTGGGCCCTACCTCTTACTTTTAAAAATCCACGGGGTCCTTTCTCTTGCCAGTGACCACTCATCAGTTCTGATAAAAATCAAATGGAGCTCTATTTGTTGTTTTTAGTCTGTTTTATAAGGTTTTTCATTGGTAGCAATTATAAGGTAACAGGTTCCCAAGGGCTGAAGTAGTTTGAAAGAGGGTTATAGGGAAGGAAGAATTCTAGTAGAACTTCTAAATAAGGTGAATATTTGAATAAATAACTTGGAGACTGAAAGGCCTTCTAGGTTTAAGAAATAAATGTGTTCGTGAAACAGGGTACTGGCTAAAAGTAGAAGGATATATGAGTAAAAGGATTAAGAAACATATTTGAGATTTTTGGAGGGCTTTGAAAGTCAACTAGAGGAAGCTGGACCTTATCCTGTAAACTATTAAAATGGTTTATGTAAGAGCACAATATGATGAAATTCAGAATCTTTAGGTGTGTACCCTAGGGGAAATCCCTATGTGTACACAGAACCATGTGCAAGAATAGTCATTGCAGCAGTGTGTGTAATTTTTAAAAATTGGAAATAATCCAAATGCCCATCATTATGGCAACAGATTGTGAATTAATTGGCACTATATGTCTATGTGTCAACATGGATTCATAATACATATAAAAAACAACTGTCAGAATGATATGTATGCTATGAAACTTCACATTTATGTGAAATTTTAAAAATTTATATGTTATTTATGGATACATATAAAATGTATACAAACATGGTCTGAATAACATACATAATCCATGGTGACAGTTGCTTCTAGGAAGGAAGAAATGTGAATTGTATTAGACAGAGAGACACAGGGGACTTCAAATTTATCTATAACAGTTTAGTTTTCTAAAAAACATCTGAAGCAAATATAAAATATTAATCTCTGCTCCTTTTGGGTGTCTGATACATGAGTACTTTGGATTTTTCCATATTTAAAACTTAAGTTAAAAGGAACTTTCAGAAAGATGATTCTGAGAGTAAAAGCTAGAGGGAGGCAACAAGGGTAAGAAAAGGATGTTTTTAAGTAGAGGAAACATGAGTAAAATATAAGAGGGATATGTTAACATTGGGAGTATTACTTACCAACGGAAGCAAACTGCGAGTCGAGACCCAAAGTCAAAAGCATGAAGAAAAATAATATGGACCAAAATGGCCCACCTGATATGGTATGCAGACCATGATATGCAAGTAATGCATTAAGATGCTTGAGGGGGGCTTCCCTGGTGGCGCAGTGGTTGAGAGTCCGTCTGCCGATGCAGGGGACGCGGGCTCATGCCCCGGTCCGGGAGGATCCCACATGCCTGCCGTGGAGCGGCTGGGCCCGTGAGCCATGGCCGCTGAGCCTGCACGTCCGGAGCCTGTGCTCCGCAACGGGAGAGGCCACAACGGTGAGAGGCCCGTGTACCGCAAAAAAAAAAAAAAAAAAAAAAAGATGGTTGAGGGGATCAGGGAGGAGTGGGATATTGGGTCAGATTAAGGGAATCTGAAATGTGGTATTACCTGGGCTTTGGCTATCTGGGAGCGACTGAGGTAAACAAATTCACAAGGTATGAAGTGATTAGTCCTGGGATTGGGTCTTGTTTTATTTAGTACTTCTGAGTTGCTATGACAGAATATCATGGACTGAGTAGTTTAGAAAACATTAATTTCTCACACTTATGCAGGCTGGGAAGTCTAAGATCAAGGCACTGGCAGAGGTGGCATCTGGTGAGGACCTGTTTCCCAGTTCACAGATAGCCATCTTCTTGCTGTGTCCTCACATGGCAGAAAGGGCAAGGGAGCTCTGTGGGTCTTTTTTATAAGGACACTCGTTCCTTTCATGAGGGCTTCAACCTTATGATCTAATCACCTCCAAAAGGCTCCACCTCCACATACTATCACATTGGGGATTAGGTTTTAACATATGATTTTGGTGGGGGATACAGATATTCAGTCTACAGCGTCTCTTATGGGAAGGTAAGTAATTTGATCCAATTATAGCTTTTTTCTAGGGGGTGGTCTCCTGTGGAATTTCTAGTATTGAGGCTGACAGTGTGGAGGGAGATTATTACATTAAGCACAAGAAACAATATATAACCCCCTTAGTCCTGCAGTGGGTAATGTTGCCACCTTGAGAGGGGTGGGCTTTCATGCAGCACAAGGAAACTGGAGCCCCCCCTTAAATCCAGTTCTGGAAGGAGGAAGTGGTCTTATCAAGAGTCTTTGGAGCTTTGAAAGACTAGTTTAAATACAGAAGTCCTCAGGGGCTTTTTTTTTCCTTTTTTTTCTTTTTTTTGCAGTACGTGGGCCTCTCACTGTTGTGGCCTCTCCCATTGCGGAGCACAGGCTCCAGACGCGCAGGCTCAGCGGCCATGGCTCACGGGTCCAGCCGCTCCGCGGCATGTGGGATCTTCCCGGACTGGGGCTCGAACCCGTGTCCCCTGCATCAGCAGGCGGACTCTCAACCACTGCTCCACCAGGGAAGCCCTACTTCGTTTTTGAACTTGTTTTTGAAATGAATAATGGAGTGGTTGCAGCAACGATAAATCTTAACAAAAAAATAGGGGGGAGCATTTTTAAAATTCAGTATTTAACCAATTTAGAGTCTGTACTTCTACCATGTTTCAGCTTCCCGAAAATCCCAAACTCTCCCATCATCTCTAACTCTGAAACCAGGTGGGCGGTTACTAGGCGTTGCCTGGTTTCCTGAAAGCCGGTGTTACGGTGTTACGTCATCAGGTTGTGAGTAGCGCCCCGCTGCGTGTGCTTAATTGTGAGGTCACAAGCCCTCTCCGGCTGGACGCTGCCGCGCGTCCCAGTCGCACCAGGCGGTGCGGCGCCCTTAGCGTACTGGTCAGCGGCTTCCGTGGTCTGGGCGGCTAGCAGCCCCCTGCTTCCCAAGCGCCAGCTGAGTGCTTTGGTGCCCCAGAAAAGTGAAGAGGCCGTAGAGGAGCCATGAGCGGAGTCCTGTTCCTGCTAGTGAGCTGCTTTCTGTTCGCCTTCACGTTTGTCTTCTGGAAAACCTTGTTTCAGGTAAAGTGTACAAGAGCAATTGGAATTAGATGAAGCTCGATGAATACGTGGACTGGGGAGGGGCCGTGTTTAAGAGAGTAGAAAGATAGTAAAATAAGAGTAAGGGGGAGGTCACCTCATTCCTTTTTCTTTTGAAAGAGCCCCAGATGTTGAGTTTTTACCCGCACACTTCTCTCATATTGACCAGTGGTTCCACAGCTGAAGTATGTTATAAAAAGCCCCAAGTCACTAAGTGATATGGTCAGCTTTTCACCCACCTGAAAAGTACAGCAGAAAGCACCCACTCCCCAGCACCAACTCCCATTTTAAGAATCTGTACTTTCTCTCTTCTTTGGCTTCTACTGCCACATGTGTTTCTGTTTGCCTCTTCCTCCCTTGTATTTGCCGTTTCAGCCATCTTTATAGGAGCTTTTGGGGGCATTCACAAGTAATTAAGGTCAAAATGTGGGTTTCCCGGTGATATTTAAAGTTCCAAGTGAAGTGCCTTTAGATAGGAATCAGACAGGATCCAAGTATAGACCTACTAGATTGCCCAAGAAATATAAGCCAAGGGTATGGCATTTGGGCATTAAAAGGCTACTTTAATTTTTTTTTCCTCAGTCTGTGTTTGGGAAGGGCATATTTCCAAATCAGTGTATTCATTCAACAGATTTTTAATCTTGGGGGAGGACCATCAGTTCATTTTGGTAAACCAAGACTAAGGATGTTATTTGGTGGTATGTGGATATTACTAAACTCAATAAACTACATTTGTATAATTTCCTTCCCTTACAGAGAAACACTGGTGGGGCTTCCCGTGTGGCGCAGGACACGGGTCTGCGCCCCGGTCCCCGCCTCCGTCCGCGCCCCGGTGCGCGCCCCCGTCCGTGCCCCGGTCCGCGCTTCCCTCCGCGCCCCGGTCCCCGCCCAGGTCCAAGAGGATCCGGCATGCCGCGGAGCGGAAGAAACTAAAAACAAGAAAAAGAGAAACACTGGTGAAATGTCATCAAAATCGACTTCTCTTGTGCTGGTGAGATCATCCTCTTCCACTCAGTCAACTAAGAGCAATACTGATAAGTGTCTTTCAGTCAACAGTCAATGGGCTATTAATCTCCAAAACTCGATAGCCATGGAGTGGAAAATATTTGTAAACCTCAGCATCGTGGAATACAATCTGGCTGAATTGGAACGATTCCTAGTTACTAAGGGTTTAAATCCTGCATTAAGTTAACCGGAACTCCACTAACAAGCCTACAGAATGTAATGACACTGGAGGCAATCATTAAAGGCACTTTGAGTGGATTCATTTGATTATATGTTTAATTATAAATGAATTATTATTTAAAAAGGGGAGGAGAGGGCTTCCCTGGTGGCACAGTGGTTGAGAGTCCGCCTGCCGATGCAGGAGGACACGGGTTCCTGCCCCGGTCTGGGAAGATCCCACATGGCACGGAGCGGCTGGGCCCGTGAGCCATGGCCGCTGAGCCTGCGCGTCCGGAGCCTGTGCTCCGCAATGGGAGAGGCCACAACAGTGAGAGGCCCACATTTAAAGAACTGATTATGTTGCTAATATATATTTCACTGGGAAAGGAATGAAAGCACAATAGAAAAAGAAAAAAAGATATACAGTATAGTGATTCAGTATTTTTTGCAGATTATACTCCATTATAGGTTATTACAAGGTAATGGGTGTAATTTTAGTGCCGTTTTAATTATTATATGGATACCTGCAAAATTGTATGTAATGAAACTATAAATTGAATCTTATTTTCTATTTGTTTTTTTGTTTGTTTTTATTTTTGACTTATTTTAAACATTTTATCAAGAAGGCACATTTTTTTTATACAGCAGGTTCTTATTAGTCATCAATTTTATATACATCAGTGTATACATGTGAATCCAAATCGCCCAATTCATTCTATTTGATGTATGTTACCTTTAGAGATGCTTTATTAAAAAATTTCAGTCATGTTATATGATACTCAGTTTTAAGTATTTTAAGTTTCTCCAACCTCCCAGAGGACTGATCTAGGAGTCAGGGTAATTAGCTTCTAGCCTAGGCTCTGCCACTTCCTAATGATTCGATCTTCTGCAAGACATAACATTTCTGTGCATCAATCCACTCCTCTGTAAATGAGGAGCTGGATACTAGATGATCTCCAAAGACTTTCTAGTCCTAACATTCTATTCTCATTCATCAATCTCTCCATCAAATGATACTAACCATAAACAGAAATTTAATAAGAAAGTCCTACTTAAAACAACCCTAGAACTCTGTTCCTGAGAATCTTTAGCCAGATAATTAAGCATCCCTAGTTAATGTCTTTAAAGTTAGGAAGTTCACTAATCAGATTCCTTTCAAGTTGGACACAGCTGTATACTCAAGTCAGTTGTGTTTCTATCTGTATGATATTTGTGCGTTTTAAAAATTCAGACCTAATAGTGTAATTTTACGTGGATTAATTTTTATATATAGTCTCTCATATATTCATATATACATATTAACACACACATGTATATATATATGTATGTGTATATAGATATACATACACACAAATGAAGATAATGCATGTAAAGTGCATAGCATGATGCCTGATACTTGCAATTGTGCAGTAAGTATTTCCTATTAAGGACTAAACAAAATTTGGAAAAGATATTCTTAAACAAGTGTTCTGTAATATACTGCTGTTTCTGAGATCATCTAAGAATTATTAAATCATTAAAACATTCAAGTTATATAAGATGAAATGAGAAAGAAAACACAATACCCTAAATCTTGAGTGCTTTAATTGCTGTAAAATGTATCAGTGTTTCTTAAATGAGCTATATTGAGTTAATCAAAGTTAATAATATATAGCATTACATACCTGATTTTACAACTTGAGAGACTTCCTTTCCAGATATATGAGCCATGTGTCCCAATATAGAAAAAATAGCAAATCCAGCAAACACACTAGTGAGGCAATTTGTCAAACAAATTACAATGGCATCTGAGAAGCAGTTGTTATTGAACTTATTGTAAGATGACAGAGCAACTAAACCACCCCAAGCCACTGACAAGGAATAAAATATCTGTGTGGCAGCATCCTTCCAAACCTACAAGAGAAAATAATATTTAAAAACACACTCTTAATTTTTCATTTGTATAAAATATTTCGTATATACAAATGAATAAATATTCATACAAGAAGAAAATAAATACCCAAGTACCCACTACTCAGCTTAAGAAATAAAATGTTACTAGTCTATTAAAGCCTCCCTGTGCCCCTTCCTGATCATATCACTCTTCCAACCTCAGTGGTAACTGCTATCCTGACTTCTGTGTTTATCATTTCTTCAATTTTCTTTATATTTTTACTAACCTAAACAATATGGCATTTAGCTTTACATGTTTCTGAGTTTATAGAAAAGTTTTCTTAAAGCATAGAAACTTATACAACCTGCTTTTTCCATTCAGTAGTGTATGAGATTTATCCATTATCAAATTGAACCACATGAAATTTCAATTTTGTAAGTCAAAAATGAAAGAATATAGGCAAATTCATATGGTTCAATTAAATGTATGTAGTTCTGAACATTTTTTCCACTGCTGTATTGCCCCACTAAATATTGCCAAATTGTGCTCCAAAGTAGTTGCATCACTTTGCACTGCCACCAGCTGGTATGAGAGTTCCCATTCCCCTACATCCTTGCCAACACTGGTCAGAACTTTTAATACTGTCCAAACTAGTGGCTGTGAAATGAGTTTTGATAACCCTAAGTACTTTATAAGGTTTAGCATGTTTTTATGTGTATATATATATTCCATAGTCTTTTCCTGTGAAATTCCTGTTCATACTTTTTGCCAATTTTTTGTTTGGGTTATTCGCCTTATTTGAGCTCTAGGAATTCTTTATGTAGTTCGGATTCTAATCCTTTAGCTGTTATATATGTTAGTTTTTTTCTCCCAATTTGTGGCTTATATTTTTCACCTCTTAACATTGTGTCCTTTGACGAACCAAAGATTTTGTTTTAATGTAACTGAAGGTATTCATCTTTGCTTTTATGTATTGTTCTTGATTTCTCTGACTTAAAAAAAGAATCCTTAGCCCAAGGTCATAAAGCTACTATCCTGTATCTTCTTCTAAAAGACTTAAAGTTTTGCTTATATCCTTAAGTTTTCAGTTCACCTGAAATTGATATTATGCATATTAAATTAGAAATCCCAACACACTGTTTTCTAAATGGAATATCAATTATCTGAAGATAATTGATATTATCAATTATGTCCAAAGATAATTGATATTTTCAATTATATCATTTGGATATCAATTTTATATCAATTGGATAGTCCATCCCTTTCCCACTGACCTGCATCCCCACCTCTGCCACATATCAAGTTCCATAGGTTCATGAATCTGTTTCCGAGATTACTATTCTGTGCCGCAGGTCTGTATGTCTATACCTAGGCTAACACCACATCGTTTTTATACCTATAGCATTATAATATTGTTTCATATCTGGTAGGACAAGTCTTCCTCACTTCCTCAGAAACACCTTGCTTTTTTGCCTTTTCTCCTTTGCATAAATTTTAAAATAAATTTTCAAGTTCCATGGAAACGGTGCTGGGAATTTGGTTGCAATTCTATTTACTCCACATATCAACTTGGGGACAATAAAAACATTAATTCTTAACAAGGGTGGTACTAGGCAGTTTTTGAAGAATGATGATACATTTAGGCATCCCCTCAGTCATCCAGTACCCTCATTCCATGTTTTGATTAGAGCCCCACGTGGCTGGCCTCATCTCTCCATCTAATTCGACCCCTTTATCATTCCCCCTTTCACAATTTGCCCCTCCTATGTCTCTGCTAAAGGACAATAATAAATCTTGAAACTAACCTAGGTAAATCCATTTTAATAGT
Source organism: Hyperoodon ampullatus (assembly GCF_949752795.1). Lineage (NCBI taxonomy): Eukaryota > Metazoa > Chordata > Mammalia > Artiodactyla > Ziphiidae > Hyperoodon > Hyperoodon ampullatus. The sequence continues at coordinate 118,783,339 of NC_136913.1, read as the reverse complement.
AAAATTCTGTAGATATAACATTACTCCAAAGAAAGATCTAATTGTGAAGACTTCACATAATTGGGCTGGCATATATGAAGGCAAAAGTGTGTTTTTAGTCCATCTGAAAACAGGACTGGTCAGTGGAAGGCAGGCCGTATAACATGCTGACTAACAGTTCTTGCTCTGGAGTCAAAAAGAATGAAGCCTAAATCCAGTACGTCTCACTTTCATTGAATTTGATTTATTTAACATCTTCAAGCCTGTTTCATCATCTATAAAGTGGAGATGATGATGATGATAATAATAGTAGTAATAATTATATGTCCTAGGAAGGATGTGAGAATTAAATGAGATAACATATGTAAAGCAATTAGTAGGATACTCAGTGATAGCTATTATTGTTTTTATGGAAAAGAAACATGAACTGATACTCGGTTTCTTTTGTGGAAGTTAAAAACAATAATTTTCTCCTTGAAAGATATGTAATCTATTTCCAATTTCAATTGAAATAAAGTTGTTAGGAGTGAAATAAATACTTACTAGGCCTTCAGAATACAGCTTGATGTTAGATTATTATTACATTTTATTTCTCACATGATTTTGTTATATAGAAGTGAAATATATATATAATATATATACTGGCAGGAAGCCAGTAGGAAGTAAAATGGATGGATAAATAGATGGATAGATAGACAGCTAGATCACGGTTAGTTCACTTATGTATAACAAAATCATGTGAGAAAAAAATGCTCTCTTATTTCTTAGGCGGTTGTACATATTAAGAAATGAACAACAGGCTTACGTTGGTCTCTCAGCTCCTTTGACTTGATACATTATGTATGCATATGTGAGTGGGGGTAGGGAGGCTGGAGGTCGTGTGGCAGGTTTGGGTTGTGTAAGAATGCTACTGCATACCATGATGTACCTAGGCTGCAAATAAAAGTGAAATATAGTTCCAAACATAGTTATAATCTCTGTATCTACCCATCTCACAGCTATATACAAGATTATTAGTTGAGTGATTAGGAAACCTTAATTCAAGATGCAAAAGCAGGCTATGTAGATTTAATTAAATGTGACTCTTCCTGGGTCTCAACTTCATCACTGTAAAATGACGGAGTTAGTAAAATAGTCACTGGAGGCCCCTCTAGCTATAAATTTCTATGGTTCTCTACTCTCCTAGAGATATCAGTAGAGTTCAAATACTTAAAGAAAAGGAAAAAATATATACTTATGATTGCATGTTTAGAATATGGATTGGAGAGGAATAAAAAACATCTAAGAAAATATTCTAATTGCCAGCAAACCCAAAGAAGGCATGAGGGTAGTGTTTGTGTTGGGGAGAGGAGGTAGGATGATTAAACTGTATGTTTCATAAGGAGCTTTAGGCTTAGCTCTGATGTTTTAAAGACAATAGAGACACCGAAACACAGACCAGTATGAAATAGTCATATAAAATTTTCTGGATAGTTTCATGGAGCTATAAAGCCCAGGTGATCTGAGGCTTGTAAAAGCCACTTAAAGGAATATCAAAGGGGTTTTTCAACCGTGCTCCAAGTTATGAGGTTTAAAGAAAATGGAGGGTCCACTTCTTAGGGAAAATGTTGCATCTACAATAATATAGTATTATATAACAGCAATAATTAAAATACTTGTGTCCTCATATTTATATAATGGTTTACCATTTCAAAGAACATTAAAATATTTTATCTTGTTTAATAACCTAACAGAGGGAAGATGGTGAGTCCCAACTTCCATTTTATTTGCTTCTCATCCATTACCAAAAATGGTCTAGATGGAAAGAGACTAACAGACAAGATTAAAAGATATGAGGCCCAAGATAAATGAAGAAATCAACAGTGGCCTACGGACACATCAAACTATGTTAATCTCCAGCACATAAACAATAAAAGTTCATGGTTCTAAAATAATTTAGGGTTTTTTGGTTAATTATTGAGTGAAAATTATTTGGACACACAGAAGGTAACTGAAGGCCAGAGATTGACCTCTCAATTTTCAAAAAGGTAAAGGATGGATTTCCATGACTAAAAACTGATAAATTTCACTTGCTTACCAGAAATGTTCTACAACAAATAATTAAATATCCCGATTGTGAGTATTTAGAAAGTCACAATTGCTGGAAATTAGCATGAGTTCCACAAAGAATACCATAGCATTTCCATTTCCATAGCCTAATATCCATTTTGGCTAACACTACTACTATAGTAGATATTGTAGTGTTTCTTGATTTTAATGTAATATCGTGGGGTTTTACCTGACCAGAAGCTTAATGTGTTCCAAGAATGTGACATGACTACTAAAAAAGTGAAAGTGTTATTAGCCTGTATCAATAGAAGCATAGTATATAGAGTACACTTACTGACAATGCTGTCTGCAGTCAAAATTGTAAAAGATTTTATGTACCTATAATACACACAGCCATTGTCTGGAGATGGACTAATATTATAAGGGGTTACCAATTCATATTCATGGCACATATTTATGTGTCTGGTACAAGTAACAGTTTTGTTTATGGAATGCTTCATCCATTCCAAATTTATGTTTTAACTTCATAATATTAACTTTTGATACTAACTTTTAAAGACAATTAAAATTTATATTGGGCCCAACGTCGGCACCCCCCACCAGCCTGTCAGTCTGGCCAGCGGGGCAAAAGTGGCAGCTGGCCGGCCCTTTAACACATACCCGCGGGCCGACACGGACCACCCATCCCGGGACACCCAGGGGGAGCCTCACAACGTGGCCCACAATGGGCCATCAGTGGGGGGCCTGGCCGTCCCCCAGTCCTCCTCCACCTCCCGGACCCCGTTCGAGCCCACGGCCCCCGCAGCCCTGGAGTGCTGGGCCCCCACGCCTCCGAGCCCCAGCTGGCCCCTCCAGCCCGCACCCTCGCCGCCCCCCCCTGCACCACCTGGACCACGCTCGCCACAGCGGGAACCCCAGCGAGTTTCCCACGAGCAGTTCCGGGCTGCCCTGCAACTGGTGGTGGACCCCGGCGACCCTCGCTCCTACCTGGACAACTTCATCAAGATCGGCGAGGGCTCCACGGGCATCGTGTGCATCGCCACCGTGCGCAGCTCGGGCAGGCTGGTGGCCGTCAAGAAGATGGACCTGCGCAAGCAGCAGAGGCGTGAGCTGCTCTTCAATGAGGTGGTGATCATGAGGGACTACCAGCATGAGAACGTGGTGGAGATGTACAACAGCTACCTGGTCGGGGACAAGCTCTGGGTGATGATGGCGTTCCTGGAGGGAGGCGCCCTCACCGACATCGTCACCCACACCAGGATGAACGAGGAGCAGATTGCCGCCGTGTGCCTGGCCATGCTGCAGGCCTTGTCCGTGCTCCACGCCCAGGGGGTCATCCACCGGGACATCAAGAGCGACTCCATCTTGCTGACCCATGATGGCAGGGTGAAGCTGTCGGACTTTCGGTTCTGTGCCCAGGTGAGCAAGGAGGTGCCGCGGAGGAAGTCCCTGGTTGGCACGCCCTACTGGATGGCCCCGGAGCTCATCTCCCGCCTTCCCTATGGGCCAGAGGTGGACATCTGGTCTATGGGGGTGATGGTGATCGAGATGGTGGATGGGGAGCCCCCCTACTTCAATGAGCCACCCCTCAAAGCCATGAAGATGATTCGGGACAACCTGCCACCCCGACTGAAGAACCTGCACAAGTGTCGCCATCCCTGAAGGGCTTCCTGGACCGCCTGCTGGTGCGTGACCCGGCACAGCGGGCCACGGCGGCTGAGCTGCTCAAGCACCCGTTCCTGGCCAAAGCGGGCCCGCCCGCCAGCATCGTGCCCCTCATGCGCCAGAACCGCACCAGATGAGGCCCAGCGCCCTGACCCTGAAACAAAGAGCCCCTTGGGTCACCCCTGCCCTGCCAGAGGCCAGTGGAGGGCCGGCCCCTGGCCCTCCCAGCCCAGGAGACACTCTGTATGGCACTGCCCTCCTTGCTGTGGGGTGAACTGCCGTTTTGATTTTGTGACTTTTAAAAAAACGCAGGGACTTGTGGGAGCACACGAGGCTCCCAGGACCCGCCAACCCTCTGGGACAGGCCCGCCCCAGTGTTGTCCTGTCTCCAAGAAGGACGGGCGGCCTTCCCATCACTGGAAATCTGCAGTGGGGGCCGCCAGGGGTGGAGACAACACTACGAAAGAGGTGTGTGTGCGTGCGTGTGTGTGTGTGCGCACGTGCACGTGTGTGTGTGTGCACACGCATGTATGCATGTAGAAGGTCCAGCTCCTCTGTCCTCCAGCCTGCGAGTGCGTGTCTCTGAGACCTCGCCTGATCCACAGCCCCTCCCCCCTGAGCCATTGCGGGGGTCGATCATGAATGTCTGAAGAGTGGCCTTTTCCCTTTGCCCCACACCCCTCTCTGTGGCTGGATGCAGAGACGGGGGTCAGGGCTTCCCACCCACCCCCAGCCTCTGCAGAACATGACTACTGCACCTGGAACAGCCTCCTCTTTTCTAGAAGTCTATTTATATTGTCATTTTATAACACTCTAGCCCCCATCTGGGGACAGATGGTCCCTGTCCCGCGGGGTGGCACCAGGGACAGGACCACTGCTTGAAGAATCAGGTTCCTGCCCCCTCAGCGCAGCCCCGCCCGCCCCTCCCTCAACTTAGTTTTACAATTAAACCAGTTTCTTGTTTAAAAAAAAATTATATTAGACCATTAAACCATCAGCTATAATCTTTAAATCTACTACGAGTTTATCTGATAAGTCACATAGCCCTAGTCATCAATTTGTGGGTATTCATGCATGACATATTCTTTTTCAGATTAATAAGCCCCAAATCCTTTTGGTCAAATAGAATCAGTTTGAATAAAATGACTTTGAAAATCCTATTGCTAAAAATGATTGTCTCACTTCCAATAAGAGAGCATTAGTGCCATGTTCAATAGTTAAATCAGACATCCTAGGGGACGGAAACACTAATAAACTTAAGTACATATTCTTTTGCAAGCTACTATATTATGACACTCAATGGCAATCAAAGATTTTCAATATTGGCTTTTAAGTTTTACCTCCTCAGATAATTTGAAATCCAAATTGTCTTACCTCAGCTTCCCTAAGTTTTGTAAAATTTGACTGTGCTCCAATATAGTATGAAATGCCTTTTGATGCACCATCCAGAGTTGCCCCTTGGATCAGCAGGATGAGCAAGGCAACATAGGGGAAAATAGCTGTAAAATATACCACCTACCAAGAAGAACAACCAAAAGTTAATGTTATTTTTTTAAATCATGGTGTATAATTATATACAAATAAAGTTATTAGCCAGTTGAAATTAGTAAAATAAAGTATCAAAGATTTCATTAGGTTATTAATGTCCGATAATACTAATACCAATGTGGGCATAACTTTCTCTTTCTGTTCTCACCACTCTCAAATGATCCACTTTCAAAACACTCTGATGTATGAAGCAATATTTACCAGGTTTGTGTTGTAAATACTCAATACATTAGCAATGGTGACTTGGAATCTAGATCGAGTGCCTTCCTAAATGTATCCTAATAAATGTCTGAGGGGACTGAATAGCACCTCTTGGTAAATTACTGCATTGATGTGGGAAGGGAAATGATTTTAAACCCTGAAATGATACTCAATCCCCAAGGAGAAGGAAAATCTCCTAGTAGGTGTCCAAATCCCACGAAAGTTGATTAAGTGAATACTTAATCAACACTTGCTATTATTATCCTTAAAGCTACCATTAAGAGAGTTTGATAGCACACATATATACGTGTGAACTGCTTGTGTCCTAGATAATACATGGTTCCAGATGAGCAGACTGCCTTTGAGGCTGGCTTTTCATTAATGTGGATGATTTCTTTGGTCCATAGATGTCCTATGTTTGACAATATGCCCAAGGAGATGATTTAAACAAGTCATCCAGAGACCAATAAAAATTAATTGCGTGGGTAAATGGCTTTTAATGGATTCTTTCAATATTAACATCAAAAAGGAGCCAAAGGTTTCAAAAATGTGCAATTGCAACATTATTTTGGAAAGTTTCCACTGACTTTGTGATGTTCACTGTGTTTTTCTGACCTGACAGCATGTCTCATTACAATGTAACATTAATTGACTGTGCTAGATATTGTACCAGAACACAAAGATAGTATCCACAGTTATTCCTGTCGTCTGTCTTTAAGGAAATTTCAGTCTAGTAGTTACAAACACATACACATTTACTTTTCTGAGTACTGTCCAACTGCTCACAGAGAAAATTTCATACTGTTCTCTGAAATTGCCACAATGTTCTCTGAAAGTTTAAAAAATAAAACAATGAGGTGGGAAATGTTTTTCAGAAGAGGACTCTGCTGAGCAAGGTTCTGAGTCAATTTTGGCAAGCTTTAAGAGAACAATGGTATAGTTTTTTTCCTTCTCTCTCTAACAAGGGGAATCCTGACACTGTCACCCTATATAACATATATAACAAGGATCTAAACTTTCCAAACCAAACATTGCAATACATAATTCCATTCAAGATGCTTCTTTATTATAGTAGGACAGAAATACTCCCAAGCCTCAGAATGCTGTATCAGCTAGAAGGGCCCAAGTTTAGAGAAATTGCACACATCTAGTACTAATTTTTGCTTGTTTTGTTTTATTTTTAATAATAGCAGGGTTCTTATGTATTTTCTTAGAGCAAGGCTGCCTACTTAGAAAGCTTTTCACACATTTGAATGTTCCCATCATAGAAAAAACATGCATTTGGTACTACCTGGCATTGAACTACAATGAAATTGGAAAACAGCTACATCACTGTCTAATGTGTTTTCTAAATTACCTTCCCAGAAGACTTAATTCCTCTAAATAGTGCTGCTCCAACTATGAGCCAGGCCAGAAGAAGACAAAGTGCTAAATACCACACAATGACTCCAGTCTCATCCAATCCACTTGACCGTTGGAGCGCCACTTTACTGAAAACACATAAGCCCTTTGATGAACACACAATCACTTGTCTTTTTTTTTTTTTTTTTTTTTGCGGTACGCGGGCCTCTCACTGTTGCGGAGCACAGGCTCCGGACGCGCTGGCTCAGCGGCCATGGCTCATGGGCCAAGCCGCTCCGCGGCATGTGGGATCTTCCCGGACCAGGGCTCAAACCCTTGTCCCCTGCATCGGCAGGCGGACTCTCAACCACTGCGCCACCAGGGAAGCCCCACAATCACTTGTCTTAATACATTCAATTTTTTAATATCTTTCATCCAGGGAGAAGCTTCATGAGTACTTTATTAATACATCAACATTGTGTGAGTCTTTTATTGATACAATTGTATGGAGGGGCAAACATAGTTCAGTGAAAAATTAGGCTCTGAACTTTCTGGTCAACTGCAGCCAATCCAAAGTTCCAAACCCCAGAATAAAAGACCCACTCATTCCTTTAGCTATGATTTTCCCCTAATATTTCAAAGCCCCTGTATGGAAAGAATTTAACCTTACATCAGATTATTTCATTTTACTTGTTACAGTAGTTTTTTCTCAAGTTCAAATGATGGAGAAAACATTTAAATTGTATTAAATATTTTCTTATTCATCATACTTGTAGTTATCATACCTAAATGGTCCCATTATTTATACCTTTTTCAAAGGTATAATTCCATGATTTCCACTAGGGACATATATGGATCTAGGATTTTAATTCTTAGCTTGATATTTGGAACATTTCAAGGTCCAAATTTTAAAAGGGTCACAAAGAGCAACAACATGGAGCTGAGGAAGAGCTCATTACAGCAATAGTCAAAGAAGTTATGTAAGGGTAAAGGGTAGGTATACAGTAAGGAGATAAAAGAGAGCTCAGTTAAAATTAATAAAAGCAAATATAACCCCAAACATCTATTTTTACCATATAATGACAATTATAAGCAAAATGGATAATGAAGAATCTCAGCCTTAAATAGCAATTTTGCCCCCAATATTACTCATCACCCAACTGTTTATCATTAGAACTTGCTCATTAGAGTCTAAAAGTTGCATATTTTTCCCTCAAAGCAATACCCTAGCTTATAGCTAATAAACACTGTATAAATCATCACTGAGAACATTGTGCCCATTTAATAACTAATTTATAAATGACAATCTATTAACTATGAGCTAATTTTGCAGGCTACTACTACTCACACAGGCTAGGTAAACATTTGAGTCAAATGAAGTATAATTTGCTCTGACTTGACTCCCCCCCTTTTTTTCTACTTATATGAGTTAAGAAAAAAGCGGATCAATATTTTATGGTTATAAACATTTTTAATAACATCCGTTTAAGATGTAGATAATTTACTGTACTCACTTCCAATATTGTTCACTGGGAAGCTGCCCTGGCTGATAAACTTCACTTCCATTGATGCAGGTAAAACTGTTGGCATCTACCCAGCTTTTATTCACTTGGAAGATTTCACCTAGCTTTATACTCACATTACAATGTGTCACTAAAAATTAGAAAAAAGAATACATACACAGACACATACTTAGTTTTAGAAGAGTACTTACCTGGAAAAAAAAAGTTTTAATGATGAAATATTTAAAGTACTGTCTAAATTGTTACTTGGTGAAGGTGGAGTAGAAATCTTACAAATGGAATAAGCCATGCACATTCAGCATCTGAAATCCTCTCTACTACTAAGCTGGGGGTGAGTATGAAAATATCTGCCTTTTTAAATTGTGGTTCTATTTAGAGTAATAACAGCTATAGAGTAACAATCATTTCAGTTGGGTCTTAGTGCTCTAAGGAACTTTTCATATGTGGACTTATTTAACCTATATAGATAAATGACACCTTTAAATTCCTAAGAAGTGTTAAATCTTTATCACTTTATCCTCCAATATACACAGGCAATCCCAGTGGTAATAGTCTACAATATGGATGCTACATTGTCCCAAAGATTAGCAACATTCAACCATCAACTGAAACACTACTACTATCATAAATAGTGCTTTTCTCTCTTACCACTTTCCCATTTTCTTCCTTTTCTTGATGCCCACAACTTAGGCCTGCAAGAAGTACTCCAAGTAGTGGTTTAGCCTTACTGGGTGCCTTCAGAAATTAACATATTGCATTAATCAATTTTCAGGTTATACATGCTTTATTCTGCTTTTATCAATAACCTATGGCTCACTTAAAATTGAACCTAAATTGGTTAGAAAATGATTTAACCCTTTAATCTTCTTAGAAAATATAAAAGAATGATGCAGAGTTAATAATATTTTTTAAATAAATAAATGAATTTTACCTACAGGAGATCTGCTACAGGTTTTATCTGCCCAATAAGAACAAGTTTTCCATGGTAGTTCACGTTGAAAAGAAGCAAACATGTAGTAAAGACTATGGGCAATTATGACATTATAATACATTGTCACAAAAATGGATATCAGGACCATTGTAATCCCCACACCTGGAAAAGAGAACAATTAAAATAAAAAACAAGTGAAATTTGTTTTCCTAATTCATAAAGCTGCATCTCAATTTCCACAAAATCTATTTTAAAATGAGAAAATTGTTTCAAACAATGTTTTCTCTCTCTCTCTCTCTTTTTTTTTTTTTTATGTGGGGAGGCAGTACTACTGTCTGAGTAGCTTTCTTGTCAAAATTATTTTGATGATTGACTTTCTGAGACAGTTTTTTAGTTGATCAGAAAAAGGTTCTAAGATCAAAGACCTGTATTAAGCCATCGAATTCACATAAGGGAAAACCATGTTCATTATTCTTTCTTATTAAGTCTATAAATTCTGGTCAGAGTGGATACTACTAAAAAAAAAAAAACTATTCAATGCTCATATCCTATCGACTCGCTGACCAATACTTCCCTCTTCATCTATAAACCAGCATTTTTAAAAACATCTTTATTATAATTGCTTTACAGTAGTGTAGTAGTTTCTGCTTTATAACAAAGTGAATCAGCTATACATATACATATATCCCCATGTTTCCTCCCTCTTGCATCTCCCTCCCTCCCACCCTCCCTATCCCACCCCTCTAGGTGGTCACAAAGCACGGAGCTGATCTCCCTGTGCTATGTGGCTGCTTCCCACTAGCTAGCTATTTTACGTAAACTGGGACCAAGTGAGAGAGTGGCATGGACATATATAAACCAACATTTTGACAAGTAGAAGATAAATCCTCTGAATGAATGTCCTAAAAGGAGAGTGTACAGCATTTCTACAAGTGCATGTAAAGAAAATTCAATAATTCAGTAACAATCGAAATTTAAACTTCTGAAATTCCTTTAACTCAGTAGTTTCAAAATACAGCAAGCATATTGAATGTAACTCCTATGTTAAGACTAGCTTTTGTGACAAAGCAACAGAGTGGCATGGACATATATACACTACCAAATGTAAAATAGATAGCTAGTGGGAAGCAGCCGCATAGCACAGGGAGATCAGCTCCGTGCTTTGTGACCACCTAGAGGGGTGGGATAGGGAGAGTGGGAGGGAGGGAGACGCAAGAGGGAAGAGATATGGGAACATATGTATATGTATAACTGATTCACTTTGTTATAAAGCAGAAACTAACACACCATTGTAAAGCAATTATACTCCAATAAAGATGTTTTAAAAAAAAGATCAAAGAGACATATCAACAAAGAAAAAAAAAGACTAGCTTTTGAGGTAGCTTCCTTAATATTCCAGCACTATTCTATTCACCTCGCTATAAATACATTTTTGATGTTACACTGAAGCCTTTACAAGTAGTTTTCAGCAGCTAGCACATACGAAAATGATATCTAATCTTCAAACAGAAAGGCTATTGGATGTTTAATAACAATGAAAGCATTTAAAAAAAAACCTCTCCTAGTGTCCTATTCCATGAGGAGCATCCAAGAAAAACTAGTGACCTGCCTTTCAACTCTTCTGAATGAGGCGTTCTAAAGGATATGCAAAAGCAAGAAGACAAAGACCGCATGTGAAATAGAAAAAAAAACAGAGCCATAAAGTTAATGCACAAGACTGTGTGCCAAGAGCATTCAAAAGGTGAAAACAGGAAAATAATGACACCTTTACAACTCTCTCATATCCTTCTTAACCCCTACCATATCTGCAGCCCAAGCTAAAGAGAAATATAAATTAACATTTGATTTCTAAATTCGACAGTGTCAAATAGTCAGAAAAGCAACGTATGCCCTTTTGCCTTTAATATGAGGACAGCTATACGCAGGAATAGACCAATAAGCACAATAAGGAAAGCATTTTAATACCAACCTTGAAACAATGGTAGAATCCTCCAAACTGAAACTGGACCTAAGCTAGAAAATTGTCCCAGTGAACACTCTAGGAAGAACAAAGGTAAACCAGCCAGTGCTAGCATAATCACATAAGGTATCAAGAAGGCACCTAGAAAACACACAAAAAGAACAAAAGCACTATTATATGCCCAAATCTTGATGGCACTTTGACAACTAGCACAACATTTTGAAAGCATTCTGATATAGTGGAGTCAGAGAGTACTGGGTTTAAGCTCCAAATTTACTACTGTCTGTGAGAAAATAGTTGATTCTCTAAATCTTGGATTCCTCATCCATGAAATGGGGATGCTAGTATTACCTAATGAGGTTGCTGTGATTATTAAAAACAATAGCCCGGGGCTTCCCTGGTGGCGCAGTGATTGAGAGTCTGCCTGCCGATGCAGGGGACACGGGTTTGTGCCCCGGTCCGGGAAGATCCCACATGCCACGGAGCGGCTGGGCCCGTGAGCCGTGGCCGCTGAGCCTGCGCGTCCGGAGCCTGTGCTCCACAACAGGAGAGGCCACAACAGTGAGAGGCCCGCGTGCCGCAAAAAAAAAAGAAAAAAACAATAGCCCATAAAAAGCAATCCAGAGAAGTTGAATGATCACAGGCTTTGGAGCTAGATAGCCCTAGCTTTATATCCTGGCTCCATCATATACCAGTTATGTGACCTGGGGCAGTTTACCTAACCTCTTAACCTTGGGTTCCTCATAAATGGGAAGAACAATGCCAAATCATCAGTTTGTGGTAAGGGTTAAATCATAGACCCTATGTGAAAACACTTGGCAAAATGGGCAGGCACATAGTATATTTTCAAAGTTAAGTTCCCTCCATTCTCCTTAAAAAACAAACAGTTTTTAAGACTTAGGGTTCAAATGTTAAATGTGGCTCAAAGTGGAAGTTACTGCAGCTAAGTTCAGTATTCTCCAAATAGTCATAAGGGTCTTCACTCAACGTTAATAAGAAACATTATTTTTGGTGGAAGAATCTGAACAACTGAGATGCATTCAGAATTAACTTTCAATTTCATAAGGACTACATTCTGGCCAGTTAAATGAGAGTGGTAGTATCATGTGCAGCTTTGGGGAAATGTCCTTAAAAGAAAGGAGGCACGTCTTTCTTCACGTTTCCACCAGCCTGGTAACAGAACAGCTCAGCAGCAACTTGGACCACGAGGTGGAAGATGTATGTTGAAGATGACAAAGCAACAGCGTATAACAAACCAGGGCTCCCAATACGTTTATGAATCTCCCGTGCCCACACTGAATTGCTTGTCTTTTAATCAACTCTTTTTGTTTAAGTTATTGTTGCAGTGAAATATTATTCAGCTTTAAAAGGAAGGAAATTCTGACAAGGGCTACAACATGGATGAACCTTGAAGACATTATGCTAAGTGAAATAAACCAGTCACAACACAACGAATATTGTGTAATTCCACTTACATAAGGTACGTAGTATAGTCAAATTCATAGAGACAGACAGTAGAATGGTGGTTTCTAGGGCATGTGTGGAGGGGAGAATAGGAAGCTAGTGCTTAATGAGTACAGATTTTCAGTTGGGAAAGATGAAAAAGTTTTGGAGATTGATGGTGGTGATGGCTGCACAACAATGTGAATGTACCTACTGCCACAGAACTGTACACTTAAAATTGGTTAAAATGTTAAGTTGTATATTTTATATACTTTATGACAATTTTAAAAATGCCAGAAAAAGTGAATGTTAGCAACAGTCAATGTGCATGATGGGAATATTTTCCAAAATCTTTGAGGTGCTCCCTTGGGTACCAGTAAGATCAAAATTCAAAATTCTATTGTTAGAGACAATGTTACTGGGCTTCACTCAATTTTATTTGATGAAATAAGAAATTAAGTGTTAATATAACCACAATTACTTGCCAAAGGAAGTGTTATCACCCAACTATTAAATATTTAAATCCTTCAATGCTCTATTCTTACTTCTCTTTCAGTTTGTACGCCCTACACTGACATGAGGGAATTTCTTACACATCTAGAGCTTCAATTGTCATTTATATGCAGATGCCTCACAAATGTATGTTTTCACTTATTTCCCTGAGATCAATTATTTTATGTTTCAAAGTCTCCTCAAACTCAACATGTCCAACACCAAATTCATGATCAGCACCCCCATACTTGGTTATTTCCCATCCATTCAATTGAGTAGGCCATAAAGCCAGGACCTTCACTCTCCTTTACATCTCATATCCTAGTATAAGCTCCTGTGTCATCATGTACTTCTTGTTATCACTTATCTCATTAATACTTTTACATGATTTCTGTGAGTATTTGATTGATTAATGTCTATCTCTCACACTAGAGTGCACATTCCAGGTGAGCAGAGACTTTTTTTTTTTTTTTTTGGTATGCCGGCCTCTCACCGTTGTGGCCTCTCCCGTTGCAGAGCACAGGCTCCGGATGCTCAGGCTCAGCGGCCATGGCTCACGGGCCCAGCCGCTCCGCGGCATGTGGGATCTTCCCGGACCGGGTCACGAACCCGTGTCCCCTGCATCGGCAGGCAGACTCTCAACCACTGCGCCACCAGGGAAGCCCCGAGACTTTATTTTTGCTCAAACTCATATTCCCAGAATACAGCACAGTGCCCACCCTTTATGTGGGTGTTTAATAAATACATGTTAAATAAATCTTTAAGCTCTGAACTCATAATTGGGAAATAAGTTTGATATGAAAAATGTATAAATGTAATTCCTCTCCTTCCTGTCTATATGAAGATTTGAGTTATTCCCCAAGCAGGGTTAGTGGATTACACTTTGACACTCATCTTGAGATTACCCTGGCTATTGCTTTTAGTTCTGCGTTTTACTTCAGTGCCATTTTGTACATTTACCTGAATTTCTTGAATGCTTCTAACTTGTCTAGTACCATGATTCCTGTATCTATCCCCTCTCATTATCTAATCCAAATATACTGTTCAATTCCTTGGGTGGAGAATAGTATATACTTGAGGCTCACAAGTGTAGGTAGAAGTCCTGGGGATGGGGATGAGGGTAAGGGAATGGGACAGTTTATCTCAGGACTCAAACTCTGTGGGTTCAAGTCGTGCTTTTGCTGCTAGTTTCAAATGAGTTTACTTAACATCTGAATCTGTTTCTGCATTTCCAAAAGTAGACACAGTATTAAAAATACCTATAGCACAAAATTATTGTGAGAACTATGTGGAGGAATGACCCTGGAATTACTTTTAAACTGTACAGTGACACAAATGTACATTAACTATCCCAGTGTGAATAGGGTTGGAGTGAATCCTAAAATAGCAGCGGGGGTAGGGAGGAGGTATTTGGCCAAGACTCACAATTTGTAGGTAACTACTTTTACAGCATTTCTACTTCGTTTTTGTTTGTTTCTTTGTTTGTTTGTTTGTGGTACGCGGGCCTCTCACTGTTGTGGCCTCTCCCGTTGCGGAGCACAGGCTCCGGACGCGCAGGCTCAGCGGCCATGGCTCACGGGCCCAGCTGCTCCACGGCATGTGGGATCTTCCCGGACCGGGGCACGAACCCGTTTCCCCTGCATAGGATGGCCCAGTTATCTTCTGTGGTCTGGGCTAGTATTTGGCTGGTCTGGCAGGTAATTGAGGTGACCTCAGGTCCCAGTATCCAGCATCGGCAGGCGAACTCTCAACCATTGCGCCACCAGGGAAGCCCGATCACTCGTGTTTGTTGCTGTAATTTTGCACTGACCTCTGAATCAGCAATTATGGCAGTGATTGTGATGCAGGAAGGGACTCTTTCTGTTATTTGGGGCCCATACAGAGTTAGAAAGAGAAGGGCTTTGAACTTCAGGTAACGACGGTCTCAGTCGGTCAGTGAGTGCGAGGCGAGGTCGTGCGCTCGGCAGCCAGCAGCACAGGGGCAGTGCAAGCCCAGCCAGAGCGCACCGCTTCTGTTAACAGAGGCGAGGCGCAGACTGCTGTGACGGAGGCGGCCTCTTGGGACACACCGTAGGCTTGGGCCACTATCCTAAGCCTACATGTTGTAAATGTCATGATTGCATTTAATGGTCCTGGAACAAGCAAGAGAGCGAGACTTTGTGCATGTGTGTGTATGTGAGAGCATGCGCTGAATGATGTGCGTGTGTGGAAGTGTGATATGGTGGACCTGCGTGTGCTGGGTGCCTGTGGGCGTACTTTCGGTTTGGGTAAAGCACTGTGAAGGGATGGGGGCGTTAGGGTGTATGTGGTGTGTGTGTTGATGGGGGCAGGGAGGGGGAACCTTCCAGTCACCCATGGCTCAGCTAGGTGACTTAGTATTCAGCAGTGGGGTGGCTGAGGGCCACTGGGAAGGGGGTGCCTGATATTTTGGGCTTTGTGGGACTCTGGAACCAGACATTATCTTAATCAGAAATTCTGGATCTTTCTTAGCTTGCAGACCACCACCAATAATAGCTACAATTTATTGAGCGTTTACCATGTGCCAGGTCCTGTGTGCTAAGGTCTTTCCCTGTATGAGTTCATTTGACTCTTCTAACAGTGCTATGCAGTAGGCACTGTAACTTCCTGTTTACTCTGGAGGAAGAAACTGAAGGCACAGAGTGTTTGAGCAACTTCCCTCAGGCCACTCAACTCCTAAACGGCAGAGCCAGGCAGCCTGGCTACACAGCCCATGCTCTTTGTCACGATGCTCTACAGCCTCTTATCTGTCATCTCCCTATCAAAACCCACTTATTCTGAGGACCCCAACACTCTCCTTTTACAGCTACGGAAAAAGGAGCCTGGAGAGGAGAAGCAGCTTGCCTTGGGCCCAAGTGGCCACTGGTAGAGCCCGTACTTCAGCCACAACCTGTTCTGTCCTTGACGTTGGGCAGCCAGCCTCCTGGGCTGGGTGGGCGGCATCTTCTCTGTGAGCACCTTACACAATTCTGGTCCCACTGTCATTAGCAGCCTTGATTTCAAGGGCTTGAGCATAGCCGGTCAGAAACAGAGTCCCTTTGCTGGTTTGAAGGCAAATGGAATCATTCCATTTTGTTTCCCTTTTGTCATTAATATTGTGAATGAGGGTATATTTTGCTTAAGGCTGTGCACATATGCACCTTCCAAAGTCCTCCAACCTATCAGCCTCGCAGTATTACGGGGAAGGCGAGTTTGACAAATCTAGTGAAACACCTCAGAGGACACTAATCCAGGAGGGTTATTGCCTATTTTTTTTTAAATAGCCAAAGTGCTAAGGCAGGATCTGTGTAACACCAGGGGCTAAGCCATAGGAATATGAAGATTCTTTTATGAATGGCTCTTGGTGATATGACAAAACGAAATGAAATATAAGGAATTGTAAAATTACTTTGTAACTTTACATTTTACGCTGTGAAGCCATGTGTATATGATAAGCAAAACAGAACCACAAATGGTTGATCGATGCTTTTGACCATCTTAATGGCCAAATGGTATGTACTGCTTGGGTGCTGGGATCATTTATGCACAAATTAGGCAAGGCTGACCACCTCTAGAATGAGCTGATTGGGGATGAAACAGCCCTAGCAGTGGTTGTGAGATAGCCCCTCCTAAATTTTTGGAGCAGCATATGCTCCATCTATTTCTCTGTTAACTTGGAAATATGATGTTTTTAACCAAGAAGCAAATTCTAGATTGGAAGAAATAGATACAAAGCACAGACTGTAAATCAGAAATGCACATTAGGCATTTTACTCTGGAAATGTAGCAAATGAACTCACTAGATAAATCAGTGGATGAGCCAACTTTCCAGAAAACTGTCAGAACAGCCATGGAGGACAAGAGAAAGCTTATTTAAGAGTACGTCCTACAAATGTGGTATACATACACACACACACACACACACACACAAACACACACACAATGGAATACTACTCAGCCATAAAAAAGAATGAAATGCCATTTGCAGCAACATGGATGAACCTAGAGATGATCATACTAACTCAGAAACAGAAAGACAAATACCATATGATATCACTTATATGTGGAATCTAAAATATTGACACAAACGAACCTAACTATGAAACAGAAACAAACTCACAGACATAGAGAACAGACTTGTGGTTGCCAAGGGGGAGGGAGGTGGGGGAGGGATGGAGTGGGAGGTTGGGGTTAGCAGACGGAAGCTATTATATATGGAATGGATAAACAACAAGGTCCTACTGCATAGCACAGGGAACTATATTCAATACCCTGTGATAAGCCATAATGGAAAAGAATATGAAAAAGAACACATATACACACATATATATATAAATATATGCATATGTTCATAAATATATGTATATAAACACACACACATATATATAACTGAATCACTTTGCTGTACAACAGAAACTAACACAACATTGTGTCAATAAAACAGCTAAACTTTAGAAAAAATAAATTAAAAAAAAAGAGCACAACCTTCAAAAATGGCTAGGCTCTTCACCTCATACTAGCTAACAAGACAGAAGACTGGCAGTTCTGGTGGGTATAGTTTCCCCTGCTTTAAAAAAAAAACTTTTAATAAAAGTTATACCAGGGTAACTGCCTATAGCTGGGTGGAAATGGAGGGGAGGTAATAAATTAACAGCATCTTCTGACACACAGGAGAAATACTATTTTATTTTATTTTATTTTTAACATCTTTATTGGAGTATAGTTGCTTTACAATGGTGTGTTAGTTTCTGCTGCATAACAAAGTGAATCAGTTCTACATATACATATATCCCCATAACTCATCTCTCCCACCCTCCCTATCCCACCCCTCTAGGTGGTCACAAAGCACCGAGCTGATCTCCCTGTGCTATGCAGCTGCTTCCCACTAGCTATCTATTTTACATTTGGTAGTGTATGAAAACCTAAATAGACATTTCTCCAAAGAAGATATACAGACTGCCAACAAACACATGAAAGGATGCTCAACATCACTAATCATTAGAGAAATGCAAATCAAAACTACAATGAGGTATCACCTCACCAGTCAGAATGGCCATCATCAAAAAATCTACAAACAATAAATGCTGGAGAAGGTGTGGAGAAAAGGGAACCCTCTTGCACTGTTGGTGGGAATGTGAACTGATACACCCGCTATGCAGAACAGTATGGAGGTTCCTTAAAAAACTAAAAATAGAGTTACCATACGACCCAGCAATCCCACTACTGGGCATATATCCTGTATAATTCAAAAAGAGTCATGTACCACAATATTCATTGCAGCTGCATTTACAATAGCCAGGACATGGAAGCAACCTAAGTGTCCATCGACAGATGAATGGATAAAGAAGATGTGGCACATATATACAACGGAATATTACTCAGCCATAAAAAGAAATGAAATTGAGTTGTTTGTAGTGAGGTGGATGGAACTAGAGTCTGTCATACAGAGTGAAGTAAGTTAGGAAGAGAAAAACAAATACTGAATGCTAACACATATATATGGAATCTAAGAAAAAAAAAACAGGGTTCTGAAGAACGTAGGGGCAGGACAGGAATAAAGACGCAGACGTAGAGAATGGATTTGAGGACACGGGGAGGGGAAGGAACGAAGTGAGAGAGTGGCATGGATATATATACACTACCAAGAGAAATACTCTTTTAAACATTTTTCTTTCTTTTTTAAAAACAACAACAACAAGAATTTAATATCAGCTGTCAACAAATAGAAGGACAGGAGAAAGATGAGTACAAGGATTTGGAAATTAGACACATAGTCGTAAGTTCTTCCCAAATATTTCCAGTTCTACTTTTTGAAGTGTTAGGCTACTGTGCAGAAAAAACAATAGATTTGTAGCTGAGAAATGATGCTCCTGAGATCTTAATTGTTATTTAAAATAATGAGAACTGCAACAAAAACTTAAAAATATCATGGTGGTGGGCTTCCCTGGTGGCGCAGTGGTTGAGAGTCCACCTGCCGATGCAAGGGACACGGGTTCATGCCCCGGTCCAGGAAGGTGCCACATGCCACGGAGCGGCTGGGCCCGTGAGCCATGGCCACTGACCCTGCACGTCCGGAGCCTGTGCTCTGTGATGGGAGAGGACACAACAGTGAGAGACCCGCGTACCGAAAAAAAAAAAAGAGGTCCCTTTGTAATGGGAAAAGGAAAATTTGAAGACAGAATATCTAGGTTCTGGGAACAGCTACAATGTGCATGTGTGTGGGAGTGGTTGGTCCTGACGCATCTTAGGGGCAACTGGGGGCACTCAGCAACAGGGATGAGATACACAAAACATGGAAACAGCACCCAAAGGACAAGTGAGAAGGAATCAAAGATGTGTACTATTTTATCATTTTTTCTGAACCTGTTTTGATTGTATGACTAGGTAGATCAAAAATGACCAAGCAATTCAGTCAATAACATTTCCTATGGTCATTACTATGGTCTGGTAAAAGGTAAAGACTGAGAAACGGTTTGCTATTTGGGGGCTTCAATGGAATCAATCTGGCCACTCACATGCAAATCAACTCTTATTTCCTAGACCCAGTCTGCAACTTCCAGCAACCCTGTCACCTCATCCATCTTCTCTCCACTGTCACAGATTTCCCTAAGGCTCAGTTATGTTTGTGAGGTCTTTATGTAAACATCTCAGTCTTTGTGCCTAAGAACCAAAAGACGCCCATGGTTAATACAGAGTCCTAGCTTTGGAAACTCATTCATGATGGGAGGGGCACAGAGTAAAATTGTCCAAACCTCCTAAAACCATGGAACATTAGGGAAGCAGGAGGAGGTTGTTCCACCGGATCTATTTTCTGTTCTCTTTAATTAATCATTGTCCAAACACCAGCACTGTACAAGATCCAGCAAATCTTACCCAGAAGACCTACCACAAGTAAAAATTAATTGTTCTTTCTGCCTTTTTACTGGCCAGTTTAGAATGCTTTGCAGGTGGTCAAATGATATTAATTACCTGCAACAAAGGGAAGGATGTTCCTAAATGAACCTAAAGGTAGAACATAGCCTAATATATTACGTAGAATGAATTCTCAGCAAGCACTGATGGTCTTTATAACTGCAGCAGCAGAGGCTGTGTAGGTAAGTGCAGCAGTTAGTTTGTGCTTAGTGAGAGGGACCCCAGTATGCTGAGTGGAAAGTATTTGTATCTTTTTGATTCAAAAATGATTGAGAAGAAGAGCAAAAATTGGGACAGTGAATAGGGACAGAGTGACCAGATTGAGCAATGCAATTCTGTGAATGCACTTCAAAATCATCTTGGAGACCACAGATAGACTGTGGCAAAATACTGTAGTAGCACCTGTGGGTATCTATTGACCTCATGAAAAGCAAAAATTAATCAATAATTTACATTGGCAAAATCATCTGGGCAAGATCCTCCCTTAGTTGAGTACAGTGTCAGTGCCTGGTGAACGGTTAATTTGGAGAAGAGGAAACATCACCATTATATTGACAGAAGCCACCTCCTGTTTCCATCATGCTTTTGCTGCTAAGAAAAAACAGCCCTGATTTCCAGGAACAGGTCTGACACTTAGGCTTAAGTGTTGTTAGGACCTGGCCTGGTGCTCATGGCTAGGCCATGTTGTTCTCCTGCTGGGTATGAACAATCTCACAGAATGCCAAGATTACACAAGGTCATTCTGTGACCACAGTAAAGAGAAAAAAATTCATAATTTTCATCTAAAAACAAAAAAAAGAGTATTTCCCAAATCACAAAATACTTAATATCTTTCTCTCCTAGCTAATATAAGTGACCACTGCTTCCTTATCAATTACAGCTTCAGCCTCACTCTAATCTGTCTTCCCTGTAGATAAGATTTATTGAGATACCCACTAAAAGAACTGTCCCCACTTCCTGACAGCACCCACCAGAGAGAATCCTTGCTTCCTTGGACCCTCCCCCAAATCACCTAACCAAAGCCCAAATCCTATAATAAGTCCTTTCTAATGTTCTCTCACTGAGACACCCCCGTGGTTCTCCATGGTTTGTGTTCTCCCTACTTGCAAGGAGTATTAAACCCAGCTTATTCAATTACAGGTGTGTTCCAGGTGATCTTTGGCTGAACAACATGACACTACCTTTAAAAAGAAGTGGGGGGCTTCCCTGGTGGCGCAGTGGTTTAGAGTCCGCCTGCCGATGCAGGGGACACGGGTTCGTGCCCCGGTCCGGGAAGATCCCACATGCCGTGGAGCGGCTGGGCCCGTGAGCCATGGCCATTGAGCCTGCGTGTCCAGAGCCTGTGCTGCACAGCAGGAGAGGCCACAACAGTGAGAGGCCCACATACCGCAAAAAAAAAAAAGAAGTGGGAAGCTCGGTGGGGGGCAAAGTTTGGTAGGGTGGCTAAAGCAACAAACTCTGATCTCCCTATCTTTTGCTCTTCTCCCTTTATAATTTCCAGTCAGTAGGAATCTACAAAAAATGAAATTAATACCAAAACTATAATAAATGCTTTGGTTATTCTCCCTTGGAGACTCCCAGCAGATAAGACCTCTTGGCAAACTTTCCAGCTATTAGTTTATAGACTGTATAAGTCAGTGTCCACTTTCCAGGGGACTTTGGCTATTTCAGCTGTTGTACTTATGTCAGTTACTCACTATATGCAGGAAGCCTATCCCAGTAAGTATCTTTTCACACAGTGGTTTCAAAGTTATGGTTTATCTTCTGGTAAGATTCCTTGGGTAATTTTCTCTAAATCATGGCATTTTTATCGAACTCCCACTACTTACAAAGTACAATTTTAGGTTCTGGAAACACAATGATAGATAAGACAGAGTTTTTGTCCTCATGGAGCTTAAATTCTAGTTGGAGAAACAGAAGATAAACAAGTAAACAAATGATTCAAGTACCACCTCCTCATTTTTCTTGACAACCCAGCTCCATTCAACTCTCCTTCCACTGAACTCCTATATTAATGACTGTGTCACAAATTTCTGTGTTTGCTTATTCATTGTCTTAGAATTGTTGAAGGAACAAGTTATGTTTTTTTGAAAAAGAATAAGAGAAGTTTCCATGATGCACAGCTGCTAGTTTTCAATATCATGTGGAAGAAGTAGTATACTTGTGATGAGTGATCTTAAGAACTTGGTGGCTACTCCATGAAAGCAGAGTTGAGCCCTACACAAGCAACTACCTTTTAAAAGTCAGCTATCTGAATACCAAGTAGATGACCTCCAGAATTAATTAGATCCCTATTACTATTGAGTATTCAAACAGATATCAAGCAACCTCGTGACGGATATGGTTAAGGAGTATTCAAGCATCAGAATGTAGGTTGAATTAAATGCTTTTTAAGGTCCCTTAAGTTTCTAAGAATCAATGATTTGTGCATTGTTCTCTGTGTATATAAGGCACACCCCTATTACACTGGAAACTAATTGTGAGCAAGAATCTTGCCTTTCTTATTATTATTTTATTCCCCAGATCCCTACTGTGTATAACACAGTTCTAGGTCTACAATGAGAGCATAATAATTACTTCCTCACTTTGTTATTCCCACTAGAAGAAGGCCACTGCTAACTGGGCCACAACCCTCTGGGATTTCCAGCAGTAGTGTCAAGATCTGAGTTGAAAATATAGTGCTGAAGACATGCCACACTCGATTTTTCTTTTAGGATTATATTCTTAAGGACCAAGTGTTCCAAGATAATAAGCCATGTGTTTTCAATGGTCTATGTTTTCACAGACTCACTGCCATATTCACACAAGTTGCCAAGCTCTCCAAGCATTCCTATCTTAACTACCAACCATAACCTTGAACCTGACAGTGGACAGCCTTATTGTTCTTTTCTGTACCGCATGTTCACCATCCTATATTCATATTTTGTCATTTCTCCTACTTATTCCATCAGAATAAATAAAGAGGCAGGCATAGTAGTTAGATTGATATTAACCCAAAGTGGCGGAGGACTACAGATGCACTAGGCTAGGTCCTCCTCTGGGCTGAGCAAGCAGGCAAGTGTCTATCTACCTAGCTGATTGATGAGGTGACCATTAATTAGCAGCTTAAGGCTAACACCTGAGAAAAACCATGGCCTGTGAACAAAGCTTGTGATTCATGATTCCCTCCTTTTAACTTTATTGCTATTATCTCACAGGAGACCACTGTTGTAAGCTTGTTAAGCACTGAAAGGCCATTTGAGAAGGTAGACTGAAGAGTCAGTTATGAAGGGAGACCTAAAACTTGCTTGAGAAACAAATTATGATTAACTGAATGCAAACCTGAAGTCAAACACAACAGTCAGGACACAATTAAATGCAGCTGTGTTCCTTTCCTTCCACCTCAGAGCATCAGCTACAATCACTCTCTTTCCCTCTTATGACTTGTAATAAAATCTTGTTGGATGGGCATAATGGGAATTTGCAGAGTGGAGGGACTGTATGGTGTCTGGGTATACAGATGGTCATCATCTTTATTTATCTACAACCCTGAAGTCACACCTACCCCAAGATAACCACCAAAGAGGCTATTAGCTGCTGTTCTGCCTTGAAATCTCAATGGCAATAAGGAGTGCCTTCCAACACTTGATCAGTCCTCAAAATGATCCTATTGCACCGTGTTTTATCTAGCCTCATATTTTACCAGGGTTGCTATTGCCTGGGAGTTTAATCCTTGAGTTGAATGAGCCAAGGCAAGATGTTTTCCTGTTTCCAATTTGACTTGTTGAGAGTGACTCAAGCTATTCAACTGAAGCTGGGTAGCTTGGGATATTTTGTTAAGCGTTACTTTTTTGAATACCAAAGGCTATGTCTACATGAACAAATCCGGCTCACCAAATTCAGAATGCTGACTGACTGATTTCAACTAACTGAAGTCAGTGACTGGAAAGGAGCAGAGGTAATTCTAATAAATGCCAAAAGTCAAATTTGACTGAATTGTTGAACCCATCATATGCATGATTCAGGTGACTCATAGGCGAAGCTAATGTCTGCATTACTTCTTTCTTTTCAAGAAAAAAAAATGCAGAAAGGAATAAACTGAGGTGATCTTAATATAGCATTAACCACAATATTGGGCATACTAAAGGCATTCAGTAAATAACTGTTGGCTGGGTGATCTGCCAGCATACCTTTTCAACACAGTAGCCTAACCTCTCACAGTCCCTCCAACTCCCACCCTAGCAGCTTTTGGGATTGGGAGGCTTAGTCATCTTTCTAAGGATAGAACCAAAGTAAAATGGGTCTTTGCTGGTGAGGAGGTGGGGGGCAGTGTTTGTTTTTCTAGAAACATTTTATTATCTCTGCCTAGGCTTAGCATTTCATAATGTCTGTACTTTTTTGTTAGCCTGTCTGTTAGACTTCATGAAGAAGCAAATTAAAGGATCAAGAATTTTCTTTACAGAAAAAACCCTATGGAACATAATAATAATATTCCACTTCAGCAGTGTCATAATTTACCGAGTCTTTAATAATGTAACTTTCGCAGAATGAAGAAAGGTTAGACTTCTATCCCTAAATCACCTTCATAAGAATGGCAGTTTTTGTTCTTCCCCACCATTGTAAGGTCAGTCCTAGCCATCAAGAGGTCAACGCTTTCATTATTTAGTACTTGGATATGATTTAAATGCCTTTTCCCCTAAGTTTAGTGCTTTCTTCCAGATATCTCCCCAAACTTCAGACAACATAATTATGGAAGAAAAGAAATTTGGAGTGCATTTCCCTCAGTTTATCCCTCATTGCATGGTATATGAAAATAAGGTGAAACTGGTATTCTGTCTGTGCTCACAGGAGCTATGGTTAATGAATCTTAGATCCACTAGAAACAGTTCTTTAAAAAATCCCACCACATTTAAAAATGTTCTGCACTCAGAACATATTTAAACAAAAGTAAAAATGGGATTCAGAAATATGTGAAAAATGTTTAAAAGCATCCAGAAACATGGGTGTCATCCAATAGCAGTAAACCTACACTCACTGTGGGTTAAATAAATAAACTATATTTAATATGTCACACATGTATACTATCCACTCTAGGGAAGGAATCTATTTAAGCTGCTCTTGTTTATCACATCTCATCTCAAGACTAGCCTCAATGAAGAAGATGAGTGGATGACTTCACGTCAGTAGTTTTCAAACTTGTGGATAAATATTACCTGGTAGGTATGTTAAAATGCAGATTCCCAGGTCTTGCCCTCAAATATTCTGAATCAGCTAATTTGGTAGTGTCTGTTAATCCACATTTTAAATATGGCCCTTCAAGTGAGTTCAATACTCTTGGTCAGTAGGCCACCCTTTGAGAAACGCCAGCAAACATGGTGTGTGTAATTAAAGTATTCAAAAATGGTCATTGGGGCTTCCCTGGTGGCGCAGTGGTTGAGAGTCCGCCTGCCGATGCAGGGGACGCGGGTTTGTGCCCCAGTCCGGGAAGGTCCCACATGCCACGGGGCGGCTGGGCCCGTGAGCCATGGCCGCTGAGCCTGCGCGTCCGGAGCCTGTGCTCCACAACGGGAGAGGCCACAACAGTGAGAGGCCCGTGTACCGCAAAAAAAAAAAAAGGTCACTGACCTATCACTGAGCCTAGAAATTTTGTCATTTCAAAGTTAAAATGTCAGATCAGATCCTCCTGGAGTAACATAGCAGGCATTATGGCAAAATGTGTAAGATTCTTTCCATTTGACAGCAGGTTTGGGGAAAGGAGCATTGGATGTCTGGAAGGCAAACTACAAATCTCCTAATTTGTTGCTTAGATCCTGTCCTTTTCTTTCCCATGAACTACAAGATCCCTGAAGGCATGGTCACATGTAAGAAAAAATTTTCAATGGCAATGCTTCATAGTGTGTTCACTAGACAGAATGATAACATATCAGAATTACAGAGGTTCTCAGGGATGGTGAAATCCAACCTAGTTCTTTGATCTCTACCCCTACTCTCCACTGGGCAGCTCTTTGGTTGACTTTCCCCTTTGTCCAAGAATTTGGTCCCTTTTGTCTCACTTTGATAATTTCAATTCTTGATCACTGCCTTTGATAACCTCCTCAGCCCTAGCTACTTTCCAGCCCTGGCTTGCAGTAGCATGATTTAGCTGCTGTCCAAGAACTTGCTTGATCACTGACCCATCTAATTTACCAGCCACTGATTTTACACCACTGTGCCTAATCCTCTAGTTGCTCTGGCACAACATTATACTCGATTTTTTCTTTAATTAACACCTTGTAGAAACTCCATAGGGTTTAATTTCCTTCTATGGGTAAATGAGATAAAGTAAAAGGCCTTGATCCTCATGGAGAATAGGGTCCTGGGAGCTAGGATGGCTATTCCTCCATCTCTGATTTTTTGATCCTATCTATGGCTCCTGATAGATGGTTTCATGACATCCCATTGGTCAGACCCTTGGGCTGCTGCCCAAACACTCTGAATCATAGCTATAAAATCACCACTGCTTAGGATTCCTACCTTCTCTGCAAAGGCCAATAAACTTTTAAAGCTCCACGTTTTCCTTGGAAGCTATTTGAATGCTCCTAGGATTTGAAATGGTTGATCACTCCCTACTCCTTGAAATACTTTCTTCCCTTGGATTCTATGCTTTCTTGGTAAAAAAAAAAAAAAAAAATGGAGTTCTCTGACTGAAACAGAGGTAGGAGTGAGGGTCCCTGAACCATGCCCCCTGAGCCTCCCACTTGCCTTCCCCTACCATAATGGCCTTCTAGTAAATCAATATAATCTCCAAGGTCTCTAGAAGTTTGGAAAGTACAAACCATGAGAAAACATGTTCTAAGAACAATTCTAGGTGATGGTGATACATGTATAGTATTTGCATTTTAGATCACTCAGAGATAAATTAAATTCTGTCACAATAATCAGATGACTATCACTAACCAAAGACATGCATGTATTTTTCACACACATAGACACACACACACAATCTGTGCATCAAGTTAGGAAGCTTATGTTTCCACTAGGAGAAGTGAATAATAACAACTAATATTTATAGGGTAAAATCTATGTGTCAGGTACCATACTGAGTGCTTTACCTTCTGTGCATCATTTATTGTTCACAGCAACCATGTGAGATAACTATGACTACTCGTATTTTACAGAAGATGAAACGGGTTGGAGAGGTTAAGCAGTTTGCCCATTTAAGTGACAGATTTGCACACAAGCCTCACTGACCCTAAAGCCTTTTCTCTTTTCAACACTCTATGCAGCACTGAAATACTGGCTCAAGAGAATGTCTAAAAGCATTTCAAGCATTTCCTTGAAATTCTGTATTTATCACCAGTAGAAACAATACAGCAGTAAAGCAAAAAGATTTGAAAATAAAAGCTGAGCCAAGTAGCATTGGGAAACAAACTCATAACAAGTTGGGTGTTTCAAAGCAAAGGAGTCCAATGTGCCACAAATCTTTTCAATATTGAACCACTCAAATGCTCTCTCTAATCAGCAGCAGTGCAGACATTTTGGGTTTCACTTTTGATATGAATGTGAAAACTCTGGGTCTACTATCTCAACACAGCTGTTCCAAGGTCCCTAGGGAAGGGCACTGAGCAAGAAGGCAGTGTGGGCATAGTGGAGATTTTGCCAGATGGTTCCTCTCCACATTAGACTCCTCTCAGCATATTTTATTTACTTAACCCTATCCTGTCTGGTCCCTCACAGAAAACAGTTTTCCTCTAAAGGCAAATTTTCCCCAGATCCTTGTAGAACTTGACATTTTAATAGGCACCATCGTGCATTCTAATTTCATAACTAATAGGTCGGCTTTTTTTCTTATACCCTCAGTCATTTAACAGCTTTCCCAGCAGGATATTTCTTTCATGTAGTCTACTCCTTATTTATTTACGTAAGTTCTCAACCCGAGATCGGCATCTCTCTCGCTCTCTCGGTCTGTCTCCCTCCCTCCCTCCCCTCTCCTTACCTGTTCTATCTGTCCCTAGCTCTTGGGGAATCTTCTGGTTTCTAACCTTCCAATGACTTGCCTTTTTCTCCTTTCCAGCATGTCTGTCCTCTCTGTTTGCCTGGTCTGGAAGGTTCCAATTACCTTAACCTTCCCTCTCTGTGGGAAGCTATGATTTAATTGCCTGTATGAATCTGACTCCTTGTCATGTCCATGCTTTCCCTAAATACTTAAATGTTTCCATTCCAGAGTATTCCCACTATTCTCTCCCCCAGCTCCATTCTTAAACCATAAGTTTCTGAGCCTTACCTGGAGTGTTGTGTGCCTTGTACTAATCCTATACTCTTGTGATTTTCAAACTACTAGAAGTCTTGGGGGTTCTACAGAGTTACTCCAAGACCACTACAGAATAAGGGGGAGACTTAGGGTACATGGCTCTGGGACCCCCACCAACAAGCACAGCTCCATTTTTATCTTTTTTTAATATTGTTTCACAGAAAATTTCATTTGAAACAAATAATCTACTAAAAATATTTGAGACATATATGTGTGTGTGTGTGTATATATATATATATATATATAGATATATATATACCCTTTACCATTAGCCTAGACTTAGTAACCCTTCCATTAATTTATGACTCAATTAATCTACAAGCCTGGGGCTGACAGGTAACAAGTCACAAATTACTCTGTAAACAAGATAGGACAACAGTTCAAAACAGAAGATGAATTTGAGCTCCATGCTGTCAACATTTGATACTGTTGAATTTTTGGTTCATTTCAAAGAAAGAAACATAGGTATAGGTTTGAGAGTTCCAATAAATGTTGCATCATAGGGCAAAGGGTAAGCTTCAGGTACCTCTACAAGAAATAATATGAATGCAATAATAATATTAAAGATTTATTTCTATAACCAGCTAAGGCACTAAAGTTTGAAGTATTGCAGAAAGGAACCGTGAGCGAGGACAGAATCCTTGCCACCCTGTAATTTTTTTAACATCTTTATTGGAGTATAATTGCTTTACAATGGTGTGTTAGTTTCTGCTTTATAACAAAATGAATCAGTTATACATATACATATATCCCCATATCTCCTCTCTCTTGCATCTCCCTCCCACCCTCCCTATCCCACCCCTTTAGGTGGTCACAAAGCACAGAGCTGATCTCCCTGTGCTATGTGGCTGCTTCCCACTAGCTATCTATTTTACATTTGGTAGTGTATATATGTCAGTGCCACTCTCTCACTTCGGCCCAGCTTACCCTTCCCCCTCCCCGTGTCCTCAAGTCCATTCTCTACGTCTGCGTCTTTATTCCTGTCCTGCCCCTGGGTTCTTCAGACCATTTTTTTTTTTTAGATTCCATATATATATGAGTTAACATACAAAAGACTGAGATACCTTCGTTTTCAGGAAAACTTGACATGTGACCATTATTCTATTGCTAATATTTGGGCCATGTACCTTAAATTGTCTGGTGTACTTTGTCTCTAAAAGGTTAGATAAATGGTGGTTGCTCAAGGATATGAACAATTAGGGCTGAGGCCTGGCGGCAACCAAACATACCTCAAGGCAGCTGGGAGAAGTCCTGCTCCCCTAACAGGGGTTATGACGATGCCCAAAATCAGCAAGAAGCAGTTACGGAAGAGGATCAGCGCCCCTCGGTGCCCCTCAAGAATGAGGAGTGGGATAAAAGGCAGAGGAGGGATTTGTCACCGGCAACGCTCACTAACGGTTCCTGGGGAATAACAGTAGAATCTGGGTAATAAAATAAAATCTGACCTTTTTCCTTTTCTCTTCCTTTGTGCTTAGTCTTGTTTCACTTGCTCACAGGGTGCCATGTCGGGAGACCTCGCACCAGGAACTTAACAGCAGACTCCCTAGTGTGGAACGGCTGCACCGACACCTCAGTTCAAGATGGCTGCGGTGGGCCAGGTGCAGAGACGCTACGCCCACACTGTGATCTGGCGCCAAATGCAACACAGCTGCCTCCGCCCCACAACGACTCCACCCCGCCCCTCCCCCACCCCACGAAGAACCCTACAAAGCAGCCCCGCCCATAGCCTGGGGGAGGGGAACTACTCTTGAGTGCAAGCTTGCACCTGGTCCATTCTTTCATCAGAGAATACATATTTCCTTTGTTTCTGAACTGACCTCAGTCTTGTTCTACTGGCTCAAATGACACGGGGCAGGAGGACGCTCATTAGAGCCCAACTCGGAAGGGTTGTTAATATTTGATCTGATGGCTGGAGGTTCAACAGAAATTAGGTTTTTGAAAAAGGAGGGAGGATAAACCTGAGGAATGTGGGGTGGGGTATATGAGAAAAAAAGCAAATCAGCTACTTGCAAGGGGTTCAAGGCAAGTAATACCTTCAAGGAAACCAAGGTTTCCTTTAGGACAAAAAGGAAAAGAGCGTTCATAGACACAGTTGTAAACATTCGGGATGTTGCTCCTAGCAGACCATGATATGCAAGGAATGCATTAAGATGCTTGAGGGGGGGCTTCCCTGGTGGCGCAGTGGTTGAGAGTCCGTCTGCCGATGCAGGGGACGCGGGCTCATGCCCCGGTCCGGGAGGATCCCACATGCCTGCCGTGGAGCGGCTGGGCCCGTGAGCCATGGCCGCTGAGCCTGCACGTCCGGAGCCTGTGCTCCGCAACGGGAGAGGCCACAACGGTGAGAGGCCCGTGTACCGCAAAAAAAAAAAAAAAAAAAAAAAAAAAAGATGGTTGAGGGGATCAGGGAGGAGTGGGATATTGGGTCAGATTAAGGGAATCTGAAATGTGGTATATTACCTGGGCTTTGGCTATCTGGGAGCGACTGAGGTAAACAAATTCACAAGGTATGAAGTGATTAGTCCTGGGATTGGGTCTTGTTTTATTTAGTACTTCTGAGTTGCTATGACAGAATATCATGGACTGAGTAGTTTAGAAAACATTAATTTCTCACACTTATGCAGGCTGGGAAGTCTAAGATCAAGGCACTGGCAGAGGTGGCATCTGGTGAGGACCTGTTTCCCAGTTCACAGATAGCCATCTTCTTGCTGTGTCCTCACATGGCAGAAAGGGCAAGGGAGCTCTGTGGGTCTTTTTTATAAGGACACTCGTTCCTTTCATGAGGGCTTCAACCTTATGATCTAATCACCTCCAAAAGGCTCCACCTCCACATACTATCACATTGGGGATTAGGTTTTAACATATGATTTTGGTGGGGGATACAGATATTCAGTCTACAGCGTCTCTTATGGGAAGGTAAGTAATTTGATCCAATTATAGCTTTTTTCTAGGGGGTGGTCTCCTGTGGAATTTCTAGTATTGAGGCTGACAGTGTGGAGGGAGATTATTACATTAAGCACAAGAAACAATATATAACCCCCTTAGTCCTGCAGTGGGTAATGTTGCCACCTTGAGAGGGGTGGGCTTTCATGCAGCACAAGGAAACTGGAGCCCCCCCTTAAATCCAGTTCTGGAAGGAGGAAGTGGTCTTATCAAGAGTCTTTGGAGCTTTGAAAGACTAGTTTAAATACAGAAGTCCTCAGGGGCTTTTTTTTTTCTTTTTTTTCTTTTTTTTGCAGTACGTGGGCCTCTCACTGTTGTGGCCTCTCCCGTTGCGGAGCACAGGCTCCAGACGCGCAGGCTCAGCGGCCATGGCTCACGGGTCCAGCCGCTCCGCGGCATGTGGGATCTTCCCGGACTGGGGCTCGAACCCGTGTCCCCTGCATCAGCAGGCGGACTCTCAACCACTGCTCCACCAGGGAAGCCCTACTTCGTTTTTGAACTTGTTTTTGAAATGAATAATGGAGTGGTTGCAGCAACGATAAATCTTAACAAAAAAATAGGGGGGAGCATTTTTAAAATTCAGTATTTAACCAATTTAGAGTCTGTACTTCTACCATGTTTCAGCTTCCCGAAAATCCCAAACTCTCCCATCATCTCTAACTCTGAAACCAGGTGGGCGGTTACTAGGCGTTGCCTGGTTTCCTGAAAGCCGGTGTTACGGTGTTACGTCATCAGGTTGTGAGTAGCGCCCCGCTGCGTGTGCTTAATTGTGAGGTCACAAGCCCTCTCCGGCTGGACGCTGCCGCGCGTCCCAGTCGCACCAGGCGGTGC
Organism: Hyperoodon ampullatus; assembly: GCF_949752795.1. NCBI lineage: Eukaryota > Metazoa > Chordata > Mammalia > Artiodactyla > Ziphiidae > Hyperoodon > Hyperoodon ampullatus. Next base: position 118,751,258 of record NC_136913.1, on the reverse strand, counting down.
GGCGCCCTTAGCATACTGGTCAGCGGCTTCCGTGGTCTGGGCGGCTAGCAGCCCCCTGCTTCCCAAGCGCCAGCTGAGTGCTTTGGTGCCCCAGAAAAGTGAAGAGGCCGTAGAGGAGCCATGAGCGGAGTCCTGTTCCTGCTAGTGAGCTGCTTTCTGTTCGCCTTCACGTTTGTCTTCTGGAAAACCTTGTTTCAGGTAAAGTGTACAAGAGCAATTGGAATTAGATGAAGCTCGATGAATACGTGGACTGGGGAGGGGCCGTGTTTAAGAGAGTAGAAAGATAGTAAAATAAGAGTAAGGGGGAGGTCACCTCATTCCTTTTTCTTTTGAAAGAGCCCCAGATGTTGAGTTTTTACCCGCACACTTCTCTCATATTGACCAGTGGTTCCACAGCTGAAGTATGTTATAAAAAGCCCCAAGTCACTAAGTGATATGGTCAGCTTTTCACCCACCTGAAAAGTACAGCAGAAAGCACCCACTCCCCAGCACCAACTCCCATTTTAAGAATCTGTACTTTCTCTCTTCTTTGGCTTCTACTGCCACATGTGTTTCTGTTTGCCTCTTCCTCCCTTGTATTTGCCGTTTCAGCCATCTTTATAGGAGCTTTTGGGGGCATTCACAAGTAATTAAGGTCAAAATGTGGGTTTCCCGGTGATATTTAAAGTTCCAAGTGAAGTGCCTTTAGATAGGAATCAGACAGGATCCAAGTATAGACCTACTAGATTGCCCAAGAAATGTAAGCCAAGGGTATGGCATTTGGGCATTAAAAGACTACTTTGTCTGTGTTTGGGAAGGGCATATTTCCAAATCAGTGTATTCATTCAACAGATTTTTAACCTTCGGGGAGGACAATCAGTTCATTTCGGTAAACCAAGACTAAGGATGTTATTTGGTGGTATGTGGATATTACTAAACTCAATAAACTACATGTGTATAATTTCCTTCCCTTACAGAGAAACACTGGTGGGGCTTCCCCTGTGGCGCAGGACACGGGTCTGCGCCCCTGTCCGTGCCCCGGTCCGCGCCTCCGTCCGCGCCCCGGTCTGCGCCCCAGTCCGTGCCCCGGTCCAAGAGGATCCTGCATGCCGCGGAGCGGAAGAAACTAAAAACAAGAAAAAGAGAAACACTGGTGAAATGTCATCAAAATCGACTTCTCTTGTGCTGGTGAGATCATCCTCTTCCACTCAGTCAACTAAGAGCAATACTGATAAGTGTCTTTCAGTCAACAGTCAATGGAGTATTAATCTCCAAAACTCGATAGCCATGGAGTGGAAAATATTTGTAAACCTCAGCATCGTGGAATACAATCTGGCTGAATTGGAACGATTCCTAGTTACTAAGGGTTTAAATCCTGCATTAAGTTAACCGGAACTCCACTAACAAGCCTACAGAATGTAATGACACTGGAGGCAATCATTAAAGGCACTTTGAGTGGATTCATTTGATTATACGTGTTTAATTATAAATGAATTATTATTTAAAAAGGGGAGGAGAGGGCTTCCCTGGTGGCGCAGTGGTTGAGAGTCCGCCTGCCGATGCAGGGGGACACGGGTTCGTGCCCCGGTCTGGGAAGATCCCACATGGCACGGAGCGGCTGGGCCCGTGAGCCATGGCCGCTGAGCCTGCGCGTCCGGAGCCTGTGCTCCGCAATGGGAGAGGCCACAACAGTGAGAGGCCCACATTTAAAGAACTGATTATGTTGCTAATATATATTTCACTGGGAAAGGAATGAAAGCACAATAGAAAAAGAAACAGTTCGAGTTGTTTTCTTTTTAATAAGCTACACTAAAAAGAATATTGAGATACAGTGATTTTAATTTCACTCAAGTGTGAAAAACAGTTTCTTCTAATGGTTTACAATACAATACTGTAAACGTCTCCAAGTTTGCATTAAAGTAAATGGGATTTGATGGAACGCTTTCCATTATGCAGAATAGTCTTTCTTACCACTGCTGAATCTGTGTAATAATAATACTGAGAGCTATCATTGAGCACCCTAAAATGTGCCAGGCACTCTGTTAAGACCTGTACTTTACACAATTGTAAAGATAGTCACAGAAACTCTTAACTACTCTTTGTAGTCAGCTCTTGAAGTGGATTTCTTTTCCCGTACCAGCACTACCACCGATTAGATATTATCAGTATTTCATTAGAAGTGTGCCTAAATCTTCCCTGAACTGTAAGAGTCTTCGTAGAAAATTACATGCATTTTTTTATTTGGTGAAAAATCCACACCTCAAATAACACCAAAATATAAGGGTAGAATGCATGTAATATAATATGGATTAAAGTTAACATCTAAGCTGTAGTTATCTATTTCAAATAGTATTTTATAAAATCCAGTATAATTGAGGAATTCACAATCTGTTGACATTCACTAACAGTATTTGATCTACGCTCAAAGAAAACCCTCAAAATATCTAACACGAGTTCATCTTATATATGTACATAATTCACTGAGGTTTTTCAGTTACAGGCCTACCTATTTACCTACCTTCATGCCCCCTCCCCCCAAAATAAGTTACCAGTGTAAATTAAAGAAACCCCTTAATCCCTTACTCCTTTAATCTTCAATCAAAAGGAAGAGGAAAAGGAATTTAAAATGTATAAGAAATTAAGGCTTAAAATTATTCTTTTATTCCTCATTTGACAAGAACAAAAAGCCAGCAGTAGTATATGTGGTTCTTAAACTTTTCTGAGTCACAGATCACTTTTGATATTCTGGTGAAAACTATGTACTCTCGCCCTAGAAAAATGCATACAGACATACACGTAAAAAAATATTACATGTAATTTCAGCTTCCTACATTCTCTGAAGCCCAGCTTAAGAACCTTAAGAATAAATGAAAAGTTTCTTACATAGTTAGGTAATGGTCACGATCCTAGGCTGTGATAGTAAACCAGTTGTCAGTGATATATAGTCAATGTATAAACCTATTAGTGGATGGATCTAGAGACTGTCATACAGAGTGAAGTCAGTCAGAAAGAGAAAAGCAAATATCATATATTAACGCATATATGTGGAACCTAGAAAAACCTAGACACAGATGTGGAGGACAAACGTACGGACACCGAGGGGGGAAAGTGGTGGGGGTGGTGGTGGGATGAATTGTGAGACTGGGATTGACATGTATACACTAATATGTATAAAATGGATAACTAATAAGAACCTGCTGTATAAAAAATAAATGAAATTAAATTTTTTAAAAAAGTGGATGGAGCACTTAGAACTCCCATGCGTTGTCAAAAAAAAATCTACGAGTGATATAATATGTTTTCATTATCTTTTGTAAGCAAACTGGGATATAGGACTTTCTAATTTGGCTGCCCTCATTCTTGACAAGTTTCACACGTTTATCTCCTGTAAGTATGTAAATAAGTTACCACCCATAAGTAGTAACTTATTCGGAGAAGACAAAATCATTCTACTTGATCTATTAACTAGAAGTAATCAAAGCTTCTGGATTCCATTTTCTAGATTCATCACTTACTGGCCATAGGATCCTTAGTTTTCTGTCTTACGTCACTATTTGTAAAGAAAGAATGTAACCACTAAGTTCACCTAGAAAAAGTGAGCCATGAATACATGAAGTTTTTAGACATATGAACCAAAAGTATTAAGCTACAGTCATCATAGTATATACACAGTCCAGTTTGTTCATATATATGGCATTTCTAATTAAGTGAGGCTTTCAATTTTAACACTGTCTTTTAAATATATTGATTTATTTTCCCCAGCTTTATGGAAAGGAAGGATTATGTACTAAGAAAATGTAAGCAAGTGATATTTAAAAACTTGTATAATAGAAAGTATAATTATTTTCTAAATAACCAGTTCAAAATAAAGCCTTCAATATATTAGAAAAATATTATTTTTAATATTTTATTGTGAAATAGAGGCAGCTATGTGTGTGTTAAGATAATCTTAAAAGAAATATAATAATCACATTGCTAAACATTACTAGATTCACATTTTTATATTACATTCCTGCTTAAATAGGGAAAAAAAGCTCATCATACTATTATGAACCTAGTATATACGTGTTTCTACTCAACATTCAAATAAATAAAACTTTCCTCTATTCTAAAATAATCATGTTACACAACCACATATTTTTAAAAACTAGATCTCATTCTGGTTTTCTACTGCCACTAACGGTAGGTATTTCATGGTCAGTCTCTTTTTTAGGATCTACCATATTTTTATACCTTTCCCCACGATGTCTTTCCAGGTATGGCCCCCAGTTAGGAGCTGGTCTGCAGCAGCTTACAATACGCTGAAAAGCAAAGAAAAAAAATGAAAATTTAGAGTGTTAAGTCTCCTTGCTAACCAAAATGAAATAAGAACCGTAGAAAAGTAAAAAATGATCATCTAAATTCTTAATATACTGTCTACCAAAAAAAATGACACTCAAATGTAACCAATTGTTAATAGAATTGTATGAACTACAAAGCCAAGATAATTGAGTATGTAAATGATTTCAAAAGAAAGTGTTTTGTGAACCCATTCAAGCAACAATATCACTTCATATACTTTCACTGAATTCTCAGACATTTCTATCCTGGCCTTAGGGTGAGGGTTAAGTGAGGATCTAAACCAGTGTATGCCTGGGAAGTTTCAAGAACCAAAGAGAGGGTCAAGCCATTGATCTAGATCCACAAAGCACTCACCTAGATCTTGAACCCAATCTGCCTGCTGAGCCTACCCTGTCATTGTCCTATTGAGATGTCATAATCAACTCCCCTAGACCTCCATGGAAGAGGGATAACTCAGGGTCTAGACTGGGTTCAAGAAATTTACCAGAGTTTTTCCAGTTTTAACATGCTATTACAGTATGTATTATAACCAGATGAAGTTTTAAGGGTGAAAATTATAGATATAAAGGAAAAAGGTCATTTGCTTTGTGTCATCTCAGTAGAACTCAGTACGGGTATAGATACCATAACTTTTAAAGTATAAATAATATTAACATGCTTACTTGAAGGATGGTTCCTTCAGCTTGAATTATTTTTATAATAGCCATAATTGGAATCCAAATAATGCAGAAAATAATCATACGCCAGCCTAGAGCAACTCCCCAGTCAGGGTATGGAATTTGGGCATAATTAGGTCTATGAAATTGTACCAATGACCAGATCAAGATTGCCTGTGAAAGTAAAATACGAAAAGAAAATGGTAAAGATTAAGCTTTGTCGCACTAATGATTTCATTTGCACTAAGTATTAGCAATTTGATTCCATTCCTTATCTAAAGCAATTAAAATGAAAATACATTCAAGCCAACTAAGATAATCAGGTAACTAGCCAGAAGATAAAATACTAAATGAACCAATCTAAATAACTTGTATTTGGCTCTGAATAGATTCTTCCAAAATTAGCACTTCCATATACTTATAAAAGATACAAATACTTGTACAACATGTATTTCAATAAAATACTGAAATACAACATGTATTTCACTTATAATAGCATGGTTTTATTCTGTTCTATAAGCTAGCCAGCATATCAATCAATTCAATGAGAATGTAAAGTACACTTTAGTGAACATGCTCTGCACCTTGCTTAGCAGTTGTTTCTATTATTTTCTACTACACAGAGCACCCCTTACTCCACACCCAAAACACACACGCATTCACACATGGGTACATAATTACCAAAGAACGCTTCACTTTCTTATTGAGGAAAAAACAAGCTCAATATATGTTTGGGCAAAACAATGATTCTTCAAGATGAAAACTAAGGCCAAGTTTTTTTAAAAGTGTTTAAAAAAAACCTACTAGAATGTTGCAGCATTAAAACTAATTATTTAGAAATCTATATGGCAAACAAAACAAAATGAACAAAAACTAAAAAATCATCTAGTAGTTCCTCTAAATTTACCTGTCTTGAATTTTATAGATATTCAAGTTTAATTTTAGAATTAAATAGATTAATTTCTTTCATTTCATTAGATTAATTTAAGTTTATTTCACAATTACCATAATTTTACATAACTACAAGAGAATGGCTGAGGGATAGTGGAATCTAATATATATGACTTTATACAAAATAGATGATAATGTATATCATTTAATATCTAATACTTTTGCATTTTAAAGTAAATCCAGTTGTCAAACCTAGTAATCAGTGAAAATTAGCTGGCTAAAAAGTCTAGCTAGATCTTCTAAGTTGGTAAAGCACTTATATTATTATGGAGACTTGTGGAGACTTGTGAAGTAAGGAAAACAATATTTAGTAGCACTGTGAAAATCATTTAGCAAGAATATGGAGCATACAAATATTTTATTTCAGCACACCCAGTTCCCAACCGCTCACTACTTGAACCTGACCTTATAATGTTAAAAACACCCTCTAAAACAAATTCTAGATCAAATTATGTAATGGCCTTTTCTAGGAAAACCTTTGAAGCATGGGGGCAGTGAGAACCAAAGCATCCTCTATAAGGCTTTGCCACTGCCCCACCCCCACCATTATCTCTAGTCCATAGAAATTCTCTGTCCCATTAAGTGTTTATTTTGGCATTCAGCCTTTTACTGTCCTGAGCTTTTATTTAAGGATATCATGTCTATATGTCATGTTTCTCCAAGAAGACATCTTTTGCTTTCCCCCAGCTCCTAAATAGCACCAATTTTTAACATAAACTATTGCCTCTATTGACACACGTGAGTTTCTTTTAGTAATTTCAGATACTAAACACTTCACATAAAAAAATATGCATTAACAACCGAGTGTTGTTTCTTAGCAATTAGTATATTTAGATTGAATTCCTTGAAGGCAGAGACTGGGTCTTAAGCAGAGAGGTTAAGAACATTGTAGATGGCTCAGCATATTTTTTAGGGAATGAGCAAATGACTGGCTTTTAAAAATGTATCCTATTGATAATTTTTAAGTATCTAGGACCTTTAAGTCTATAGGAGCCTGGTTATTTTCTCAAATGGTAACTGTTTAAGCCTATGGCCTCAAAACTAAAACTACAAAGAAAGGCACTGTAATTTAGCCAACTTGGAGGCGCCAGTCATGAAGTAAAAGTTGAAAATCATTACTTTATGACATTAATTTGCCTTACTCTATTCAGTGTGAATAATTCAAGTTTACCTTAGAAGTGTTTAAATATATATATTATTGATACCAAATTCATGGCATGTTAATACTTACCGTCAAAAGGATAGGCGTAATGAAAAACCAGCAAGCTCTCCACCATAGCCAGAATATCCACCTTTTTGCTCCAGTCATCATTTCTATATCTTCAATGAATCTGTTGCCTCCTAAAAACAACAAAGAGTGCATTCAGCCCTTATTTATACTTTCATTCATTAATCATTGTGGCCCCAAGTCATCTTTCTATGTCTAAACGTTTCTAATACTACAGCAATGAAGCATATATATACCTTTCACTACATTTTATTCATAATAAATTTTTGTCCAGTATATTATACTTAGCTATTACAGTAAACATAATGAGAAGGAATCAAACTAAGTCATTTTAGTAAAATGTGTAGATAATTCTATAGTCACTATTTACCATAAATCCAGATGATCCCTATTAGTTCCAGTATAGCTGCAATCAAAATGCCCCATCCAACACAGAAGTGGTCAATCAGATGAACCCAGTAAATTCCAGCCTACCAAAAAATATCAGTTACTTTTAAGTATATTTTTAATTATTTCTATGATTGATGAGGTACTCAAATTGAATCTTCTAATTTGATTTTAACATATGCTCCTTGGTTTCACCTCTGCCAAAATGCGAAAAGGAATGTTTTCAAATGTAAACACAAACGTGGCTTTAAATATCTCAAACAGGATGTACCTTTTATTTTATACCGAGTCACTGTTAAAAAATAAGCATTTAGAATAGTTGATTATCAAAATGATATGCAGTGTGTGCTGTGTAGTAGCTGCCAAGAAATACAGCCTATGTTTAAAGTATATAACTTTATTGTAATTGGGGAAATTGTCCATTATTGGGCTTTTTCCCCCTCTGCAAAATATACTTACTATTGAAATTGTGTTATACTGGGGAAAAAACCTGGGCTAAAACTCAGAAAATCTTGATGCAAGTCAGACTTGGACTTGTCACTAAACATCCTCTTAAACCTTGGCTTCCTCATTTAGATTATAAAGTACATTCCAACTAATATTTTGTCTATGAAAAAATACTGTAGTATACCTGAGTCACACAGACGAGGCCAAGGAGAAACAAAATGAAGCAGCAACCCAAAGTTATGGGAACCCTCATTTTCTTCATCACTTTGGGAAATAAATCTTGAATCGTTGTTGTAATCGTCTCTTCAGAAGGGAAAAAATGACATGTCAACTCATTTGCCAATAATTTTAATCACAGAAATCAACTTCTATTAATCAAATTTACAAATATGTGTTGAGAATATACGCTGGGCCCTACTTCTTACTTTTAAAAACCCACGGGGTCCTTTCTCTTGCCAGTGACCACTCATCAGTTCTGATAAAACTCAAATGGAGCTCTATTTGTTGTTTTTAGTCTGTTTTATAAGGTTTTTCATTGGTAGCAATTATAAGGTAACAGGTTCCCAAGGGCTGAAGTAGTTTGAAAGAGGGTTATAGGGAAGGAAGAATTCTAGTAGAACTTCTAAATAAGGTGAATATTTGAATAAATAACTTGGAGACTGAAAGGCCTTCTAGGTTTAAGAAATAAATGTGTTCGTGAAACAGGGTACTGGCTAAAAGTAGAAGGATATATGAGTAAAAGGATTAAGGAACATATTTGAGATTTTTGGAGGGCTTTGAAAGTCAACTAGAGGAAGCTGGACCTTATCCTGTAAACTATTAAAATGGTTTATGTAAGAGCACAATATGAAGAAATTCAGAATCTTTAGGTGTGTACCCTAGGGGAAATCCCTATGTGTACACAGAACCATGTGCAAGAATAGTCATTGCAGCAGTGTGTGTAATTTTTAAAAATTGGAAATAATCCAAATGCCCATCATTATGGCAACAGATTGTGAATTAATTGGCACTATATGTCTATGTGTCAACATGGATTCATAATACATATAAAAAACAACTGTCAGAATGATATGTATGCTATGAAACTTCACATTTATGTGAAATTTTAAAAATTTATATGTTATTTATGGATATATATAAAATGTATACAAACATGGTCTGAATAACATACATAATCCATGGTGACAGTTGCTTCTAGGAAGGAAGAAATGTGAATTGTATTAGACAGAGAGACACAGGGGACTTCAAATTTATCTATAACAGTTTAGTTTTCTAAAAAACATCTGAAGCAAATATAAAATATTAATCTCTGCTCCTTTTGGGTGTCTGATACATGAGTACTTTGGATTTTTCCATATTTAAAACTTAAGTTAAAAGGAACTTTCAGAAAGATGATCCTGAGAGTAAAAGCTAGAGGGAGGCAACAAGGGTAAGAAAAGGATGTTTTTAAGTAGAGGAAACATGAGTAAAATATAAGAGGGATATGTTAACATTGGGAGTATTACTTACCAACGGAAGCAAACTGCGAGTCGAGACCCAAAGTCAAAAGCATGAAGAAAAATAATATGGACCAAAATGGCCCACCTCATATGGTATGCAGACCATGATATGCAAGTAATGCATTAAGATGCTTGAGGGGGGCTTCCCTGGTGGCGCAGTGGTTGAGAGTCCGTCTGCCGATGCAGGGGACGCGGGCTCATGCCCCGGTCCGGGAGGATCCCACATGCCTGCCGTGGAGCGGCTGGGCCCGTGAGCCATGGCCGCTGAGCCTGCACGTCCGGAGCCTGTGCTCCGCAACGGGAGAGGCCACAACGGTGAGAGGCCCGTGTACCGCAAAAAAAAAAAAAAAAAAAAAAAAGATGGTTGAGGGGATCAGGGAGGAGTGGGATATTGGGTCAGATTAAGGGAATCTGAAATGTGGTATTACCTGGGCTTTGGCTATCTGGGAGCGACTGAGGTAAACAAATTCACAAGGTATGAAGTGATTAGTCCTGGGATTGGGTCTTGTTTTATTTAGTACTTCTGAGTTGCTATGACAGAATATCATGGACTGAGTAGTTTAGAAAACATTAATTTCTCACACTTATGCAGGCTGGGAAGTCTAAGATCAAGGCACTGGCAGATGTGGCATCTGGTGAGGACCTGTTTCCCAGTTCACAGATAGCCATCTTCTTGCTGTGTCCTCACATGGCAGAAAGGGCAAGGGAGCTCTGTGGGTCTTTTTTATAAGGACACTCGTTCCTTTCATGAGGGCTTCAACCTTATGATCTAATCACCTCCAAAAGGCTCCACCTCCACATACTATCACATTGGGGATTAGGTTTTAACATATGATTTTGGTGGGGGATACAGATATTCAGTCTACAGCGTCTCTTATGGGAAGGTAAGTAATTTGATCCAATTATAGCTTTTTTCTAGGGGGTGGTCTCCTGTGGAATTTCTAGTATTGAGGCTGACAGTGTGGAGGGAGATTATTACATTAAGCACAAGAAACAATATATAACCCCCTTAGTCCTGCAGTGGGTAATGTTGCCACCTTGAGAGGGGTGGGCTTTCATGCAGCACAAGGAAACTGGAGCCCCCCCTTAAATCCAGTTCTGGAAGGAGGAAGTGGTCTTATCAAGAGTCTTTGGAGCTTTGAAAGGCTAGTTTAAATACAGAAGTCCTCAGGGGCTTTTTTTTTTTTTTTTTTTTTTTTTTTTGCAGTACGTGGGCCTCTCACTGTTGTGGCCTCTCCCGTTGCGGAGCACAGGCTCCAGACGCGCAGGCTCAGCGGCCATGGCTCACGGGTCCAGCCGCTCCGCGGCATGTGGGATCTTCCCGGACTGGGGCTCGAACCCGTGTCCCCTGCATCAGCAGGCGGACTCTCAACCACTGCTCCACCAGGGAAGCCCTACTTCGTTTTTGAACTTGTTTTTGAAATGAATAATGGAGTGGTTGCAGCAACGATAAATCTTAACAAAAAAATAGGGGGGAGCATTTTTGAAATTCAGTATTTAACCAATTTAGAGTCTGTACTTCTACCATGTTTCAGCTTCCCGAAAATCCCAAACTCTCCCATCATCTCTAACTCTGAAACCAGGTGGGCGGTTACTAGGCGTTGCCTGGTTTCCTGAAAGCCGGTGTTACGGTGTTACGTCATCAGGTTGTGAGTAGCGCCCCGCTGCGTGTGCTTAATTGTGAGGTCACAAGCCCTCTCCGGCTGGACGCTGCCGCGCGTCCCAGTCGCACCAGGCGGTGCGGCGCCCTTAGCATACTGGTCAGCGGCTTCCGTGGTCTGGGCGGCTAGCAGCCCCCTGCTTCCCAAGCGCCAGCTGAGTGCTTTGGTGCCCCAGAAAAGTGAAGAGGCCGTAGAGGAGCCATGAGCGGAGTCCTGTTCCTGCTAGTGAGCTGCTTTCTGTTCGCCTTCACGTTTGTCTTCTGGAAAACCTTGTTTCGGGTAAAGTGTACAAGAGCAGTTGGAATTAGATGAAGCTCGATGAATACGTGGACTGGGGAGGGGCCGTGTTTAAGAGAGTAGAAAGATAGTAAAATAAGAGTAAGGGGGAGGTCACCCCATTCCTTTTTCTTTTGAAAGAGCCCCAGATGTTGAGTTTTTACCCGCACACTTCTCTCATATTGACCAGTGGTTCCACAGCTGAAGTATGTTATAAAAAGCCCCAAGTCACTAAGTGATATGGTCAGCTTTTCACCCACCTGAAAAGTACAGCAGAAAGCACCCACTCCCCAGCACCAACTCCCATTTTAAGAATCTGTACTTTCTCTCTTCTTTGGCTTCTACTGCCACATGTGTTTCTGTTTGCCTCTTCCTCCCTTGTATTTGCCGTTTCAGCCATCTTTATAGGAGCTTTTGGGGGCATTCACAAGTAATTAAGGTCAAAATGTGGGTTTCCCGGTGATATTTAAAGTTCCAAGTGAAGTGCCTTTAGATAGGAATCAGACAGGATCCAAGTATAGACCTACTAGATTGCCCAAGAAATGTAAGCCAAGGGTATGGCATTTGGGCATTAAAAGACTACTTTGTCTGTGTTTGGGAAGGGCATATTTCCAAATCAGTGTATTCATTCAACAGAATTTTAACCTTCGGGGAGGACAATCAGTTCATTTCGGTAAACCAAGACTAAGGATGTTATTTGGTGGTATGTGGATATTACTAAACTCAATAAACTACATGTGTATAATTTCCTTCCCTTACAGAGAAACACTGGTGGGGCTTCCCCTGTGGCGCAGGACACGGGTCTGCGCCCCTGTCCGTGCCCCGGTCCGCGCCTCCGTCCGCGCCCCGGTCTGCGCCCCAGTCCGTGCCCCGGTCCAAGAGGATCCTGCATGCCGCGGAGCGGAAGAAACTAAAAACAAGAAAAAGAGAAACACTGGTGAAATGTCATCAAAATCGACTTCTCTTGTGCTGGTGAGATCATCCTCTTCCACTCAGTCAACTAAGAGCAATACTGATAAGTGTCTTTCAGTCAACAGTCAATGGAGTATTAATCTCCAAAACTCGATAGCCATGGAGTGGAAAATATTTGTAAACCTCAGCATCGTGGAATACAATCTGGCTGAATTGGAACGATTCCTAGTTACTAAGGGTTTAAATCCTGCATTAAGTTAACCGGAACTCCACTAACAAGCCTACAGAATGTAATGACACTGGAGGCAATCATTAAAGGCACTTTGAGTGGATTCATTTGATTATACGTGTTTAATTATAAATGAATTATTATTTAAAAAGGGGAGGAGAGGGCTTCCCTGGTGGCGCAGTGGTTGAGAGTCCGCCTGCCGATGCAGGGGGACACGGGTTCGTGCCCCGGTCTGGGAAGATCCCACATGGCACGGAGCGGCTGGGCCCGTGAGCCATGGCCGCTGAGCCTGCGCGTCCGGAGCCTGTGCTCCGCAATGGGAGAGGCCACAACAGTGAGAGGCCCACATTTAAAGAACTGATTATGTTGCTAATATATATTTCACTGGGAAAGGAATGAAAGCACAATAGAAAAAGAAACAGTTCGAGTTGTTTTCTTTTTAATAAGCTACACTAAAAAGAATATTGAGATACAGTGATTTTAATTTCACTCAAGTGTGAAAAACAGTTTTTTCTAATGGTTTACAAAACAATACTGTAAACGTTTCCAAGTTTGCATTAAAGTAAATGGGATTTGATGGAACGCTTTCCATTATGCAGAATAGTCTTTCTTACCACTGCTGAATCTGTGTAATAATAATACTAAGAGCTATCATTGAGCACCCTAAAATGTGCCAGGCACTCTGTTAAGACCTGTACTTTACACAATTGTAAAGATAGTCACAGAAACTCTTAACTACTCTTTGTAGTCAGCTCTTGAAGTGGATTTCTTTTCCCGTACCAGCACTACCACCAATTAGATATTATCAGTATTTCATTAGAAGTGTGCCTAAATCTTCCCTGAACTGTAAGAGTCTTCGTAGAAAATTACATGCATTTTTTTATTTGGTGAAAAATCCACACCTCAAATAACACCAAAATATAAGGGTAGAATGCATGTAATATAATATGGATTAAAGTTAACATCTAAGCTGTAGTTATCTATTTCAAATAGTATTTTATAAAATCCAGTATAATTGAGGAATTCACAATCTGTTGACATTCACTAACAGTATTTGATCTACGCTCAAAGAAAACCCTCAAAATATCTAACACGAGTTCATCTTATATATGTACATAATTCACTGAGGTTTTTCAGTTACAGGCCTACCTATTTACCTACCTTCATGCCCCCTCCCCCCAAAATAAGTTACCAGTGTAAATTAAAGAAACCCCTTAATCCCTTACTCCTTTAATCTTCAATCAAAAGGAAGAGGAAAAGGAATTTAAAATGTATAAGAAATTAAGGCTTAAAATTATTCTTTTATTCCTCATTTGACAAGAACAAAAAGCCAGCAGTAGTATATGTGGTTCTTAAACTTTTCTGAGTCACAGATCACTTTTGATATTCTGGTGAAAACTATGTACTCTCGCCCTAGAAAAATGCATACAGACATACACGTAAAAAAATATTACATGTAATTTCAGCTTCCTACATTCTCTGAAGCCCAGCTTAAGAACCTTAAGAATAAATGAAAAGTTTCTTACATAGTTAGGTAATGGTCACGATCCTAGGCTGTGATAGTAAACCAGTTGTCAGTGATATATAGTCAATGTATAAACCTATTAGTGGATGGATCTAGAGACTGTCATACAGAGTGAAGTCAGTCAGAAAGAGAAAAGCAAATATCATATATTAACGCATATATGTGGAACCTAGAAAAACCTAGACACAGATGTGGAGGACAAACGTACGGACACCGAGGGGGGAAAGTGGTGGGGGTGGTGGTGGGATGAATTGTGAGACTGGGATTGACATGTATACACTAATATGTATAAAATGGATAACTAATAAGAACCTGCTGTATAAAAAATAAATGAAATTAAATTTTTTAAAAAAGTGGATGGAGCACTTAGAACTCCCATGCGTTGTCAAAAAAAAATCTACGAGTGGGCTTCCCTGGTGGCGCAGTGGTTGAGAGTCCGCCTGCCAATGCAGGGGATATGGGTTCGTGCCCCGGTCTGGGAGGATCCCACATGCCGCGGAGCAGCTGAGCCTCTGAGCCATGGCCGCTGAGCCTGCGCGTCCGGAGCCTGTGCTCCGCAAAGGGAGAGGCCACAACAGTGAGAGGCCCACGTACCGCAAAAAAAAAAAAAAAAAAAAAAAAAAAAAAAAAAAAAAAAAAAAAAAAAAAATCTACGAGTGATATAATATGTTTTCATTATCTTTTGTAAGCAAACTGGGATATAGGACTTTCTAATTTGGCTGCCCTCATTCTTGACAAGTTTCACACGTTTATCTCCTGTAAGTATGTAAATAAGTTACCACCCATAAGTAGTAACTTATTCGGAGAAGACAAAATCATTCTACTTGATCTATTAACTAGAAGTAATCAAAGCTTCTGGATTCCATTTTCTAGATTCATCACTTACTGGCCATAGGATCCTTAGTTTTCTGTCTTACGTCACTATTTGTAAAGAAAGAATGTAACCACTAAGTTCACCTAGAAAAAGTGAGCCATGAATACATGAAGTTTTTAGACATATGAACCAAAAGTATTAAGCTACAGTCATCATAGTATATACACAGTCCAGTTTGTTCATATATATGGCATTTCTAATTAAGTGAGGCTTTCAATTTTAACACTGTCTTTTAAATATATTGATTTATTTTCCCCAGCTTTATGGAAAGGAAGGATTATGTACTAAGAAAATGTAAGCAAGTGATATTTAAAAACTTGTATAATAGAAAATATAATTATTTTCTAAATAACCAGTTCAAAATAAAGCCTTCAATATATTAGAAAAATATTATTTTTAATATTTTATTGTGAAATAGAGGCAGCTATGTGTGTGTTAAGATAATCTTAAAAGAAATATAATAATCACATTGCTAAACATTAGTAGATTCACATTTTTATATTACATTCCTGCTTAAATAGGGAAAAAAAGCTCATCATACTATTATGAACCTAGTATATACGTGTTTCTACTCAACATTCAAATAAATAAAACTTTCCTCTATTCTAAAATAATCATGTTACACAACCACATATTTTTAAAAACCAGATCTCATTCTGGTTTTCTACTGCCACTAACGGTAGGTATTTCATGGTCAGTCTCTTTTTTAGGATCTACCATATTTTTATACCTTTCCCCACGATGTCTTTCCAGGTATGGCCCCCAGTTAGGAGCTGGTCTGCAGCAGCTTACAATACGCTGAAAAGCAAAGAAAAAAAATGAAAATTTAGAGTGTTAAGTCTCCTTGCTAACCAAAATGAAATAAGAACCGTAGAAAAGTAAAAAATGATCATCTAAATTCTTAATATACTGTCTACCAAAAAAAAATGACACTCAAATGTAACCAATTGTTAATAGAATTGTATGAACTACAAAGCCAAGATAATTGAGTATGTAAATGATTTCAAAAGAAAGTGTTTTGTGAACCCATTCAAGCAACAATATCACTTCATATACTTTCACTGAATTCTCAGACATTTCTATCCTGGCCTTAGGGTGAGGGTTAAGTGAGGATCTAAACCAGTGTATGCCTGGGAAGTTTCAAGAACCAAAGAGAGGGTCAAGCCATTGATCTAGATCCACAAAGCACTCACCTAGATCTTGAACCCAATCTGCCTGCTGAGCCTACCCTGTCATTGTCCTATTGAGATGTCATAATCAACTCCCCTAGACCTCCATGGAAGAGGGATAACTCAGGGTCTAGACTGGGTTCAAGAAATTTACCAGAGTTTTTCCAGTTTTAACATGCTATTACAGTATGTATTATAACCAGATGAAGTTTTAAGGGTGAAAATTATAGATATAAAGGAAAAAGGTCATTTGCTTTGTGTCATCTCAGTAGAACTCAGTACGGGTATAGATACCATAACTTTTAAAGTATAAATAATATTAACATGCTTACTTGAAGGATGGTTCCTTCAGCTTGAATTATTTTTATAATAGCCATAATTGGAATCCAAATAATGCAGAAAATAATCATACGCCAGCCTAGAGCAACTCCCCAGTCAGGGTATGGAATTTGGGCATAATTAGGTCTATGAAATTGTACCAATGACCAGATCAAGATTGCCTGTGAAAGTAAAATACGAAAAGAAAATGGTAAAGATTAAGCTTTGTTGCACTAATGATTTCATTTGCACTAAGTATTAGCAATTTGATTCCATTCCTTATCTAAAGCAATTAAAATGAAAATACATTCAAGCCAACTAAGATAATCAGGTAACTAGCCAGAAGATAAAATACTAAATGAACCAATCTAAATAACTTGTATTTGGCTCTGAATAGATTCTTCCAAAATTAGCACTTCCATATACTTATAAAAGATACAAATACTTGTACAACATGTATTTCACTAAAATACTGAAATACAACATGTATTTCACTTATAATAGCATGGTTTTATTCTGTTCTATAAGCTAGCCAGCATATCAATCAATTCAATGAGAATGTAAAGTACACTTTAGTGAACATGCTCTGCACCTTGCTTAGCAGTTGTTTCTATTATTTTCTACTACACAGAGCACCCCTTACTCCACACCCAAAACACACACGCATTCACACATTGGTACATAATTACCAAAGAACGCTTCACTTTCTTATTGAGGAAAAAACAAGCTCAATATATGTTTGGGCAAAACAATGACTCTTCAAGATGAAAACTAAGGCCAAGTTTTTTTAAAAGTGTTTAAAAAAAACCTACTAGAATGTTGCAGCATTAAAACTAATTATTTAGAAATCTATATAGCAAACAAAACAAAATGAGCAAAAACTAAAAAATCATCTAGTAGTTCCTCTAAATTTACCTGTCTTGAATTTTATAGATATTCAAGTTTAATTTTAGAATTAAATAGATTAATTTCTTTCATTTCATTAGATTAATTTAAGTTTATTTCACAATTACCATAATTTTACATAACTACAAGAGAATGGCTGAGGGATAGTGGAATCTAATATATATGACTTTATACAAAATAGATGATAATGTATATCATTTAATATCTAATACTTTTGCATTTTAAAGTAAATCCAGTTGTCAAACCTAGTAATCAGTGAAAATTAGCTGGCTAAAAAGTCTAGCTAGATCTTCTAAGTTGGTAAAGCACTTATATTATTATGGAGACTTGTGGAGACTTGTGAAGTAAGGAAAACAATATTTAGTAGCACTGTGAAAATCATTTAGCAAGAATATGGAGCATACAAATATTTTATTTCAGCACACCCAGTTCCCAACCGCTCACTACTTGAACCTGACCTTATAATGTTAAAAACACCCTCTAAAACAAATTCTAGATCAAATTATGTAATGGCCTTTTCTAGGAAAACCTTTGAAGCATGGGGGCAGTGAGAACCAAAGCATCCTCTATAAGGCTTTGCCACTGCCCCACCCCCACCATTATCTCTAGTCCATAGAAATTCTCTGTCCCATTAAGTGTTTATTTTGGCATTCAGCCTTTTACTGTCCTGAGCTTTTATTTAAGGATATCATGTCTATATGTCATGTTTCTCCAAGAAGACATCTTTTGCTTTCCCCCAGCTCCTAAATAGCACCAATTTTTAACATAAACTATTGCCTCTATTGACACACGTGAGTTTCTTTTAGTAATTTCAGATACTAAACACTTCACATAAAAAAATATGCATTAACAACCGAGTGTTGTTTCTTAGCAATTAGTATATTTAGATTGAATTCCTTGAAGGCAGAGACTGGGTCTTAAGCAGAGAGGTTAAGAACATTGTAGATGGCTCAGCATATTTTTTAGGGAATGAGCAAATGACTGGCTTTTAAAAATGTATCCTATTGATAATTTTTAAGTATCTAGGACCTTTAAGTCTATAGGAGCCTGGTTATTTTCTCAAATGGTAACTGTTTAAGCCTATGGCCTCAAAACTAAAACTACGAAGAAAGGCATTGTAATTTAGCCAACTTGGAGGCGCCAGTCATGAAGTAAAAGTTGAAAATCATTACTTTATGACATTAATTTGCCTTACTCTATTCAGTGTGAATAATTCAAGTTTACCTTAGAAGTGTTTAAATATATATATTATTGATACCAAATTCATGGCATGTTAATACTTACCGTCAAAAGGATAGGCGTAATGAAAAACCAGCAAGCTCTCCACCATAGCCAGAATATCCACCTTTTTGCTCCAGTCATCATTTCTATATCTTCAATGAATCTGTTGCCTCCTAAAAACAACAAAGAGTGCATTCAGCCCTTATTTATACTTTCATTCATTAATCATTGTGGCCCCAAGTCATCTTTCTATGTCTAAACGTTTCTAATACTACAGCAATGAAGCATATATATACCTTTCACTACATTTTATTCATAATAAATTTTTGTCCAGTATATTATACTTAGCTATTACAGTAAACATAATGAGAAGGAATCAAACTAAGTCATTTTAGTAAAATGTGTAGATAATTCTATAGTCACTATTTACCATAAATCCAGATGATCCCTATTAGTTCCAGTATAGCTGCAATCAAAATGCCCCATCCAACACAGAAGTGGTCAATCAGATGAACCCAGTAAATTCCAGCCTACCAAAAAATATCAGTTACTTTTAAGTATATTTTTAATTATTTCTATGATTGATGAGGTACTCAAATTGAATCTTCTAATTTGATTTTAACATATGCTCCTTGGTTTCACCTCTGCCAAAATGCGAAAAGGAATGTTTTCAAATGTAAACACAAACGTGGCTTTAAATATCTCAAACAGGATGTACCTTTTATTCTATACTGAGTCACTGTTAAAAAATAAGCATTTAGAATAGTTGATTATCAAAATGATATGCAGTGTGTGCTGTGTAGTAGCTGCCAAGAAATACAGCCTATGTTTAAAGTATATAACTTTATTGTAATTGGGGAAATTGTCCATTATTGGGCTTTTTCCCCCTCTGCAAAATATACTTACTATTGAAATTGTGTTATACTGGGGAAAAAACCTGGGCTAAAACTCAGAAAATCTTGATGCAAGTCAGACTTGGACTTGTCACTAAACATCCTCTTAAACCTTGGCTTCCTCATTTAGATTATAAAGTACATTCCAACTAATATTTTGTCTATGAAAAAATACTGTAGTATACCTGAGTCACACAGACGAGGGCAAGGAGAAACAAAATGAAGCAGCAACCCAAAGTTATGGGAACCCTCATTTTCTTCATCACTTTGGGAAATAAATCTTGAATCGTTGTTGTAATCGTCTCTTCAGAAGGGAAAAAATGACATGTCAACTCATTTGCCAATAATTTTAATCACAGAAATCAACTTCTATTAATCAAATTTACAAATATGTGTTGAGAATATACGCTGGGCCCTACTTCTTACTTTTAAAAATTCACGGGGTCCTTTCTCTTGCCAGTGACCACTCATCAGTTCTGATAAAACTCAAATGGAGCTCTATTTGTTGTTTTTAGTCTGTTTTATAAGGTTTTTCATTGGTAGCAATTATAAGGTAACAGGTTCCCAAGGGCTGAAGTAGTTTGAAAGAGGGTTATAGGGAAGGAAGAATTCTAGTAGAACTTCTAAATAAGGTGAATATTTGAATAAATAACTTGGAGACAGAAAGGCCTTCTAAGTTTAAGAAATAAATGTGTTCGTGAAACAGGGTACTGGCTAAAAGTAGAAGGATATATGAGTAAAAGGATTAAGAAACATATTTGAGATTTTTGGAGGGCTTTGAAAGTCAACTAGAGGAAGCTGGACCTTATCCTGTAAACTATTAAAATGGTTTATGTAAGAGCACAATATGATGAAATTCAGAATCTTTAGGTGTGTACCCTAGGGGAAATCCCTATGTGTACACAGAACCATGTGCAAGAATAGTCATTGCAGCAGTGTGTGTAATTTTTAAAAATTGGAAATAATCCAAATGCCCATCATTATGGCAACAGATTGTGAATTAATTGGCACTATATGTCTATGTGTCAACATGGATTCATAATACATATAAAAAACAACTGTCAGAATGATATGTATGCTATGAAACTTCACATTTATGTGAAATTTTAAAAATTTATATGTTATTTATGGATACATATAAAATGTATACAAACATGGTCTGAATAACATACATAATCCATGGTGACAGTTGCTTCTAGGAAGGAAGAAATGTGAATTGTATTAGACAGAGAGACACAGGGGACTTCAAATTTATCTATAACAGTTTAGTTTTCTAAAAAACATCTGAAGCAAATATAAAATATTAATCTCTGCTCCTTTTGGGTGTCTGATACATGAGTACTTTGGATTTTTCCATATTTAAAACTTAAGTTAAAAGGAACTTTCAGAAAGATGATTCTGAGAGTAAAAGCTAGAGGGAGGCAACAAGGGTAAGAAAAGGATGTTTTTAAGTAGAGGAAACATGAGTAAAATATAAGAGGGATATGTTAACATTGGGAGTATTACTTACCAACGGAAGCAAACTGCGAGTCGAGACCCAAAGTCAAAAGCATGAAGAAAAATAATATGGACCAAAATGGCCCACCTCATATGGTATGCAGACCATGATATGCAAGTAATGCATTAAGATGCTTGAGGGGGGCTTCCCTGGTGGCGCAGTGGTTGAGAGTCCGTCTGCCGATGCAGGGGACGCGGGCTCATGCCCCGGTCCGGGAGGATCCCACATGCCTGCCGTGGAGTGGCTGGGCCCGTGAGCCATGGCCGCTGAGCCTGCACGTCCGGAGCCTGTGCTCCGCAACGGGAGAGGCCACAACGGTGAGAGGCCCGTGTACCGCAAAAAAAAAAAAAAAAAAAAAAGATGGTTGAGGGGATCAGGGAGGAGTGGGATATTGGGTCAGATTAAGGGAATCTGAAATGTGGTATTACCTGGGCTTTGGCTATCTGGGAGCGACTGAGGTAAACAAATTCACAAGGTATGAAGTGATTAGTCCTGGGATTGGGTCTTGTTTTATTTAGTACTTCTGAGTTGCTATGACAGAATATCATGGACTGAGTAGTTTAGAAAACATTAATTTCTCACACTTATGCAGGCTGGGAAGTCTAAGATCAAGGCACTGGCAGAGGTGGCATCTGGTGAGGACCTGTTTCCCAGTTCACAGATAGCCATCTTCTTGCTGTGTCCTCACATGGCAGAAAGGGCAAGGGAGCTCTGTGGGTCTTTTTTATAAGGACACTCGTTCCTTTCATGAGGGCTTCAACCTTATGATCTAATCACCTCCAAAAGGCTCCACCTCCACATACTATCACATTGGGGATTAGGTTTTAACATATGATTTTGGTGGGGGATACAGATATTCAGTCTACAGCGTCTCTTATGGGAAGGTAAGTAATTTGATCTAATTATAGCTTTTTTCTAGGGGGTGGTCTCCTGTGGAATTTCTAGTATTGAGGCTGACAGTGTGGAGGGAGATTATTACATTAAGCACAAGAAACAATATATAACCCCCTTAGTCCTGCAGTGGGTAATGTTGCCACCTTGAGAGGGGTGGGCTTTCATGCAGCACAAGGAAACTGGAGCCCCCCCTTAAATCCAGTTCTGGAAGGAGGAAGTGGTCTTATCAAGAGTCTTTGGAGCTTTGAAAGACTAGTTTAAATACAGAAGTCCTCAGGGGCTTTTTTTTTTCTTTTTTTTCTTTTTTTTGCAGTACGTGGGCCTCTCACTGTTGTGGCCTCTCCCGTTGCGGAGCACAGGCTCCAGACGCGCAGGCTCAGCGGCCATGGCTCACGGGTCCAGCCGCTCCGCGGCATGTGGGATCTTCCCGGACTGGGGCTCGAACCCGTGTCCCCTGCATCAGCAGGCGGACTCTCAACCACTGCTCCACCAGGGAAGCCCTACTTCGTTTTTGAACTTGTTTTTGAAATGAATAATGGAGTGGTTGCAGCAACGATAAATCTTAACAAAAAAATAGGGGGGAGCATTTTTAAAATTCAGTATTTAACCAATTTAGAGTCTGTACTTCTACCATGTTTCAGCTTCCCGAAAATCCCAAACTCTCCCATCATCTCTAACTCTGAAACCAGGTGGGCGGTTACTAGGCGTTGCCTGGTTTCCTGAAAGCCGGTGTTACGGTGTTACGTCATCAGGTTGTGAGTAGCGCCCCGCTGCGTGTGCTTAATTGTGAGGTCACAAGCCCTCTCCGGCTGGACGCTGCCGCGCGTCCCAGTCGCACCAGGCGGTGCGGCGCCCTTAGCATACTGGTCAGCGGCTTCCGTGGTCTGGGCGGCTAGCAGCCCCCTGCTTCCCAAGCGCCAGCTGAGTGCTTTGGTGCCCCAGAAAAGTGAAGAGGCCGTAGAGGAGCCATGAGCGGAGTCCTGTTCCTGCTAGTGAGCTGCTTTCTGTTCGCCTTCACGTTTGTCTTCTGGAAAACCTTGTTTCAGGTAAAGTGTACAAGAGCAATTGGAATTAGATGAAGCTCGATGAATACGTGGACTGGGGAGGGGCCGTGTTTAAGAGAGTAGAAAGATAGTAAAATAAGAGTAAGGGGAAGGTCACCTCATTCCTTTTTCTTTTGAAAGAGCCCCAGATGTTGAGTTTTTACCCGCACACTTCTCTCATATTGACCAGTGGTTCCACAGCTGAAGTATGTTATAAAAAGCCCCAAGTCACTAAGTGATATGGTCAGCTTTTCACCCACCTGAAAAGTACAGCAGAAAGCACCCACTCCCCAGCACCAACTCCCATTTTAAGAATCTGTACTTTCTCTCTTCTTTGGCTTCTACTGCCACATGTGTTTCTGTTTGCCTCTTCCTCCCTTGTATTTGCCGTTTCAGCCATCTTTATAGGAGCTTTTGGGGGCATTCACAAGTAATTAAGGTCAAAATGTGGGTTTCCCGGTGATATTTAAAGTTCCAAGTGAAGTGCCTTTAGATAGGAATCAGACAGGATCCAAGTATAGACCTACTAGATTGCCCAAGAAATGTAAGCCAAGGGTATGGCATTTGGGCATTAAAAGACTACTTTGTCTGTGTTTGGGAAGGGCATATTTCCAAATCAGTGTATTCATTCAACAGATTTTTAACCTTCGGGGAGGACAATCAGTTCATTTTGGTAAACCAAGACTAAGGATGTTATTTGGTGGTATGTGGATATTACTAAACTCAATAAACTACATGTGTATAATTTCCTTCCCTTACAGAGAAACACTGGTGGGGCTTCCCCTGTGGCGCAGGACACGGGTCTGCGCCCCTGTCCGTGCCCCGGTCCGCGCCTCCGTCCGCGCCCCGGTCTGCGCCCCAGTCCGTGCCCCGGTCCAAGAGGATCCTGCATGCCGCGGAGCGGAAGAAACTGAAAACAAGAAAAAGAGAAACACTGGTGAAATGTCATCAAAATCGACTTCTCTTGTGCTGGTGAGATCATCCTCTTCCACTCAGTCAACTAAGAGCAATACTGATAAGTGTCTTTCAGTCAACAGTCAATGGAGTATTAATCTCCAAAACTCGATAGCCATGGAGTGGAAAATATTTGTAAACCTCAGCATCGTGGAATACAATCTGGCTGAATTGGAACGATTCCTAGTTACTAAGGGTTTAAATCCTGCATTAAGTTAACCAGAACTCCACTAACAAGCCTACAGAATGTAATGACACTGGAGGCAATCATTAAAGGCACTTTGAGTGGATTCATTTGATTATACGTGTTTAATTATAAATGAATTATTATTTAAAAAGGGGAGGAGAGGGCTTCCCTGGTGGTGCAGTGGTTGAGAGTCCGCCTGCCGATGCAGGGGGACACGGGTTCGTGCCCCGGTCTGGGAAGATCCCACATGGCACGGAGCGGCTGGGCCCGTGAGCCATGGCCGCTGAGCCTGCGCGTCCGGAGCCTGTGCTCCGCAATGGGAGAGGCCACAACAGTGAGAGGCCCACATTTAAAGAACTGATTATGTTGCTAATATATATTTCACTGGGAAAGGAATGAAAGCACAATAGAAAAAGAAACAGTTCGAGTTGTTTTCTTTTTAATAAGCTACACTAAAAAGAATATTGAGATACAGTGATTTTAATTTCACTCAAGTGTGAAAAACAGTTTCTTCTAATGGTTTACAATACAATACTGTAAACGTCTCCAAGTTTGCATTAAAGTAAATGGGATTTGATGGAACGCTTTCCATTATGCAGAATAGTCTTTCTTACCACTGCTGAATCTGTGTAATAATAATACTGAGAGCTATCATTGAGCACCCTAAAATGTGCCAGGCACTCTGTTAAGACCTGTACTTTACACAATTGTAAAGATAGTCACAGAAACTCTTAACTACTCTTTGTAGTCAGCTCTTGAAGTGGATTTCTTTTCCCGTACCAGCACTACCACCAATTAGATATTATCAGTATTTCATTAGAAGTGTGCCTAAATCTTCCCTGAACTGTAAGAGTCTTTGTAGAAAATTACATGCATTTTTTTATTTGGTGAAAAATCCACACCTCAAATAACACCAAAATATAAGGGTAGAATGCATGTAATATAATATGGATTAAAGTTAACATCTAAGCTGTAGTTATCTATTTCAAATAGTATTTTATAAAATCCAGTATAATTGAGGAATTCACAATCTGTTGACATTCACTAACAGTATTTGATCTACGCTCAAAGAAAACCCTCAAAATATCTAACACGAGTTCATCTTATATATGTACATAATTCACTGAGGTTTTTCAGTTACAGGCCTACCTATTTACCTACCTTCATGCCCCCTCCCCCCAAAATAAGCTACCAGTGTAAATTAAAGAAACCCCTTAATCCCTTACTCCTTTAATCTTCAATCAAAAGGAAGAGGAAAAGGAATTTAAAATGTATAAGAAATTAAGGCTTAAAATTATTCTTTTATTCCTCATTTGACAAGAACAAAAAGCCAGCAGTAGTATATGTGGTTCTTAAACTTTTCTGAGTCACAGATCACTTTTGATATTCTGGTGAAAACTATGTACTCTCGCCCTAGAAAAATGCATACAGACATACACGTAAAAAAATATTACATGTAATTTCAGCTTCCTACATTCTCTGAAGCCCAGCTTAAGAACCTTAAGAATAAATGAAAAGTTTCTTACATAGTTAGGTAATGGTCACGATCCTAGGCTGTGATAGTAAACCAGTTGTCAGTGATATATAGTCAATGTATAAACCTATTAGTGGATGGATCTAGAGACTGTCATACAGAGTGAAGTCAGTCAGAAAGAGAAAAGCAAATATCATATATTAACGCATATATGTGGAACCTAGAAAAACCTAGACACAGATGTGGAGGACAAACGTACGGACACCGAGGGGGGAAAGTGGTGGGGGTGGTGGTGGGATGAATTGTGAGACTGGGATTGACATGTATACACTAATATGTATAAAATGGATAACTAATAAGAACCTGCTGTATAAAAAATAAATGAAATTAAATTTTTTTAAAAAGTGGATGGAGCACTTAGAACTCCCATGCGTTGTCAAAAAAAAATCTACGAGTGATATAATATGTTTTCATTATCTTTTGTAAGCAAACTGGGATATAGGACTTTCTAATTTGGCTGCCCTCATTCTTGACAAGTTTCACACGTTTATCTCCTGTAAGTATGTAAATAAGTTACCACCCATAAGTAGTAACTTATTCGGAGAAGACAAAATCATTCTACTTGATCTATTAACTAGAAGTAATCAAAGCTTCTGGATTCCATTTTCTAGATTCATCACTTACTGGCCATAGGATCCTTAGTTTTCTGTCTTACGTCACTATTTGTAAAGAAAGAATGTAACCACTAAGTTCACCTAGAAAAAGTGAGCCATGAATACATGAAGTTTTTAGACATATGAACCAAAAGTATTAAGCTACAGTCATCATAGTAAACACACAGTCCATTTTGTTCATATATATGGCATTTCTAATTAAGTGAGGCTTTCAATTTTAACAGTGTCTTTTAAATATATTGATTTATTTTCCCCAGCTTTATGGAAAGGAAGGATTATGTACTAAGAAAATGTAAGCAAGTGATATTTAAAAACTTGTATAATAGAAAATATAATTATTTTCTAAATAACCAGTTCAAAATAAAGCCTTCAATATATTAGAAAAATATTATTTTTAATATTTTATTGTGAAATAGAGGCAGCTATGTGTGTGTTAAGATAATCTTAAAAGAAATATAATAATCACATTGCTAAACATTAGTAGATTCACATTTTTATATTACATTCCTGCTTAAATAGGGAAAAAAAGCTCATCATACTATTATGAACCTAGTATATACGTGTTTCTACTCAACATTCAAATAAATAAAACTTTCCTCTATTCTAAAATAATCATGTTACACAACCACATATTTTTAAAAACCAGATCTCATTCTGGTTTTCTACTGCCACTAACGGTAGGTATTTCATGGTCAGTCTCTTTTTTAGGATCTACCATATTTTTATACCTTTCCCCACGATGTCTTTCCAGGTATGGCCCCCAGTTAGGAGCTGGTCTGCAGCAGCTTACAATACGCTGAAAAGCAAAGAAAAAAAATGAAAATTTAGAGTGTTAAGTCTCCTTGCTAACCAAAATGAAATAAGAACCGTAGAAAAGTAAAAAATGATCATCTAAATTCTTAATATACTGTCTACCAAAAAAAATGACACTCAAATGTAACCAATTGTTAATAGAATTGTATGAACTACAAAGCCAAGATAATTGAGTATGTAAATGATTTCAAAAGAAAGTGTTTTGTGAACCCATTCAAGCAACAATATCACTTCATATACTTTCACTGAATTCTCAGACATTTCTATCCTGGCCTTAGGGTGAGGGTTAAGTGAGGATCTAAACCAGTGTATGCCTGGGAAGTTTCAAGAACCAAAGAGAGGGTCAAGCCATTGATCTAGATCCACAAAGCACTCACCTAGATCTTGAACCCAATCTGCCTGCTGAGCCTACCCTGTCATTGTCCTATTGAGATGTCATAATCAACTCCCCTAGACCTCCATGGAAGAGGGATAACTCAGGGTCTAGACTGGGTTCAAGAAATTTACCAGAGTTTTTCCAGTTTTAACATGCTATTACAGTATGTATTATAACCAGATGAAGTTTTAAGGGTGAAAATTATAGATATAAAGGAAAAAGGTCATTTGCTTTGTGTCATCTCAGTAGAACTCAGTACGGGTATAGATACCATAACTTTTAAAGTATAAATAATATTAACATGCTTACTTGAAGGATGGTTCCTTCAGCTTGAATTATTTTTATAATAGCCATAATTGGAATCCAAATAATGCAGAAAATAATCATACGCCAGCCTAGAGCAACTCCCCAGTCAGGGTATGGAATTTGGGCATAATTAGGTCTATGAAATTGTACCAATGACCAGATCAAGATTGCCTGTGAAAGTAAAATACGAAAAGAAAATGGTAAAGATTAAGCTTTGTTGCACTAATGATTTCATTTGCACTAAGTATTAGCAATTTGATTCCATTCCTTATCTAAAGCAATTAAAATGAAAATACATTCAAGCCAACTAAGATAATCAGGTAACTAGCTAGAAGATAAAATACTAAATGAACCAATCTAAATAACTTGTATTTGGCTCTGAATAGATTCTTCCAAAATTAGCACTTCCATATACTTATAAAAGATACAAATACTTGTACAACATGTATTTCACTAAAATACTGAAATACAACATGTATTTCACTTATAATAGCATGGTTTTATTCTGTTCTATAAGCTAGCCAGCATATCAATCAATTCAATGAGAATGTAAAGTACACTTTAGTGAACATGCTCTGCACCTTGCTTAGCAGTTGTTTCTATTATTTTCTACTACACAGAGCACCCCTTACTCCACACCCAAAACACACACGCATTCACACATGGGTACATAATTACCAAAGAACGCTTCACTTTCTTATTGAGGAAAAAACAAGCTCAATATATGTTTGGGCAAAACAATGACTCTTCAAGATGAAAACTAAGGCCAAGTTTTTTTAAAAGTGTTTAAAAAAAACCTACTAGAATGTTGCAGCATTAAAACTAATTATTTAGAAATCTATATAGCAAACAAAACAAAATGAGCAAAAACTAAAAAATCATCTAGTAGTTCCTCTAAATTTACCTGTCTTGAATTTTATAGATATTCAAGTTTAATTTTAGAATTAAATAGATTAATTTCTTTCATTTCATTAGATTAATTTAAGTTTATTTCACAATTACCATAATTTTACATAACTACAAGAGAATGGCTGAGGGATAGTGGAATCTAATATATATGACTTTATACAAAATGGATGATAATGTATATCATTTAATATCTAATACTTTTGCATTTTAAAGTAAATCCAGTTGTCAAACCTAGTAATCAGTGAAAATTAGCTGGCTAAAAAGTCTAGCTAGATCTTCTAAGTTGGTAAAGCACTTATATTATTATGGAGACTTGTGGAGACTTGTGAAGTAAGGAAAACAATATTTAGTAGCACTGTGAAAATCATTTAGCAAGAATATGGAGCATACAAATATTTTATTTCAGCACACCCAGTTCCCAACCGCTCACTACTTGAACCTGACCTTATAATGTTAAAAACACCCTCTAAAACAAATTCTAGATCAAATTATGTAATGGCCTTTTCTAGGAAAACCTTTGAAGCATGGGGGCAGTGAGAACCAAAGCATCCTCTATAAGGCTTTGCCACTGCCCCACCCCCACCATTATCTCTAGTCCATAGAAATTCTCTGTCCCATTAAGTGTTTATTTTGGCATTCAGCCTTTTACTGTCCTGAGCTTTTATTTAAGGATATCATGTCTATATGTCATGTTTCTCCAAGAAGACATCTTTTGCTTTCCCCCAGCTCCTAAATAGCACCAATTTTTAACATAAACTATTGCCTCTATTGACACACGTGAGTTTCTTTTAGTAATTTCAGATACTAAACACTTCACATAAAAAAATATGCATTAACAACCGAGTGTTGTTTCTTAGCAATTAGTATATTTAGATTGAATTCCTTGAAGGCAGAGACTGGGTCTTAAGCAGAGAGGTTAAGAACATTGTAGATGGCTCAGCATATTTTTTAGGGAATGAGCAAATGACTGGCTTTTAAAAATGTATCCTATTGATAATTTTTAAGTATCTAGGACCTTTAAGTCTATAGGAGCCTGGTTATTTTCTCAAATGGTAACTGTTTAAGCCTATGGCCTCAAAACTAAAACTACGAAGAAAGGCATTGTAATTTAGCCAACTTGGAGGCGCCAGTCATGAAGTAAAAGTTGAAAATCATTACTTTATGACATTAATTTGCCTTACTCTATTCAGTGTGAATAATTCAAGTTTACCTTAGAAGTGTTTAAATATATATATTATTGATACCAAATTCATGGCATGTTAATACTTACCGTCAAAAGGATAGGCGTAATGAAAAACCAGCAAGCTCTCCACCATAGCCAGAATATCCACCTTTTTGCTCCAGTCATCATTTCTATATCTTCAATGAATCTGTTGCCTCCTAAAAACAACAAAGAGTGCATTCAGCCCTTATTTATACTTTCATTCATTAATCATTGTGGCCCCAAGTCATCTTTCTATGTCTAAACGTTTCTAATACTACAGCAATGAAGCATATATATACCTTTCACTACATTTTATTCATAATAAATTTTTGTCCAGTATATTATACTTAGCTATTACAGTAAACATAATGAGAAGGAATCAAACTAAGTCATTTTAGTAAAATGTGTAGATAATTCTATAGTCACTATTTACCATAAATCCAGATGATCCCTATTAGTTCCAGTATAGCTGCAATCAAAATGCCCCATCCAACACAGAAGTGGTCAATCAGATGAACCCAGTAAATTCCAGCCTACCAAAAAATATCAGTTACTTTTAAGTATATTTTTAATTATTTCTATGATTGATGAGGTACTCAAATTGAATCTTCTAATTTGATTTTAACATATGCTCCTTGGTTTCACCTCTGCCAAAATGCGAAAAGGAATGTTTTCAAATGTAAACACAAACGTGGCTTTAAATATCTCAAACAGGATGTACCTTTTATTCTATACCGAGTCACTGTTAAAAAATAAGCATTTAGAATAGTTGATTATCAAAATGATATGCAGTGTGTGCTGTGTAGTAGCTGCCAAGAAATACAGCCTATGTTTAAAGTATATAACTTTATTGTAATTGGGGAAACTGTCCATTATTGGGCTTTTTCCCCCTCTGCAAAATATACTTACTATTGAAATTGTGTTATACTGGGGAAAAAACCTGGGCTAAAACTCAGAAAATCTTGATGCAAGTCAGACTTGGACTTGTCACTAAACATCCTCTTAAACCTTGGCTTCCTCATTTAGATTATAAAGTACATTCCAACTAATATTTTGTCTATGAAAAAATACTGTAGTATACCTGAGTCACACAGACGAGGGCAAGGAGAAACAAAATGAAGCAGCAACCCAAAGTTATGGGAACCCTCATTTTCTTCATCACTTTGGGAAATAAATCTTGAATCGTTGTTGTAATCGTCTCTTCAGAAGGGAAAAAATGACATGTCAACTCATTTGCCAATAATTTTAATCACAGAAATCAACTTCTATTAATCAAATTTACAAATATGTGTTGAGAATATATGCTGGGCCCTACTTCTTACTTTTAAAAACCCACGGGGTCCTTTCTCTTGCCAGTGACCACTCATCAGTTCTGATAAAAATCAAATGGAGCTCTATTTGTTGTTTTTAGTCTGTTTTATAAGGTTTTTCATTGGTGGCAATTATAAGGTAACAGGTTCCCAAGGGCTGAAGTAGTTTGAAAGAGGGTTATAGGGAAGGAAGAATTCTAGTAGAACTTCTAAATAAGGTGAATATTTGAATAAATAACTTGGAGACAGAAAGGCCTTCTAGGTTTAAGAAATAAATGTGTTCGTGAAACAGGGTACTGGCTAAAAGTAGAAGGATATATGAGTAAAAGGATTAAGGAACATATTTGAGATTTTTGGAGGGCTTTGAAAGTCAACTAGAGGAAGCTGGACCTTATCCTGTAAACTATTAAAATGGTTTATGTAAGAGCACAATATGATGAAATTCAGAATCTTTAGGTGTGTACCCTAGGGGAAATCCCTATGTGTACACAGAACCATGTGCAAGAATAGTCATTGCAGCAGTGTGTGTAATTTTTAAAAATTGGAAATAATCCAAATGCCCATCATTATGGCAACAGATTGTGAATTAATTGGCACTATATGTCTATGTGTCAACATGGATTCATAATACATATAAAAAACAACTGTCAGAATGATATGTATGCTATGAAACTTCACATTTATGTGAAATTTTAAAAATTTATATGTTATTTATGGATACATATAAAATGTATACAAACATGGTCTGAATAACATACATAATCCATGGTGACAGTTGCTTCTAGGAAGGAAGAAATGTGAATTGTATTAGACAGAGAGACACAGGGGACTTCAAATTTATCTATAACAGTTTAGTTTTCTAAAAAACATCTGAAGCAAATATAAAATATTAATCTCTGCTCCTTTTGGGTGTCTGATACATGAGTACTTTGGATTTTTCCATATTTAAAACTTAAGTTAAAAGGAACTTTCAGAAAGATGATTCTGAGAGTAAAAGCTAGAGGGAGGCAACAAGGGTAAGAAAAGGATGTTTTTAAGTAGAGGAAACATGAGTAAAATATAAGAGGGATATGTTAACATTGGGAGTATTACTTACCAACGGAAGCAAACTGCGAGTCGAGACCCAAAGTCAAAAGCATGAAGAAAAATAATATGGACCAAAATGGCCCACCTGATATGGTATGCAGACCATGATATGCAAGTAATGCATTAAGATGCTTGAGGGGGGCTTCCCTGGTGGCGCAGTGGTTGAGAGTCCGTCTGCCGATGCAGGGGACGCGGGCTCATGCCCCGGTCCGGGAGGATCCCACATGCCTGCCGTGGAGCGGCTGGGCCCGTGAGCCATGGCCGCTGAGCCTGCACGTCCGGAGCCTGTGCTCCGCAACGGGAGAGGCCACAATGGTGAGAGGCCCGTGTACCGCAAAAAAAAAAAAAAAAAAAAAAAAAAAAGATGGTTGAGGGGATCAGGGAGGAGTGGGATATTGGGTCAGATTAAGGGAATCTGAAATGTGGTATTACCTGGGCTTTGGCTATCTGGGAGCGACTGAGGTAAACAAATTCACAAGGTATGAAGTGCTTAGTCCTGGGATTGGGTCTTGTTTTATTTAGTACTTCTGAGTTGCTATGACAGAATATCATGGACTGAGTAGTTTAGAAAACATTAATTTCTCACACTTATGCAGGCTGGGAAGTCTAAGATCAAGGCACTGGCAGAGGTGGCATCTGGTGAGGACCTGTTTCCCAGTTCACAGATAGCCATCTTCTTGCTGTGTCCTCACATGGCAGAAAGGGCAAGGGAGCTCTGTGGGTCTTTTTTATAAGGACACTCGTTCCTTTCATGAGGGCTTCAACCTTATGATCTAATCACCTCCAAAAGGCTCCACCTCCACATACTATCACATTGGGGATTAGGTTTTAACATATGATTTTGGTGGGGGATACAGATATTCAGTCTACAGCGTCTCTTATGGGAAGGTAAGTAATTTGATCCAATTATAGCTTTTTTCTAGGGGGTGGTCTCCTGTGGAATTTCTAGTATTGAGGCTGACAGTGTGGAGGGAGATTATTACATTAAGCACAAGAAACAATATATAACCCCCTTAGTCCTGCAGTGGGTAATGTTGCCACCTTGAGAGGGGTGGGCTTTCATGCAGCACAAGGAAACTGGAGCCCCCCCTTAAATCCAGTTCTGGAAGGAGGAAGTGGTCTTATCAAGAGTCTTTGGAGCTTTGAAAGACTAGTTTAAATACAGAAGTCCTCAGGGGCTTTTTTTTTTCTTTTTTTTTTTTTTGCAGTACGTGGGCCTCTCACTGTTGTGGCCTCTCCCGTTGCGGAGCACAGGCTCCAGACGCGCAGGCTCAGCGGCCATGGCTCACGGGTCCAGCCGCTCCGCGGCATGTGGGATCTTCCCGGACTGGGGCTCGAACCCGTGTCCCCTGCATCAGCAGGCGGACTCTCAACCACTGCTCCACCAGGGAAGCCCTACTTCGTTTTTGAACTTGTTTTTGAAATGAATAATGGAGTGGTTGCAGCAACGATAAATCTTAACAAAAAAATAGGGGGGAGCATTTTTAAAATTCAGTATTTAACCAATTTAGAGTCTGTACTTCTACCATGTTTCAGCTTCCCGAAAATCCCAAACTCTCCCATCATCTCTAACTCTGAAACCAGGTGGGCGGTTACTAGGCGTTGCCTGGTTTCCTGAAAGCCGGTGTTACGGTGTTACGTCATCAGGTTGTGAGTAGCGCCCCGCTGCGTGTGCTTAATTGTGAGGTCACAAGCCCTCTCCGGCTGGACGCTGCCGCGCGTCCCAGTCGCACCAGGCGGTGCGGCGCCCTTAGCATACTGGTCAGCGGCTTCCGTGGTCTGGGCGGCTAGCAGCCCCCTGCTTCCCAAGCGCCAGCTGAGTGCTTTGGTGCCCCAGAAAAGTGAAGAGGCCGTAGAGGAGCCATGAGCGGAGTCCTGTTCCTGCTAGTGAGCTGCTTTCTGTTCGCCTTCACGTTTGTCTTCTGGAAAACCTTGTTTCGGGTAAAGTGTACAAGAGCAGTTGGAATTAGATGAAGCTCGATGAATACGTGGACTGGGGAGGGGCCGTGTTTAAGAGAGTAGAAAGATAGTAAAATAAGAGTAAGGGGGAGGTCACCCCATTCCTTTTTCTTTTGAAAGAGCCCCAGATGTTGAGTTTTTACCCGCACACTTCTCTCATATTGACCAGTGGTTCCACAGCTGAAGTATGTTATAAAAAGCCCCAAGTCACTAAGTGATATGGTCAGCTTTTCACCCACCTGAAAAGTACAGCAGAAAGCACCCACTCCCCAGCACCAACTCCCATTTTAAGAATCTGTACTTTCTCTCTTCTTTGGCTTCTACTGCCACATGTGTTTCTGTTTGCCTCTTCCTCCCTTGTATTTGCCGTTTCAGCCATCTTTATAGGAGCTTTTGGGGGCATTCACAAGTAATTAAGGTCAAAATGTGGGTTTCCCGGTGATATTTAAAGTTCCAAGTGAAGTGCCTTTAGATAGGAATCAGACAGGGTCCAAGTATAGACCTACTAGATTGCCCAAGAAATGTAAGCCAAGGGTATGGCATTTGGGCATTAAAAGACTACTTTGTCTGTGTTTGGGAAGGGCATATTTCCAAATCAGTGTATTCATTCAACAGATTTTTAACCTTCGGGGAGGACAATCAGTTCATTTCGGTAAACCAAGACTAAGGATGTTATTTGGTGGTATGTGGATATTACTAAACTCAATAAACTACATGTGTATAATTTCCTTCCCTTACAGAGAAACACTGGTGGGGCTTCCCCTGTGGCGCAGGACACGGGTCTGCGCCCCTGTCCGTGCCCCGGTCCGCGCCTCCGTCCGCGCCCCGGTCTGCGCCCCAGTCCGTGCCCCGGTCCAAGAGGATCCTGCATGCCGCGGAGCGGAAGAAACTAAAAACAAGAAAAAGAGAAACACTGGTGAAATGTCATCAAAATCGACTTCTCTTGTGCTGGTGAGATCATCCTCTTCCACTCAGTCAACTAAGAGCAATACTGATAAGTGTCTTTCAGTCAACAGTCAATGGAGTATTAATCTCCAAAACTCGATAGCCATGGAGTGGAAAATATTTGTAAACCTCAGCATCGTGGAATACAATCTGGCTGAATTGGAACGATTCCTAGTTACTAAGGGTTTAAATCCTGCATTAAGTTAACCGGAACTCCACTAACAAGCCTACAGAATGTAATGACACTGGAGGCAATCATTAAAGGCACTTTGAGTGGATTCATTTGATTATACGTGTTTAATTATAAATGAATTATTATTTAAAAAGGGGAGGAGAGGGCTTCCCTGGTGGCGCAGTGGTTGAGAGTCCGCCTGCCGATGCAGGGGGACACGGGTTCGTGCCCCGGTCTGGGAAGATCCCACATGGCACGGAGCGGCTGGGCCCGTGAGCCATGGCCGCTGAGCCTGCGCGTCCGGAGCCTGTGCTCCGCAATGGGAGAGGCCACAACAGTGAGAGGCCCACATTTAAAGAACTGATTATGTTGCTAATATATATTTCACTGGGAAAGGAATGAAAGCACAATAGAAAAAGAAACAGTTCGAGTTGTTTTCTTTTTAATAAGCTACACTAAAAAGAATATTGAGATACAGTGATTTTAATTTCACTCAAGTGTGAAAAACAGTTTCTTCTAATGGTTTACAATACAATACTGTAAACGTCTCCAAGTTTGCATTAAAGTAAATGGGATTTGATGGAACGCTTTCCATTATGCAGAATAGTCTTTCTTACCACTGCTGAATCTGTGTAATAATAATACTGAGAGCTATCATTGAGCACCCTAAAATGTGCCAGGCACTCTGTTAAGACCTGTACTTTACACAATTGTAAAGATAGTCACAGAAACTCTTAACTACTCTTTGTAGTCAGCTCTTGAAGTGGATTTCTTTTCCCGTACCAGCACTACCACCGATTAGATATTATCAGTATTTCATTAGAAGTGTGCCTAAATCTTCCCTGAACTGTAAGAGTCTTCGTAGAAAATTACATGCATTTTTTTATTTGGTGAAAAATCCACACCTCAAATAACACCAAAATATAAGGGTAGAATGCATGTAATATAATATGGATTAAAGTTAACATCTAAGCTGTAGTTATCTATTTCAAATAGTATTTTATAAAATCCAGTATAATTGAGGAATTCACAATCTGTTGACATTCACTAACAGTATTTGATCTACGCTCAAAGAAAACCCTCAAAATATCTAACACGAGTTCATCTTATATATGTACATAATTCACTGAGGTTTTTCAGTTACAGGCCTACCTATTTACCTACCTTCATGCCCCCTCCCCCCAAAATAAGTTACCAGTGTAAATTAAAGAAACCCCTTAATCCCTTACTCCTTTAATCTTCAATCAAAAGGAAGAGGAAAAGGAATTTAAAATGTATAAGAAATTAAGGCTTAAAATTATTCTTTTATTCCTCATTTGACAAGAACAAAAAGCCAGCAGTAGTATATGTGGTTCTTAAACTTTTCTGAGTCACAGATCACTTTTGATATTCTGGTGAAAACTATGTACTCTCGCCCTAGAAAAATGCATACAGACATACACGTAAAAAAATATTACATGTAATTTCAGCTTCCTACATTCTCTGAAGCCCAGCTTAAGAACCTTAAGAATAAATGAAAAGTTTCTTACATAGTTAGGTAATGGTCACGATCCTAGGCTGTGATAGTAAACCAGTTGTCAGTGATATATAGTCAATGTATAAACCTATTAGTGGATGGATCTAGAGACTGTCATACAGAGTGAAGTCAGTCAGAAAGAGAAAAGCAAATATCATATATTAACGCATATATGTGGAACCTAGAAAAACCTAGACACAGATGTGGAGGACAAACGTACGGACACCGAGGGGGGAAAGTGGTGGGGGTGGTGGTGGGATGAATTGTGAGACTGGGATTGACATGTATACACTAATATGTATAAAATGGATAACTAATAAGAACCTGCTGTATAAAAAATAAATGAAATTAAATTTTTTAAAAAAGTGGATGGAGCACTTAGAACTCCCATGCGTTGTCAAAAAAAAATCTACGAGTGATATAATATGTTTTCATTATCTTTTGTAAGCAAACTGGGATATAGGACTTTCTAATTTGGCTGCCCTCATTCTTGACAAGTTTCACACGTTTATCTCCTGTAAGTATGTAAATAAGTTACCACCCATAAGTAGTAACTTATTCGGAGAAGACAAAATCATTCTACTTGATCTATTAACTAGAAGTAATCAAAGCTTCTGGATTCCATTTTCTAGATTCATCACTTACTGGCCATAGGATCCTTAGTTTTCTGTCTTACGTCACTATTTGTAAAGAAAGAATGTAACCACTAAGTTCACCTAGAAAAAGTGAGCCATGAATACACGAAGTTTTTAGACATATGAACCAAAAGTATTAAGCTACAGTCATCATAGTATATACACAGTCCAGTTTGTTCATATATATGGCATTTCTAATTAAGTGAGGCTTTCAATTTTAACAGTGTCTTTTAAATATATTGATTTATTTTCCCCAGCTTTATGGAAAGGAAGGATTATGTACTAAGAAAATGTAAGCAAGTGATATTTAAAAACTTGTATAATAGAAAATATAATTATTTTCTAAATAACCAGTTCAAAATAAAGCCTTCAATATATTAGAAAAATATTATTTTTAATATTTTATTGTGAAATAGAGGCAGCTATGTGTGTGTTAAGATAATCTTAAAAGAAATATAATAATCACATTGCTAAACATTACTAGATTCACATTTTTATATTACATTCCTGCTTAAATAGGGAAAAAAAGCTCATCATACTATTATGAACCTAGTATATACGTGTTTCTACTCAACATTCAAATAAATAAAACTTTCCTCTATTCTAAAATAATCATGTTACACAACCACATATTTTTAAAAACTAGATCTCATTCTGGTTTTCTACTGCCACTAACGGTAGGTATTTCATGGTCAGTCTCTTTTTTAGGATCTACCATATTTTTATACCTTTCCCCACGATGTCTTTCCAGGTATGGCCCCCAGTTAGGAGCTGGTCTGCAGCAGCTTACAATACGCTGAAAAGCAAAGAAAAAAAAATGAAAATTTAGAGTGTTAAGTCTCCTTGCTAACCAAAATGAAATAAGAACCGTAGAAAAGTAAAAAATGATCATCTAAATTCTTAATATACTGTCTACCAAAAAAAATGACACTCAAATGTAACCAATTGTTAATAGAATTGTATGAACTACAAAGCCAAGATAATTGAGTATGTAAATGATTTCAAAAGAAAGTGTTTTGTGAACCCATTCAAGCAACAATATCACTTCATATACTTTCACTGAATTCTCAGACATTTCTATCCTGGCCTTAGGGTGAGGGTTAAGTGAGGATCTAAACCAGTGTATGCCTGGGAAGTTTCAAGAACCAAAGAGAGGGTCAAGCCATTGATCTAGATCCACAAAGCACTCACCTAGATCTTGAACCCAATCTGCCTGCTGAGCCTACCCTGTCATTGTCCTATTGAGATGTCATAATCAACTCCCCTAGACCTCCATGGAAGAGGGATAACTCAGGGTCTAGACTGGGTTCAAGAAATTTACCAGAGTTTTTCCAGTTTTAACATGCTATTACAGTATGTATTATAACCAGATGAAGTTTTAAGGGTGAAAATTATAGATATAAAGGAAAAAGGTCATTTGCTTTGTGTCATCTCAGTAGAACTCAGTACGGGTATAGATACCATAACTTTTAAAGTATAAATAATATTAACATGCTTACTTGAAGGATGGTTCCTTCAGCTTGAATTATTTTTATAATAGCCATAATTGGAATCCAAATAATGCAGAAAATAATCATACGCCAGCCTAGAGCAACTCCCCAGTCAGGGTATGGAATTTGGGCATAATTAGGTCTATGAAATTGTACCAATGACCAGATCAAGATTGCCTGTGAAAGTAAAATACGAAAAGAAAATGGTAAAGATTAAGCTTTGTTGCACTAATGATTTCATTTGCACTAAGTATTAGCAATTTGATTCCATTCCTTATCTAAAGCAATTAAAATGAAAATACATTCAAGCCAACTAAGATAATCAGGTAACTAGCCAGAAGATAAAATACTAAATGAACCAATCTAAATAACTTGTATTTGGCTCTGAATAGATTCTTCCAAAATTAGCACTTCCATATACTTATAAAAGATACAAATACTTGTACAACATGTATTTCACTAAAATACTGAAATACAACATGTATTTCACTTATAATAGCATGGTT
This sequence comes from Hyperoodon ampullatus, assembly GCF_949752795.1. Taxonomy (NCBI): domain Eukaryota; kingdom Metazoa; phylum Chordata; class Mammalia; order Artiodactyla; family Ziphiidae; genus Hyperoodon; species Hyperoodon ampullatus. Next base: position 118,711,835 of record NC_136913.1, on the reverse strand, counting down.
TTATTCTGTTCTATAAGCTAGCCAGCATATCAATCAATTCAATGAGAATGTAAAGTACACTTTAGTGAACATGCTCTGCACCTTGCTTAGCAGTTGTTTCTATTATTTTCTACTACACAGAGCACCCCTTACTCCACACCCAAAACACACACGCATTCACACATGGGTACATAATTACCAAAGAACGCTTCACTTTCTTATTGAGGAAAAAACAAGCTCAATATATGTTTGGGCAAAACAATGACTCTTCAAGATGAAAACTAAGGCCAAGTTTTTTTAAAAGTGTTTAAAAAAAACCTACTAGAATGTTGCAGCATTAAAACTAATTATTTAGAAATCTATATAGCAAACAAAACAAAATGAGCAAAAACTAAAAAATCATCTAGTAGTTCCTCTAAATTTACCTGTCTTGAATTTTATAGATATTCAAGTTTAATTTTAGAATTAAATAGATTAATTTCTTTCATTTCATTAGATTAATTTAAGTTTATTTCACAATTACCATAATTTTACATAACTACAAGAGAATGGCTGAGGGATAGTGGAATCTAATATATATGACTTTATACAAAATGGATGATAATGTATATCATTTAATATCTAATACTTTTGCATTTTAAAGTAAATCCAGTTGTCAAACCTAGTAATCAGTGAAAATTAGCTGGCTAAAAAGTCTAGCTAGATCTTCTAAGTTGGTAAAGCACTTATATTATTATGGAGACTTGTGGAGACTTGTGAAGTAAGGAAAACAATATTTAGTAGCACTGTGAAAATCATTTAGCAAGAATATGGAGCATACAAATATTTTATTTCAGCACACCCAGTTCCCAACCGCTCACTACTTGAACCTGACCTTATAATGTTAAAAACACCCTCTAAAACAAATTCTAGATCAAATTATGTAATGGCCTTTTCTAGGAAAACCTTTGAAGCATGGGGGCAGTGAGAACCAAAGCATCCTCTATAAGGCTTTGCCACTGCCCCACCCCCACCATTATCTCTAGTCCATAGAAATTCTCTGTCCCATTAAGTGTTTATTTTGGCATTCAGCCTTTTACTGTCCTGAGCTTTTATTTAAGGATATCATGTCTATATGTCATGTTTCTCCAAGAAGACATCTTTTGCTTTCCCCCAGCTCCTAAATAGCACCAATTTTTAACATAAACTATTGCCTCTATTGACACACGTGAGTTTCTTTTAGTAATTTCAGATACTAAACACTTCACATAAAAAAATATGCATTAACAACCGAGTGTTGTTTCTTAGCAATTAGTATATTTAGATTGAATTCCTTGAAGGCAGAGACTGGGTCTTAAGCAGAGAGGTTAAGAACATTGTAGATGGCTCAGCATATTTTTTAGGGAATGAGCAAATGACTGGCTTTTAAAAATGTATCCTATTGATAATTTTTAAGTATCTAGGACCTTTAAGTCTATAGGAGCCTGGTTATTTTCTCAAATGGTAACTGTTTAAGCCTATGGCCTCAAAACTAAAACTACGAAGAAAGGCATTGTAATTTAGCCAACTTGGAGGCGCCAGTCATGAAGTAAAAGTTGAAAATCATTACTTTATGACATTAATTTGCCTTACTCTATTCAGTGTGAATAATTCAAGTTTACCTTAGAAGTGTTTAAATATATATATTATTGATACCAAATTCATGGCATGTTAATACTTACCGTCAAAAGGATAGGCGTAATGAAAAACCAGCAAGCTCTCCACCATAGCCAGAATATCCACCTTTTTGCTCCAGTCATCATTTCTATATCTTCAATGAATCTGTTGCCTCCTAAAAACAACAAAGAGTGCATTCAGCCCTTATTTATACTTTCATTCATTAATCATTGTGGCCCCAAGTCATCTTTCTATGTCTAAACGTTTCTAATACTACAGCAATGAAGCATATATATACCTTTCACTACATTTTATTCATAATAAATTTTTGTCCAGTATATTATACTTAGCTATTACAGTAAACATAATGAGAAGGAATCAAACTAAGTCATTTTAGTAAAATGTGTAGATAATTCTATAGTCACTATTTACCATAAATCCAGATGATCCCTATTAGTTCCAGTATAGCTGCAATCAAAATGCCCCATCCAACACAGAAGTGGTCAATCAGATGAACCCAGTAAATTCCAGCCTACCAAAAAATATCAGTTACTTTTAAGTATATTTTTAATTATTTCTATGATTGATGAGGTACTCAAATTGAATCTTCTAATTTGATTTTAACATATGCTCCTTGGTTTCACCTCTGCCAAAATGCGAAAAGGAATGTTTTCAAATGTAAACACAAACGTGGCTTTAAATATCTCAAACAGGATGTACCTTTTATTCTATACCGAGTCACTGTTAAAAAATAAGCATTTAGAATAGTTGATTATCAAAATGATATGCAGTGTGTGCTGTGTAGTAGCTGCCAAGAAATACAGCCTATGTTTAAAGTATATAACTTTATTGTAATTGGGGAAACTGTCCATTATTGGGCTTTTTCCCCCTCTGCAAAATATACTTACTATTGAAATTGTGTTATACTGGGGAAAAAACCTGGGCTAAAACTCAGAAAATCTTGATGCAAGTCAGACTTGGACTTGTCACTAAACATCCTCTTAAACCTTGGCTTCCTCATTTAGATTATAAAGTACATTCCAACTAATATTTTGTCTATGAAAAAATACTGTAGTATACCTGAGTCACACAGACGAGGCCAAGGAGAAACAAAATGAAGCAGCAACCCAAAGTTATGGGAACCCTCATTTTCTTCATCACTTTGGGAAATAAATCTTGAATCGTTGTTGTAATCGTCTCTTCAGAAGGGAAAAAATGACATGTCAACTCATTTGCCAATAATTTTAATCACAGAAATCAACTTCTATTAATCAAATTTACAAATATGTGTTGAGAATATATGCTGGGCCCTACTTCTTACTTTTAAAAACCCACGGGGTCCTTTCTCTTGCCAGTGACCACTCATCAGTTCTGATAAAAATCAAATGGAGCTCTATTTGTTGTTTTTAGTCTGTTTTATAAGGTTTTTCATTGGTGGCAATTATAAGGTAACAGGTTCCCAAGGGCTGAAGTAGTTTGAAAGAGGGTTATAGGGAAGGAAGAATTCTAGTAGAACTTCTAAATAAGGTGAATATTTGAATAAATAACTTGGAGACAGAAAGGCCTTCTAGGTTTAAGAAATAAATGTGTTCGTGAAACAGGGTACTGGCTAAAAGTAGAAGGATATATGAGTAAAAGGATTAAGGAACATATTTGAGATTTTTGGAGGGCTTTGAAAGTCAACTAGAGGAAGCTGGACCTTATCCTGTAAACTATTAAAATGGTTTATGTAAGAGCACAATATGATGAAATTCAGAATCTTTAGGTGTGTACCCTAGGGGAAATCCCTATGTGTACACAGAACCATGTGCAAGAATAGTCATTGCAGCAGTGTGTGTAATTTTTAAAAATTGGAAATAATCCAAATGCCCATCATTATGGCAACAGATTGTGAATTAATTGGCACTATATGTCTATGTGTCAACATGGATTCATAATACATATAAAAAACAACTGTCAGAATGATATGTATGCTATGAAACTTCACATTTATGTGAAATTTTAAAAATTTATATGTTATTTATGGATACATATAAAATGTATACAAACATGGTCTGAATAACATACATAATCCATGGTGACAGTTGCTTCTAGGAAGGAAGAAATGTGAATTGTATTAGACAGAGAGACACAGGGGACTTCAAATTTATCTATAACAGTTTAGTTTTCTAAAAAACATCTGAAGCAAATATAAAATATTAATCTCTGCTCCTTTTGGGTGTCTGATACATGAGTACTTTGGATTTTTCCATATTTAAAACTTAAGTTAAAAGGAACTTTCAGAAAGATGATTCTGAGAGTAAAAGCTAGAGGGAGGCAACAAGGGTAAGAAAAGGATGTTTTTAAGTAGAGGAAACATGAGTAAAATATAAGAGGGATATGTTAACATTGGGAGTATTACTTACCAACGGAAGCAAACTGCGAGTCGAGACCCAAAGTCAAAAGCATGAAGAAAAATAATATGGACCAAAATGGCCCACCTGATATGGTATGCAGACCATGATATGCAAGTAATGCATTAAGATGCTTGAGGGGGGCTTCCCTGGTGGCGCAGTGGTTGAGAGTCCGTCTGCCGATGCAGGGGACGCGGGCTCATGCCCCGGTCCGGGAGGATCCCACATGCCTGCCGTGGAGCGGCTGGGCCCGTGAGCCATGGCCGCTGAGCCTGCACGTCCGGAGCCTGTGCTCCGCAACGGGAGAGGCCACAATGGTGAGAGGCCCGTGTACCGCAAAAAAAAAAAAAAAAAAAAAAAAAAAAGATGGTTGAGGGGATCAGGGAGGAGTGGGATATTGGGTCAGATTAAGGGAATCTGAAATGTGGTATTACCTGGGCTTTGGCTATCTGGGAGCGACTGAGGTAAACAAATTCACAAGGTATGAAGTGCTTAGTCCTGGGATTGGGTCTTGTTTTATTTAGTACTTCTGAGTTGCTATGACAGAATATCATGGACTGAGTAGTTTAGAAAACATTAATTTCTCACACTTATGCAGGCTGGGAAGTCTAAGATCAAGGCACTGGCAGAGGTGGCATCTGGTGAGGACCTGTTTCCCAGTTCACAGATAGCCATCTTCTTGCTGTGTCCTCACATGGCAGAAAGGGCAAGGGAGCTCTGTGGGTCTTTTTTATAAGGACACTCGTTCCTTTCATGAGGGCTTCAACCTTATGATCTAATCACCTCCAAAAGGCTCCACCTCCACATACTATCACATTGGGGATTAGGTTTTAACATATGATTTTGGTGGGGGATACAGATATTCAGTCTACAGCGTCTCTTATGGGAAGGTAAGTAATTTGATCCAATTATAGCTTTTTTCTAGGGGGTGGTCTCCTGTGGAATTTCTAGTATTGAGGCTGACAGTGTGGAGGGAGATTATTACATTAAGCACAAGAAACAATATATAACCCCCTTAGTCCTGCAGTGGGTAATGTTGCCACCTTGAGAGGGGTGGGCTTTCATGCAGCACAAGGAAACTGGAGCCCCCCCTTAAATCCAGTTCTGGAAGGAGGAAGTGGTCTTATCAAGAGTCTTTGGAGCTTTGAAAGACTAGTTTAAATACAGAAGTCCTCAGGGGCTTTTTTTTTTCTTTTTTTTTTTTTTGCAGTACGTGGGCCTCTCACTGTTGTGGCCTCTCCCGTTGCGGAGCACAGGCTCCAGACGCGCAGGCTCAGCGGCCATGGCTCACGGGTCCAGCCGCTCCGCGGCATGTGGGATCTTCCCGGACTGGGGCTCGAACCCGTGTCCCCTGCATCAGCAGGCGGACTCTCAACCACTGCTCCACCAGGGAAGCCCTACTTCGTTTTTGAACTTGTTTTTGAAATGAATAATGGAGTGGTTGCAGCAACGATAAATCTTAACAAAAAAATAGGGGGGAGCATTTTTAAAATTCAGTATTTAACCAATTTAGAGTCTGTACTTCTACCATGTTTCAGCTTCCCGAAAATCCCAAACTCTCCCATCATCTCTAACTCTGAAACCAGGTGGGCGGTTACTAGGCGTTGCCTGGTTTCCTGAAAGCCGGTGTTACGGTGTTACGTCATCAGGTTGTGAGTAGCGCCCCGCTGCGTGTGCTTAATTGTGAGGTCACAAGCCCTCTCCGGCTGGACGCTGCCGCGCGTCCCAGTCGCACCAGGCGGTGCGGCGCCCTTAGCATACTGGTCAGCGGCTTCCGTGGTCTGGGCGGCTAGCAGCCCCCTGCTTCCCAAGCGCCAGCTGAGTGCTTTGGTGCCCCAGAAAAGTGAAGAGGCCGTAGAGGAGCCATGAGCGGAGTCCTGTTCCTGCTAGTGAGCTGCTTTCTGTTCGCCTTCACGTTTGTCTTCTGGAAAACCTTGTTTCGGGTAAAGTGTACAAGAGCAGTTGGAATTAGATGAAGCTCGATGAATACGTGGACTGGGGAGGGGCCGTGTTTAAGAGAGTAGAAAGATAGTAAAATAAGAGTAAGGGGGAGGTCACCCCATTCCTTTTTCTTTTGAAAGAGCCCCAGATGTTGAGTTTTTACCCGCACACTTCTCTCATATTGACCAGTGGTTCCACAGCTGAAGTATGTTATAAAAAGCCCCAAGTCACTAAGTGATATGGTCAGCTTTTCACCCACCTGAAAAGTACAGCAGAAAGCACCCACTCCCCAGCACCAACTCCCATTTTAAGAATCTGTACTTTCTCTCTTCTTTGGCTTCTACTGCCACATGTGTTTCTGTTTGCCTCTTCCTCCCTTGTATTTGCCGTTTCAGCCATCTTTATAGGAGCTTTTGGGGGCATTCACAAGTAATTAAGGTCAAAATGTGGGTTTCCCGGTGATATTTAAAGTTCCAAGTGAAGTGCCTTTAGATAGGAATCAGACAGGGTCCAAGTATAGACCTACTAGATTGCCCAAGAAATGTAAGCCAAGGGTATGGCATTTGGGCATTAAAAGACTACTTTGTCTGTGTTTGGGAAGGGCATATTTCCAAATCAGTGTATTCATTCAACAGATTTTTAACCTTCGGGGAGGACAATCAGTTCATTTCGGTAAACCAAGACTAAGGATGTTATTTGGTGGTATGTGGATATTACTAAACTCAATAAACTACATGTGTATAATTTCCTTCCCTTACAGAGAAACACTGGTGGGGCTTCCCCTGTGGCGCAGGACACGGGTCTGCGCCCCTGTCCGTGCCCCGGTCCGCGCCTCCGTCCGCGCCCCGGTCTGCGCCCCAGTCCGTGCCCCGGTCCAAGAGGATCCTGCATGCCGCGGAGCGGAAGAAACTAAAAACAAGAAAAAGAGAAACACTGGTGAAATGTCATCAAAATCGACTTCTCTTGTGCTGGTGAGATCATCCTCTTCCACTCAGTCAACTAAGAGCAATACTGATAAGTGTCTTTCAGTCAACAGTCAATGGAGTATTAATCTCCAAAACTCGATAGCCATGGAGTGGAAAATATTTGTAAACCTCAGCATCGTGGAATACAATCTGGCTGAATTGGAACGATTCCTAGTTACTAAGGGTTTAAATCCTGCATTAAGTTAACCGGAACTCCACTAACAAGCCTACAGAATGTAATGACACTGGAGGCAATCATTAAAGGCACTTTGAGTGGATTCATTTGATTATACGTGTTTAATTATAAATGAATTATTATTTAAAAAGGGGAGGAGAGGGCTTCCCTGGTGGCGCAGTGGTTGAGAGTCCGCCTGCCGATGCAGGGGGACACGGGTTCGTGCCCCGGTCTGGGAAGATCCCACATGGCACGGAGCGGCTGGGCCCGTGAGCCATGGCCGCTGAGCCTGCGCGTCCGGAGCCTGTGCTCCGCAATGGGAGAGGCCACAACAGTGAGAGGCCCACATTTAAAGAACTGATTATGTTGCTAATATATATTTCACTGGGAAAGGAATGAAAGCACAATAGAAAAAGAAACAGTTCGAGTTGTTTTCTTTTTAATAAGCTACACTAAAAAGAATATTGAGATACAGTGATTTTAATTTCACTCAAGTGTGAAAAACAGTTTCTTCTAATGGTTTACAATACAATACTGTAAACGTCTCCAAGTTTGCATTAAAGTAAATGGGATTTGATGGAACGCTTTCCATTATGCAGAATAGTCTTTCTTACCACTGCTGAATCTGTGTAATAATAATACTGAGAGCTATCATTGAGCACCCTAAAATGTGCCAGGCACTCTGTTAAGACCTGTACTTTACACAATTGTAAAGATAGTCACAGAAACTCTTAACTACTCTTTGTAGTCAGCTCTTGAAGTGGATTTCTTTTCCCGTACCAGCACTACCACCGATTAGATATTATCAGTATTTCATTAGAAGTGTGCCTAAATCTTCCCTGAACTGTAAGAGTCTTCGTAGAAAATTACATGCATTTTTTTATTTGGTGAAAAATCCACACCTCAAATAACACCAAAATATAAGGGTAGAATGCATGTAATATAATATGGATTAAAGTTAACATCTAAGCTGTAGTTATCTATTTCAAATAGTATTTTATAAAATCCAGTATAATTGAGGAATTCACAATCTGTTGACATTCACTAACAGTATTTGATCTACGCTCAAAGAAAACCCTCAAAATATCTAACACGAGTTCATCTTATATATGTACATAATTCACTGAGGTTTTTCAGTTACAGGCCTACCTATTTACCTACCTTCATGCCCCCTCCCCCCAAAATAAGTTACCAGTGTAAATTAAAGAAACCCCTTAATCCCTTACTCCTTTAATCTTCAATCAAAAGGAAGAGGAAAAGGAATTTAAAATGTATAAGAAATTAAGGCTTAAAATTATTCTTTTATTCCTCATTTGACAAGAACAAAAAGCCAGCAGTAGTATATGTGGTTCTTAAACTTTTCTGAGTCACAGATCACTTTTGATATTCTGGTGAAAACTATGTACTCTCGCCCTAGAAAAATGCATACAGACATACACGTAAAAAAATATTACATGTAATTTCAGCTTCCTACATTCTCTGAAGCCCAGCTTAAGAACCTTAAGAATAAATGAAAAGTTTCTTACATAGTTAGGTAATGGTCACGATCCTAGGCTGTGATAGTAAACCAGTTGTCAGTGATATATAGTCAATGTATAAACCTATTAGTGGATGGATCTAGAGACTGTCATACAGAGTGAAGTCAGTCAGAAAGAGAAAAGCAAATATCATATATTAACGCATATATGTGGAACCTAGAAAAACCTAGACACAGATGTGGAGGACAAACGTACGGACACCGAGGGGGGAAAGTGGTGGGGGTGGTGGTGGGATGAATTGTGAGACTGGGATTGACATGTATACACTAATATGTATAAAATGGATAACTAATAAGAACCTGCTGTATAAAAAATAAATGAAATTAAATTTTTTAAAAAAGTGGATGGAGCACTTAGAACTCCCATGCGTTGTCAAAAAAAAATCTACGAGTGATATAATATGTTTTCATTATCTTTTGTAAGCAAACTGGGATATAGGACTTTCTAATTTGGCTGCCCTCATTCTTGACAAGTTTCACACGTTTATCTCCTGTAAGTATGTAAATAAGTTACCACCCATAAGTAGTAACTTATTCGGAGAAGACAAAATCATTCTACTTGATCTATTAACTAGAAGTAATCAAAGCTTCTGGATTCCATTTTCTAGATTCATCACTTACTGGCCATAGGATCCTTAGTTTTCTGTCTTACGTCACTATTTGTAAAGAAAGAATGTAACCACTAAGTTCACCTAGAAAAAGTGAGCCATGAATACACGAAGTTTTTAGACATATGAACCAAAAGTATTAAGCTACAGTCATCATAGTATATACACAGTCCAGTTTGTTCATATATATGGCATTTCTAATTAAGTGAGGCTTTCAATTTTAACAGTGTCTTTTAAATATATTGATTTATTTTCCCCAGCTTTATGGAAAGGAAGGATTATGTACTAAGAAAATGTAAGCAAGTGATATTTAAAAACTTGTATAATAGAAAATATAATTATTTTCTAAATAACCAGTTCAAAATAAAGCCTTCAATATATTAGAAAAATATTATTTTTAATATTTTATTGTGAAATAGAGGCAGCTATGTGTGTGTTAAGATAATCTTAAAAGAAATATAATAATCACATTGCTAAACATTACTAGATTCACATTTTTATATTACATTCCTGCTTAAATAGGGAAAAAAAGCTCATCATACTATTATGAACCTAGTATATACGTGTTTCTACTCAACATTCAAATAAATAAAACTTTCCTCTATTCTAAAATAATCATGTTACACAACCACATATTTTTAAAAACTAGATCTCATTCTGGTTTTCTACTGCCACTAACGGTAGGTATTTCATGGTCAGTCTCTTTTTTAGGATCTACCATATTTTTATACCTTTCCCCACGATGTCTTTCCAGGTATGGCCCCCAGTTAGGAGCTGGTCTGCAGCAGCTTACAATACGCTGAAAAGCAAAGAAAAAAAAATGAAAATTTAGAGTGTTAAGTCTCCTTGCTAACCAAAATGAAATAAGAACCGTAGAAAAGTAAAAAATGATCATCTAAATTCTTAATATACTGTCTACCAAAAAAAATGACACTCAAATGTAACCAATTGTTAATAGAATTGTATGAACTACAAAGCCAAGATAATTGAGTATGTAAATGATTTCAAAAGAAAGTGTTTTGTGAACCCATTCAAGCAACAATATCACTTCATATACTTTCACTGAATTCTCAGACATTTCTATCCTGGCCTTAGGGTGAGGGTTAAGTGAGGATCTAAACCAGTGTATGCCTGGGAAGTTTCAAGAACCAAAGAGAGGGTCAAGCCATTGATCTAGATCCACAAAGCACTCACCTAGATCTTGAACCCAATCTGCCTGCTGAGCCTACCCTGTCATTGTCCTATTGAGATGTCATAATCAACTCCCCTAGACCTCCATGGAAGAGGGATAACTCAGGGTCTAGACTGGGTTCAAGAAATTTACCAGAGTTTTTCCAGTTTTAACATGCTATTACAGTATGTATTATAACCAGATGAAGTTTTAAGGGTGAAAATTATAGATATAAAGGAAAAAGGTCATTTGCTTTGTGTCATCTCAGTAGAACTCAGTACGGGTATAGATACCATAACTTTTAAAGTATAAATAATATTAACATGCTTACTTGAAGGATGGTTCCTTCAGCTTGAATTATTTTTATAATAGCCATAATTGGAATCCAAATAATGCAGAAAATAATCATACGCCAGCCTAGAGCAACTCCCCAGTCAGGGTATGGAATTTGGGCATAATTAGGTCTATGAAATTGTACCAATGACCAGATCAAGATTGCCTGTGAAAGTAAAATACGAAAAGAAAATGGTAAAGATTAAGCTTTGTTGCACTAATGATTTCATTTGCACTAAGTATTAGCAATTTGATTCCATTCCTTATCTAAAGCAATTAAAATGAAAATACATTCAAGCCAACTAAGATAATCAGGTAACTAGCCAGAAGATAAAATACTAAATGAACCAATCTAAATAACTTGTATTTGGCTCTGAATAGATTCTTCCAAAATTAGCACTTCCATATACTTATAAAAGATACAAATACTTGTACAACATGTATTTCACTAAAATACTGAAATACAACATGTATTTCACTTATAATAGCATGGTTTTATTCTGTTCTATAAGCTAGCCAGCATATCAATCAATTCAATGAGAATGTAAAGTACACTTTAGTGAACATGCTCTGCACCTTGCTTAGCAGTTGTTTCTATTATTTTCTACTACACAGAGCACCCCTTACTCCACACCCAAAACACACACGCATTCACACATGGGTACATAATTACCAAAGAACGCTTCACTTTCTTATTGAGGAAAAAACAAGCTCAATATATGTTTGGGCAAAACAATGACTCTTCAAGATGAAAACTAAGGCCAAGTTTTTTTAAAAGTGTTTAAAAAAAACCTACTAGAATGTTGCAGCATTAAAACTAATTATTTAGGGGCCGGAGGAAGATGGCGGAAGAGTAAGACGCGGAGATCACCTTCCTCCCCACAGATACATCAGAAATTCATCTACACGTGGAACAACTCCAACAGAACACCTACTGAACGCTGACAGAAGACCTCAGACCCCCCAAAAGGCAAGAAACTCCCCACATACCTGGGTAGGTCAAAAGAAAAAAAGAATAAACAGAGACAATAGGATATGGACGGGACCTGCACCAGTGGGAGGGAGCCGTGAAGGAGGGAAGGTTTCTACACACTACAAGCCCCTTCGCGGGCGGAGACTGCAGGTGGCGGAGGGGGAAAGCTTCGGAGTAGCGGAGGAGAGCACAGCAACAGGGGTGCGGAGGGCAAAGCAGAGAGATTTTGGCACAGAGGATCGGTGCCCTCAGGCACACACCAGCCCGAGAGACTTGTCTGCTCGGCCGCCAGGGCGGGCGGGGCTGGGAGCTGAGGCTCGGGTATCGGCTTTCAGTCGGAGCGCAGGGAGAGGTCTGGGGCTGGCGGCAGGAAGAGACCCTGAAGGGGTTAGTGCTAGCCCGGAGGGAGTCCGGGGAAAGGGTCTGGAGCTACCGGAGAGCCAAGAGACTTTTTTCCCTTTTGTTGCCTGGTGCGCGAGGAGAGGGCATTCCCCTCCCTCCCCTCTGCCTGAGTGAGCCAGAGCCCCCGAATCAGCGGCCCCTTTAAACCCGTCCTGTCTGAGCGAAGAACGGACGCCCTCCGGCGACCTACGCGCAGAGGCGGGGCCAGGTCCAAGGCTGAGACCCGGGAGCTGTGAGAGCAGAGACAGGGAAATCTCTCTGTGCAGCCTCCGAGGCAGCGGATTAAAGCTCCACGGTCCATTTGATGTGCCCTGCGTCTGTGGAGTGCATGAATGGACAGCGAATCATCCCAAATTGAGGAAGTGGACCTTGAGGACAAGATTTAAGACTTTCCCCCCCTTTTTTTTCTTCTTTTTACAACGAATTATCTCAAATTAAGGAGGTGGACTTAGCAAGATTTCAGACTTTTCGCCCTTTTCCTCTTTTTACAACGAATTATCCCAAATCGAGGAGGTGGACTTGGAGAGCAAGATTTTTGATTTTTCCCCCTGCTCTCTTTTTGTGAATGTGTATGTGTAATCTTCTGTGTAAGATTCTCTCTGTATAGCTTTGCTTCCACCATATGTCCCAGGGTTCTTTCGGTCCGTGTTTTTTTTCAATAATTACTTGTTAATTTTAATAACGCTACTATATTTCATACTTTATTCTATTTTACTTTACCTGCTCTTTCTTTTTTTCCTCCCTTCCCTTCCTCCCTCCCTCCCTCCACTCCTCCTTTCCTTCTTTCTTTTTCTTTCCTCCATCCCTCCCTCCCTCACACCCTTCTTCTTTCCACTTTCTTTTTCTTTCCTTCCTCCCTCCCTCCCTCCCTCCTGTCTTTCTTTCTTTCTTTCCTTCCTCCCTCCCTCCCTCTCTTCTTCCATTCACTCTTCCTTTTGCTTTCATTCCTCCCTCCCTCCCTCCTTTCTTTCCTTCTTTCTTTCCATCCTTCCTCCCTCCCTCCTTTCTTTCTTTCTTCCTTCCTTCCTTTCTTCCCTTCTTCCTTTCTTTCAATCTCTCTTTCTTTCTTCTACTAATTATTTCTCTCTACTTTTTCTCACTGTTATTCTGAGCCGGGTGGATGAAAGGCTCTTGGTGCTGCAGCCAGGAGTTAGTGCTGTGCCTCTGAAGTGGGAGAGCCAACTTCAGGACACGGGTCCACAAGAGACCTCCCAGCTCCACATAATATCAAGCAGCGAAAATCTCCCAGGGATCTCCATCTCAACACCAGCACCCAGCTTCAGTCAACGACCAGCAAGCTACAGTGCTGGTCACCCTATGCCAAGCAACTAGCAAGGCAGGAACACAACCCCACCCATTAGCAGAGAGGCTACCTAAAAACATAATAAGGCCACAGACACCCCAAAACACACCACCAGACGTGGACCTGTCCACCAGAAAGACAAGATCGAGCTTCAACCACCGGAACACAGGCATTAGTCCCCCCCACCAGGAAGCCTACACAACTTACTGAAACAACCTTAGCCACGGGGGACAGACACCAAAAACAACGGGAACTACGAATCTGCAGCCTGCAAAAAGGAGACCCCAAACACAGTAACATAAGCAAAATGAGAAAGCAGAAAAACACACAGCAGGTGAAGGAGCAAGATAAAAACCTACCAGACCTAACAAATGAAGAGGTAATAGGCAGTCTACCTGAAAAAGAATTCAGAATAATGATAGTAAAGCTGATCCAAGATTCTATTTCCCAGATCCAAAATCTTGGAAATAGAATAGACAATATGCAAGAAACAGTTAACAAGGACCTAGAAGAACTAAAGATGAATCAAGCATCGATTAAAAACACAATAAATGAAATGAAAAATACTCTAGATGGGATCAATAGCAGAATAACTGAGGCAGAAGAACGGATAAGTGAGGTGGAAGATAAAATAGTGGAAATAACTGATGCAGAGAAAAATAAAGAAAAAAGAATGAAAAGAACAGAGGACAGTCTCAGAGACCTCTGGGACAACATTAAACACACCAACATTCGAATTATAGGGGTTCCAGAAGAAGAAGAGAAAAAGAAAGGCACTGAGAAAATATTTGAAGAGATTATAGTTGAAAACTTCCCTAATATGGGAAAGGAAATAGTTAATCAAGTCCAGGAGGCACAGAGAGTCCCATATAGAATAAATCCAAGAAGAAATACGCCAAGACACATATTAATCAAACTGTCAAAAATTAAACACAAAGAAATCATATTAAAAGCAGCAAGGGAAAAACAACAAATAACACACAAGGGAATCCCCATCAGGTTAACAGCTGATCTCTCAGCAGAAACTCTACAAGCCAGAAGGGAGTGGCAGGACATAATTAAAGTGATGAAGGAGAGAAACCTGCAACCAAGATTACTCTACCCAGCAAGGATCTCATTCAGATTTGATGGAGAAATTAAAACCTTTACAGACAAGCAAAAGTTGAGAGAGTTCAGCACCACCAAACCAGCTTTACAACAAATGCTAAAGGAACTTCTCTAGGCAAGAAACACAACAGAAGGACTATACCTACAATAACGAACCCAAAGCCATTAAGGAAATGGGAATAGGAACATACATATCAATAATTACCTTAAATGTAAATGGACTAAATGCTCCCACCAAAAGACACAGAGTGGCTGAATGGATACAAAAACAAGACCCATGTATATGCTGTCTACAAGAGACCCACTTCAGACCTAGAGACACATACAGATTGAAAGTAAGGGGATGGAAAAAGATATTCCATGCAAATGGAAATCAAAAGAAAGCTGGAGTAGCAATTCTTATATCAGACAAAATAGACTTTAAAATAAAGACTATTAGAAGAGACAAAGAAGGACACTACATAACGATAAAGGGATCGATCCAAGAAGAAGATATAACAATTGTAAATATTTATGCACCCAACGTAGGAGCACCTCAATACATAAGGCAAATACTAACAGCCATAAAAGGGGAAATCGACAGTAACACAATCATAGTAGGGGACTTTAACACCCCACTTTCACCAATGGACAGATCATCCAAAATGAAAATAAATAAGGAAACACAAGCTTTAAATGATACATTAAACAAGATGGACTTAATTGATATTTATAGGACATTCCACCCAAAAACAACAGAATACACATTTTTCTCAAGTGCTCATGGAACATTCTCCAGGATAGATCATATCTTGGGTCACAAATCAAGCCTTGGTAAATTTAAGAAAATTGAAATTGTATCAAGTATCTTTTCCGACCACAATGCTATGAGACTAGACATCAATTACAGGAAAAGATCTGTAAAAAATACAAACACATGGAGGCTAAACAATACACTACTCAATAACGAAGTGATCACTGAAGAAATCAAAGAGGAAATTAAGAAATACCTAGAAACAAATGACAATGGAGACACGACGACCCAAAACCTATGGGACGCAGCAAAAGCAGTTCTAAGGGGGAAGTTTATAGCAATACAATCCCACCTTAAGAAACAGGAAACATTTCGAGTAAACAACCTGACCCTGCACCTAAAGCAATTAGAGAAAGAAGAACAAAAAACCCCCAAAGTTAGCAGAAGGAAAGAAATCATAAAGATCAGATCAGAAATAAATGAAAAAGAAATGAAGGAAACGATAGCAAAGATCAACCAAACTAAAAGCTGGTTCTTTGAGAAGATAAACAAAATTGACAAACCATTAGCCAGACTCATCAAGAAAAGAAGGGAGAAGACTCAAATCAGTAGAATTAGAAATGAAAAAGGAGAAGTAACAACTGACACTGCAGAAATACAAAAGATCATGAGAGATTACTATAAGCAACTCTATGCCAATAAAATGGACAACCTGGAAGAAATGGACAAATTCTTAGAAATGCACAACCTACCAAGACTGACTCAGGAAGAAATAGAAAATATGAATAGACCAATCACAAGCACTGAAATTGAAACTGTGATTAAAAATCTTCCATCAAACAAAAGCCCAGGACCAGATGGCTTCACAGGCGAATTCTATCAAACATTTAGAGAAGAGCTAACACCCATCCTTCTCAAACTCTTCCAAACAATATCAGAGGAAGGAACACTCCCAAACTCATTCTACGAGGCCACCATCACCTTGATACCAAAACCAGGCAAGGATGTCACAAAGAAAGAAAACTACAGGCCAATATCACTGATGAACATAGATGCAAAAATCCTCAACAAAATACTAGCAAACAGAATCCAACAGCACATTAAAAGGATCATACACCATGATCAAGTGGGGTTTATTCCAGGAATGCAAGGATTCTTCAATATACGCAAATCAATCAATGTGATACACCATATTAACAAGTTGAAGGAGAAAAACCATATGATCATCTCAATAGATGCAGAGAAAGCTTTCGACAAAATTCAACACCCATTTATGATAAAAACCCTGCAGAAAGTAGGCATAGAGGGAACTTTCCTCAACATAATAAAGGCCATATATGACAAACCCACAGCCAACATTGTCCTCAATGGTGAAAAACTGAAACCATTTCCACTAAGATCAGGAACAAGACAAGGCTGCCCACTCTCACCACTCTTATTCAACATAGTTTTGGAAGTTTTAGCCACAGCAATCAGAGAAGAAAAGGAAATAAAAGGAATCCAAATTGGAAAAGAAGAAGTAAAGCTGTCACTGTTTGCAGATGACATGATACTATACATAGAGAATCCTAAAGATGCTACCGAAAAACTACTAGAGCTAATCAATGAATTTGGTAAAGTAGCAGGATACAAAATTAATGCACAGAAATCTCTGGCATTCCTGTACACTAATGATGAAAAATCTGAAAATGAAATCAAGAAAACACTCCCATTTACCATTGCAACAAAAAGAATAAAATATCTAGGAATAAACCTACCTAAGGAGACAAAAGACCTGTATGCAGAAAATTATAAGACACTGATGAAAGAAATTAAAGATGATATAAATAGATGGAGAGATATACCATGCTCCTGGATTGGAAGAATCAATATTGTGAAAATGACTCTACTACCCAAAGCAATCTACAGATTCAATGCAATCCCTATCAAACTACCACTGGCATTTTTCACAGAAGTAGAACAAAAAATTTCAAAATTTGTTTGGAAAAACAAAAGACCCCGAATAGCCAAAGCAATCTTGAGAACGAAAAACGGAGCTGGAGGAATCAGGCTGCCTGACTTCAGACTATACTACAAAGCTACAGTAATTAAGACAGTGTGGTACTGGCATAAAAACAGAAAGATAGATCAGTGGATCAGGATAGAAAGCCCAGAGATAAACCCACGCACATATGGCCAACTTATCTTTGATAAAGGAGGCAGGAATGTACAGTGGAGAAAGGACAGCCTCTTCAATAAGTGGTGCTGGGAAAACTGGACAGGGACATGTAAAAGTAAGAGATTAGATCATTCCCTAACACCATACACAAAAATAAGCTCAAAATGGATTAAAGACCTAAATGTAAGGCCAGAAACTATCAAACTCCTAGAGGAAAACATAGGTAGAACACTCTATGACATAAATCACAGCAAGATCCTTTTGGACCCACCTCCTAGAGAAATGGAAATAAAAACAAAGATAAACAAATGGGACCTAATGAAACTTCAAAGCTTTTGCACAGCAAAGGAAACCATAAACAAGACCAAAAGACAACCCTCAGAATGGGAGAAAATATTTGCAAATGAAGCAACTGACAAAGGATTAATCTCCAAAATTTATAAACAGCTCATGCAGCTCAATAGCAAAAAAACAAACAACCCAATCCAAAAATGGGCAGAAGACTTAAATAGGCATTTCTCCAAAGAAGATATACAGACTGCCAACAAACACATGAAAGAATGCTCAACATCATTAATCATTAGAGAAATGCAAATCAAAACTACAATGAGATATCATCTCACAGCAGTCAGAATGGCCATCATCAAGAAATCTAGAAACAATAAATGCTGGAGAGGGTGTGGAGAAAAGGGAACACTCTTGCACTGCTGGTGGGAATGTGAATTGGTACAGCCACTATGGAGAACAGTATGGAGGTTCCTTAAAAAACTAAAAATAGAACTACCATATGACCCAGCAATCCCACTACTAGGCATATACCCTGAGAAAACCATAATTCAAAAAGAGACATGTACCAAAATGTTCATTGCCGCTCTATTCACAATAGCCCGGAGCTGGAAACAACCTAAGTGTCCATCATCGGATGAATGGATAAAGAAGATGTGGCACATATATACAATGGAATATTACTCAGCCATAAAAAGAAACGAAACTGAGCTATTTGTAATGAGGTGGATAGACCTAGAGTCTGTCAAACAGAGTGAAGTAAGTCAGAAAGAGAAAGACAAATACCGTATGCTAACACATATATATGGAATTAAAAAAAAAAAATGTCATGAAGAACCTAGGGGTAAAAGGGGAATAAAGACACAGACCTACTTGAGAATGGACTTGAGGATATGGGGAAGGGGAAGGGTAAGCTGTGACAAAGGGAAAGAGAGGCATGGACATATATACACTACCAAACGTAAGGTAGATAGATAGTGGGAAGCAGCCGCAGAGCACAGGGAGATCAGCTCGGTGCTTTGTGACCGCCTGGAGGGGTGGGATGGGGAGGGTGGGAGGGAGGGAGATGCATGAGGGAAGGGATGTGGGAACAGATGTATATGTATGACTGATTCACTTTGTTATAAAGCAGAAACTAATAAAAAAAATAATAAAAATAAAAAATAAAACTAATTATTTAGAAATCTATATAGCAAACAAAACAAAATGAGCAAAAACTAAAAAATCATCTAGTAGTTCCTCTAAATTTACCTGTCTTGAATTTTATAGATATTCAAGTTTAATTTTAGAATTAAATAGATTAATTTCTTTCATTTCATTAGATTAATTTAAGTTTATTTCACAATTACCATAATTTTACATAACTACAAGAGAATGGCTGAGGGATAGTGGAATCTAATATATATGACTTTATACAAAATGGATGATAATGTATATCATTTAATATCTAATACTTTTGCATTTTAAAGTAAATCCAGTTGTCAAACCTAGTAATCAGTGAAAATTAGCTGGCTAAAAAGTCTAGCTAGATCTTCTAAGTTGGTAAAGCACTTATATTATTATGGAGACTTGTGGAG
Organism: Hyperoodon ampullatus; assembly: GCF_949752795.1. Lineage (NCBI taxonomy): Eukaryota > Metazoa > Chordata > Mammalia > Artiodactyla > Ziphiidae > Hyperoodon > Hyperoodon ampullatus. The sequence goes on along the minus strand of NC_136913.1, from coordinate 118,692,560 downwards.
ACTTGTGAAGTAAGGAAAACAATATTTAGTAGCACTGTGAAAATCATTTAGCAAGAATATGGAGCATACAAATATTTTATTTCAGCACACCCAGTTCCCAACCGCTCACTACTTGAACCTGACCTTATAATGTTAAAAACACCCTCTAAAACAAATTCTAGATCAAATTATGTAATGGCCTTTTCTAGGAAAACCTTTGAAGCATGGGGGCAGTGAGAACCAAAGCATCCTCTATAAGGCTTTGCCACTGCCCCACCCCCACCATTATCTCTAGTCCATAGAAATTCTCTGTCCCATTAAGTGTTTATTTTGGCATTCAGCCTTTTACTGTCCTGAGCTTTTATTTAAGGATATCATGTCTATATGTCATGTTTCTCCAAGAAGACATCTTTTGCTTTCCCCCAGCTCCTAAATAGCACCAATTTTTAACATAAACTATTGCCTCTATTGACACACGTGAGTTTCTTTTAGTAATTTCAGATACTAAACACTTCACATAAAAAAATATGCATTAACAACCGAGTGTTGTTTCTTAGCAATTAGTATATTTAGATTGAATTCCTTGAAGGCAGAGACTGGGTCTTAAGCAGAGAGGTTAAGAACATTGTAGATGGCTCAGCATATTTTTTAGGGAATGAGCAAATGACTGGCTTTTAAAAATGTATCCTATTGATAATTTTTAAGTATCTAGGACCTTTAAGTCTATAGGAGCCTGGTTATTTTCTCAAATGGTAACTGTTTAAGCCTATGGCCTCAAAACTAAAACTACAAAGAAAGGCACTGTAATTTAGCCAACTTGGAGGCGCCAGTCATGAAGTAAAAGTTGAAAATCATTACTTTATGACATTAATTTGCCTTACTCTATTCAGTGTGAATAATTCAAGTTTACCTTAGAAGTGTTTAAATATATATATTATTGATACCAAATTCATGGCATGTTAATACTTACCGTCAAAAGGATAGGCGTAATGAAAAACCAGCAAGCTCTCCACCATAGCCAGAATATCCACCTTTTTGCTCCAGTCATCATTTCTATATCTTCAATGAATCTGTTGCCTCCTAAAAACAACAAAGAGTGCATTCAGCCCTTATTTATACTTTCATTCATTAATCATTGTGGCCCCAAGTCATCTTTCTATGTCTAAACGTTTCTAATACTACAGCAATGAAGCATATATATACCTTTCACTACATTTTATTCATAATAAATTTTTGTCCAGTATATTATACTTAGCTATTACAGTAAACATAATGAGAAGGAATCAAACTAAGTCATTTTAGTAAAATGTGTAGATAATTCTATAGTCACTATTTACCATAAATCCAGATGATCCCTATTAGTTCCAGTATAGCTGCAATCAAAATGCCCCATCCAACACAGAAGTGGTCAATCAGATGAACCCAGTAAATTCCAGCCTACCAAAAAATATCAGTTACTTTTAAGTATATTTTTAATTATTTCTATGATTGATGAGGTACTCAAATTGAATCTTCTAATTTGATTTTAACATATGCTCCTTGGTTTCACCTCTGCCAAAATGCGAAAAGGAATGTTTTCAAATGTAAACACAAACGTGGCTTTAAATATCTCAAACAGGATGTACCTTTTATTCTATACCGAGTCACTGTTAAAAAATAAGCATTTAGAATAGTTGATTATCAAAATGATATGCAGTGTGTGCTGTGTAGTAGCTGCCAAGAAATACAGCCTATGTTTAAAGTATATAACTTTATTGTAATTGGGGAAACTGTCCATTATTGGGCTTTTTCCCCCTCTGCAAAATATACTTACTATTGAAATTGTGTTATACTGGGGAAAAAACCTGGGCTAAAACTCAGAAAATCTTGATGCAAGTCAGACTTGGACTTGTCACTAAACATCCTCTTAAACCTTGGCTTCCTCATTTAGATTATAAAGTACATTCCAACTAATATTTTGTCTATGAAAAAATACTGTAGTATACCTGAGTCACACAGACGAGGCCAAGGAGAAACAAAATGAAGCAGCAACCCAAAGTTATGGGAACCCTCATTTTCTTCATCACTTTGGGAAATAAATCTTGAATCGTTGTTGTAATCGTCTCTTCAGAAGGGAAAAAATGACATGTCAACTCATTTGCCAATAATTTTAATCACAGAAATCAACTTCTATTAATCAAATTTACAAATATGTGTTGAGAATATATGCTGGGCCCTACTTCTTACTTTTAAAAACCCACGGGGTCCTTTCTCTTGCCAGTGACCACTCATCAGTTCTGATAAAAATCAAATGGAGCTCTATTTGTTGTTTTTAGTCTGTTTTATAAGGTTTTTCATTGGTGGCAATTATAAGGTAACAGGTTCCCAAGGGCTGAAGTAGTTTGAAAGAGGGTTATAGGGAAGGAAGAATTCTAGTAGAACTTCTAAATAAGGTGAATATTTGAATAAATAACTTGGAGACAGAAAGGCCTTCTAGGTTTAAGAAATAAATGTGTTCGTGAAACAGGGTACTGGCTAAAAGTAGAAGGATATATGAGTAAAAGGATTAAGGAACATATTTGAGATTTTTGGAGGGCTTTGAAAGTCAACTAGAGGAAGCTGGACCTTATCCTGTAAACTATTAAAATGGTTTATGTAAGAGCACAATATGATGAAATTCAGAATCTTTAGGTGTGTACCCTAGGGGAAATCCCTATGTGTACACAGAACCATGTGCAAGAATAGTCATTGCAGCAGTGTGTGTAATTTTTAAAAATTGGAAATAATCCAAATGCCCATCATTATGGCAACAGATTGTGAATTAATTGGCACTATATGTCTATGTGTCAACATGGATTCATAATACATATAAAAAACAACTGTCAGAATGATATGTATGCTATGAAACTTCACATTTATGTGAAATTTTAAAAATTTATATGTTATTTATGGATACATATAAAATGTATACAAACATGGTCTGAATAACATACATAATCCATGGTGACAGTTGCTTCTAGGAAGGAAGAAATGTGAATTGTATTAGACAGAGAGACACAGGGGACTTCAAATTTATCTATAACAGTTTAGTTTTCTAAAAAACATCTGAAGCAAATATAAAATATTAATCTCTGCTCCTTTTGGGTGTCTGATACATGAGTACTTTGGATTTTTCCATATTTAAAACTTAAGTTAAAAGGAACTTTCAGAAAGATGATTCTGAGAGTAAAAGCTAGAGGGAGGCAACAAGGGTAAGAAAAGGATGTTTTTAAGTAGAGGAAACATGAGTAAAATATAAGAGGGATATGTTAACATTGGGAGTATTACTTACCAACGGAAGCAAACTGCGAGTCGAGACCCAAAGTCAAAAGCATGAAGAAAAATAATATGGACCAAAATGGCCCACCTGATATGGTATGCAGACCATGATATGCAAGTAATGCATTAAGATGCTTGAGGGGGGCTTCCCTGGTGGCGCAGTGGTTGAGAGTCCGTCTGCCGATGCAGGGGACGCGGGCTCATGCCCCGGTCCGGGAGGATCCCACATGCCTGCCGTGGAGCGGCTGGGCCCGTGAGCCATGGCCGCTGAGCCTGCACGTCCGGAGCCTGTGCTCCGCAACGGGAGAGGCCACAATGGTGAGAGGCCCGTGTACCGCAAAAAAAAAAAAAAAAAAAAAAAAAAAAGATGGTTGAGGGGATCAGGGAGGAGTGGGATATTGGGTCAGATTAAGGGAATCTGAAATGTGGTATTACCTGGGCTTTGGCTATCTGGGAGCGACTGAGGTAAACAAATTCACAAGGTATGAAGTGCTTAGTCCTGGGATTGGGTCTTGTTTTATTTAGTACTTCTGAGTTGCTATGACAGAATATCATGGACTGAGTAGTTTAGAAAACATTAATTTCTCACACTTATGCAGGCTGGGAAGTCTAAGATCAAGGCACTGGCAGAGGTGGCATCTGGTGAGGACCTGTTTCCCAGTTCACAGATAGCCATCTTCTTGCTGTGTCCTCACATGGCAGAAAGGGCAAGGGAGCTCTGTGGGTCTTTTTTATAAGGACACTCGTTCCTTTCATGAGGGCTTCAACCTTATGATCTAATCACCTCCAAAAGGCTCCACCTCCACATACTATCACATTGGGGATTAGGTTTTAACATATGATTTTGGTGGGGGATACAGATATTCAGTCTACAGCGTCTCTTATGGGAAGGTAAGTAATTTGATCCAATTATAGCTTTTTTCTAGGGGGTGGTCTCCTGTGGAATTTCTAGTATTGAGGCTGACAGTGTGGAGGGAGATTATTACATTAAGCACAAGAAACAATATATAACCCCCTTAGTCCTGCAGTGGGTAATGTTGCCACCTTGAGAGGGGTGGGCTTTCATGCAGCACAAGGAAACTGGAGCCCCCCCTTAAATCCAGTTCTGGAAGGAGGAAGTGGTCTTATCAAGAGTCTTTGGAGCTTTGAAAGACTAGTTTAAATACAGAAGTCCTCAGGGGCTTTTTTTTTCCTTTTTTTTCTTTTTTTTGCAGTACGTGGGCCTCTCACTGTTGTGGCCTCTCCCATTGCGGAGCACAGGCTCCAGACGCGCAGGCTCAGCGGCCATGGCTCACGGGTCCAGCCGCTCCGCGGCATGTGGGATCTTCCCGGACTGGGGCTCGAACCCGTGTCCCCTGCATCAGCAGGCGGACTCTCAACCACTGCTCCACCAGGGAAGCCCTACTTCGTTTTTGAACTTGTTTTTGAAATGAATAATGGAGTGGTTGCAGCAACGATAAATCTTAACAAAAAAATAGGGGGGAGCATTTTTAAAATTCAGTATTTAACCAATTTAGAGTCTGTACTTCTACCATGTTTCAGCTTCCCGAAAATCCCAAACTCTCCCATCATCTCTAACTCTGAAACCAGGTGGGCGGTTACTAGGCGTTGCCTGGTTTCCTGAAAGCCGGTGTTACGGTGTTACGTCATCAGGTTGTGAGTAGCGCCCCGCTGCGTGTGCTTAATTGTGAGGTCACAAGCCCTCTCCGGCTGGACGCTGCCGCGCGTCCCAGTCGCACCAGGCGGTGCGGCGCCCTTAGCGTACTGGTCAGCGGCTTCCGTGGTCTGGGCGGCTAGCAGCCCCCTGCTTCCCAAGCGCCAGCTGAGTGCTTTGGTGCCCCAGAAAAGTGAAGAGGCCGTAGAGGAGCCATGAGCGGAGTCCTGTTCCTGCTAGTGAGCTGCTTTCTGTTCGCCTTCACGTTTGTCTTCTGGAAAACCTTGTTTCAGGTAAAGTGTACAAGAGCAATTGGAATTAGATGAAGCTCGATGAATACGTGGACTGGGGAGGGGCCGTGTTTAAGAGAGTAGAAAGATAGTAAAATAAGAGTAAGGGGGAGGTCACCTCATTCCTTTTTCTTTTGAAAGAGCCCCAGATGTTGAGTTTTTACCCGCACACTTCTCTCATATTGACCAGTGGTTCCACAGCTGAAGTATGTTATAAAAAGCCCCAAGTCACTAAGTGATATGGTCAGCTTTTCACCCACCTGAAAAGTACAGCAGAAAGCACCCACTCCCCAGCACCAACTCCCATTTTAAGAATCTGTACTTTCTCTCTTCTTTGGCTTCTACTGCCACATGTGTTTCTGTTTGCCTCTTCCTCCCTTGTATTTGCCGTTTCAGCCATCTTTATAGGAGCTTTTGGGGGCATTCACAAGTAATTAAGGTCAAAATGTGGGTTTCCCGGTGATATTTAAAGTTCCAAGTGAAGTGCCTTTAGATAGGAATCAGACAGGATCCAAGTATAGACCTACTAGATTGCCCAAGAAATGTAAGCCAAGGGTATGGCATTTGGGCATTAAAAGACTACTTTGTCTGTGTTTGGGAAGGGCATATTTCCAAATCAGTGTATTCATTCAACAGATTTTTAACCTTCGGGGAGGACAATCAGTTCATTTTGGTAAACCAAGACTAAGGATGTTATTTGGTGGTATGTGGATATTACTAAACTCAATAAACTACATGTGTATAATTTCCTTCCCTTACAGAGAAACACTGGTGGGGCTTCCCCTGTGGCGCAGGACACGGGTCTGCGCCCCTGTCCGTGCCCCGGTCCGCGCCTCCGTCCGCGCCCCGGTCTGCGCCCCAGTCCGTGCCCCGGTCCAAGAGGATCCTGCATGCCGCGGAGCGGAAGAAACTGAAAACAAGAAAAAGAGAAACACTGGTGAAATGTCATCAAAATCGACTTCTCTTGTGCTGGTGAGATCATCCTCTTCCACTCAGTCAACTAAGAGCAATACTGATAAGTGTCTTTCAGTCAACAGTCAATGGAGTATTAATCTCCAAAACTCGATAGCCATGGAGTGGAAAATATTTGTAAACCTCAGCATCGTGGAATACAATCTGGCTGAATTGGAACGATTCCTAGTTACTAAGGGTTTAAATCCTGCATTAAGTTAACCGGAACTCCACTAACAAGCCTACAGAATGTAATGACACTGGAGGCAATCATTAAAGGCACTTTGAGTGGATTCATTTGATTATACGTGTTTAATTATAAATGAATTATTATTTAAAAAGGGGAGGAGAGGGCTTCCCTGGTGGCGCAGTGGTTGAGAGTCCGCCTGCCGATGCAGGGGGACACGGGTTCGTGCCCCGGTCTGGGAAGATCCCACATGGCACGGAGCGGCTGGGCCCGTGAGCCATGGCCGCTGAGCCTGCGCGTCCGGAGCCTGTGCTCCGCAATGGGAGAGGCCACAACAGTGAGAGGCCCACATTTAAAGAACTGATTATGTTGCTAATATATATTTCACTGGGAAAGGAATGAAAGCACAATAGAAAAAGAAACAGTTCGAGTTGTTTTCTTTTTAATAAGCTACACTAAAAAGAATATTGAGATACAGTGATTTTAATTTCACTCAAGTGTGAAAAACAGTTTCTTCTAATGGTTTACAATACAATACTGTAAACGTCTCCAAGTTTGCATTAAAGTAAATGGGATTTGATGGAACGCTTTCCATTATGCAGAATAGTCTTTCTTACCACTGCTGAATCTGTGTAATAATAATACTGAGAGCTATCATTGAGCACCCTAAAATGTGCCAGGCACTCTGTTAAGACCTGTACTTTACACAATTGTAAAGATAGTCACAGAAACTCTTAACTACTCTTTGTAGTCAGCTCTTGAAGTGGATTTCTTTTCCCGTACCAGCACTACCACCAATTAGATATTATCAGTATTTCATTAGAAGTGTGCCTAAATCTTCCCTGAACTGTAAGAGTCTTCGTAGAAAATTACATGCATTTTTTTATTTGGTGAAAAATCCACACCTCAAATAACACCAAAATATAAGGGTAGAATGCATGTAATATAATATGGATTAAAGTTAACATCTAAGCTGTAGTTATCTGTTTCAAATAGTATTTTATAAAATCCAGTATAATTGAGGAATTCACAATCTGTTGACATTCACTAACAGTATTTGATCTACGCTCAAAGAAAACCCTCAAAATATCTAACACGAGTTCATCTTATATATGTACATAATTCACTGAGGTTTTTCAGTTACAGGCCTACCTATTTACCTACCTTCATGCCCCCTCCCCCCAAAATAAGCTACCAGTGTAAATTAAAGAAACCCCTTAATCCCTTACTCCTTTAATCTTCAATCAAAAGGAAGAGGAAAAGGAATTTAAAATGTATAAGAAATTAAGGCTTAAAATTATTCTTTTATTCCTCATTTGACAAGAACAAAAAGCCAGCAGTAGTATATGTGGTTCTTAAACTTTTCTGAGTCACAGATCACTTTTGATATTCTGGTGAAAACTATGTACTCTCGCCCTAGAAAAATGCATACAGACATACACGTAAAAAAATATTACATGTAATTTCAGCTTCCTACATTCTCTGAAGCCCAGCTTAAGAACCTTAAGAATAAATGAAAAGTTTTTTACATAGTTAGGTAATGGTCACGATCCTAGGCTGTGATAGTAAACCAGTTGTCAGTGATATATAGTCAATGTATAAACCTATTAGTGGATGGATCTAGAGACTGTCATACAGAGTGAAGTCAGTCAGAAAGAGAAAAGCAAATATCATATATTAACGCATATATGTGGAACCTAGAAAAACCTAGACACAGATGTGGAGGACAAACGTACGGACACCGAGGGGGGAAAGTGGTGGGGGTGGTGGTGGGATGAATTGTGAGACTGGGATTGACATGTATACACTAATATGTATAAAATGGATAACTAATAAGAACCTGCTGTATAAAAAATAAATGAAATTAAATTTTTTAAGAAAGTGGATGGAGCACTTAGAACTCCCATGCGTTGTCAAAAAAAAATCTACGAGTGATATAATATGTTTTCATTATCTTTTGTAAGCAAACTGGGATATAGGACTTTCTAATTTGGCTGCCCTCATTCTTGACAAGTTTCACACGTTTATCTCCTGTAAGTATGTAAATAAGTTACCACCCATAAGTAGTAACTTATTCGGAGAAGACAAAATCATTCTACTTGATCTATTAACTAGAAGTAATCAAAGCTTCTGGATTCCATTTTCTAGATTCATCACTTACTGGCCATAGGATCCTTAGTTTTCTGTCTTACGTCACTATTTGTAAAGAAAGAATGTAACCACTAAGTTCACCTAGAAAAAGTGAGCCATGAATACATGAAGTTTTTAGACATATGAACCAAAAGTATTAAGCTACAGTCATCATAGTATATACACAGTCCAGTTTGTTCATATATATGGCATTTCTAATTAAGTGAGGCTTTCAATTTTAACACTGTCTTTTAAATATATTGATTTATTTTCCCCAGCTTTATGGAAAGGAAGGATTATGTACTAAGAAAATGTAAGCAAGTGATATTTAAAAACTTGTATAATAGAAAATATAATTATTTTCTAAATAACCAGTTCAAAATAAAGCCTTCAATATATTAGAAAAATATTATTTTTAATATTTTATTGTGAAATAGAGGCAGCTATGTGTGTGTTAAGATAATCTTAAAAGAAATATAATAATCACATTGCTAAACATTAGTAGATTCACATTTTTATATTACATTCCTGCCTAAATAGGGAAAAAAAGCTCATCATACTATTATGAACCTAGTATATACGTGTTTCTACTCAACATTCAAATAAATAAAACTTTCCTCTATTCTAAAATAATCATGTTACACAACCACATATTTTTAAAAACCAGATCTCATTCTGGTTTTCTACTGCCACTAACGGTAGGTATTTCATGGTCAGTCTCTTTTTTAGGATCTACCATATTTTTATACCTTTCCCCACGATGTCTTTCCAGGTATGGCCCCCAGTTAGGAGCTGGTCTGCAGCAGCTTACAATACGCTGAAAAGCAAAGAAAAAAAATGAAAATTTAGAGTGTTAAGTCTCCTTGCTAACCAAAATGAAATAAGAACCGTAGAAAAGTAAAAAATGATCATCTAAATTCTTAATATACTGTCTACCAAAAAAAATGACACTCAAATGTAACCAATTGTTAATAGAATTGTATGAACTACAAAGCCAAGATAATTGAGTATGTAAATGATTTCAAAAGAAAGTGTTTTGTGAACCCATTCAAGCAACAATATCACTTCATATACTTTCACTGAATTCTCAGACATTTCTATCCTGGCCTTAGGGTGAGGGTTAAGTGAGGATCTAAACCAGTGTATGCCTGGGAAGTTTCAAGAACCAAAGAGAGGGTCAAGCCATTGATCTAGATCCACAAAGCACTCACCTAGATCTTGAACCCAATCTGCCTGCTGAGCCTACCCTGTCATTGTCCTATTGAGATGTCATAATCAACTCCCCTAGACCTCCATGGAAGAGGGATAACTCAGGGTCTAGACTGGGTTCAAGAAATTTACCAGAGTTTTTCCAGTTTTAACATGCTATTACAGTATGTATTATAACCAGATGAAGTTTTAAGGGTGAAAATTATAGATATAAAGGAAAAAGGTCATTTGCTTTGTGTCATCTCAGTAGAACTCAGTACGGGTATAGATACCATAACTTTTAAAGTATAAATAATATTAACATGCTTACTTGAAGGATGGTTCCTTCAGCTTGAATTATTTTTATAATAGCCATAATTGGAATCCAAATAATGCAGAAAATAATCATACGCCAGCCTAGAGCAACTCCCCAGTCAGGGTATGGAATTTGGGCATAATTAGGTCTATGAAATTGTACCAATGACCAGATCAAGATTGCCTGTGAAAGTAAAATACGAAAAGAAAATGGTAAAGATTAAGCTTTGTCGCACTAATGATTTCATTTGCACTAAGTATTAGCAATTTGATTCCATTCCTTATCTAAAGCAATTAAAATGAAAATACATTCAAGCCAACTAAGATAATCAGGTAACTAGCCAGAAGATAAAATACTAAATGAACCAATCTAAATAACTTGTATTTGGCTCTGAATAGATTCTTCCAAAATTAGCACTTCCATATACTTATAAAAGATACAAATACTTGTACAACATGTATTTCACTAAAATACTGAAATACAACATGTATTTCACTTATAATAGCATGGTTTTATTCTGTTCTATAAGCTAGCCAGCATATCAATCAATTCAATGAGAATGTAAAGTACACTTTAGTGAACATGCTCTGCACCTTGCTTAGCAGTTGTTTCTATTATTTTCTACTACACAGAGCACCCCTTACTCCACACCCAAAACACACACGCATTCACACATGGGTACATAATTACCAAAGAACGCTTCACTTTCTTATTGAGGAAAAAACAAGCTCAATATATGTTTGGGCAAAACAATGACTCTTCAAGATGAAAACTAAGGCCAAGTTTTTTTAAAAGTGTTTAAAAAAAACCTACTAGAATGTTGCAGCATTAAAACTAATTATTTAGAAATCTATATAGCAAACAAAACAAAATGAGCAAAAACTAAAAAATCATCTAGTAGTTCCTCTAAATTTACCTGTCTTGAATTTTATAGATATTCAAGTTTAATTTTAGAATTAAATAGATTAATTTCTTTCATTTCATTAGATTAATTTAAGTTTATTTCACAATTACCATAATTTTACATAACTACAAGAGAATGGCTGAGGGATAGTGGAATCTAATATATATGACTTTATACAAAATGGATGATAATGTATATCATTTAATATCTAATACTTTTGCATTTTAAAGTAAATCCAGTTGTCAAACCTAGTAATCAGTGAAAATTAGCTGGCTAAAAAGTCTAGCTAGATCTTCTAAGTTGGTAAAGCACTTATATTATTATGGAGACTTGTGGAGACTTGTGAAGTAAGGAAAACAATATTTAGTAGCACTGTGAAAATCATTTAGCAAGAATATGGAGCATACAAATATTTTATTTCAGCACACCCAGTTCCCAACCGCTCACTACTTGAACCTGACCTTATAATGTTAAAAACACCCTCTAAAACAAATTCTAGATCAAATTATGTAATGGCCTTTTCTAGGAAAACCTTTGAAGCATGGGGGCAGTGAGAACCAAAGCATCCTCTATAAGGCTTTGCCACTGCCCCACCCCCACCATTATCTCTAGTCCATAGAAATTCTCTGTCCCATTAAGTGTTTATTTTGGCATTCAGCCTTTTACTGTCCTGAGCTTTTATTTAAGGATATCATGTCTATATGTCATGTTTCTCCAAGAAGACATCTTTTGCTTTCCCCCAGCTCCTAAATAGCACCAATTTTTAACATAAACTATTGCCTCTATTGACACACGTGAGTTTCTTTTAGTAATTTCAGATACTAAACACTTCACATAAAAAAATATGCATTAACAACCGAGTGTTGTTTCTTAGCAATTAGTATATTTAGATTGAATTCCTTGAAGGCAGAGACTGGGTCTTAAGCAGAGAGGTTAAGAACATTGTAGATGGCTCAGCATATTTTTTAGGGAATGAGCAAATGACTGGCTTTTAAAAATGTATCCTATTGATAATTTTTAAGTATCTAGGACCTTTAAGTCTATAGGAGCCTGGTTATTTTCTCAAATGGTAACTGTTTAAGCCTATGGCCTCAAAACTAAAACTACAAAGAAAGGCATTGTAATTTAGCCAACTTGGAGGCGCCAGTCATGAAGTAAAAGTTGAAAATCATTACTTTATGACATTAATTTGCCTTACTCTATTCAGTGTGAATAATTCAAGTTTACCTTAGAAGTGTTTAAATATATATATTATTGATACCAAATTCATGGCATGTTAATACTTACCGTCAAAAGGATAGGCGTAATGAAAAACCAGCAAGCTCTCCACCATAGCCAGAATATCCACCTTTTTGCTCCAGTCATCATTTCTATATCTTCAATGAATCTGTTGCCTCCTAAAAACAACAAAGAGTGCATTCAGCCCTTATTTATACTTTCATTCATTAATCATTGTGGCCCCAAGTCATCTTTCTATGTCTAAACGTTTCTAATACTACAGCAATGAAGCATATATATATACCTTTCACTACATTTTATTCATAATAAATTTTTGTCCAGTATATTATACTTAGCTATTACAGTAAACATAATGAGAAGGAATCAAACTAAGTCATTTTAGTAAAATGTGTAGATAATTCTATAGTCACTATTTACCATAAGTCCAGATGATCCCTATTAGTTCCAGTATAGCTGCAATCAAAATGCCCCATCCAACACAGAAGTGGTCAATCAGATGAACCCAGTAAATTCCAGCCTACCAAAAAATATCAGTTACTTTTAAGTATATTTTTAATTATTTCTATGATTGATGAGGTACTCAAATTGAATCTTCTAATTTGATTTTAACATATGCTCCTTGGTTTCACCTCTGCCAAAATGCGAAAAGGAATGTTTTCAAATGTAAACACAAACGTGGCTTTAAATATCTCAAACAGGATGTACCTTTTATTCTATACCGAGTCACTGTTAAAAAATAAGCATTTAGAATAGTTGATTATCAAAATGATATGCAGTGTGTGCTGTGTAGTAGCTGCCAAGAAATACAGCCTATGTTTAAAGTATATAACTTTATTGTAATTGGGGAAACTGTCCATTATTGGGCTTTTTCCCCCTCTGCAAAATATACTTACTATTGAAATTGTGTTATACTGGGGAAAAAACCTGGGCTAAAACTCAGAAAATCTTGATGCAAGTCAGACTTGGACTTGTCACTAAACATCCTCTTAAACCTTGGCTTCCTCATTTAGATTATAAAGTACATTCCAACTAATATTTTGTCTATGAAAAAATACTGTAGTATACCTGAGTCACACAGACGAGGCCAAGGAGAAACAAAATGAAGCAGCAACCCAAAGTTATGGGAACCCTCATTTTCTTCATCACTTTGGGAAATAAATCTTGAATCGTTGTTGTAATCGTCTCTTCAGAAGGGAAAAAATGACATGTCAACTCATTTGCCAATAATTTTAATCACAGAAATCAACTTCTATTAATCAAATTTACAAATATGTGTTGAGAATATATGCTGGGCCCTACTTCTTACTTTTAAAAACCCACGGGGTCCTTTCTCTTGCCAGTGACCACTCATCAGTTCTGATAAAAATCAAATGGAGCTCTATTTGTTGTTTTTAGTCTGTTTTATAAGGTTTTTCATTGGTGGCAATTATAAGGTAACAGGTTCCCAAGGGCTGAAGTAGTTTGAAAGAGGGTTATAGGGAAGGAAGAATTCTAGTAGAACTTCTAAATAAGGTGAATATTTGAATAAATAACTTGGAGACAGAAAGGCCTTCTAGGTTTAAGAAATAAATGTGTTCGTGAAACAGGGTACTGGCTAAAAGTAGAAGGATATATGAGTAAAAGGATTAAGGAACATATTTGAGATTTTTGGAGGGCTTTGAAAGTCAACTAGAGGAAGCTGGACCTTATCCTGTAAACTATTAAAATGGTTTATGTAAGAGCACAATATGATGAAATTCAGAATCTTTAGGTGTGTACCCTAGGGGAAATCCCTATGTGTACACAGAACCATGTGCAAGAATAGTCATTGCAGCAGTGTGTGTAATTTTTAAAAATTGGAAATAATCCAAATGCCCATCATTATGGCAACAGATTGTGAATTAATTGGCACTATATGTCTATGTGTCAACATGGATTCATAATACATATAAAAAACAACTGTCAGAATGATATGTATGCTATGAAACTTCACATTTATGTGAAATTTTAAAAATTTATATGTTATTTATGGATACATATAAAATGTATACAAACATGGTCTGAATAACATACATAATCCATGGTGACAGTTGCTTCTAGGAAGGAAGAAATGTGAATTGTATTAGACAGAGAGACACAGGGGACTTCAAATTTATCTATAACAGTTTAGTTTTCTAAAAAACATCTGAAGCAAATATAAAATATTAATCTCTGCTCCTTTTGGGTGTCTGATACATGAGTACTTTGGATTTTTCCATATTTAAAACTTAAGTTAAAAGGAACTTTCAGAAAGATGATTCTGAGAGTAAAAGCTAGAGGGAGGCAACAAGGGTAAGAAAAGGATGTTTTTAAGTAGAGGAAACATGAGTAAAATATAAGAGGGATATGTTAACATTGGGAGTATTACTTACCAACGGAAGCAAACTGCGAGTCGAGACCCAAAGTCAAAAGCATGAAGAAAAATAATATGGACCAAAATGGCCCACCTCATATGGTATGCAGACCATGATATGCAAGTAATGCATTAAGATGCTTGAGGGGGGCTTCCCTGGTGGCGCAGTGGTTGAGAGTCCGTCTGCCGATGCAGGGGACGCGGGCTCATGCCCCGGTCCGGGAGGATCCCACATGCCTGCCGTGGAGCGGCTGGGCCCGTGAGCCATGGCCGCTGAGCCTGCACGTCCGGAGCCTGTGCTCCGCAACGGGAGAGGCCACAACGGTGAGAGGCCCGTGTACCGCAAAAAAAAAAAAAAAAGATGGTTGAGGGGATCAGGGAGGAGTGGGATATTGGGTCAGATTAAGGGAATCTGAAATGTGGTATTACCTGGGCTTTGGCTATCTGGGAGCGACTGAGGTAAACAAATTCACAAGGTATGAAGTGCTTAGTCCTGGGATTGGGTCTTGTTTTATTTAGTACTTCTGAGTTGCTATGACAGAATATCATGGACTGAGTAGTTTAGAAAACATTAATTTCTCACACTTATGCAGGCTGGGAAGTCTAAGATCAAGGCACTGGCAGAGGTGGCATCTGGTGAGGACCTGTTTCCCAGTTCACAGATAGCCATCTTCTTGCTGTGTCCTCACATGGCAGAAAGGGCAAGGGAGCTCTGTGGGTCTTTTTTATAAGGACACTCGTTCCTTTCATGAGGGCTTCAACCTTATGATCTAATCACCTCCAAAAGGCTCCACCTCCACATACTATCACATTGGGGATTAGGTTTTAACATATGATTTTGGTGGGGGATACAGATATTCAGTCTACAGCGTCTCTTATGGGAAGGTAAGTAATTTGATCCAATTATAGCTTTTTTCTAGGGGGTGGTCTCCTGTGGAATTTCTAGTATTGAGGCTGACAGTGTGGAGGGAGATTATTACATTAAGCACAAGAAACAATATATAACCCCCTTAGTCCTGCAGTGGGTAATGTTGCCACCTTGAGAGGGGTGGGCTTTCATGCAGCACAAGGAAACTGGAGCCCCCCCTTAAATCCAGTTCTGGAAGGAGGAAGTGGTCTTATCAAGAGTCTTTGGAGCTTTGAAAGACTAGTTTAAATACAGAAGTCCTCAGGGGCTTTTTTTTTCCTTTTTTTTCTTTTTTTTGCAGTACGTGGGCCTCTCACTGTTGTGGCCTCTCCCATTGCGGAGCACAGGCTCCAGACGCGCAGGCTCAGCGGCCATGGCTCACGGGTCCAGCCGCTCCGCGGCATGTGGGATCTTCCCGGACTGGGGCTCGAACCCGTGTCCCCTGCATCAGCAGGCGGACTCTCAACCACTGCTCCACCAGGGAAGCCCTACTTCGTTTTTGAACTTGTTTTTGAAATGAATAATGGAGTGGTTGCAGCAACGATAAATCTTAACAAAAAAATAGGGGGGAGCATTTTTAAAATTCAGTATTTAACCAATTTAGAGTCTGTACTTCTACCATGTTTCAGCTTCCCGAAAATCCCAAACTCTCCCATCATCTCTAACTCTGAAACCAGGTGGGCGGTTACTAGGCGTTGCCTGGTTTCCTGAAAGCCGGTGTTACGGTGTTACGTCATCAGGTTGTGAGTAGCGCCCCGCTGCGTGTGCTTAATTGTGAGGTCACAAGCCCTCTCCGGCTGGACGCTGCCGCGCGTCCCAGTCGCACCAGGCGGTGCGGCGCCCTTAGCATACTAGTCAGCGGCTTCCGTGGTCTGGGCGGCTAGCAGCCCCCTGCTTCCCAAGCGCCAGCTGAGTGCTTTGGTGCCCCAGAAAAGTGAAGAGGCCGTAGAGGAGCCATGAGCGGAGTCCTGTTCCTGCTAGTGAGCTGCTTTCTGTTCGCCTTCACGTTTGTCTTCTGGAAAACCTTGTTTCGGGTAAAGTGTACAAGAGCAATTGGAATTAGATGAAGCTCGATGAATACGTGGACTGGGGAGGGGCCGTGTTTAAGAGAGTAGAAAGATAGTAAAATAAGAGTAAGGGGGAGGTCACCCCATTCCTTTTTCTTTTGAAAGAGCCCCAGATGTTGAGTTTTTACCCGCACACTTCTCTCATATTGACCAGTGGTTCCACAGCTGAAGTATGTTATAAAAAGCCCCAAGTCACTAAGTGATATGGTCAGCTTTTCACCCACCTGAAAAGTACAGCAGAAAGCACCCACTCCCCAGCACCAACTCCCATTTTAAGAATCTGTACTTTCTCTCTTCTTTGGCTTCTACTGCCACATGTGTTTCTGTTTGCCTCTTCCTCCCTTGTATTTGCCGTTTCAGCCATCTTTATAGGAGCTTTTGGGGGCATTCACAAGTAATTAAGGTCAAAATGTGGGTTTCCCGGTGATATTTAAAGTTCCAAGTGAAGTGCCTTTAGATAGGAATCAGACAGGATCCAAGTATAGACCTACTAGATTGCCCAAGAAATGTAAGCCAAGGGTATGGCATTTGGGCATTAAAAGACTACTTTGTCTGTGTTTGGGAAGGGCATATTTCCAAATCAGTGTATTCATTCAACAGATTTTTAACCTTCGGGGAGGACAATCAGTTCATTTCGGTAAACCAAGACTAAGGATGTTATTTGGTGGTATGTGGATATTACTAAACTCAATAAACTACATGTGTATAATTTCCTTCCCTTACAGAGAAACACTGGTGGGGCTTCCCCTGTGGCGCAGGACACGGGTCTGCGCCCCTGTCCGTGCCCCGGTCCGCGCCTCCGTCCGCGCCCCGGTCTGCGCCCCAGTCCGTGCCCCGGTCCAAGAGGATCCTGCATGCCGCGGAGCGGAAAAACTGAAAACAAGAAAAAGAGAAACACTGGTGAAATGTCATCAAAATCGACTTCTCTTGTGCTGGTGAGATCATCCTCTTCCACTCAGTCAACTAAGAGCAATACTGATAAGTGTCTTTCAGTCAACAGTCAATGGAGTATTAATCTCCAAAACTCGATAGCCATGGAGTGGAAAATATTTGTAAACCTCAGCATCGTGGAATACAATCTGGCTGAATTGGAACGATTCCTAGTTACTAAGGGTTTAAATCCTGCATTAAGTTAACCGGAACTCCACTAACAAGCCTACAGAATGTAATGACACTGGAGGCAATCATTAAAGGCACTTTGAGTGGATTCATTTGATTATACGTGTTTAATTATAAATGAATTATTATTTAAAAAGGGGAGGAGAGGGCTTCCCTGGTGGCGCAGTGGTTGAGAGTCCGCCTGCCGATGCAGGGGGACACGGGTTCGTGCCCCGGTCTGGGAAGATCCCACATGGCACGGAGCGGCTGGGCCCGTGAGCCATGGCCGCTGAGCCTGCGCGTCCGGAGCCTGTGCTCCGCAATGGGAGAGGCCACAACAGTGAGAGGCCCACATTTAAAGAACTGATTATGTTGCTAATATATATTTCACTGGGAAAGGAATGAAAGCACAATAGAAAAAGAAACAGTTCGAGTTGTTTTCTTTTTAATAAGCTACACTAAAAAGAATATTGAGATACAGTGATTTTAATTTCACTCAAGTGTGAAAAACAGTTTCTTCTAATGGTTTACAATACAATACTGTAAACGTCTCCAAGTTTGCATTAAAGTAAATGGGATTTGATGGAACGCTTTCCATTATGCAGAATAGTCTTTCTTACCACTGCTGAATCTGTGTAATAATAATACTGAGAGCTATCATTGAGCACCCTAAAATGTGCCAGGCACTCTGTTAAGACCTGTACTTTACACAATTGTAAAGATAGTCACAGAAACTCTTAACTACTCTTTGTAGTCAGCTCTTGAAGTGGATTTCTTTTCCCGTACCAGCACTACCACCAATTAGATATTATCAGTATTTCATTAGAAGTGTGCCTAAATCTTCCCTGAACTGTAAGAGTCTTCGTAGAAAATTACATGCATTTTTTTATTTGGTGAAAAATCCACACCTCAAATAACACCAAAATATAAGGGTAGAATGCATGTAATATAATATGGATTAAAGTTAACATCTAAGCTGTAGTTATCTGTTTCAAATAGTATTTTATAAAATCCAGTATAATTGAGGAATTCACAATCTGTTGACATTCACTAACAGTATTTGATCTACGCTCAAAGAAAACCCTCAAAATATCTAACACGAGTTCATCTTATATATGTACATAATTCACTGAGGTTTTTCAGTTACAGGCCTACCTATTTACCTACCTTCATGCCCCCTCCCCCCAAAATAAGTTACCAGTGTAAATTAAAGAAACCCCTTAATCCCTTACTCCTTTAATCTTCAATCAAAAGGAAGAGGAAAAGGAATTTAAAATGTATAAGAAATTAAGGCTTAAAATTATTCTTTTATTCCTCATTTGACAAGAACAAAAAGCCAGCAGTAGTATATGTGGTTCTTAAACTTTTCTGAGTCACAGATCACTTTTGATATTCTGGTGAAAACTATGTACTCTCGCCCTAGAAAAATGCATACAGACATACACGTAAAAAAATATTACATGTAATTTCAGCTTCCTACATTCTCTGAAGCCCAGCTTAAGAACCTTAAGAATAAATGAAAAGTTTCTTACATAGTTAGGTAATGGTCACGATCCTAGGCTGTGATAGTAAACCAGTTGTCAGTGATATATAGTCAATGTATAAACCTATTAGTGGATGGATCTAGAGACTGTCATACAGAGTGAAGTCAGTCAGAAAGAGAAAAGCAAATATCATATATTAACGCATATATGTGGAACCTAGAAAAACCTAGACACAGATGTGGAGGACAAACGTACGGACACCGAGGGGGGAAAGTGGTGGGGGTGGTGGTGGGATGAATTGTGAGACTGGGATTGACATGTATACACTAATATGTATAAAATGGATAACTAATAAGAACCTGCTGTATAAAAAATAAATGAAATTAAATTTTTTAAAAAAGTGGATGGAGCACTTAGAACTCCCATGCGTTGTCAAAAAAAAATCTACGAGTGATATAATATGTTTTCATTATCTTTTGTAAGCAAACTGGGATATAGGACTTTCTAATTTGGCTGCCCTCATTCTTGACAAGTTTCACACGTTTATCTCCTGTAAGTATGTAAATAAGTTACCACCCATAAGTAGTAACTTATTCGGAGAAGACAAAATCATTCTACTTGATCTATTAACTAGAAGTAATCAAAGCTTCTGGATTCCATTTTCTAGATTCATCACTTACTGGCCATAGGATCCTTAGTTTTCTGTCTTACGTCACTATTTGTAAAGAAAGAATGTAACCACTAAGTTCACCTAGAAAAAGTGAGCCATGAATACATGAAGTTTTTAGACATATGAACCAAAAGTATTAAGCTACAGTCATCATAGTATATACACAGTCCAGTTTGTTCATATATATGGCATTTCTAATTAAGTGAGGCTTTCAATTTTAACACTGTCTTTTAAATATATTGATTTATTTTCCCCAGCTTTATGGAAAGGAAGGATTATGTACTAAGAAAATGTAAGCAAGTGATATTTAAAAACTTGTATAATAGAAAATATAATTATTTTCTAAATAACCAGTTCAAAATAAAGCCTTCAATATATTAGAAAAATATTATTTTTAATATTTTATTGTGAAATAGAGGCAGCTATGTGTGTGTTAAGATAATCTTAAAAGAAATATAATAATCACATTGCTAGACATTAGTAGATTCACATTTTTATATTACATTCCTGCTTAAATAGGGAAAAAAAGCTCATCATACTATTATGAACCTAGTATATACGTGTTTCTACTCAACATTCAAATAAATAAAACTTTCCTCTATTCTAAAATAATCATGTTACACAACCACATATTTTTAAAAACCAGATCTCATTCTGGTTTTCTACTGCCACTAACGGTAGGTATTTCATGGTCAGTCTCTTTTTTAGGATCTACCATATTTTTATACCTTTCCCCACGATGTCTTTCCAGGTATGGCCCCCAGTTAGGAGCTGGTCTGCAGCAGCTTACAATACGCTGAAAAGCAAAGAAAAAAAATGAAAATTTAGAGTGTTAAGTCTCCTTGCTAACCAAAATGAAATAAGAACCGTAGAAAAGTAAAAAATGATCATCTAAATTCTTAATATACTGTCTACCAAAAAAAATGACACTCAAATGTAACCAATTGTTAATAGAATTGTATGAACTACAAAGCCAAGATAATTGAGTATGTAAATGATTTCAAAAGAAAGTGTTTTGTGAACCCATTCAAGCAACAATATCACTTCATATACTTTCACTGAATTCTCAGACATTTCTATCCTGGCCTTAGGGTGAGGGTTAAGTGAGGATCTAAACCAGTGTATGCCTGGGAAGTTTCAAGAACCAAAGAGAGGGTCAAGCCATTGATCTAGATCCACAAAGCACTCACCTAGATCTTGAACCCAATCTGCCTGCTGAGCCTACCCTGTCATTGTCCTATTGAGATGTCATAATCAACTCCCCTAGACCTCCATGGAAGAGGGATAACTCAGGGTCTAGACTGGGTTCAAGAAATTTACCAGAGTTTTTCCAGTTTTAACATGCTATTACAGTATGTATTATAACCAGATGAAGTTTTAAGGGTGAAAATTATAGATATAAAGGAAAAAGGTCATTTGCTTTGTGTCATCTCAGTAGAACTCAGTACGGGTATAGATACCATAACTTTTAAAGTATAAATAATATTAACATGCTTACTTGAAGGATGGTTCCTTCAGCTTGAATTATTTTTATAATAGCCATAATTGGAATCCAAATAATGCAGAAAATAATCATACGCCAGCCTAGAGCAACTCCCCAGTCAGGGTATGGAATTTGGGCATAATTAGGTCTATGAAATTGTACCAATGACCAGATCAAGATTGCCTGTGAAAGTAAAATACGAAAAGAAAATGGTAAAGATTAAGCTTTGTCGCACTAATGATTTCATTTGCACTAAGTATTAGCAATTTGATTCCATTCCTTATCTAAAGCAATTAAAATGAAAATACATTCAAGCCAACTAAGATAATCAGGTAACTAGCCAGAAGATAAAATACTAAATGAACCAATCTAAATAACTTGTATTTGGCTCTGAATAGATTCTTCCAAAATTAGCACTTCCATATACTTATAAAAGATACAAATACTTGTACAACATGTATTTCAATAAAATACTGAAATACAACATGTATTTCACTTATAATAGCATGGTTTTATTCTGTTCTATAAGCTAGCCAGCATATCAATCAATTCAATGAGAATGTAAAGTACACTTTAGTGAACATGCTCTGCACCTTGCTTAGCAGTTGTTTCTATTATTTTCTACTACACAGAGCACCCCTTACTCCACACCCAAAACACACACGCATTCACACATGGGTACATAATTACCAAAGAACGCTTCACTTTCTTATTGAGGAAAAAACAAGCTCAATATATGTTTGGGCAAAACAATGATTCTTCAAGATGAAAACTAAGGCCAAGTTTTTTTAAAAGTGTTTAAAAAAAACCTACTAGAATGTTGCAGCATTAAAACTAATTATTTAGAAATCTATATGGCAAACAAAACAAAATGAGCAAAAACTAAAAAATCATCTAGTAGTTCCTCTAAATTTACCTGTCTTGAATTTTATAGATATTCAAGTTTAATTTTAGAATTAAATAGATTAATTTCTTTCATTTCATTAGATTAATTTAAGTTTATTTCACAATTACCATAATTTTACATAACTACAAGAGAATGGCTGAGGGATAGTGGAATCTAATATATATGACTTTATACAAAATAGATGATAATGTATATCATTTAATATCTAATACTTTTGCATTTTAAAGTAAATCCAGTTGTCAAACCTAGTAATCAGTGAAAATTAGCTGGCTAAAAAGTCTAGCTAGATCTTCTAAGTTGGTAAAGCACTTATATTATTATGGAGACTTGTGGAGACTTGTGAAGTAAGGAAAACAATATTTAGTAGCACTGTGAAAATCATTTAGCAAGAATATGGAGCATACAAATATTTTATTTCAGCACACCCAGTTCCCAACCGCTCACTACTTGAATCTGACCTTATAATGTTAAAAACACCCTCTAAAACAAATTCTAGATCAAATTATGTAATGGCCTTTTCTAGGAAAACCTTTGAAGCATGGGGGCAGTGAGAACCAAAGCATCCTCTATAAGGCTTTGCCACTGCCCCACCCCCACCATTATCTCTAGTCCATAGAAATTCTCTGTCCCATTAAGTGTTTATTTTGGCATTCAGCCTTTTACTGTCCTGAGCTTTTATTTAAGGATATCATGTCTATATGTCATGTTTCTCCAAGAAGACATCTTTTGCTTTCCCCCAGCTCCTAAATAGCACCAATTTTTAACATAAACTATTGCCTCTATTGACACACGTGAGTTTCTTTTAGTAATTTCAGATACTAAACACTTCACATAAAAAAATATGCATTAACAACCGAGTGTTGTTTCTTAGCAATTAGTATATTTAGATTGAATTCCTTGAAGGCAGAGACTGGGTCTTAAGCAGAGAGGTTAAGAACATTGTAGATGGCTCAGCATATTTTTTAGGGAATGAGCAAATGACTGGCTTTTAAAAATGTATCCTATTGATAATTTTTAAGTATCTAGGACCTTTAAGTCTATAGGAGCCTGGTTATTTTCTCAAATGGTAACTGTTTAAGCCTATGGCCTCAAAACTAAAACTACAAAGAAAGGCATTGTAATTTAGCCAACTTGGAGGCGCCAGTCATGAAGTAAAAGTTGAAAATCATTACTTTATGACATTAATTTGCCTTACTCTATTCAGTGTGAATAATTCAAGTTTACCTTAGAAGTGTTTAAATATATATATTATTGATACCAAATTCATGGCATGTTAATACTTACCGTCAAAAGGATAGGCGTAATGAAAAACCAGCAAGCTCTCCACCATAGCCAGAATATCCACCTTTTTGCTCCAGTCATCATTTCTATATCTTCAATGAATCTGTTGCCTCCTAAAAACAACAAAGAGTGCATTCAGCCCTTATTTATACTTTCATTCATTAATCATTGTGGCCCCAAGTCATCTTTCTATGTCTAAACGTTTCTAATACTACAGCAATGAAGCATATATATACCTTTCACTACATTTTATTCATAATAAATTTTTGTCCAGTATATTATACTTAGCTATTACAGTAAACATAATGAGAAGGAATCTAACTAAGTCATTTTAGTAAAATGTGTAGATAATTCTATAGTCACTATTTACCATAAATCCAGATGATCCCTATTAGTTCCAGTATAGCTGCAATCAAAATGCCCCATCCAACACAGAAGTGGTCAATCAGATGAACCCAGTAAATTCCAGCCTACCAAAAAATATCAGTTACTTTTAAGTATATTTTTAATTATTTCTATGATTGATGAGGTACTCAAATTGAATCTTCTAATTTGATTTTAACATATGCTCCTTGGTTTCACCTCTGCCAAAATGCGAAAAGGAATGTTTTCAAATGTAAACACAAACGTGGCTTTAAATATCTCAAACAGGATGTACCTTTTATTCTATACTGAGTCACTGTTAAAAAATAAGCATTTAGAATAGTTGATTATCAAAATGATATGCAGTGTGTGCTGTGTAGTAGCTGCCAAGAAATACAGCCTATGTTTAAAGTATATAACTTTATTGTAATTGGGGAAACTGTCCATTATTGGGCTTTTTCCCCCTCTGCAAAATATACTTACTATTGAAATTGTGTTATACTGGGGAAAAAACCTGGGCTAAAACTCAGAAAATCTTGATGCAAGTCAGACTTGGACTTGTCACTAAACATCCTCTTAAACCTTGGCTTCCTCATTTAGATTATAAAGTACATTCCAACTAATATTTTGTCTATGAAAAAATACTGTAGTATACCTGAGTCACACAGACGAGGCCAAGGAGAAACAAAATGAAGCAGCAACCCAAAGTTATGGGAACCCTCATTTTCTTCATCACTTTGGGAAATAAATCTTGAATCGTTGTTGTAATCGTCTCTTCAGAAGGGAAAAAATGACATGTCAACTCATTTGCCAATAATTTTAATCACAGAAATCAACTTCTATTAATCAAATTTACAAATATGTGTTGAGAATATACGCTGGGCCCTACTTCTTACTTTTAAAAACCCACGGGGTCCTTTCTCTTGCCAGTGACCACTCATCAGTTCTGATAAAAATCAAATGGAGCTCTATTTGTTGTTTTTAGTCTGTTTTATAAGGTTTTTCATTGGTAGCAATTATAAGGTAACAGGTTCCCAAGGGCTGAAGTAGTTTGAAAGAGGGTTATAGGGAAGGAAGAATTCTAGTAGAACTTCTAAATAAGGTGAATATTTGAATAAATAACTTGGAGACAGAAAGGCCTTATAGGTTTAAGAAATAAATGTGTTCGTGAAACAGGGTACTGGCTAAAAGTAGAAGGATATATGAGTAAAAGGATTAAGGAACATATTTGAGATTTTTGGAGGGCTTTGAAAGTCAACTAGAGGAAGCTGGACCTTATCCTGTAAACTATTAAAATGGTTTATGTAAGAGCACAATATGATGAAATTCAGAATCTTTAGGTGTGTACCCTAGGGGAAATCCCTATGTGTACACAGAACCATGTGCAAGAATAGTCATTGCAGCAGTGTGTGTAATTTTTAAAAATTGGAAATAATCCAAATGCCCATCATTATGGCAACAGATTGTGAATTAATTAGCACTATATGTCTATGTGTCAACATGGATTCATAATACATATAAAAAACAACTGTCAGAATGATATGTATGCTATGAAACTTCACATTTATGTGAAATTTTAAAAATTTATATGTTATTTATGGATACATATAAAATGTATACAAACATGGTCTGAATAACATACATAATCCATGGTGACAGTTGCTTCTAGGAAGGAAGAAATGTGAATTGTATTAGACAGAGAGACACAGGGGACTTCAAATTTATCTATAACAGTTTAGTTTTCTAAAAAACATCTGAAGCAAATATAAAATATTAATCTCTGCTCCTTTTGGGTGTCTGATACATGAGTACTTTGGATTTTTCCATATTTAAAACTTAAGTTAAAAGGAACTTTCAGAAAGATGATTCTGAGAGTAAAAGCTAGAGGGAGGCAACAAGGGTAAGAAAAGGATGTTTTTAAGTAGAGGAAACATGAGTAAAATATAAGAGGGATATGTTAACATTGGGAGTATTACTTACCAACGGAAGCAAACTGCGAGTCGAGACCCAAAGTCAAAAGCATGAAGAAAAATAATATGGACCAAAATGGCCCACCTCATATGGTATGCAGACCATGATATGCAAGTAATGCATTAAGATGCTTGAGGGGGGCTTCCCTG
The DNA here is from genome assembly GCF_949752795.1 of Hyperoodon ampullatus. Classification (NCBI taxonomy): domain Eukaryota; kingdom Metazoa; phylum Chordata; class Mammalia; order Artiodactyla; family Ziphiidae; genus Hyperoodon; species Hyperoodon ampullatus. The sequence goes on along the minus strand of NC_136913.1, from coordinate 118,666,674 downwards.
GTGGCGCAGTGGTTGAGAGTCCGTCTGCCGATGCAGGGGACGCGGGCTCATGCCCCGGTCCGGGAGGATCCCACATGCCTGCCGTGGAGCGGCTGGGCCCGTGAGCCATGGCCGCTGAGCCTGCACGTCCGGAGCCTGTGCTCCGCAACGGGAGAGGCCAAAACGGTGAGAGGCCCGTGTACCGAAAAAAAAAAAAAAAAAAAAAAGATGGTTGAGGGGATCAGGGAGGAGTGGGATATTGGGTCAGATTAAGGGAATCTGAAATGTGGTATTACCTGGGCTTTGGCTATCTGGGAGCGACTGAGGTAAACAAATTCACAAGGTATGAAGTGCTTAGTCCTGGGATTGGGTCTTGTTTTATTTAGTACTTCTGAGTTGCTATGACAGAATATCATGGACTGAGTAGTTTAGAAAACATTAATTTCTCACACTTATGCAGGCTGGGAAGTCTAAGATCAAGGCACTGGCAGATGTGGCATCTGGTGAGGACCTGTTTCCCAGTTCACAGATAGCCATCTTCTTGCTGTGTCCTCACATGGCAGAAAGGGCAAGGGAGCTCTGTGGGTCTTTTTTATAAGGACACTCGTTCCTTTCATGAGGGCTTCAACCTTATGATCTAATCACCTCCAAAAGGCTCCACCTCCACATACTATCACATTGGGGATTAGGTTTTAACATATGATTTTGGTGGGGGATACAGATATTCAGTCTACAGCGTCTCTTATGGGAAGGTAAGTAATTTGATCCAATTATAGCTTTTTTCTAGGGGGTGGTCTCCTGTGGAATTTCTAGTATTGAGGCTGACAGTGTGGAGGGAGATTATTACATTAAGCACAAGAAACAATATATAACCCCCTTAGTCCTGCAGTGGGTAATGTTGCCACCTTGAGAGGGGTGGGCTTTCATGCAGCACAAGGAAACTGGAGCCCCCCCTTAAATCCAGTTCTGGAAGGAGGAAGTGGTCTTATCAAGAGTCTTTGGAGCTTTGAAAGACTAGTTTAAATACAGAAGTCCTCAGGGGCTTTTTTTTTTCTTTTTTTTTTTTTTGCAGTACGTGGGCCTCTCACTGTTGTGGCCTCTCCCGTTGCGGAGCACAGGCTCCAGACGCGCAGGCTCAGCGGCCATGGCTCACGGGTCCAGCCGCTCCGCGGCATGTGGGATCTTCCCGGACTGGGGCTCGAACCCGTGTCCCCTGCATCAGCAGGCGGACTCTCAACCACTGCTCCACCAGGGAAGCCCTACTTCGTTTTTGAACTTGTTTTTGAAATGAATAATGGAGTGGTTGCAGCAACGATAAATCTTAACAAAAAAATAGGGGGGAGCATTTTTAAAATTCAGTATTTAACCAATTTAGAGTCTGTACTTCTACCATGTTTCAGCTTCCCGAAAATCCCAAACTCTCCCATCATCTCTAACTCTGAAACCAGGTGGGCGGTTACTAGGCGTTGCCTGGTTTCCTGAAAGCCGGTGTTACGGTGTTACGTCATCAGGTTGTGAGTAGCGCCCCGCTGCGTGTGCTTAATTGTGAGGTCACAAGCCCTCTCCGGCTGGACGCTGCCGCGCGTCCCAGTCGCACCAGGCGGTGCGGCGCCCTTAGCGTACTGGTCAGCGGCTTCCGTGGTCTGGGCGGCTAGCAGCCCCCTGCTTCCCAAGCGCCAGCTGAGTGCTTTGGTGCCCCAGAAAAGTGAAGAGGCCGTAGAGGAGCCATGAGCGGAGTCCTGTTCCTGCTAGTGAGCTGCTTTCTGTTCGCCTTCACGTTTGTCTTCTGGAAAACCTTGTTTCAGGTAAAGTGTACAAGAGCAATTGGAATTAGATGAAGCTCGATGAATACGTGGACTGGGGAGGGGCCGTGTTTAAGAGAGTAGAAAGATAGTAAAATAAGAGTAAGGGGGAGGTCACCTCATTCCTTTTTCTTTTGAAAGAGCCCCAGATGTTGAGTTTTTACCCGCACACTTCTCTCATATTGACCAGTGGTTCCACAGCTGAAGTATGTTATAAAAAGCCCCAAGTCACTAAGTGATATGGTCAGCTTTTCACCCACCTGAAAAGTACAGCAGAAAGCACCCACTCCCCAGCACCAACTCCCATTTTAAGAATCTGTACTTTCTCTCTTCTTTGGCTTCTACTGCCACATGTGTTTCTGTTTGCCTCTTCCTCCCTTGTATTTGCCGTTTCAGCCATCTTTATAGGAGCTTTTGGGGGCATTCACAAGTAATTAAGGTCAAAATGTGGGTTTCCCGGTGATATTTAAAGTTCCAAGTGAAGTGCCTTTAGATAGGAATCAGACAGGATCCAAGTATAGACCTACTAGATTGCCCAAGAAATGTAAGCCAAGGGTATGGCATTTGGGCATTAAAAGACTACTTTGTCTGTGTTTGGGAAGGGCATATTTCCAAATCAGTGTATTCATTCAACAGATTTTTAACCTTCGGGGAGGACAATCAGTTCATTTTGGTAAACCAAGACTAAGGATGTTATTTGGTGGTATGTGGATATTACTAAACTCAATAAACTACATGTGTATAATTTCCTTCCCTTACAGAGAAACACTGGTGGGGCTTCCCCTGTGGCGCAGGACACGGGTCTGCGCCCCTGTCCGTGCCCCGGTCCGCGCCTCCGTCCGCGCCCCGGTCTGCGCCCCAGTCCGTGCCCCGGTCCAAGAGGATCCTGCATGCCGCGGAGCGGAAGAAACTAAAAACAAGAAAAAGAGAAACACTGGTGAAATGTCATCAAAATCGACTTCTCTTGTGCTGGTGAGATCATCCTCTTCCACTCAGTCAACTAAGAGCAATACTGATAAGTGTCTTTCAGTCAACAGTCAATGGAGTATTAATCTCCAAAACTCGATAGCCATGGAGTGGAAAATATTTGTAAACCTCAGCATCGTGGAATACAATCTGGCTGAATTGGAACGATTCCTAGTTACTAAGGGTTTAAATCCTGCATTAAGTTAACCGGAACTCCACTAACAAGCCTACAGAATGTAATGACACTGGAGGCAATCATTAAAGGCACTTTGAGTGGATTCATTTGATTATACGTGTTTAATTATAAATGAATTATTATTTAAAAAGGGGAGGAGAGGGCTTCCCTGGTGGCGCAGTGGTTGAGAGTCCGCCTGCCGATGCAGGGGGACACGAGCTCGTGCCCCGGTCTGGGAAGATCCCACATGGCACGGAGCGGCTGGGCCCGTGAGCCATGGCCGCTGAGCCTGCGCGTCCGGAGCCTGTGCTCCGCAATGGGAGAGGCCACAACAGTGAGAGGCCCACATTTAAAGAACTGATTATGTTGCTAATATATATTTCACTGGGAAAGGAATGAAAGCACAATAGAAAAAGAAACAGTTCGAGTTGTTTTCTTTTTAATAAGCTACACTAAAAAGAATATTGAGATACAGTGATTTTAATTTCACTCAAGTGTGAAAAACAGTTTCTTCTAATGGTTTACAATACAATACTGTAAACGTCTCCAAGTTTGCATTAAAGTAAATGGGATTTGATGGAACGCTTTCCATTATGCAGAATAGTCTTTCTTACCACTGCTGAATCTGTGTAATAATAATACTAAGAGCTATCATTGAGCACCCTAAAATGTGCCAGGCACTCTGTTAAGACCTGTACTTTACACAATTGTAAAGATAGTCACAGAAACTCTTAACTACTCTTTGTAGTCAGCTCTTGAAGTGGATTTCTTTTCCCGTACCAGCACTACCACCAATTAGATATTATCAGTATTTCATTAGAAGTGTGCCTAAATCTTCCCTGAACTGTAAGAGTCTTTGTAGAAAATTACATGCATTTTTTTATTTGGTGAAAAATCCACACCTCAAATAACACCAAAATATAAGGGTAGAATGCATGTAATATAATATGGATTAAAGTTAACATCTAAGCTGTAGTTATCTATTTCAAATAGTATTTTATAAAATCCAGTATAATTGAGGAATTCACAATCTGTTGACATTCACTAACAGTATTTGATCTACGCTCAAAGAAAACCCTCAAAATATCTAACACGAGTTCATCTTATATATGTACATAATTCACTGAGGTTTTTCAGTTACAGGCCTACCTATTTACCTACCTTCATGCCCCCTCCCCCCAAAATAAGTTACCAGTGTAAATTAAAGAAACCCCTTAATCCCTTACTCCTTTAATCTTCAATCAAAAGGAAGAGGAAAAGGAATTTAAAATGTATAAGAAATTAAGGCTTAAAATTATTCTTTTATTCCTCATTTGACAAGAACAAAAAGCCAGCAGTAGTATATGTGGTTCTTAAACTTTTCTGAGTCACAGATCACTTTTGATATTCTGGTGAAAACTATGTACTCTCGCCCTAGAAAAATGCATACAGACATACACGTAAAAAAATATTACATGTAATTTCAGCTTCCTACATTCTCTGAAGCCCAGCTTAAGAACCTTAAGAATAAATGAAAAGTTTCTTACATAGTTAGGTAATGGTCACGATCCTAGGCTGTGATAGTAAACCAGTTGTCAGTGATATATAGTCAATGTATAAACCTATTAGTGGATGGATCTAGAGACTGTCATACAGAGTGAAGTCAGTCAGAAAGAGAAAAGCAAATATCATATATTAACGCATATATGTGGAACCTAGAAAAACCTAGACACAGATGTGGAGGACAAACGTACGGACACCGAGGGGGGAAAGTGGTGGGGGTGGTGGTGGGATGAATTGTGAGACTGGGATTGACATGTATACACTAATATGTATAAAATGGATAACTAATAAGAACCTGCTGTATAAAAAATAAATGAAATTAAATTTTTTAAAAAAGTGGATGGAGCACTTAGAACTCCCATGCGTTGTCAAAAAAAAATCTACGAGTGATATAATATGTTTTCATTATCTTTTGTAAGCAAACTGGGATATAGGACTTTCTAATTTGGCTGCCCTCATTCTTGACAAGTTTCACACGTTTATCTCCTGTAAGTATGTAAATAAGTTACCACCCATAAGTAGTAACTTATTCGGAGAAGACAAAATCATTCTACTTGATCTATTAACTAGAAGTAATCAAAGCTTCTGGATTCCATTTTCTAGATTCATCACTTACTGGCCATAGGATCCTTAGTTTTCTGTCTTACGTCACTATTTGTAAAGAAAGAATGTAACCACTAAGTTCACCTAGAAAAAGTGAGCCATGAATACATGAAGTTTTTAGACATATGAACCAAAAGTATTAAGCTACAGTCATCATAGTATATACACAGTCCATTTTGTTCATATATATGGCATTTCTAATTAAGTGAGGCTTTCAATTTTAACACTGTCTTTTAAATATATTGATTTATTTTCCCCAGCTTTATGGAAAGGAAGGATTATGTACTAAGAAAATGTAAGCAAGTGATATTTAAAAACTTGTATAATAGAAAATATAATTATTTTCTAAATAACCAGTTCAAAATAAAGCCTTCAATATATTAGAAAAATATTATTTTTAATATTTTATTGTGAAATAGAGGCAGCTATGTGTGTGTTAAGATAATCTTAAAAGAAATATAATAATCACATTGCTAAACATTAGTAGATTCACATTTTTATATTACATTCCTGCTTAAATAGGGAAAAAAAGCTCATCATACTATTATGAACCTAGTATATACGTGTTTCTACTCAACATTCAAATAAATAAAACTTTCCTCTATTCTAAAATAATCATGTTACACAACCACATATTTTTAAAAACTAGATCTCATTCTGGTTTTCTACTGCCACTAACGGTAGGTATTTCATGGTCAGTCTCTTTTTTAGGATCTACCATATTTTTATACCTTTCCCCACGATGTCTTTCCAGGTATGGCCCCCAGTTAGGAGCTGGTCTGCAGCAGCTTACAATACGCTGAAAAGCAAAGAAAAAAAATGAAAATTTAGAGTGTTAAGTCTCCTTGCTAACCAAAATGAAATAAGAACCGTAGAAAAGTAAAAAATGATCATCTAAATTCTTAATATACTGTCTACCAAAAAAAAATGACACTCAAATGTAACCAATTGTTAATAGAATTGTATGAACTACAAAGCCAAGATAATTGAGTATGTAAATGATTTCAAAAGAAAGTGTTTTGTGAACCCATTCAAGCAACAATATCACTTCATATACTTTCACTGAATTCTCAGACATTTCTATCCTGGCCTTAGGGTGAGGGTTAAATGAGGATCTAAACCAGTGTATGCCTGGGAAGTTTCAAGAACCAAAGAGAGGGTCAAGCCATTGATCTAGATCCACAAAGCACTCACCTAGGTCTTGAACCCAATCTGCCTGCTGAGCCTACCCTGTCATTGTCCTATTGAGATGTCATAATCAACTCCCCTAGACCTCCATGGAAGAGGGATAACTCAGGGTCTAGACTGGGTTCAAGAAATTTACCAGAGTTTTTCCAGTTTTAACATGCTATTACAGTATGTATTATAACCAGATGAAGTTTTAAGGGTGAAAATTATAGATATAAAGGAAAAAGGTCATTTGCTTTGTGTCATCTCAGTAGAACTCAGTACGGGTATAGATACCATAACTTTTAAAGTATAAATAATATTAACATGCTTACTTGAAGGATGGTTCCTTCAGCTTGAATTATTTTTATAATAGCCATAATTGGAATCCAAATAATGCAGAAAATAATCATACGCCAGCCTAGAGCAACTCCCCAGTCAGGGTATGGAATTTGGGCATAATTAGGTCTATGAAATTGTACCAATGACCAGATCAAGATTGCCTGTGAAAGTAAAATACGAAAAGAAAATGGTAAAGATTAAGCTTTGTTGCACTAATGATTTCATTTGCACTAAGTATTAGCAATTTGATTCCATTCCTTATCTAAAGCAATTAAAATGAAAATACATTCAAGCCAACTAAGATAATCAGGTAACTAGCCAGAAGATAAAATACTAAATGAACCAATCTAAATAACTTGTATTTGGCTCTGAATAGATTCTTCCAAAATTAGCACTTCCATATACTTATAAAAGATACAAATACTTGTACAACATGTATTTCACTAAAATACTGAAATACAACATGTATTTCACTTATAATAGCATGGTTTTATTCTGTTCTATAAGCTAGCCAGCATATCAATCAATTCAATGAGAATGTAAAGTACACTTTAGTGAACATGCTCTGCACCTTGCTTAGCAGTTGTTTCTATTATTTTCTACTACACAGAGCACCCCTTACTCCACACCCAAAACACACACGCATTCACACATGGGTACATAATTACCAAAGAACGCTTCACTTTCTTATTGAGGAAAAAACAAGCTCAATATATGTTTGGGCAAAACAATGACTCTTCAAGATGAAAACTAAGGCCAAGTTTTTTTAAAAGTGTTTAAAAAAAACCTACTAGAATGTTGCAGCATTAAAACTAATTATTTAGGGGCCGGAGGAAGATGGCGGAAGAGTAAGACGCGGAGATCACCTTCCTCCCCACAGATACATCAGAAATTCATCTACACGTGGAACAACTCCAACAGAACACCTACTGAACGCTGACAGAAGACCTCAGACCCCCCAAAAGGCAAGAAACTCCCCACATACCTGGGTAGGTCAAAAGAAAAAAAGAATAAACAGAGACAATAGGATATGGACGGGACCTGCACCAGTGGGAGGGAGCCGTGAAGGAGGGAAGGTTTCTACACACTACAAGCCCCTTCGCGGGCGGAGACTGCAGGTGGCGGAGGGGGAAAGCTTCGGAGTAGCGGAGGAGAGCACAGCAACAGGGGTGCGGAGGGCAAAGCAGAGAGATTTTGGCACAGAGGATCGGTGCCCTCAGGCACACACCAGCCCGAGAGACTTGTCTGCTCGGCCGCCAGGGCGGGCGGGGCTGGGAGCTGAGGCTCGGGTATCGGCTTTCAGTCGGAGCGCAGGGAGAGGTCTGGGGCTGGCGGCAGGAAGAGACCCTGAAGGGGTTAGTGCTAGCCCGGAGGGAGTCCGGGGAAAGGGTCTGGAGCTACCGGAGAGCCAAGAGACTTTTTTCCCTTTTGTTGCCTGGTGCGCGAGGAGAGGGCATTCCCCTCCCTCCCCTCTGCCTGAGTGAGCCAGAGCCCCCGAATCAGCGGCCCCTTTAAACCCGTCCTGTCTGAGCGAAGAACGGACGCCCTCCGGCGACCTACGCGCAGAGGCGGGGCCAGGTCCAAGGCTGAGACCCGGGAGCTGTGAGAGCAGAGACAGGGAAATCTCTCTGTGCAGCCTCCGAGGCAGCGGATTAAAGCTCCACGGTCCATTTGATGTGCCCTGCGTCTGTGGAGTGCATGAATGGACAGCGAATCATCCCAAATTGAGGAAGTGGACCTTGAGGACAAGATTTAAGACTTTCCCCCCCTTTTTTTTCTTCTTTTTACAACGAATTATCTCAAATTAAGGAGGTGGACTTAGCAAGATTTCAGACTTTTCGCCCTTTTCCTCTTTTTACAACGAATTATCCCAAATCGAGGAGGTGGACTTGGAGAGCAAGATTTTTGATTTTTCCCCCTGCTCTCTTTTTGTGAATGTGTATGTGTAATCTTCTGTGTAAGATTCTCTCTGTATAGCTTTGCTTCCACCATATGTCCCAGGGTTCTTTCGGTCCGTGTTTTTTTTCAATAATTACTTGTTAATTTTAATAACGCTACTATATTTCATACTTTATTCTATTTTACTTTACCTGCTCTTTCTTTTTTTCCTCCCTTCCCTTCCTCCCTCCCTCCCTCCACTCCTCCTTTCCTTCTTTCTTTTTCTTTCCTCCATCCCTCCCTCCCTCACACCCTTCTTCTTTCCACTTTCTTTTTCTTTCCTTCCTCCCTCCCTCCCTCCCTCCTGTCTTTCTTTCTTTCTTTCCTTCCTCCCTCCCTCCCTCTCTTCTTCCATTCACTCTTCCTTTTGCTTTCATTCCTCCCTCCCTCCCTCCTTTCTTTCCTTCTTTCTTTCCATCCTTCCTCCCTCCCTCCTTTCTTTCTTTCTTCCTTCCTTCCTTTCTTCCCTTCTTCCTTTCTTTCAATCTCTCTTTCTTTCTTCTACTAATTATTTCTCTCTACTTTTTCTCACTGTTATTCTGAGCCGGGTGGATGAAAGGCTCTTGGTGCTGCAGCCAGGAGTTAGTGCTGTGCCTCTGAAGTGGGAGAGCCAACTTCAGGACACGGGTCCACAAGAGACCTCCCAGCTCCACATAATATCAAGCAGCGAAAATCTCCCAGGGATCTCCATCTCAACACCAGCACCCAGCTTCAGTCAACGACCAGCAAGCTACAGTGCTGGTCACCCTATGCCAAGCAACTAGCAAGGCAGGAACACAACCCCACCCATTAGCAGAGAGGCTACCTAAAAACATAATAAGGCCACAGACACCCCAAAACACACCACCAGACGTGGACCTGTCCACCAGAAAGACAAGATCGAGCTTCAACCACCGGAACACAGGCATTAGTCCCCCCCACCAGGAAGCCTACACAACTTACTGAAACAACCTTAGCCACGGGGGACAGACACCAAAAACAACGGGAACTACGAATCTGCAGCCTGCAAAAAGGAGACCCCAAACACAGTAACATAAGCAAAATGAGAAAGCAGAAAAACACACAGCAGGTGAAGGAGCAAGATAAAAACCTACCAGACCTAACAAATGAAGAGGTAATAGGCAGTCTACCTGAAAAAGAATTCAGAATAATGATAGTAAAGCTGATCCAAGATTCTATTTCCCAGATCCAAAATCTTGGAAATAGAATAGACAATATGCAAGAAACAGTTAACAAGGACCTAGAAGAACTAAAGATGAATCAAGCATCGATTAAAAACACAATAAATGAAATGAAAAATACTCTAGATGGGATCAATAGCAGAATAACTGAGGCAGAAGAACGGATAAGTGAGGTGGAAGATAAAATAGTGGAAATAACTGATGCAGAGAAAAATAAAGAAAAAAGAATGAAAAGAACAGAGGACAGTCTCAGAGACCTCTGGGACAACATTAAACGCACCAACATTCGAATTATAGGGGTTCCAGAAGAAGAAGAGAAAAAGAAAGGCACTGAGAAAATATTTGAAGAGATTATAGTTGAAAACTTCCCTAATATGGGAAAGGAAATAGTTAATCAAGTCCAGGAGGCACAGAGAGTCCCATATAGAATAAATCCAAGAAGAAATACGCCAAGACACATATTAATCAAACTGTCAAAAATTAAACACAAAGAAATCATATTAAAAGCAGCAAGGGAAAAACAACAAATAACACACAAGGGAATCCCCATCAGGTTAACAGCTGATCTCTCAGCAGAAACTCTACAAGCCAGAAGGGAGTGGCAGGACATAATTAAAGTGATGAAGGAGAGAAACCTGCAACCAAGATTACTCTACCCAGCAAGGATCTCATTCAGATTTGATGGAGAAATTAAAACCTTTACAGACAAGCAAAAGTTGAGAGAGTTCAGCACCACCAAACCAGCTTTACAACAAATGCTAAAGGAACTTCTCTAGGCAAGAAACACAACAGAAGGACTATACCTACAATAACGAACCCAAAGCCATTAAGGAAATGGGAATAGGAACATACATATCAATAATTACCTTAAATGTAAATGGACTAAATGCTCCCACCAAAAGACACAGAGTGGCTGAATGGATACAAAAACAAGACCCATGTATATGCTGTCTACAAGAGACCCACTTCAGACCTAGAGACACATACAGATTGAAAGTAAGGGGATGGAAAAAGATATTCCATGCAAATGGAAATCAAAAGAAAGCTGGAGTAGCAATTCTTATATCAGACAAAATAGACTTTAAAATAAAGACTATTAGAAGAGACAAAGAAGGACACTACATAACGATAAAGGGATCGATCCAAGAAGAAGATATAACAATTGTAAATATTTATGCACCCAACGTAGGAGCACCTCAATACATAAGGCAAATACTAACAGCCATAAAAGGGGAAATCGACAGTAACACAATCATAGTAGGGGACTTTAACACCCCACTTTCACCAATGGACAGATCATCCAAAATGAAAATAAATAAGGAAACACAAGCTTTAAATGATACATTAAACAAGATGGACTTAATTGATATTTATAGGACATTCCACCCAAAAACAACAGAATACACATTTTTCTCAAGTGCTCATGGAACATTCTCCAGGATAGATCATATCTTGGGTCACAAATCAAGCCTTGGTAAATTTAAGAAAATTGAAATTGTATCAAGTATCTTTTCCGACCACAATGCTATGAGACTAGACATCAATTACAGGAAAAGATCTGTAAAAAATACAAACACATGGAGGCTAAACAATACACTACTCAATAACGAAGTGATCACTGAAGAAATCAAAGAGGAAATTAAGAAATACCTAGAAACAAATGACAATGGAGACACGACGACCCAAAACCTATGGGACGCAGCAAAAGCAGTTCTAAGGGGGAAGTTTATAGCAATACAATCCCACCTTAAGAAACAGGAAACATTTCGAGTAAACAACCTGACCCTGCACCTAAAGCAATTAGAGAAAGAAGAACAAAAAACCCCCAAAGTTAGCAGAAGGAAAGAAATCATAAAGATCAGATCAGAAATAAATGAAAAAGAAATGAAGGAAACGATAGCAAAGATCAACCAAACTAAAAGCTGGTTCTTTGAGAAGATAAACAAAATTGACAAACCATTAGCCAGACTCATCAAGAAAAGAAGGGAGAAGACTCAAATCAGTAGAATTAGAAATGAAAAAGGAGAAGTAACAACTGACACTGCAGAAATACAAAAGATCATGAGAGATTACTATAAGCAACTCTATGCCAATAAAATGGACAACCTGGAAGAAATGGACAAATTCTTAGAAATGCACAACCTACCAAGACTGACTCAGGAAGAAATAGAAAATATGAATAGACCAATCACAAGCACTGAAATTGAAACTGTGATTAAAAATCTTCCATCAAACAAAAGCCCAGGACCAGATGGCTTCACAGGCGAATTCTATCAAACATTTAGAGAAGAGCTAACACCCATCCTTCTCAAACTCTTCCAAACAATATCAGAGGAAGGAACACTCCCAAACTCATTCTACGAGGCCACCATCACCTTGATACCAAAACCAGGCAAGGATGTCACAAAGAAAGAAAACTACAGGCCAATATCACTGATGAACATAGATGCAAAAATCCTCAACAAAATACTAGCAAACAGAATCCAACAGCACATTAAAAGGATCATACACCATGATCAAGTGGGGTTTATTCCAGGAATGCAAGGATTCTTCAATATACGCAAATCAATCAATGTGATACACCATATTAACAAGTTGAAGGAGAAAAACCATATGATCATCTCAATAGATGCAGAGAAAGCTTTCGACAAAATTCAACACCCATTTATGATAAAAACCCTGCAGAAAGTAGGCATAGAGGGAACTTTCCTCAACATAATAAAGGCCATATATGACAAACCCACAGCCAACATTGTCCTCAATGGTGAAAAACTGAAACCATTTCCACTAAGATCAGGAACAAGACAAGGCTGCCCACTCTCACCACTCTTATTCAACATAGTTTTGGAAGTTTTAGCCACAGCAATCAGAGAAGAAAAGGAAATAAAAGGAATCCAAATTGGAAAAGAAGAAGTAAAGCTGTCACTGTTTGCAGATGACATGATACTATACATAGAGAATCCTAAAGATGCTACCGAAAAACTACTAGAGCTAATCAATGAATTTGGTAAAGTAGCAGGATACAAAATTAATGCACAGAAATCTCTGGCATTCCTGTACACTAATGATGAAAAATCTGAAAATGAAATCAAGAAAACACTCCCATTTACCATTGCAACAAAAAGAATAAAATATCTAGGAATAAACCTACCTAAGGAGACAAAAGACCTGTATGCAGAAAATTATAAGACACTGATGAAAGAAATTAAAGATGATATAAATAGATGGAGAGATATACCATGCTCCTGGATTGGAAGAATCAATATTGTGAAAATGACTCTACTACCCAAAGCAATCTACAGATTCAATGCAATCCCTATCAAACTACCACTGGCATTTTTCACAGAAGTAGAACAAAAAATTTCAAAATTTGTTTGGAAAAACAAAAGACCCCGAATAGCCAAAGCAATCTTGAGAACGAAAAACGGAGCTGGAGGAATCAGGCTGCCTGACTTCAGACTATACTACAAAGCTACAGTAATTAAGACAGTGTGGTACTGGCATAAAAACAGAAAGATAGATCAGTGGATCAGGATAGAAAGCCCAGAGATAAACCCACGCACATATGGCCAACTTATCTTTGATAAAGGAGGCAGGAATGTACAGTGGAGAAAGGACAGCCTCTTCAATAAGTGGTGCTGGGAAAACTGGACAGGGACATGTAAAAGTAAGAGATTAGATCATTCCCTAACACCATACACAAAAATAAGCTCAAAATGGATTAAAGACCTAAATGTAAGGCCAGAAACTATCAAACTCCTAGAGGAAAACATAGGTAGAACACTCTATGACATAAATCACAGCAAGATCCTTTTGGACCCACCTCCTAGAGAAATGGAAATAAAAACAAAGATAAACAAATGGGACCTAATGAAACTTCAAAGCTTTTGCACAGCAAAGGAAACCATAAACAAGACCAAAAGACAACCCTCAGAATGGGAGAAAATATTTGCAAATGAAGCAACTGACAAAGGATTAATCTCCAAAATTCATAAACAGCTCATGCAGCTCAATAGCAAAAAAACAAACAACCCAATCCAAAAATGGGCAGAAGACTTAAATAGGCATTTCTCCAAAGAAGATATACAGACTGCCAACAAACACATGAAAGAATGCTCAACATCATTAATCATTAGAGAAATGCAAATCAAAACTACAATGAGATATCATCTCACAGCAGTCAGAATGGCCATCATCAAGAAATCTAGAAACAATAAATGCTGGAGAGGGTGTGGAGAAAAGGGAACACTCTTGCACTGCTGGTGGGAATGTGAATTGGTACAGCCACTATGGAGAACAGTATGGAGGTTCCTTAAAAAACTAAAAATAGAACTACCATATGACCCAGCAATCCCACTACTAGGCATATACCCTGAGAAAACCATAATTCAAAAAGAGACATGTACCAAAATGTTCATTGAAGCTCTATTCACAATAGCCCGGAGCTGGAAACAACCTAAGTGTCCATCATCGGATGAATGGATAAAGAAGATGTGGCACATATATACAATGGAATATTACTCAGCCATAAAAAGAAACGAAACTGAGCTATTTGTAATGAGGTGGATAGACCTAGAGTCTGTCATACAGAGTGAAGTAAGTCAGAAAGAGAAAGACAAATACCGTATGCTAACACATATATATGGAATTAAAAAAAAAAAATGTCATGAAGAACCTAGGGGTAAAACGGGAATAAAGACACAGACCTACTTGAGAATGGACTTGAGGATATGGGGAAGGGGAAGGGTAAGCTGTGACAAAGGGAAAGAGAGGCATGGACATATATACACTACCAAACGTAAGGTAGATAGATAGTGGGAAGCAGCCGCAGAGCACAGGGAGATCAGCTCGGTGCTTTGTGACCGCCTGGAGGGGTGGGATGGGGAGGGTGGGAGGGAGGGAGATGCATGAGGGAAGGGATGTGGGAACAGATGTATATGTATGACTGATTCACTTTGTTATAAAGCAGAAACTAATAAAAAAAATAATAAAAATAAAAAATAAAACTAATTATTTAGAAATCTATATAGCAAACAAAACAAAATGAGCAAAAACTAAAAAATCATCTAGTAGTTCCTCTAAATTTACCTGTCTTGAATTTTATAGATATTCAAGTTTAATTTTAGAATTAAATAGATTAATTTCTTTCATTTCATTAGATTAATTTAAGTTTATTTCACAATTACCATAATTTTACATAACTACAAGAGAATGGCTGAGGGATAGTGGAATCTAATATATATGACTTTATACAAAATAGATGATAATGTATATCATTTAATATCTAATACTTTTGCATTTTAAAGTAAATCCAGTTGTCAAACCTAGTAATCAGTGAAAATTAGCTGGCTAAAAAGTCTAGCTAGATCTTCTAAGTTGGTAAAGCACTTATATTATTATGGAGACTTGTGGAGACTTGTGAAGTAAGGAAAACAATATTTAGTAGCACTGTGAAAATCATTTAGCAAGAATATGGAGCATACAAATATTTTATTTCAGCACACCCAGTTCCCAACCGCTCACTACTTGAACCTGACCTTATAATGTTAAAAACACCCTCTAAAACAAATTCTAGATCAAATTATGTAATGGCCTTTTCTAGGAAAACCTTTGAAGCATGGGGGCAGTGAGAACCAAAGCATCCTCTATAAGGCTTTGCCACTGCCCCACCCCCACCATTATCTCTAGTCCATAGAAATTCTCTGTCCCATTAAGTGTTTATTTTGGCATTCAGCCTTTTACTGTCCTGAGCTTTTATTTAAGGATATCATGTCTATATGTCATGTTTCTCCAAGAAGACATCTTTTGCTTTCCCCCAGCTCCTAAATAGCACCAATTTTTAACATAAACTATTGCCTCTATTGACACACGTGAGTTTCTTTTAGTAATTTCAGATACTAAACACTTCACATAAAAAAATATGCATTAACAACCGAGTGTTGTTTCTTAGCAATTAGTATATTTAGATTGAATTCCTTGAAGGCAGAGACTGGGTCTTAAGCAGAGAGGTTAAGAACATTGTAGATGGCTCAGCATATTTTTTAGGGAATGAGCAAATGACTGGCTTTTAAAAATGTATCCTATTGATAATTTTTAAGTATCTAGGACCTTTAAGTCTATAGGAGCCTGGTTATTTTCTCAAATGGTAACTGTTTAAGCCTATGGCCTCAAAACTAAAACTACGAAGAAAGGCATTGTAATTTAGCCAACTTGGAGGCGCCAGTCATGAAGTAAAAGTTGAAAATCATTACTTTATGACATTAATTTGCCTTACTCTATTCAGTGTGAATAATTCAAGTTTACCTTAGAAGTGTTTAAATATATATATTATTGATACCAAATTCATGGCATGTTAATACTTACCGTCAAAAGGATAGGCGTAATGAAAAACCAGCAAGCTCTCCACCATAGCCAGAATATCCACCTTTTTGCTCCAGTCATCATTTCTATATCTTCAATGAATCTGTTGCCTCCTAAAAACAACAAAGAGTGCATTCAGCCCTTATTTATACTTTCATTCATTAATCATTGTGGCCCCAAGTCATCTTTCTATGTCTAAACGTTTCTAATACTACAGCAATGAAGCATATATATACCTTTCACTACATTTTATTCATAATAAATTTTTGTCCAGTATATTATACTTAGCTATTACAGTAAACATAATGAGAAGGAATCAAACTAAGTCATTTTAGTAAAATGTGTAGATAATTCTATATTCACTATTTACCATAAGTCCAGATGATCCCTATTAGTTCCAGTATAGCTGCAATCAAAATGCCCCATCCAACACAGAAGTGGTCAATCAGATGAACCCAGTAAATTCCAGCCTACCAAAAAATATCAGTTACTTTTAAGTATATTTTTAATTATTTCTATGATTGATGAGGTACTCAAATTGAATCTTCTAATTTGATTTTAACATATGCTCCTTGGTTTCACCTCTGCCAAAATGCGAAAAGGAATGTTTTCAAATGTAAACACAAACGTGGCTTTAAATATCTCAAACAGGATGTACCTTTTATTCTATACCGAGTCACTGTTAAAAAATAAGCATTTAGAATAGTTGATTATCAAAATGATATGCAGTGTGTGCTGTGTAGTAGCTGCCAAGAAATACAGCCTATGTTTAAAGTATATAACTTTATTGTAATTGGGGAAACTGTCCATTATTGGGCTTTTTCCCCCTCTGCAAAATATACTTACTATTGAAATTGTGTTATACTGGGGAAAAAACCTGGGCTAAAACTCAGAAAATCTTGATGCAAGTCAGACTTGGACTTGTCACTAAACATCCTCTTAAACCTTGGCTTCCTCATTTAGATTATAAAGTACATTCCAACTAATATTTTGTCTATGAAAAAATACTGTAGTATACCTGAGTCACACAGACGAGGCCAAGGAGAAACAAAATGAAGCAGCAACCCAAAGTTATGGGAACCCTCATTTTCTTCATCACTTTGGGAAATAAATCTTGAATCGTTGTTGTAATCGTCTCTTCAGAAGGGAAAAAATGACATGTCAACTCATTTGCCAATAATTTTAATCACAGAAATCAACTTCTATTAATCAAATTTACAAATATGTGTTGAGAATATATGCTGGGCCCTACTTCTTACTTTTAAAAACCCACGGGGTCCTTTCTCTTGCCAGTGACCACTCATCAGTTCTGATAAAAATCAAATGGAGCTCTATTTGTTGTTTTTAGTCTGTTTTATAAGGTTTTTCATTGGTAGCAATTATAAGGTAACAGGTTCCCAAGGGCTGAAGTAGTTTGAAAGAGGGTTATAGGGAAGGAAGAATTCTAGTAGAACTTCTAAATAAGGTGAATATTTGAATAAATAACTTGGAGACAGAAAGGCCTTCTAGGTTTAAGAAATAAATGTGTTCGTGAAACAGGGTACTGGCTAAAAGTAGAAGGATATATGAGTAAAAGGATTAAGAAACATATTTGAGATTTTTGGAGGGCTTTGAAAGTCAACTAGAGGAAGCTGGACCTTATCCTGTAAACTATTAAAATGGTTTATGTAAGAGCACAATATGATGAAATTCAGAATCTTTAGGTGTGTACCCTAGGGGAAATCCCTATGTGTACACAGAACCATGTGCAAGAATAGTCATTGCAGCAGTGTGTGTAATTTTTAAAAATTGGAAATAATCCAAATGCCCATCATTATGGCAACAGATTGTGAATTAATTAGCACTATATGTCTATGTGTCAACATGGATTCATAATACATATAAAAAACAACTGTCAGAATGATATGTATGCTATGAAACTTCACATTTATGTGAAATTTTAAAAATTTATATGTTATTTATGGATACATATAAAATGTATACAAACATGGTCTGAATAACATACATAATCCATGGTGACAGTTGCTTCTAGGAAGGAAGAAATGTGAATTGTATTAGACAGAGAGACACAGGGGACTTCAAATTTATCTATAACAGTTTAGTTTTCTAAAAAACATCTGAAGCAAATATAAAATATTAATCTCTGCTCCTTTTGGGTGTCTGATACATGAGTACTTTGGATTTTTCCATATTTAAAACTTAAGTTAAAAGGAACTTTCAGAAAGATGATTCTGAGAGTAAAAGCTAGAGGGAGGCAACAAGGGTAAGAAAAGGATGTTTTTAAGTAGAGGAAACATGAGTAAAATATAAGAGGGATATGTTAACATTGGGAGTATTACTTACCAACGGAAGCAAACTGCGAGTCGAGACCCAAAGTCAAAAGCATGAAGAAAAATAATATGGACCAAAATGGCCCACCTCATATGGTATGCAGACCATGATATGCAAGTAATGCATTAAGATGCTTGAGGGGGGCTTCCCTGGTGGCGCAGTGGTTGAGAGTCCGTCTGCCGATGCAGGGGACGCGGGCTCATGCCCCGGTCCGGGAGGATCCCACATGCCTGCCGTGGAGCGGCTGGGCCCGTGAGCCATGGCCGCTGAGCCTGCACGTCCGGAGCCTGTGCTCCGCAACGGGAGAGGCCACAACGGTGAGAGGCCCGTGTACCGCAAAAAAAAAAAAAAAAGATGGTTGAGGGGATCAGGGAGGAGTGGGATATTGGGTCAGATTAAGGGAATCTGAAATGTGGTATTACCTGGGCTTTGGCTATCTGGGAGCGACTGAGGTAAACAAATTCACAAGGTATGAAGTGCTTAGTCCTGGGATTGGGTCTTGTTTTATTTAGTACTTCTGAGTTGCTATGACAGAATATCATGGACTGAGTAGTTTAGAAAACATTAATTTCTCACACTTATGCAGGCTGGGAAGTCTAAGATCAAGGCACTGGCAGAGGTGGCATCTGGTGAGGACCTGTTTCCCAGTTCACAGATAGCCATCTTCTTGCTGTGTCCTCACATGGCAGAAAGGGCAAGGGAGCTCTGTGGGTCTTTTTTATAAGGACACTCGTTCCTTTCATGAGGGCTTCAACCTTATGATCTAATCACCTCCAAAAGGCTCCACCTCCACATACTATCACATTGGGGATTAGGTTTTAACATATGATTTTGGTGGGGGATACAGATATTCAGTCTACAGCGTCTCTTATGGGAAGGTAAGTAATTTGATCCAATTATAGCTTTTTTCTAGGGGGTGGTCTCCTGTGGAATTTCTAGTATTGAGGCTGACAGTGTGGAGGGAGATTATTACATTAAGCACAAGAAACAATATATAACCCCCTTAGTCCTGCAGTGGGTAATGTTGCCACCTTGAGAGGGGTGGGCTTTCATGCAGCACAAGGAAACTGGAGCCCCCCCTTAAATCCAGTTCTGGAAGGAGGAAGTGGTCTTATCAAGAGTCTTTGGAGCTTTGAAAGACTAGTTTAAATACAGAAGTCCTCAGGGGCTTTTTTTTTCCTTTTTTTTCTTTTTTTTGCAGTACGTGGGCCTCTCACTGTTGTGGCCTCTCCCGTTGCGGAGCACAGGCTCCAGACGCGCAGGCTCAGCGGCCATGGCTCACGGGTCCAGCCGCTCCGCGGCATGTGGGATCTTCCCGGACTGGGGCTCGAACCCGTGTCCCCTGCATCAGCAGGCGGACTCTCAACCACTGCTCCACCAGGGAAGCCCTACTTCGTTTTTGAACTTGTTTTTGAAATGAATAATGGAGTGGTTGCAGCAACGATAAATCTTAACAAAAAAATAGGGGGGAGCATTTTTAAAATTCAGTATTTAACCAATTTAGAGTCTGTACTTCTACCATGTTTCAGCTTCCCGAAAATCCCAAACTCTCCCATCATCTCTAACTCTGAAACCAGGTGGGCGGTTACTAGGCGTTGCCTGGTTTCCTGAAAGCCGGTGTTACGGTGTTACGTCATCAGGTTGTGAGTAGCGCCCCGCTGCGTGTGCTTAATTGTGAGGTCACAAGCCCTCTCCGGCTGGACGCTGCCGCGCGTCCCAGTCGCACCAGGCGGTGCGGCGCCCTTAGCGTACTGGTCAGCGGCTTCCGTGGTCTGGGCGGCTAGCAGCCCCCTGCTTCCCAAGAGCCAGCTGAGTGCTTTGGTGCCCCAGAAAAGTGAAGAGGCCGTAGAGGAGCCATGAGCGGAGTCCTGTTCCTGCTAGTGAGCTGCTTTCTGTTCGCCTTCACGTTTGTCTTCTGGAAAACCTTGTTTCGGGTAAAGTGTACAAGAGCAATTGGAATTAGATGAAGCTCGATGAATACGTGGACTGGGGAGGGGCCGTGTTTAAGAGAGTAGAAAGATAGTAAAATAAGAGTAAGGGGGAGGTCACCTCATTCCTTTTTCTTTTGAAAGAGCCCCAGATGTTGAGTTTTTACCCGCACACTTCTCTCATATTGACCAGTGGTTCCACAGCTGAAGTATGTTATAAAAAGCCCCAAGTCACTAAGTGATATGGTCAGCTTTTCACCCACCTGAAAAGTACAGCAGAAAGCACCCACTCCCCAGCACCAACTCCCATTTTAAGAATCTGTACTTTCTCTCTTCTTTGGCTTCTACTGCCACATGTGTTTCTGTTTGCCTCTTCCTCCCTTGTATTTGCCATTTCAGCCATCTTTATAGGAGCTTTTGGGGGCATTCACAAGTAATTAAGGTCAAAATGTGGGTTTCCCGGTGATATTTAAAGTTCCAAGTGAAGTGCCTTTAGATAGGAATCAGACAGGATCCAAGTATAGACCTACTAGATTGCCCAAGAAATGTAAGCCAAGGGTATGGCATTTGGGCATTAAAAAACTACTTTTTCTGTGTTTGGGAAGGGCATATTTCCAAATCAGTGTATTCATTCAACAGATTTTTAACCTTCGGGGAGGACAATCAGTTCATTTTGGTAAACCAAGACTAAGGATGTTATTTGGTGGTATGTGGATATTACTAAACTCAATAAACTACATGTGTATAATTTCCTTCCCTTACAGAGAAACACTGGTGGGGCTTCCCCTGTGGCGCAGGACACGGGTCTGCGCCCCGGTCCGCGCCTCCGTCCGCGCCCCGGTCTGCGCCCCAGACCGTGCCCCGGTCCAAGAGGATCCTGCATGCCGCGGAGCGGAAGAAACTAAAAACAAGAAAAAGAGAAACACTGGTGAAATGTCATCAAAATCGACTTCTCTTGTGCTGGTGAGATCATCCTCTTCCACTCAGTCAACTAAGAGCAATACTGATAAGTGTCTTTCAGTCAACAGTCAATGGAGTATTAATCTCCAAAACTCGATAGCCATGGAGTGGAAAATATTTGTAAACCTCAGCATCGTGGAATACAATCTGGCTGAATTGGAACGATTCCTAGTTACTAAGGGTTTAAATCCTGCATTAAGTTAACCGGAACTCCACTAACAAGCCTACAGAATGTAATGACACTGGAGGCAATCATTAAAGGCACTTTGAGTGGATTCATTTGATTATATGTGTTTAATTATAAATGAATTATTATTTAAAAAGGGGAGGAGAGGGCTTCCCTGGTGGCGCAGTGGTTGAGAGTCCGCCTGCCGATGCAGGGGGACACGGGTTCGTGCCCCGGTCTGGGAAGATCCCACATGGCACGGAGCGGCTGGGCCCGTGAGCCATGGCCGCTGAGCCTGCGCGTCCGGAGCCTGTGCTCCGCAATGGGAGAGGCCACAACAGTGAGAGGCCCACATTTAAAGAACTGATTATGTTGCTAATATATATTTCACTGGGAAAGGAATGAAAGCACAATAGAAAAAGAAACAGTTCGAGTTGTTTTCTTTTTAATAAGCTACACTAAAAAGAATATTGAGATACAGTGATTTTAATTTCACTCAAGTGTGAAAAACAGTTTTTTCTAATGGTTTACAAAACAATACTGTAAACGTTTCCAAGTTTGCATTAAAGTAAATGGGATTTGATGGAACGCTTTCCATTATGCAGAATAGTCTTTCTTACCACTGCTGAATCTGTGTAATAATAATACTAAGAGCTATCATTGAGCACCCTAAAATGTGCCAGGCACTCTGTTAAGACCTGTACTTTACACAATTGTAAAGATAGTCACAGAAACTCTTAACTACTCTTTGTAGTCAGCTCTTGAAGTGGATTTCTTTTCCCGTACCAGCACTACCACCAATTAGATATTATCAGTATTTCATTAGAAGTGTGCCTAAATCTTCCCTGAACTGTAAGAGTCTTCGTAGAAAATTACATGCATTTTTTTATTTGGTGAAAAATCCACACCTCAAATAACACCAAAATATAAGGGTAGAATGCATGTAATATAATATGGATTAAAGTTAACATCTAAGCTGTAGTTATCTATTTCAAATAGTATTTTATAAAATCCAGTATAATTGAGGAATTCACAATCTGTTGACATTCACTAACAGTATTTGATCTACGCTCAAAGAAAACCCTCAAAATATCTAACACGAGTTCATCTTATATATGTACATAATTCACTGAGGTTTTTCAGTTACAGGCCTACCTATTTACCTACCTTCATGCCCCCTCCCCCCAAAATAAGTTACCAGTGTAAATTAAAGAAACCCCTTAATCCCTTACTCCTTTAATCTTCAATCAAAAGGAAGAGGAAAAGGAATTTAAAATGTATAAGAAATTAAGGCTTAAAATTATTCTTTTATTCCTCATTTGACAAGAACAAAAAGCCAGCAGTAGTATATGTGGTTCTTAAACTTTTCTGAGTCACAGATCACTTTTGATATTCTGGTGAAAACTATGTACTCTCGCCCTAGAAAAATGCATACAGACATACACGTAAAAAAATATTACATGTAATTTCAGCTTCCTACATTCTCTGAAGCCCAGCTTAAGAACCTTAAGAATAAATGAAAAGTTTCTTACATAGTTAGGTAATGGTCACGATCCTAGGCTGTGATAGTAAACCAGTTGTCAGTGATATATAGTCAATGTATAAACCTATTAGTGGATGGATCTAGAGACTGTCATACAGAGTGAAGTCAGTCAGAAAGAGAAAAACAAATATCATATATTAACGCATATATGTGGAACCTAGAAAAACCTAGACACAGATGTGGAGGACAAACGTACGGACACCGAGGGGGGAAAGTGGTGGGGGTGGTGGTGGGATGAATTGTGAGACTGGGATTGACATGTATACACTAATATGTATAAAATGGATAACTAATAAGAACCTGCTGTATAAAAAATAAATGAAATTAAATTTTTTTAAAAAGTGGATGGAGCACTTAGAACTCCCATGAGTTGTCAAAAAAAAATCTACGAGTGATATAATATGTTTTCATTATCTTTTGTAAGCAAACTGGGATATAGGACTTTCTAATTTGGCTGCCCTCATTCTTGACAAGTTTCACACGTTTATCTCCTGTAAGTATGTAAATAAGTTACCACCCATAAGTAGTAACTTATTCGGAGAAGACAAAATCATCCTACTTGATCTATTAACTAGAAGTAATCAAAGCTTCTGGATTCCATTTTCTAGATTCATCACTTACTGGCCATAGGATCCTTAGTTTTCTGTCTTACGTCACTATTTGTAAAGAAAGAATGTAACCACTAAGTTCACCTAGAAAAAGTGAGCCATGAATACATGAAGTTTTTAGACATATGAACCAAAAGTATTAAGCTACAGTCATCATAGTATATACACAGTCCAGTTTGTTCATATATATGGCATTTCTAATTAAGTGAGGCTTTCAATTTTAACAGTGTCTTTTAAATATATTGATTTATTTTCCCCAGCTTTATGGAAAGGAAGGATTATGTACTAAGAAAATGTAAGCAAGTGATATTTAAAAACTTGTTTAATAGAAAATATAATTATTTTCTAAATAACCAGTTCAAAATAAAGCCTTCAATATATTAGAAAAATATTATTTTTAATATTTTATTGTGAAATAGAGGCAGCTATGTGTGTGTTAAGATAATCTTAAAAGAAATATAATAATCACATTGCTAAACATTAGTAGATTCACATTTTTATATTACATTCCTGCTTAAATAGGGAAAAAAAGCTCATCATACTATTATGAACCTAGTATATACGTGTTTCTACTCAACATTCAAATAAATAAAACTTTCCTCTATTCTAAAATAACCATGTTACACAACCACATATTTTTAAAAACTAGATCTCATTCTGGTTTTCTACTGCCACTAACGGTAGGTATTTCATGGTCAGTCTCTTTTTTAGGATCTACCATATTTTTATACCTTTCCCCACGATGTCTTTCCAGGTATGGCCCCCAGTTAGGAGCTGGTCTGCAGCAGCTTACAATACGCTGAAAAGCAAAGAAAAAAAATGAAAATTTAGAGTGTTAAGTCTCCTTGCTAACCAAAATGAAATAAGAACCGTAGAAAAGTAAAAAATGATCATCTAAATTCTTAATATACTGTCTACCAAAAAAAAATGACACTCAAATGTAACCAGTTGTTAATAGAATTGTATGAACTACAAAGCCAAGATAATTGAGTATGTAAATGATTTCAAAAGAAAGTGTTTTGTGAACCCATTCAAGCAACAATATCACTTCATATACTTTCACTGAATTCTCAGACATTTCTATCCTGGCCTTAGGGTGAGGGTTAAGTGAGGATCTAAACCAGTGTATGCCTGGGAAGTTTCAAGAACCAAAGAGAGGGTCAAGCCATTGATCTAGATCCACAAAGCACTCACCTAGATCTTGAACCCAATCTGCCTGCTGAGCCTACCCTGTCATTGTCCTATTGAGATGTCATAATCAACTCCCCTAGACCTCCATGGAAGAGGGATAACTCAGGGTCTAGACTGGGTTCAAGAAATTTACCAGAGTTTTTCCAGTTTTAACATGCTATTACAGTATGTATTATAACCAGATGAAGTTTTAAGGGTGAAAATTATAGATATAAAGGAAAAAGGTCATTTGCTTTGTGTCATCTCAGTAGAACTCAGTACGGGTATAGATACCATAACTTTTAAAGTATAAATAATATTAACATGCTTACTTGAAGGATGGTTCCTTCAGCTTGAATTATTTTTATAATAGCCATAATTGGAATCCAAATAATGCAGAAAATAATCATACGCCAGCCTAGAGCAACTCCCCAGTCAGGGTATGGAATTTGGGCATAATTAGGTCTATGAAATTGTACCAATGACCAGATCAAGATTGCCTGTGAAAGTAAAATACGAAAAGAAAATGGTAAAGATTAAGCTTTGTTGCACTAATGATTTCATTTGCACTAAGTATTAGCAATTTGATTCCATTCCTTATCTAAAGCAATTAAAATGAAAATACATTCAAGCCAACTAAGATAATCAGGTAACTAGCCAGAAGATAAAATACTAAATGAACCAATATAAATAACTTGTATTTGGCTCTGAATAGATTCTTCCAAAATTAGCACTTCCATATACTTATAAAAGATACAAATACTTGTACAACATGTATTTCAATAAAATACTGAAATACAACATGTATTTCACTTATAATAGCATGGTTTTATTCTGTTCTATAAGCTAGCCAGCATATCAATCAATTCAATGAGAATGTAAAGTACACTTTAGTGAACATGCTCTGCACCTTGCTTAGCAGTTGTTTCTATTATTTTCTACTACACAGAGCACCCCTTACTCCACACCCAAAACACACACGCATTCACACATTGGTACATAATTACCAAAGAACGCTTCACTTTCTTATTGAGAAAAAAACAAGCTCAATATATGTTTGGGCAAAACAATGACTCTTCAAGATGAAAACTAAGGCCAAGTTTTTTAAAAAGTGTTTAAAAAAAACCTACTAGAATGTTGCAGCATTAAAACTAATTATTTAGAAATCTATATAGCAAACAAAACAAAATGAGCAAAAACTAAAAAGTCATCTAGTAGTTCCTCTAAATTTACCTGTCTTGAATTTTATAGATATTCAAGTTTAATTTTAGAATTAAATAGATTAATTTCTTTCATTTCATTAGATTAATTTAAGTTTATTTCACAATTACCATAATTTTACATAACTACAAGAGAATGGCTGAGGGATAGTGGAATCTAATATATATGACTTTATACAAAATAGATGATAATGTATATCATTTAATATCTAATACTTTTGCATTTTAAAGTAAATCCAGTTGTCAAACCTAGTAATCAGTGAAAATTAGCTGGCTAAAAAGTCTAGCTAGATCTTCTAAGTTGGTAAAGCACTTATATTATTATGGAGACTTGTGGAGACTTGTGAAGTAAGGAAAACAATATTTAGTAGCACTGTGAAAATCATTTAGCAAGAATATGGAGCATACAAATATTTTATTTCAGCACACCCAGTTCCTAACTGCTCACTACTTGAACCTGACCTTATAATGTTAAAAACACCCTCTAAAACAAATTCTAGATCAAATTATGTAATGGCCTTTTCTAGGAAAACCTTTGAAGCATGGGGGCAGTGAGAACCAAAGCATCCTCTATAAGGCTTTGCCACTGCCCCACCCCCACCATTATCTCTAGTCCATAGAAATTCTCTGTCCCATTAAGTGTTTATTTTGGCATTCAGCCTTTTACTGTCCTGAGCTTTTATTTAAGGATATCATGTCTATATGTCATGTTTCTCCAAGAAGACATCTTTTGCTTTCCCCCAGCTCCTAAATAGCACCAATTTTTAACATAAACTATTGCCTCTGTTGACACACGTGAGATTCTTTTAGTAATTTCAGATACTAAACACTTCACATAAAAAAATATGCATTAACAACCGAGTGTTGTTTCTTAGCAATTAGTATATTTAGATTGAATTCCTTGAAGGCAGAGACTGGGTCTTAAGCAGAGAGGTTAAGAACATTGTAGATGGCTCAGCATATTTTTTAGGGAATGAGCAAATGACTGGCTTTTAAAAATGTATCCTATTGATAATTTTTAAGTATCTAGGACCTTTAAGTCTATAGGAGCCTGGTTATTTTCTCAAATGGTAACTGTTTAAGCCTATGGCCTCAAAACTAAAACTACAAAGAAAGGCATTGTAATTTAGCCAACTTGGAGGCGCCAGTCATGAAGTAAAAGTTGAAAATCATTACTTTATGACATTAATTTGCCTTACTCTATTCAGTGTGAATAATTCAAGTTTACCTTAGAAGTGTTTAAATATATATATTATTGATACCAAATTCATGGCATGTTAATACTTACCGTCAAAAGGATAGGCGTAATGAAAAACCAGCAAGCTCTCCACCATAGCCAGAATATCCACCTTTTTGCTCCAGTCATCATTTCTATATCTTCAATGAATCTGTTGCCTCCTAAAAACAACAAAGAGTGCATTCAGCCCTTATTTATACTTTCATTCATTAATCATTGTGGCCCCAAGTCATCTTTCTATGTCTAAACGTTTCTAATACTACAGCAATGAAGCATATATATACCTTTCACTACATTTTATTCATAATAAATTTTTGTCCAGTATATTATACTTAGCTATTACAGTAAACATAATGAGAAGGAATCAAACTAAGTCATTTTAGTAAAATGTGTAGATAATTCTATAGTCACTATTTACCATAAATCCAGATGATCCCTATTAGTTCCAGTATAGCTGCAATCAAAATGCCCCATCCAACACAGAAGTGGTCAATCAGATGAACCCAGTAAATTCCAGCCTACCAAAAAATATCAGTTACTTTTAAGTATATTTTTAATTATTTCTATGATTGATGAGGTACTCAAATTGAATCTTCTAATTTGATTTTAACATATGCTCCTTGGTTTCACCTCTGCCAAAATGCGAAAAGGAATGTTTTCAAATGTAAACACAAACGTGGCTTTAAATATCTCAAACAGGATGTACCTTTTATTCTATACTGAGTCACTGTTAAAAAATAAGCATTTAGAATAGTTGATTATCAAAATGATATGCAGTGTGTGCTGTGTAGTAGCTGCCAAGAAATACAGCCTATGTTTAAAGTATATAACTTTATTGTAATTGGGGAAACTGTCCATTATTGGGCTTTTTCCCCCTCTGCAAAATATACTTACTATTGAAATTGTGTTATACTGGGGAAAAAACCTGGGCTAAAACTCAGAAAATCTTGATGCAAGTCAGACTTGGACTTGTCACTAAACATCCTCTTAAACCTTGGCTTCCTCATTTAGATTATAAAGTACATTCCAACTAATATTTTGTCTATGAAAAAATACTGTAGTATACCTGAGTCACACAGACGAGGCCAAGGAGAAACAAAATGAAGCAGCAACCCAAAGTTATGGGAACCCTCATTTTCTTCATCACTTTGGGAAATAAATCTTGAATCGTTGTTGTAATCGTCTCTTCAGAAGGGAAAAAATGACATGTCAACTCATTTGCCAATAATTTTAATCACAGAAATCAACTTCTATTAATCAAATTTACAAATATGTGTTGAGAATATACGCTGGGCCCTACTTCTTACTTTTAAAAATCCACGGGGTCCTTTCTCTTGCCAGTGACCACTCATCAGTTCTGATAAAACTCAAATGGAGCTCTATTTGTTGTTTTTAGTCTGTTTTATAAGGTTTTTCATTGGTAGCAATTATAAGGTAACAGGTTCCCAAGGGCTGAAGTAGTTTGAAAGAGGGTTATAGGGAAGGAAGAATTCTAGTAGAACTTCTAAATAAGGTGAATATTTGAATAAATAACTTGGAGACAGAAAGGCCTTCTAGGTTTAAGAAATAAATGTGTTCGTGAAACAGGGTACTGGCTAAAAGTAGAAGGATATATGAGTAAAAGGATTAAGAAACATATTTGAGATTTTTGGAGGGCTTTGAAAGTCAACTAGAGGAAGCTGGACCTTATCCTGTAAACTATTAAAATGGTTTATGTAAGAGCACAATATGATGAAATTCAGAATCTTTAGGTGTGTACCCTAGGGGAAATCCCTATGTGTACACAGAACCATGTGCAAGAATAGTCATTGCAGCAGTGTGTGTAATTTTTAAAAATTGGAAATAATCCAAATGCCCATCATTATGTCAACAGATTGTGAATTAATTGGCACTATATGTCTATGTGTCAACATGGATTCATAATACATATAAAAAACAACTGTCATAATGATATGTATGCTATGAAACTTCACATTTATGTGAAATTTTAAAAATTTATATGTTATTTATGGATACATATAAAATGTATACAAACATGGTCTGAATAACATACATAATCCATGGTGACAGTTGCTTCTAGGAAGGAAGAAATGTGAATTGTATTAGACAGAGAGACACAGGGGACTTCAAATTTATCTAT
The DNA here is from genome assembly GCF_949752795.1 of Hyperoodon ampullatus. Taxonomy (NCBI): domain Eukaryota; kingdom Metazoa; phylum Chordata; class Mammalia; order Artiodactyla; family Ziphiidae; genus Hyperoodon; species Hyperoodon ampullatus. Next base: position 118,637,316 of record NC_136913.1, on the reverse strand, counting down.
AACAGTTTAGTTTTCTAAAAAACATCTGAAGCAAATATAAAATATTAATCTCTGCTCCTTTTGGGTGTCTGATACATGAGTACTTTGGATTTTTCCATATTTAAAACTTAAGTTAAAAGGAACTTTCAGAAAGATGATTCTGAGAGTAAAAGCTAGAGGGAGGCAACAAGGGTAAGAAAAGGATGTTTTTAAGTAGAGGAAACATGAGTAAAATATAAGAGGGATATGTTAACATTGGGAGTATTACTTACCAACGGAAGCAAACTGCGAGTCGAGACCCAAAGTCAAAAGCATGAAGAAAAATAATATGGACCAAAATGGCCCACCTCATATGGTATGCAGACCATGATATGCAAGTAATGCATTAAGATGCTTGAGGGGGGCTTCCCTGGTGGCGCAGTGGTTGAGAGTCCGTCTGCCGATGCAGGGGACGCGGGCTCATGCCCCGGTCCGGGAGGATCCCACATGCCTGCCGTGGAGCGGCTGGGCCCGTGAGCCATGGCCGCTGAGCCTGCACGTCCGGAGCCTGTGCTCCGCAACGGGAGAGGCCACAACGGTGAGAGGCCCGTGTACCGCAAAAAAAAAAAAAAAAGATGGTTGAGGGGATCAGGGAGGAGTGGGATATTGGGTCAGATTAAGGGAATCTGAAATGTGGTATTACCTGGGCTTTGGCTATCTGGGAGCGACTGAGGTAAACAAATTCACAAGGTATGAAGTGCTTAGTCCTGGGATTGGGTCTTGTTTTATTTAGTACTTCTGAGTTGCTATGACAGAATATCATGGACTGAGTAGTTTAGAAAACATTAATTTCTCACACTTATGCAGGCTGGGAAGTCTAAGATCAAGGCACTGGCAGAGGTGGCATCTGGTGAGGACCTGTTTCCCAGTTCACAGATAGCCATCTTCTTGCTGTGTCCTCACATGGCAGAAAGGGCAAGGGAGCTCTGTGGGTCTTTTTTATAAGGACACTCGTTCCTTTCATGAGGGCTTCAACCTTATGATCTAATCACCTCCAAAAGGCTCCACCTCCACATACTATCACATTGGGGATTAGGTTTTAACATATGATTTTGGTGGGGGATACAGATATTCAGTCTACAGCGTCTCTTATGGGAAGGTAAGTAATTTGATCCAATTATAGCTTTTTTCTAGGGGGTGGTCTCCTGTGGAATTTCTAGTATTGAGGCTGACAGTGTGGAGGGAGATTATTACATTAAGCACAAGAAACAATATATAACCCCCTTAGTCCTGCAGTGGGTAATGTTGCCACCTTGAGAGGGGTGGGCTTTCATGCAGCACAAGGAAACTGGAGCCCCCCCTTAAATCCAGTTCTGGAAGGAGGAAGTGGTCTTATCAAGAGTCTTTGGAGCTTTGAAAGACTAGTTTAAATACAGAAGTCCTCAGGGGCTTTTTTTTTCCTTTTTTTTCTTTTTTTTGCAGTACGTGGGCCTCTCACTGTTGTGGCCTCTCCCGTTGCGGAGCACAGGCTCCAGACGCGCAGGCTCAGCGGCCATGGCTCACGGGTCCAGCCGCTCCGCGGCATGTGGGATCTTCCCGGACTGGGGCTCGAACCCGTGTCCCCTGCATCAGCAGGCGGACTCTCAACCACTGCTCCACCAGGGAAGCCCTACTTCGTTTTTGAACTTGTTTTTGAAATGAATAATGGAGTGGTTGCAGCAACGATAAATCTTAACAAAAAAATAGGGGGGAGCATTTTTAAAATTCAGTATTTAACCAATTTAGAGTCTGTACTTCTACCATGTTTCAGCTTCCCGAAAATCCCAAACTCTCCCATCATCTCTAACTCTGAAACCAGGTGGGCGGTTACTAGGCGTTGCCTGGTTTCCTGAAAGCCGGTGTTACGGTGTTACGTCATCAGGTTGTGAGTAGCGCCCCGCTGCGTGTGCTTAATTGTGAGGTCACAAGCCCTCTCCGGCTGGACGCTGCCGCGCGTCCCAGTCGCACCAGGCGGTGCGGCGCCCTTAGCGTACTGGTCAGCGGCTTCCGTGGTCTGGGCGGCTAGCAGCCCCCTGCTTCCCAAGCGCCAGCTGAGTGCTTTGGTGCCCCAGAAAAGTGAAGAGGCCGTAGAGGAGCCATGAGCGGAGTCCTGTTCCTGCTAGTGAGCTGCTTTCTGTTCGCCTTCACGTTTGTCTTCTGGAAAACCTTGTTTCAGGTAAAGTGTACAAGAGCAATTGGAATTAGATGAAGCTCGATGAATACGTGGACTGGGGAGGGGCCGTGTTTAAGAGAGTAGAAAGATAGTAAAATAAGAGTAAGGGGGAGGTCACCTCATTCCTTTTTCTTTTGAAAGAGCCCCAGATGTTGAGTTTTTACCCGCACACTTCTCTCATATTGACCAGTGGTTCCACAGCTGAAGTATGTTATAAAAAGCCCCAAGTCACTAAGTGATATGGTCAGCTTTTCACCCACCTGAAAAGTACAGCAGAAAGCACCCACTCCCCAGCACCAACTCCCATTTTAAGAATCTGTACTTTCTCTCTTCTTTGGCTTCTACTGCCACATGTGTTTCTGTTTGCCTCTTCCTCCCTTGTATTTGCCGTTTCAGCCATCTTTATAGGAGCTTTTGGGGGCATTCACAAGTAATTAAGGTCAAAATGTGGGTTTCCCGGTGATATTTAAAGTTCCAAGTGAAGTGCCTTTAGATAGGAATCAGACAGGATCCAAGTATAGACCTACTAGATTGCCCAAGAAATGTAAGCCAAGGGTATGGCATTTGGGCATTAAAAGACTACTTTGTCTGTGTTTGGGAAGGGCATATTTCCAAATCAGTGTATTCATTCAACAGATTTTTAACCTTCGGGGAGGACAATCAGTTCATTTTGGTAAACCAAGACTAAGGATGTTATTTGGTGGTATGTGGATATTACTAAACTCAATAAACTACATGTGTATAATTTCCTTCCCTTACAGAGAAACACTGGTGGGGCTTCCCCTGTGGCGCAGGACACGGGTCTGCGCCCCTGTCCGTGCCCCGGTCCGCGCCTCCGTCCGCGCCCCGGTCTGCGCCCCAGTCCGTGCCCCGGTCCAAGAGGATCCTGCATGCCGCGGAGCGGAAGAAACTAAAAACAAGAAAAAGAGAAACACTGGTGAAATGTCATCAAAATCGACTTCTCTTGTGCTGGTGAGATCATCCTCTTCCACTCAGTCAACTAAGAGCAATACTGATAAGTGTCTTTCAGTCAACAGTCAATGGAGTATTAATCTCCAAAACTCGATAGCCATGGAGTGGAAAATATTTGTAAACCTCAGCATCGTGGAATACAATCTGGCTGAATTGGAACGATTCCTAGTTACTAAGGGTTTAAATCCTGCATTAAGTTAACCGGAACTCCACTAACAAGCCTACAGAATGTAATGACACTGGAGGCAATCATTAAAGGCACTTTGAGTGGATTCATTTGATTATACGTGTTTAATTATAAATGAATTATTATTTAAAAAGGGGAGGAGAGGGCTTCCCTGGTGGCGCAGTGGTTGAGAGTCCGCCTGCCGATGCAGGGGGACACGGGTTCGTGCCCCGGTCTGGGAAGATCCCACATGGCACGGAGCGGCTGGGCCCGTGAGCCATGGCCGCTGAGCCTGCGCGTCCGGAGCCTGTGCTCCGCAATGGGAGAGGCCACAACAGTGAGAGGCCCACATTTAAAGAACTGATTATGTTGCTAATATATATTTCACTGGGAAAGGAATGAAAGCACAATAGAAAAAGAAACAGTTCGAGTTGTTTTCTTTTTAATAAGCTACACTAAAAAGAATATTGAGATACAGTGATTTTAATTTCACTCAAGTGTGAAAAACAGTTTCTTCTAATGGTTTACAATACAATACTGTAAACGTCTCCAAGTTTGCATTAAAGTAAATGGGATTTGATGGAACGCTTTCCATTATGCAGAATAGTCTTTCTTACCACTGCTGAATCTGTGTAATAATAATACTAAGAGCTATCATTGAGCACCCTAAAATGTGCCAGGCACTCTGTTAAGACCTGTACTTTACACAATTGTAAAGATAGTCACAGAAACTCTTAACTACTCTTTGTAGTCAGCTCTTGAAGTGGATTTCTTTTCCCGTACCAGCACTACCACCAATTAGATATTATCAGTATTTCATTAGAAGTGTGCCTAAATCTTCCCTGAACTGTAAGAGTCTTCGTAGAAAATTACATGCATTTTTTTATTTGGTGAAAAATCCACACCTCAAATAACACCAAAATATAAGGGTAGAATGCATGTAATATAATATGGATTAAAGTTAACATCTAAGCTGTAGTTATCTATTTCAAATAGTATTTTATAAAATCCAGTATAATTGAGGAATTCACAATCTGTTGACATTCACTAACAGTATTTGATCTACGCTCAAAGAAAACCCTCAAAATATCTAACACGAGTTCATCTTATATATGTACATAATTCACTGAGGTTTTTCAGTTACAGGCCTACCTATTTACCTACCTTCATGCCCCCTCCCCCCAAAATAAGTTACCAGTGTAAATTAAAGAAACCCCTTAATCCCTTACTCCTTTAATCTTCAATCAAAAGGAAGAGGAAAAGGAATTTAAAATGTATAAGAAATTAAGGCTTAAAATTATTCTTTTATTCCTCATTTGACAAGAACAAAAAGCCAGCAGTAGTATATGTGGTTCTTAAACTTTTCTGAGTCACAGATCACTTTTGATATTCTGGTGAAAACTATGTACTCTCGCCCTAGAAAAATGCATACAGACATACACGTAAAAAAATATTACATGTAATTTCAGCTTCCTACATTCTCTGAAGCCCAGCTTAAGAACCTTAAGAATAAATGAAAAGTTTCTTACATAGTTAGGTAATGGTCACGATCCTAGGCTGTGATAGTAAACCAGTTGTCAGTGATATATAGTCAATGTATAAACCTATTAGTGGATGGATCTAGAGACTGTCATACAGAGTGAAGTCAGTCAGAAAGAGAAAAGCAAATATCATATATTAACGCATATATGTGGAACCTAGAAAAACCTAGACACAGATGTGGAGGACAAACGTACGGACACCGAGGGGGGAAAGTGGTGGGGGTGGTGGTGGGATGAATTGTGAGACTGGGATTGACATGTATACACTAATATGTATAAAATGGATAACTAATAAGAACCTGCTGTATAAAAAATAAATGAAATTAAATTTTTTAAAAAAGTGGATGGAGCACTTAGAACTCCCATGCGTTGTCAAAAAAAAATCTACGAGTGATATAATATGTTTTCATTATCTTTTGTAAGCAAACTGGGATATAGGACTTTCTAATTTGGCTGCCCTCATTCTTGACAAGTTTCACACGTTTATCTCCTGTAAGTATGTAAATAAGTTACCACCCATAAGTAGTAACTTATTCGGAGAAGACAAAATCATTCTACTTGATCTATTAACTAGAAGTAATCAAAGCTTCTGGATTCCATTTTCTAGATTCATCACTTACTGGCCATAGGATCCTTAGTTTTCTGTCTTACGTCACTATTTGTAAATAAAGAATGTAACCACTAAGTTCACCTAGAAAAAGTGAGCCATGAATACATGAAGTTTTTAGACATATGAACCAAAAGTATTAAGCTACAGTCATCATAGTATATACACAGTCCAGTTTGTTCATATATATGGCATTTCTAATTAAGTGAGGCTTTCAATTTTAACAGTGTCTTTTAAATATATTGATTTATTTTCCCCAGCTTTATGGAAAGGAAGGATTATGTACTAAGAAAATGTAAGCAAGTGATATTTAAAAACTTGTATAATAGAAAATATAATTATTTTCTAAATAACCAGTTCAAAATGAAGCCTTCAATATATTAGAAAAATATTATTTTTAATATTTTATTGTGAAATAGAGGCAGCTATGTGTGTGTTAAGATAATCTTAAAAGAAATATAATAATCACATTGCTAAACATTAGTAGATTCACATTTTTATATTACATTCCTGCTTAAATAGGGAAAAAAAGCTCATCATACTATTATGAACCTAGTATATACGTGTTTCTACTCAACATTCAAATAAATAAAACTTTCCTCTATTCTAAAATAATCATGTTACACAACCACATATTTTTAAAAACTAGATCTCATTCTGGTTTTCTACTGCCACTAACGGTAGGTATTTCATGGTCAGTCTCTTTTTTAGGATCTACCATATTTTTATACCTTTCCCCACGATGTCTTTCTTTCCAGGTATGGCCCCCAGTTAGGAGCTGGTCTGCAGCAGCTTACAATACGCTGAAAAGCAAAGAAAAAAAATGAAAATTTAGAGTGTTAAGTCTCCTTGCTAACCAAAATGAAATAAGAACCGTAGAAAAGTAAAAAATGATCATCTAAATTCTTAATATACTGTCTACCAAAAAAAATGACACTCAAATGTAACCAATTGTTAATAGAATTGTATGAACTACAAAGCCAAGATAATTGAGTATGTAAATGATTTCAAAAGAAAGTGTTTTGTGAACCCATTCAAGCAACAATATCACTTCATATACTTTCACTGAATTCTCAGACATTTCTATCCTGGCCTTAGGGTGAGGGTTAAGTGAGGATCTAAACCAGTGTATGCCTGGGAAGTTTCAAGAACCAAAGAGAGGGTCAAGCCATTGATCTAGATCCACAAAGCACTCACCTAGATCTTGAACCCAATCTGCCTGCTGAGCCTACCCTGTCATTGTCCTATTGAGATGTCATAATCAACTCCCCTAGACCTCCATGGAAGAGGGATAACTCAGGGTCTAGACTGGGTTCAAGAAATTTACCAGAGTTTTTCCAGTTTTAACATGCTATTACAGTATGTATTATAACCAGATGAAGTTTTAAGGGTGAAAATTATAGATATAAAGGAAAAAGGTCATTTGCTTTGTGTCATCTCAGTAGAACTCAGTACGGGTATAGATACCATAACTTTTAAAGTATAAATAATATTAACATGCTTACTTGAAGGATGGTTCCTTCAGCTTGAATTATTTTTATAATAGCCATAATTGGAATCCAAATAATGCAGAAAATAATCATACGCCAGCCTAGAGCAACTCCCCAGTCAGGGTATGGAATTTGGGCATAATTAGGTCTATGAAATTGTACCAATGACCAGATCAAGATTGCCTGTGAAAGTAAAATACGAAAAGAAAATGGTAAAGATTAAGCTTTGTCGCACTAATGATTTCATTTGCACTAAGTATTAGCAATTTGATTCCATTCCTTATCTAAAGCAATTAAAATGAAAATACATTCAAGCCAACTAAGATAATCAGGTAACTAGCCAGAAGATAAAATACTAAATGAACCAATCTAAATAACTTGTATTTGGCTCTGAATAGATTCTTCCAAAATTAGCACTTCCATATACTTATAAAAGATACAAATACTTGTACAACATGTATTTCAATAAAATACTGAAATACAACATGTATTTCACTTATAATAGCATGGTTTTATTCTGTTCTATAAGCTAGCCAGCATATCAATCAATTCAATGAGAATGTAAAGTACACTTTAGTGAACATGCTCTGCACCTTGCTTAGCAGTTGTTTCTATTATTTTCTACTACACAGAGCACCCCTTACTCCACACCCAAAACACACACGCATTCACACATGGGTACATAATTACCAAAGAACGCTTCACTTTCTTATTGAGGAAAAAACAAGCTCAATATATGTTTGGGCAAAACAATGATTCTTCAAGATGAAAACTAAGGCCAAGTTTTTTTAAAAGTGTTTAAAAAAAACCTACTAGAATGTTGCAGCATTAAAACTAATTATTTAGAAATCTATATGGCAAACAAAACAAAATGAGCAAAAACTAAAAAATCATCTAGTAGTTCCTCTAAATTTACCTGTCTTGAATTTTATAGATATTCAAGTTTAATTTTAGAATTAAATAGATTAATTTCTTTCATTTCATTAGATTAATTTAAGTTTATTTCACAATTACCATAATTTTACATAACTACAAGAGAATGGCTGAGGGATAGTGGAATCTAATATATATGACTTTATACAAAATAGATGATAATGTATATCATTTAATATCTAATACTTTTGCATTTTAAAGTAAATCCAGTTGTCAAACCTAGTAATCAGTGAAAATTAGCTGGCTAAAAAGTCTAGCTAGATCTTCTAAGTTGGTAAAGCACTTATATTATTATGGAGACTTGTGGAGACTTGTGAAGTAAGGAAAACAATATTTAGTAGCACTGTGAAAATCATTTAGCAAGAATATGGAGCATACAAATATTTTATTTCAGCACACCCAGTTCCCAACCGCTCACTACTTGAACCTGACCTTATAATGTTAAAAACACCCTCTAAAACAAATTCTAGATCAAATTATGTAATGGCCTTTTCTAGGAAAACCTTTGAAGCATGGGGGCAGTGAGAACCAAAGCATCCTCTATAAGGCTTTGCCACTGCCCCACCCCCACCATTATCTCTAGTCCATAGAAATTCTCTGTCCCATTAAGTGTTTATTTTGGCATTCAGCCTTTTACTGTCCTGAGCTTTTATTTAAGGATATCATGTCTATATGTCATGTTTCTCCAAGAAGACATCTTTTGCTTTCCCCCAGCTCCTAAATAGCACCAATTTTTAACATAAACTATTGCCTCTATTGACACACGTGAGTTTCTTTTAGTAATTTCAGATACTAAACACTTCACATAAAAAAATATGCATTAACAACCGAGTGTTGTTTCTTAGCAATTAGTATATTTAGATTGAATTCCTTGAAGGCAGAGACTGGGTCTTAAGCAGAGAGGTTAAGAACATTGTAGATGGCTCAGCATATTTTTTAGGGAATGAGCAAATGACTGGCTTTTAAAAATGTATCCTATTGATAATTTTTAAGTATCTAGGACCTTTAAGTCTATAGGAGCCTGGTTATTTTCTCAAATGGTAACTGTTTAAGCCTATGGCCTCAAAACTAAAACTACAAAGAAAGGCATTGTAATTTAGCCAACTTGGAGGCGCCAGTCATGAAGTAAAAGTTGAAAATCATTACTTTATGACATTAATTTGCCTTACTCTATTCAGTGTGAATAATTCAAGTTTACCTTAGAAGTGTTTAAATATATATATTATTGATACCAAATTCATGGCATGTTAATACTTACCGTCAAAAGGATAGGCGTAATGAAAAACCAGCAAGCTCTCCACCATAGCCAGAATATCCACCTTTTTGCTCCAGTCATCATTTCTATATCTTCAATGAATCTGTTGCCTCCTAAAAACAACAAAGAGTGCATTCAGCCCTTATTTATACTTTCATTCATTAATCATTGTGGCCCCAAGTCATCTTTCTATGTCTAAACATTTCTAATACTACAGCAATGAAGCATATATATACCTTTCACTACATTTTATTCATAATAAATTTTTGTCCAGTATATTATACTTAGCTATTACAGTAAACATAATGAGAAGGAATCTAACTAAGTCATTTTAGTAAAATGTGTAGATAATTCTATAGTCACTATTTACCATAAATCCAGATGATCCCTATTAGTTCCAGTATAGCTGCAATCAAAATGCCCCATCCAACACAGAAGTGGTCAATCAGATGAACCCAGTAAATTCCAGCCTACCAAAAAATATCAGTTACTTTTAAGTATATTTTTAATTATTTCTATGATTGATGAGGTACTCAAATTGAATCTTCTAATTTGATTTTAACATATGCTCCTTGGTTTCACCTCTGCCAAAATGCGAAAAGGAATGTTTTCAAATGTAAACACAAACGTGGCTTTAAATATCTCAAACAGGATGTACCTTTTATTCTATACTGAGTCACTGTTAAAAAATAAGCATTTAGAATAGTTGATTATCAAAATGATATGCAGTGTGTGCTGTGTAGTAGCTGCCAAGAAATACAGCCTATGTTTAAAGTATATAACTTTATTGTAATTGGGGAAACTGTCCATTATTGGGCTTTTTCCCCCTCTGCAAAATATACTTACTATTGAAATTGTGTTATACTGGGGAAAAAACCTGGGCTAAAACTCAGAAAATCTTGATGCAAGTCAGACTTGGACTTGTCACTAAACATCCTCTTAAACCTTGGCTTCCTCATTTAGATTATAAAGTACATTCCAACTAATATTTTGTCTATGAAAAAATACTGTAGTATACCTGAGTCACACAGACGAGGCCAAGGAGAAACAAAATGAAGCAGCAACCCAAAGTTATGGGAACCCTCATTTTCTTCATCACTTTGGGAAATAAATCTTGAATCGTTGTTGTAATCGTCTCTTCAGAAGGGAAAAAATGACATGTCAACTCATTTGCCAATAATTTTAATCACAGAAATCAACTTCTATTAATCAAATTTACAAATATGTGTTGAGAATATACGCTGGGCCCTACTTCTTACTTTTAAAAATCCACGGGGTCCTTTCTCTTGCCAGTGACCACTCATCAGTTCTGATAAAACTCAAATGGAGCTCTATTTGTTGTTTTTAGTCTGTTTTATAAGGTTTTTCATTGGTAGCAATTATAAGGTAACAGGTTCCCAAGGGCTGAAGTAGTTTGAAAGAGGGTTATAGGGAAGGAAGAATTCTAGTAGAACTTCTAAATAAGGTGAATATTTGAATAAATAACTTGGAGACAGAAAGGCCTTCTAGGTTTAAGAAATAAATGTGTTCGTGAAACAGGGTACTGGCTAAAAGTAGAAGGATATATGAGTAAAAGGATTAAGAAACATATTTGAGATTTTTGGAGGGCTTTGAAAGTCAACTAGAGGAAGCTGGACCTTATCCTGTAAACTATTAAAATGGTTTATGTAAGAGCACAATATGATGAAATTCAGAATCTTTAGGTGTGTACCCTAGGGGAAATCCCTATGTGTACACAGAACCATGTGCAAGAATAGTCATTGCAGCAGTGTGTGTAATTTTTAAAAATTGGAAATAATCCAAATGCCCATCATTATGGCAACAGATTGTGAATTAATTGGCACTATATGTCTATGTGTCAACATGGATTCATAATACATATAAAAAACAACTGTCAGAATGATATGTATGCTATGAAACTTCACATTTATGTGAAATTTTAAAAATTTATATGTTATTTATGGATACATATAAAATGTATACAAACATGGTCTGAATAACATACATAATCCATGGTGACAGTTGCTTCTAGGAAGGAAGAAATGTGAATTGTATTAGACAGAGAGACACAGGGGACTTCAAATTTATCTATAACAGTTTAGTTTTCTAAAAAACATCTGAAGCAAATATAAAATATTAATCTCTGCTCCTTTTGGGTGTCTGATACATGAGTACTTTGGATTTTTCCATATTTAAAACTTAAGTTAAAAGGAACTTTCAGAAAGATGATTCTGAGAGTAAAAGCTAGAGGGAGGCAACAAGGGTAAGAAAAGGATGTTTTTAAGTAGAGGAAACATGAGTAAAATATAAGAGGGATATGTTAACATTGGGAGTATTACTTACCAACGGAAGCAAACTGCGAGTCGAGACCCAAAGTCAAAAGCATGAAGAAAAATAATATGGACCAAAATGGCCCACCTCATATGGTATGCAGACCATGATATGCAAGTAATGCATTAAGATGCTTGAGGGGGGCTTCCCTGGTGGCGCAGTGGTTGAGAGTCCGTCTGCCGATGCAGGGGACGCGGGCTCATGCCCCGGTCCGGGAGGATCCCACATGCCTGCCGTGGAGCGGCTGGGCCCGTGAGCCATGGCCGCTGAGCCTGCACGTCCGGAGCCTGTGCTCCGCAACGGGAGAGGCCACAACGGTGAGAGGCCCGTGTACCGCAAAAAAAAAAAAAAAAAAAAAAAAAAAGATGGTTGAGGGGATCAGGGAGGAGTGGGATATTGGGTCAGATTAAGGGAATCTGAAATGTGGTATTACCTGGGCTTTGGCTATCTGGGAGCGACTGAGGTAAACAAATTCACAAGGTATGAAGTGCTTAGTCCTGGGATTGGGTCTTGTTTTATTTAGTACTTCTGAGTTGCTATGACAGAATATCATGGACTGAGTAGTTTAGAAAACATTAATTTCTCACACTTATGCAGGCTGGGAAGTCTAAGATCAAGGCACTGGCAGAGGTGGCATCTGGTGAGGACCTGTTTCCCAGTTCACAGATAGCCATCTTCTTGCTGTGTCCTCACATGGCAGAAAGGGCAAGGGAGCTCTGTGGGTCTTTTTTATAAGGACACTCGTTCCTTTCATGAGGGCTTCAACCTTATGATCTAATCACCTCCAAAAGGCTCCACCTCCACATACTATCACATTGGGGATTAGGTTTTAACATATGATTTTGGTGGGGGATACAGATATTCAGTCTACAGCGTCTCTTATGGGAAGGTAAGTAATTTGATCCAATTATAGCTTTTTTCTAGGGGGTGGTCTCCTGTGGAATTTCTAGTATTGAGGCTGACAGTGTGGAGGGAGATTATTACATTAAGCACAAGAAACAATATATAACCCCCTTAGTCCTGCAGTGGGTAATGTTGCCACCTTGAGAGGGGTGGGCTTTCATGCAGCACAAGGAAACTGGAGCCCCCCCTTAAATCCAGTTCTGGAAGGAGGAAGTGGTCTTATCAAGAGTCTTTGGAGCTTTGAAAGACTAGTTTAAATACAGAAGTCCTCAGGGGCTTTTTTTTTCCTTTTTTTTCTTTTTTTTGCAGTACGTGGGCCTCTCACTGTTGTGGCCTCTCCCGTTGCGGAGCACAGGCTCCAGACGCGCAGGCTCAGCGGCCATGGCTCACGGGTCCAGCCGCTCCGCGGCATGTGGGATCTTCCCGGACTGGGGCTCGAACCCGTGTCCCCTGCATCAGCAGGCGGACTCTCAACCACTGCTCCACCAGGGAAGCCCTACTTCGTTTTTGAACTTGTTTTTGAAATGAATAATGGAGTGGTTGCAGCAACGATAAATCTTAACAAAAAATAGGGGGGAGCATTTTTAAAATTCAGTATTTAACCAATTTAGAGTCTGTACTTCTACCATGTTTCAGCTTCCCGAAAATCCCAAACTCTCCCATCATCTCTAACTCTGAAACCAGGTGGGCGGTTACTAGGCGTTGCCTGGTTTCCTGAAAGCCGGTGTTACGGTGTTACGTCATCAGGTTGTGAGTAGCGCCCCGCTGCGTGTGCTTAATTGTGAGGTCACAAGCCCTCTCCGGCTGGACGCTGCCGCGCGTCCCAGTCGCACCAGGCGGTGCGGCGCCCTTAGCGTACTGGTCAGCGGCTTCCGTGGTCTGGGCGGCTAGCAGCCCCCTGCTTCCCAAGCGCCAGCTGAGTGCTTTGGTGCCCCAGAAAAGTGAAGAGGCCGTAGAGGAGCCATGAGCGGAGTCCTGTTCCTGCTAGTGAGCTGCTTTCTGTTCGCCTTCACGTTTGTCTTCTGGAAAACCTTGTTTCAGGTAAAGTGTACAAGAGCAATTGGAATTAGATGAAGCTCGATGAATACGTGGACTGGGGAGGGGCCGTGTTTAAGAGAGTAGAAAGATAGTAAAATAAGAGTAAGGGGGAGGTCACCTCATTCCTTTTTCTTTTGAAAGAGCCCCAGATGTTGAGTTTTTACCCGCACACTTCTCTCATATTGACCAGTGGTTCCACAGCTGAAGTATGTTATAAAAAGCCCCAAGTCACTAAGTGATATGGTCAGCTTTTCACCCACCTGAAAAGTACAGCAGAAAGCACCCACTCCCCAGCACCAACTCCCATTTTAAGAATCTGTACTTTCTCTCTTCTTTGGCTTCTACTGCCACATGTGTTTCTGTTTGCCTCTTCCTCCCTTGTATTTGCCGTTTCAGCCATCTTTATAGGAGCTTTTGGGGGCATTCACAAGTAATTAAGGTCAAAATGTGGGTTTCCCGGTGATATTTAAAGTTCCAAGTGAAGTGCCTTTAGATAGGAATCAGACAGGATCCAAGTATAGACCTACTAGATTGCCCAAGAAATGTAAGCCAAGGGTATGGCATTTGGGCATTAAAAGACTACTTTGTCTGTGTTTGGGAAGGGCATATTTCCAAATCAGTGTATTCATTCAACAGATTTTTAACCTTCGGGGAGGACAATCAGTTCATTTTGGTAAACCAAGACTAAGGATGTTATTTGGTGGTATGTGGATATTACTAAACTCAATAAACTACATGTGTATAATTTCCTTCCCTTACAGAGAAACACTGGTGGGGCTTCCCCTGTGGCGCAGGACACGGGTCTGCGCCCCTGTCCGTGCCCCGGTCCGCGCCTCCGTCCGCGCCCCGGTCTGCGCCCCAGTCCGTGCCCCGGTCCAAGAGGATCCTGCATGCCGCGGAGCGGAAGAAACTAAAAACAAGAAAAAGAGAAACACTGGTGAAATGTCATCAAAATCGACTTCTCTTGTGCTGGTGAGATCATCCTCTTCCACTCAGTCAACTAAGAGCAATACTGATAAGTGTCTTTCAGTCAACAGTCAATGGAGTATTAATCTCCAAAACTCGATAGCCATGGAGTGGAAAATATTTGTAAACCTCAGCATCGTGGAATACAATCTGGCTGAATTGGAACGATTCCTAGTTACTAAGGGTTTAAATCCTGCATTAAGTTAACCGGAACTCCACTAACAAGCCTACAGAATGTAATGACACTGGAGGCAATCATTAAAGGCACTTTGAGTGGATTCATTTGATTATACGTGTTTAATTATAAATGAATTATTATTTAAAAAGGGGAGGAGAGGGCTTCCCTGGTGGCGCAGTGGTTGAGAGTCCGCCTGCCGATGCAGGGGGACACGAGTTCGTGCCCCGGTCTGGGAAGATCCCACATGGCACGGAGCGGCTGGGCCCGTGAGCCATGGCCGCTGAGCCTGCGCGTCCGGAGCCTGTGCTCCGCAATGGGAGAGGCCACAACAGTGAGAGGCCCACATTTAAAGAACTGATTATGTTGCTAATATATATTTCACTGGGAAAGGAATGAAAGCACAATAGAAAAAGAAACAGTTCGAGTTGTTTTCTTTTTAATAAGCTACACTAAAAAGAATATTGAGATACAGTGATTTTAATTTCACTCAAGTGTGAAAAACAGTTTCTTCTAATGGTTTACAATACAATACTGTAAACGTCTCCAAGTTTGCATTAAAGTAAATGGGATTTGATGGAACGCTTTCCATTATGCAGAATAGTCTTTCTTACCACTGCTGAATCTGTGTAATAATAATACTAAGAGCTATCATTGAGCACCCTAAAATGTGCCAGGCACTCTGTTAAGACCTGTACTTTACACAATTGTAAAGATAGTCACAGAAACTCTTAACTACTCTTTGTAGTCAGCTCTTGAAGTGGATTTCTTTTCCCGTACCAGCACTACCACCAATTAGATATTATCAGTATTTCATTAGAAGTGTGCCTAAATCTTCCCTGAACTGTAAGAGTCTTTGTAGAAAATTACATGCATTTTTTTATTTGGTGAAAAATCCACACCTCAAATAACACCAAAATATAAGGGTAGAATGCATGTAATATAATATGGATTAAAGTTAACATCTAAGCTGTAGTTATCTATTTCAAATAGTATTTTATAAAATCCAGTATAATTGAGGAATTCACAATCTGTTGACATTCACTAACAGTATTTGATCTACGCTCAAAGAAAACCCTCAAAATATCTAACACGAGTTCATCTTATATATGTACATAATTCACTGAGGTTTTTCAGTTACAGGCCTACCTATTTACCTACCTTCATGCCCCCTCCCCCCAAAATAAGTTACCAGTGTAAATTAAAGAAACCCCTTAATCCCTTACTCCTTTAATCTTCAATCAAAAGGAAGAGGAAAAGGAATTTAAAATGTATAAGAAATTAAGGCTTAAAATTATTCTTTTATTCCTCATCTGACAAGAACAAAAAGCCAGCAGTAGTATATGTGGTTCTTAAACTTTTCTGAGTCACAGATCACTTTTGATATTCTGGTGAAAACTATGTACTCTCGCCCTAGAAAAATGCATACAGACATACACGTAAAAAAATATTACATGTAATTTCAGCTTCCTACATTCTCTGAAGCCCAGCTTAAGAACCTTAAGAATAAATGAAAAGTTTCTTACATAGTTAGGTAATGGTCACGATCCTAGGCTGTGATAGTAAACCAGTTGTCAGTGATATATAGTCAATGTATAAACCTATTAGTGGATGGATCTAGAGACTGTCATACAGAGTGAAGTCAGTCAGAAAGAGAAAAGCAAATATCATATATTAACGCATATATGTGGAACCTAGAAAAACCTAGACACAGATGTGGAGGACAAACGTACGGACACCGAGGGGGGAAAGTGGTGGGGGTGGTGGTGGGATGAATTGTGAGACTGGGATTGACATGTATACACTAATATGTATAAAATGGATAACTAATAAGAACCTGCTGTATAAAAAATAAATGAAATTAAATTTTTTAAAAAAGTGGATGGAGCACTTAGAACTCCCATGCGTTGTCAAAAAAAAATCTACGAGTGATATAATATGTTTTCATTATCTTTTGTAAGCAAACTGGGATATAGGACTTTCTAATTTGGCTGCCCTCATTCTTGACAAGTTTCACACGTTTATCTCCTGTAAGTATGTAAATAAGTTACCACCCATAAGTAGTAACTTATTCGGAGAAGACAAAATCATTCTACTTGATCTATTAACTAGAAGTAATCAAAGCTTCTGGATTCCATTTTCTAGATTCATCACTTACTGGCCATAGGATCCTTAGTTTTCTGTCTTACGTCACTATTTGTAAAGAAAGAATGTAACCACTAAGTTCACCTAGAAAAAGTGAGCCATGAATACATGAAGTTTTTAGACATATGAACCAAAAGTATTAAGCTACAGTCATCATAGTATATACACAGTCCAGTTTGTTCATATATATGGCATTTCTAATTAAGTGAGGCTTTCAATTTTAACAGTGTCTTTTAAATATATTGATTTATTTTCCCCAGCTTTATGGAAAGGAAGGATTATGTACTAAGAAAATGTAAGCAAGTGATATTTAAAAACTTGTATAATAGAAAATATAATTATTTTCTAAATAACCAGTTCAAAATGAAGCCTTCAATATATTAGAAAAATATTATTTTTAATATTTTATTGTGAAATAGAGGCAGCTATGTGTGTGTTAAGATAATCTTAAAAGAAATATAATAATCACATTGCTAAACATTAGTAGATTCACATTTTTATATTACATTCCTGCTTAAATAGGGAAAAAAAGCTCATCATACTATTATGAACCTAGTATATACGTGTTTCTACTCAACATTCAAATAAATAAAACTTTCCTCTATTCTAAAATAATCATGTTACACAACCACATATTTTTAAAAACTAGATCTCATTCTGGTTTTCTACTGCCACTAACGGTAGGTATTTCATGGTCAGTCTCTTTTTTAGGATCTACCATATTTTTATACCTTTCCCCACGATGTCTTTCCAGGTATGGCCCCCAGTTAGGAGCTGGTCTGCAGCAGCTTACAATACGCTGAAAAGCAAAGAAAAAAAATGAAAATTTAGAGTGTTAAGTCTCCTTGCTAACCAAAATGAAATAAGAACCGTAGAAAAGTAAAAAATGATCATCTAAATTCTTAATATACTGTCTACCAAAAAAAATGACACTCAAATGTAACCAATTGTTAATAGAATTGTATGAACTACAAAGCCAAGATAATTGAGTATGTAAATGATTTCAAAAGAAAGTGTTTTGTGAACCCATTCAAGCAACAATATCACTTCATATACTTTCACTGAATTCTCAGACATTTCTATCCTGGCCTTAGGGTGAGGGTTAAGTGAGGATCTAAACCAGTGTATGCCTGGGAAGTTTCAAGAACCAAAGAGAGGGTCAAGCCATTGATCTAGATCCACAAAGCACTCACCTAGATCTTGAACCCAATCTGCCTGCTGAGCCTACCCTGTCATTGTCCTATTGAGATGTCATAATCAACTCCCCTAGACCTCCATGGAAGAGGGATAACTCAGGGTCTAGACTGGGTTCAAGAAATTTACCAGAGTTTTTCCAGTTTTAACATGCTATTACAGTATGTATTATAACCAGATGAAGTTTTAAGGGTGAAAATTATAGATATAAAGGAAAAAGGTCATTTGCTTTGTGTCATCTCAGTAGAACTCAGTACGGGTATAGATACCATAACTTTTAAAGTATAAATAATATTAACATGCTTACTTGAAGGATGGTTCCTTCAGCTTGAATTATTTTTATAATAGCCATAATTGGAATCCAAATAATGCAGAAAATAATCATACGCCAGCCTAGAGCAACTCCCCAGTCAGGGTATGGAATTTGGGCATAATTAGGTCTATGAAATTGTACCAATGACCAGATCAAGATTGCCTGTGAAAGTAAAATACGAAAAGAAAATGGTAAAGATTAAGCTTTGTCGCACTAATGATTTCATTTGCACTAAGTATTAGCAATTTGATTCCATTCCTTATCTAAAGCAATTAAAATGAAAATACATTCAAGCCAACTAAGATAATCAGGTAACTAGCCAGAAGATAAAATACTAAATGAACCAATCTAAATAACTTGTATTTGGCTCTGAATAGATTCTTCCAAAATTAGCACTTCCATATACTTATAAAAGATACAAATACTTGTACAACATGTATTTCAATAAAATACTGAAATACAACATGTATTTCACTTATAATAGCATGGTTTTATTCTGTTCTATAAGCTAGCCAGCATATCAATCAATTCAATGAGAATGTAAAGTACACTTTAGTGAACATGCTCTGCACCTTGCTTAGCAGTTGTTTCTATTATTTTCTACTACACAGAGCACCCCTTACTCCACACCCAAAACACACACGCATTCACACATGGGTACATAATTACCAAAGAACGCTTCACTTTCTTATTGAGGAAAAAACAAGCTCAATATATGTTTGGGCAAAACAATGATTCTTCAAGATGAAAACTAAGGCCAAGTTTTTTTAAAAGTGTTTAAAAAAAACCTACTAGAATGTTGCAGCATTAAAACTAATTATTTAGAAATCTATATGGCAAACAAAACAAAATGAGCAAAAACTAAAAAATCATCTAGTAGTTCCTCTAAATTTACCTGTCTTGAATTTTATAGATATTCAAGTTTAATTTTAGAATTAAATAGATTAATTTCTTTCATTTCATTAGATTAATTTAAGTTTATTTCACAATTACCATAATTTTACATAACTACAAGAGAATGGCTGAGGGATAGTGGAATCTAATATATATGACTTTATACAAAATAGATGATAATGTATATCATTTAATATCTAATACTTTTGCATTTTAAAGTAAATCCAGTTGTCAAACCTAGTAATCAGTGAAAATTAGCTGGCTAAAAAGTCTAGCTAGATCTTCTAAGTTGGTAAAGCACTTATATTATTATGGAGACTTGTGGAGACTTGTGAAGTAAGGAAAACAATATTTAGTAGCACTGTGAAAATCATTTAGCAAGAATATGGAGCATACAAATATTTTATTTCAGCACACCCAGTTCCCAACCGCTCACTACTTGAACCTGACCTTATAATGTTAAAAACACCCTCTAAAACAAATTCTAGATCAAATTATGTAATGGCCTTTTCTAGGAAAACCTTTGAAGCATGGGGGCAGTGAGAACCAAAGCATCCTCTATAAGGCTTTGCCACTGCCCCACCCCCACCATTATCTCTAGTCCATAGAAATTCTCTGTCCCATTAAGTGTTTATTTTGGCATTCAGCCTTTTACTGTCCTGAGCTTTTATTTAAGGATATCATGTCTATATGTCATGTTTCTCCAAGAAGACATCTTTTGCTTTCCCCCAGCTCCTAAATAGCACCAATTTTTAACATAAACTATTGCCTCTATTGACACACGTGAGTTTCTTTTAGTAATTTCAGATACTAAACACTTCACATAAAAAAATATGCATTAACAACCGAGTGTTGTTTCTTAGCAATTAGTATATTTAGATTGAATTCCTTGAAGGCAGAGACTGGGTCTTAAGCAGAGAGGTTAAGAACATTGTAGATGGCTCAGCATATTTTTTAGGGAATGAGCAAATGACTGGCTTTTAAAAATGTATCCTATTGATAATTTTTAAGTATCTAGGACCTTTAAGTCTATAGGAGCCTGGTTATTTTCTCAAATGGTAACTGTTTAAGCCTATGGCCTCAAAACTAAAACTACAAAGAAAGGCATTGTAATTTAGCCAACTTGGAGGCGCCAGTCATGAAGTAAAAGTTGAAAATCATTACTTTATGACATTAATTTGCCTTACTCTATTCAGTGTGAATAATTCAAGTTTACCTTAGAAGTGTTTAAATATATATATTATTGATACCAAATTCATGGCATGTTAATACTTACCGTCAAAAGGATAGGCGTAATGAAAAACCAGCAAGCTCTCCACCATAGCCAGAATATCCACCTTTTTGCTCCAGTCATCATTTCTATATCTTCAATGAATCTGTTGCCTCCTAAAAACAACAAAGAGTGCATTCAGCCCTTATTTATACTTTCATTCATTAATCATTGTGGCCCCAAGTCATCTTTCTATGTCTAAACGTTTCTAATACTACAGCAATGAAGCATATATATACCTTTCACTACATTTTATTCATAATAAATTTTTGTCCAGTATATTATACTTAGCTATTACAGTAAACATAATGAGAAGGAATCAAACTAAGTCATTTTAGTAAAATGTGTAGATAATTCTATAGTCACTATTTACCATAAATCCAGATGATCCCTATTAGTTCCAGTATAGCTGCAATCAAAATGCCCCATCCAACACAGAAGTGGTCAATCAGATGAACCCAGTAAATTCCAGCCTACCAAAAAATATCAGTTACTTTTAAGTATATTTTTAATTATTTCTATGATTGATGAGGTACTCAAATTGAATCTTCTAATTTGATTTTAACATATGCTCCTTGGTTTCACCTCTGCCAAAATGCGAAAAGGAATGTTTTCAAATGTAAACACAAACGTGGCTTTAAATATCTCAAACAGGATGTACCTTTTATTCTATACTGAGTCACTGTTAAAAAATAAGCATTTAGAATAGTTGATTATCAAAATGATATGCAGTGTGTGCTGTGTAGTAGCTGCCAAGAAATACAGCCTATGTTTAAAGTATATAACTTTATTGTAATTGGGGAAACTGTCCATTATTGGGCTTTTTCCCCCTCTGCAAAATATACTTACTATTGAAATTGTGTTATACTGGGGAAAAAACCTGGGCTAAAACTCAGAAAATCTTGATGCAAGTCAGACTTGGACTTGTCACTAAACATCCTCTTAAACCTTGGCTTCCTCATTTAGATTATAAAGTACATTCCAACTAATATTTTGTCTATGAAAAAATACTGTAGTATACCTGAGTCACACAGACGAGGCCAAGGAGAAACAAAATGAAGCAGCAACCCAAAGTTATGGGAACCCTCATTTTCTTCATCACTTTGGGAAATAAATCTTGAATCGTTGTTGTAATCGTCTCTTCAGAAGGGAAAAAATGACATGTCAACTCATTTGCCAATAACTTTAATCACAGAAATCAACTTCTATTAATCAAATTTACAAATATGTGTTGAGAATATACGCTGGGCCCTACTTCTTACTTTTAAAAATCCACGGGGTCCTTTCTCTTGCCAGTGACCACTCATCAGTTCTGATAAAAATCAAATGGAGCTCTATTTGTTGTTTTTAGTCTGTTTTATAAGGTTTTTCATTGGTAGCAATTATAAGGTAACAGGTTCCCAAGGGCTGAAGTAGTTTGAAAGAGGGTTATAGGGAAGGAAGAATTCTAGTAGAACTTCTAAATAAGGTGAATATTTGAATAAATAACTTGGAGACAGAAAGGCCTTCTAGGTTTAAGAAATAAATGTGTTCGTGAAACAGGGTACTGGCTAAAAGTAGAAGGATATATGAGTAAAAGGATTAAGAAACATATTTGAGATTTTTGGAGGGCTTTGAAAGTCAACTAGAGGAAGCTGGACCTTATCCTGTAAACTATTAAAATGGTTTATGTAAGAGCACAATATGATGAAATTCAGAATCTTTAGGTGTGTACCCTAGGGGAAATCCCTATGTGTACACAGAACCATGTGCAAGAATAGTCATTGCAGCAGTGTGTGTAATTTTTAAAAATTGGAAATAATCCAAATGCCCATCATTATGTCAACAGATTGTGAATTAATTGGCACTATATGTCTATGTGTCAACATGGATTCATAATACATATAAAAAACAACTGTCAGAATGATATGTATGCTATGAAACTTCACATTTATGTGAAATTTTAAAAATTTATATGTTATTTATGGATACATATAAAATGTATACAAACATGGTCTGAATAACATACATAATCCATGGTGACAGTTGCTTCTAGGAAGGAAGAAATGTGAATTGTATTAGACAGAGAGACACAGGGGACTTCAAATTTATCTATAACAGTTTAGTTTTCTAAAAAACATCTGAAGCAAATATAAAATATTAATCTCTGCTCCTTTTGGGTGTCTGATACATGAGTACTTTGGATTTTTCCATATTTAAAACTTAAGTTAAAAGGAACTTTCAGAAAGATGATTCTGAGAGTAAAAGCTAGAGGGAGGCAACAAGGGTAAGAAAAGGATGTTTTTAAGTAGAGGAAACATGAGTAAAATATAAGAGGGATATGTTAACATTGGGAGTATTACTTACCAACGGAAGCAAACTGCGAGTCGAGACCCAAAGTCAAAAGCATGAAGAAAAATAATATGGACCAAAATGGCCCACCTCATATGGTATGCAGACCATGATATGCAAGTAATGCATTAAGATGCTTGAGGGGGGCTTCCCTGGTGGCGCAGTGGTTGAGAGTCCGTCTGCCGATGCAGGGGACGCGGGCTCATGCCCCGGTCCGGGAGGATCCCACATGCCTGCCGTGGAGCGGCTGGGCCCGTGAGCCATGGCCGCTGAGCCTGCACGTCCGGAGCCTGTGCTCCGCAACGGGAGAGGCCACAACGGTGAGAGGCCCGTGTACCGCAAAAAAAAAAAAAAAAAAAAAAAAAAAGATGGTTGAGGGGATCAGGGAGGAGTGGGATATTGGGTCAGATTAAGGGAATCTGAAATGTGGTATTACCTGGGCTTTGGCTATCTGGGAGCGACTGAGGTAAACAAATTCACAAGGTATGAAGTGATTAGTCCTGGGATTGGGTCTTGTTTTATTTAGTACTTCTGAGTTGCTATGACAGAATATCATGGACTGAGTAGTTTAGAAAACATTAATTTCTCACACTTATGCAGGCTGGGAAGTCTAAGATCAAGGCACTGGCAGAGGTGGCATCTGGTGAGGACCTGTTTCCCAGTTCACAGATAGCCATCTTCTTGCTGTGTCCTCACATGGCAGAAAGGGCAAGGGAGCTCTGTGGGTCTTTTTTATAAGGACACTCGTTCCTTTCATGAGGGCTTCAACCTTATGATCTAATCACCTCCAAAAGGCTCCACCTCCACATACTATCACATTGGGGATTAGGTTTTAACATATGATTTTGGTGGGGGATACAGATATTCAGTCTACAGCGTCTCTTATGGGAAGGTAAGTAATTTGATCCAATTATAGCTTTTTTCTAGGGGGTGGTCTCCTGTGGAATTTCTAGTATTGAGGCTGACAGTGTGGAGGGAGATTATTACATTAAGCACAAGAAACAATATATAACCCCCTTAGTCCTGCAGTGGGTAATGTTGCCACCTTGAGAGGGGTGGGCTTTCATGCAGCACAAGGAAACTGGAGCCCCCCCTTAAATCCAGTTCTGGAAGGAGGAAGTGGTCTTATCAAGAGTCTTTGGAGCTTTGAAAGACTAGTTTAAATACAGAAGTCCTCAGGGGCTTTTTTTTTCCTTTTTTTTCTTTTTTTTGCAGTACGTGGGCCTCTCACTGTTGTGGCCTCTCCCGTTGCGGAGCACAGGCTCCAGACGCGCAGGCTCAGCGGCCATGGCTCACGGGTCCAGCCGCTCCGCGGCATGTGGGATCTTCCCGGACTGGGGCTCGAACCCGTGTCCCCTGCATCAGCAGGCGGACTCTCAACCACTGCTCCACCAGGGAAGCCCTACTTCGTTTTTGAACTTGTTTTTGAAATGAATAATGGAGTGGTTGCAGCAACGATAAATCTTAACAAAAAAATAGGGGGGAGCATTTTTAAAATTCAGTATTTAACCAATTTAGAGTCTGTACTTCTACCATGTTTCAGCTTCCCGAAAATCCCAAACTCTCCCATCATCTCTAACTCTGAAACCAGGTGGGCGGTTACTAGGCGTTGCCTGGTTTCCTGAAAGCCGGTGTTACGGTGTTACGTCATCAGGTTGTGAGTAGCGCCCCGCTGCGTGTGCTTAATTGTGAGGTCACAAGCCCTCTCCGGCTGGACGCTGCCGCGCGTCCCAGTCGCACCAGGCGGTGCGGCGCCCTTAGCGTACTGGTCAGCGGCTTCCGTGGTCTGGGCGGCTAGCAGCCCCCTGCTTCCCAAGCGCCAGCTGAGTGCTTTGGTGCCCCAGAAAAGTGAAGAGGCCGTAGAGGAGCCATGAGCGGAGTCCTGTTCCTGCTAGTGAGCTGCTTTCTGTTCGCCTTCACGTTTGTCTTCTGGAAAACCTTGTTTCAGGTAAAGTGTACAAGAGCAATTGGAATTAGATGAAGCTCGATGAATACGTGGACTGG
Organism: Hyperoodon ampullatus; assembly: GCF_949752795.1. Classification (NCBI taxonomy): domain Eukaryota; kingdom Metazoa; phylum Chordata; class Mammalia; order Artiodactyla; family Ziphiidae; genus Hyperoodon; species Hyperoodon ampullatus. Next base: position 118,612,618 of record NC_136913.1, on the reverse strand, counting down.
GGAGGGGCCGTGTTTAAGAGAGTAGAAAGATAGTAAAATAAGAGTAAGGGGGAGGTCACCTCATTCCTTTTTCTTTTGAAAGAGCCCCAGATGTTGAGTTTTTACCCGCACACTTCTCTCATATTGACCAGTGGTTCCACAGCTGAAGTATGTTATAAAAAGCCCCAAGTCACTAAGTGATATGGTCAGCTTTTCACCCACCTGAAAAGTACAGCAGAAAGCACCCACTCCCCAGCACCAACTCCCATTTTAAGAATCTGTACTTTCTCTCTTCTTTGGCTTCTACTGCCACATGTGTTTCTGTTTGCCTCTTCCTCCCTTGTATTTGCCGTTTCAGCCATCTTTATAGGAGCTTTTGGGGGCATTCACAAGTAATTAAGGTCAAAATGTGGGTTTCCCGGTGATATTTAAAGTTCCAAGTGAAGTGCCTTTAGATAGGAATCAGACAGGATCCAAGTATAGACCTACTAGATTGCCCAAGAAATGTAAGCCAAGGGTATGGCATTTGGGCATTAAAAGACTACTTTGTCTGTGTTTGGGAAGGGCATATTTCCAAATCAGTGTATTCATTCAACAGATTTTTAACCTTCGGGGAGGACAATCAGTTCATTTTGGTAAACCAAGACTAAGGATGTTATTTGGTGGTATGTGGATATTACTAAACTCAATAAACTACATGTGTATAATTTCCTTCCCTTACAGAGAAACACTGGTGGGGCTTCCCCTGTGGCGCAGGACACGGGTCTGCGCCCCTGTCCGTGCCCCGGTCCGCGCCTCCGTCCGCGCCCCGGTCTGCGCCCCAGTCCGTGCCCCGGTCCAAGAGGATCCTGCATGCCGCGGAGCGGAAGAAACTAAAAACAAGAAAAAGAGAAACACTGGTGAAATGTCATCAAAATCGACTTCTCTTGTGCTGGTGAGATCATCCTCTTCCACTCAGTCAACTAAGAGCAATACTGATAAGTGTCTTTCAGTCAACAGTCAATGGAGTATTAATCTCCAAAACTCGATAGCCATGGAGTGGAAAATATTTGTAAACCTCAGCATCGTGGAATACAATCTGGCTGAATTGGAACGATTCCTAGTTACTAAGGGTTTAAATCCTGCATTAAGTTAACCGGAACTCCACTAACAAGCCTACAGAATGTAATGACACTGGAGGCAATCATTAAAGGCACTTTGAGTGGATTCATTTGATTATACGTGTTTAATTATAAATGAATTATTATTTAAAAAGGGGAGGAGAGGGCTTCCCTGGTGGCGCAGTGGTTGAGAGTCCGCCTGCCGATGCAGGGGGACACGGGTTCGTGCCCCGGTCTGGGAAGATCCCACATGGCACGGAGCGGCTGGGCCCGTGAGCCATGGCCGCTGAGCCTGCGCGTCCGGAGCCTGTGCTCCGCAATGGGAGAGGCCACAACAGTGAGAGGCCCACATTTAAAGAACTGATTATGTTGCTAATATATATTTCACTGGGAAAGGAATGAAAGCACAATAGAAAAAGAAACAGTTCGAGTTGTTTTCTTTTTAATAAGCTACACTAAAAAGAATATTGAGATACAGTGATTTTAATTTCACTCAAGTGTGAAAAACAGTTTCTTCTAATGGTTTACAATACAATACTGTAAACGTCTCCAAGTTTGCATTAAAGTAAATGGGATTTGATGGAACGCTTTCCATTATGCAGAATAGTCTTTCTTACCACTGCTGAATCTGTGTAATAATAATACTAGAGCTATCATTGAGCACCCTAAAATGTGCCAGGCACTCTGTTAAGACCTGTACTTTACACAATTGTAAAGATAGTCACAGAAACTCTTAACTACTCTTTGTAGTCAGCTCTTGAAGTGGATTTCTTTTCCCGTACCAGCACTACCACCAATTAGATATTATCAGTATTTCATTAGAAGTGTGCCTAAATCTTCCCTGAACTGTAAGAGTCTTCGTAGAAAATTACATGCATTTTTTTATTTGGTGAAAAATCCACACCTCAAATAACACCAAAATATAAGGGTAGAATGCATGTAATATAATATGGATTAAAGTTAACATCTAAGCTGTAGTTATCTATTTCAAATAGTATTTTATAAAATCCAGTATAATTGAGGAATTCACAATCTGTTGACATTCACTAACAGTATTTGATCTACGCTCAAAGAAAACCCTCAAAATATCTAACACGAGTTCATCTTATATATGTACATAATTCACTGAGGTTTTTCAGTTACAGGCCTACCTATTTACCTACCTTCATGCCCCCTCCCCCCAAAATAAGTTACCAGTGTAAATTAAAGAAACCCCTTAATCCCTTACTCCTTTAATCTTCAATCAAAAGGAAGAGGAAAAGGAATTTAAAATGTATAAGAAATTAAGGCTTAAAATTATTCTTTTATTCCTCATTTGACAAGAACAAAAAGCCAGCAGTAGTATATGTGGTTCTTAAACTTTTCTGAGTCACAGATCACTTTTGATATTCTGGTGAAAACTATGTACTCTCGCCCTAGAAAAATGCATACAGACATACACGTAAAAAAATATTACATGTAATTTCAGCTTCCTACATTCTCTGAAGCCCAGCTTAAGAACCTTAAGAATAAATGAAAAGTTTCTTACATAGTTAGGTAATGGTCACGATCCTAGGCTGTGATAGTAAACCAGTTGTCAGTGATATATAGTCAATGTATAAACCTATTAGTGGATGGATCTAGAGACTGTCATACAGAGTGAAGTCAGTCAGAAAGAGAAAAGCAAATATCATATATTAACGCATATATGTGGAACCTAGAAAAACCTAGACACAGATGTGGAGGACAAACGTACGGACACCGAGGGGGGAAAGTGGTGGGGGTGGTGGTGGGATGAATTGTGAGACTGGGATTGACATGTATACACTAATATGTATAAAATGGATAACTAATAAGAACCTGCTGTATAAAAAATAAATGAAATTAAATTTTTTAAAAAAGTGGATGGAGCACTTAGAACTCCCATGCGTTGTCAAAAAAAAATCTACGAGTGATATAATATGTTTTCATTATCTTTTGTAAGCAAACTGGGATATAGGACTTTCTAATTTGGCTGCCCTCATTCTTGACAAGTTTCACACGTTTATCTCCTGTAAGTATGTAAATAAGTTACCACCCATAAGTAGTAACTTATTCGGAGAAGACAAAATCATTCTACTTGATCTATTAACTAGAAGTAATCAAAGCTTCTGGATTCCATTTTCTAGATTCATCACTTACTGGCCATAGGATCCTTAGTTTTCTGTCTTACGTCACTATTTGTAAAGAAAGAATGTAACCACTAAGTTCACCTAGAAAAAGTGAGCCATGAATACATGAAGTTTTTAGACATATGAACCAAAAGTATTAAGCTACAGTCATCATAGTATATACACAGTCCAGTTTGTTCATATATATGGCATTTCTAATTAAGTGAGGCTTTCAATTTTAACAGTGTCTTTTAAATATATTGATTTATTTTCCCCAGCTTTATGGAAAGGAAGGATTATGTACTAAGAAAATGTAAGCAAGTGATATTTAAAAACTTGTATAATAGAAAATATAATTATTTTCTAAATAACCAGTTCAAAATGAAGCCTTCAATATATTAGAAAAATATTATTTTTAATATTTTATTGTGAAATAGAGGCAGCTATGTGTGTGTTAAGATAATCTTAAAAGAAATATAATAATCACATTGCTAAACATTAGTAGATTCACATTTTTATATTACATTCCTGCTTAAATAGGGAAAAAAAGCTCATCATACTATTATGAACCTAGTATATACGTGTTTCTACTCAACATTCAAATAAATAAAACTTTCCTCTATTCTAAAATAATCATGTTACACAACCACATATTTTTAAAAACCAGATCTCATTCTGGTTTTCTACTGCCACTAACGGTAGGTATTTCATGGTCAGTCTCTTTTTTAGGATCTACCATATTTTTATACCTTTCCCCACGATGTCTTTCCAGGTATGGCCCCCAGTTAGGAGCTGGTCTGCAGCAGCTTACAATACGCTGAAAAGCAAAGAAAAAAAATGAAAATTTAGAGTGTTAAGTCTCCTTGCTAACCAAAATGAAATAAGAACCGTAGAAAAGTAAAAAATGATCATCTAAATTCTTAATATACTGTCTACCAAAAAAAATGACACTCAAATGTAACCAATTGTTAATAGAATTGTATGAACTACAAAGCCAAGATAATTGAGTATGTAAATGATTTCAAAAGAAAGTGTTTTGTGAACCCATTCAAGCAACAATATCACTTCATATACTTTCACTGAATTCTCAGACATTTCTATCCTGGCCTTAGGGTGAGGGTTAAGTGAGGATCTAAACCAGTGTATGCCTGGGAAGTTTCAAGAACCAAAGAGAGGGTCAAGCCATTGATCTAGATCCACAAAGCACTCACCTAGATCTTGAACCCAATCTGCCTGCTGAGCCTACCCTGTCATTGTCCTATTGAGATGTCATAATCAACTCCCCTAGACCTCCATGGAAGAGGGATAACTCAGGGTCTAGACTGGGTTCAAGAAATTTACCAGAGTTTTTCCAGTTTTAACATGCTATTACAGTATGTATTATAACCAGATGAAGTTTTAAGGGTGAAAATTATAGATATAAAGGAAAAAGGTCATTTGCTTTGTGTCATCTCAGTAGAACTCAGTACGGGTATAGATACCATAACTTTTAAAGTATAAATAATATTAACATGCTTACTTGAAGGATGGTTCCTTCAGCTTGAATTATTTTTATAATAGCCATAATTGGAATCCAAATAATGCAGAAAATAATCATACGCCAGCCTAGAGCAACTCCCCAGTCAGGGTATGGAATTTGGGCATAATTAGGTCTATGAAATTGTACCAATGACCAGATCAAGATTGCCTGTGAAAGTAAAATACGAAAAGAAAATGGTAAAGATTAAGCTTTGTCGCACTAATGATTTCATTTGCACTAAGTATTAGCAATTTGATTCCATTCCTTATCTAAAGCAATTAAAATGAAAATACATTCAAGCCAACTAAGATAATCAGGTAACTAGCCAGAAGATAAAATACTAAATGAACCAATCTAAATAACTTGTATTTGGCTCTGAATAGATTCTTCCAAAATTAGCACTTCCATATACTTATAAAAGATACAAATACTTGTACAACATGTATTTCAATAAAATACTGAAATACAACATGTATTTCACTTATAATAGCATGGTTTTATTCTGTTCTATAAGCTAGCCAGCATATCAATCAATTCAATGAGAATGTAAAGTACACTTTAGTGAACATGCTCTGCACCTTGCTTAGCAGTTGTTTCTATTATTTTCTACTACACAGAGCACCCCTTACTCCACACCCAAAACACACACGCATTCACACATGGGTACATAATTACCAAAGAACGCTTCACTTTCTTATTGAGGAAAAAACAAGCTCAATATATGTTTGGGCAAAACAATGATTCTTCAAGATGAAAACTAAGGCCAAGTTTTTTTAAAAGTGTTTAAAAAAAACCTACTAGAATGTTGCAGCATTAAAACTAATTATTTAGAAATCTATATGGCAAACAAAACAAAATGAGCAAAAACTAAAAAATCATCTAGTAGTTCCTCTAAATTTACCTGTCTTGAATTTTATAGATATTCAAGTTTAATTTTAGAATTAAATAGATTAATTTCTTTCATTTCATTAGATTAATTTAAGTTTATTTCACAATTACCATAATTTTACATAACTACAAGAGAATGGCTGAGGGATAGTGGAATCTAATATATATGACTTTATACAAAATAGATGATAATGTATAGCATTTAATATCTAATACTTTTGCATTTTAAAGTAAATCCAGTTGTCAAACCTAGTAATCAGTGAAAATTAGCTGGCTAAAAAGTCTAGCTAGATCTTCTAAGTTGGTAAAGCACTTATATTATTATGGAGACTTGTGGAGACTTGTGAAGTAAGGAAAACAATATTTAGTAGCACTGTGAAAATCATTTAGCAAGAATATGGAGCATACAAATATTTTATTTCAGCACACCCAGTTCCCAACCGCTCACTACTTGAACCTGACCTTATAATGTTAAAAACACCCTCTAAAACAAATTCTAGATCAAATTATGTAATGGCCTTTTCTAGGAAAACCTTTGAAGCATGGGGGCAGTGAGAACCAAAGCATCCTCTATAAGGCTTTGCCACTGCCCCACCCCCACCATTATCTCTAGTCCATAGAAATTCTCTGTCCCATTAAGTGTTTATTTTGGCATTCAGCCTTTTACTGTCCTGAGCTTTTATTTAAGGATATCATGTCTATATGTCATGTTTCTCCAAGAAGACATCTTTTGCTTTCCCCCAGCTCCTAAATAGCACCAATTTTTAACATAAACTATTGCCTCTATTGACACACGTGAGTTTCTTTTAGTAATTTCAGATACTAAACACTTCACATAAAAAAATATGCATTAACAACCGAGTGTTGTTTCTTAGCAATTAGTATATTTAGATTGAATTCCTTGAAGGCAGAGACTGGGTCTTAAGCAGAGAGGTTAAGAACATTGTAGATGGCTCAGCATATTTTTTAGGGAATGAGCAAATGACTGGCTTTTAAAAATGTATCCTATTGATAATTTTTAAGTATCTAGGACCTTTAAGTCTATAGGAGCCTGGTTATTTTCTCAAATGGTAACTGTTTAAGCCTATGGCCTCAAAACTAAAACTACAAAGAAAGGCACTGTAATTTAGCCAACTTGGAGGCGCCAGTCATGAAGTAAAAGTTGAAAATCATTACTTTATGACATTAATTTGCCTTACTCTATTCAGTGTGAATAATTCAAGTTTACCTTAGAAGTGTTTAAATATATATATTATTGATACCAAATTCATGGCATGTTAATACTTACCGTCAAAAGGATAGGCGTAATGAAAAACCAGCAAGCTCTCCACCATAGCCAGAATATCCACCTTTTTGCTCCAGTCATCATTTCTATATCTTCAATGAATCTGTTGCCTCCTAAAAACAACAAAGAGTGCATTCAGCCCTTATTTATACTTTCATTCATTAATCATTGTGGCCCCAAGTCATCTTTCTATGTCTAAACGTTTCTAATACTACAGCAATGAAGCATATATATACCTTTCACTACATTTTATTCATAATAAATTTTTGTCCAGTATATTATACTTAGCTATTACAGTAAACATAATGAGAAGGAATCAAACTAAGTCATTTTAGTAAAATGTGTAGATAATTCTATAGTCACTATTTACCATAAATCCAGATGATCCCTATTAGTTCCAGTATAGCTGCAATCAAAATGCCCCATCCAACACAGAAGTGGTCAATCAGATGAACCCAGTAAATTCCAGCCTACCAAAAAATATCAGTTACTTTTAAGTATATTTTTAATTATTTCTATGATTGATGAGGTACTCAAATTGAATCTTCTAATTTGATTTTAACATATGCTCCTTGGTTTCACCTCTGCCAAAATGCGAAAAGGAATGTTTTCAAATGTAAACACAAACGTGGCTTTAAATATCTCAAACAGGATGTACCTTTTATTCTATACTGAGTCACTGTTAAAAAATAAGCATTTAGAATAGTTGATTATCAAAATGATATGCAGTGTGTGCTGTGTAGTAGCTGCCAAGAAATACAGCCTATGTTTAAAGTATATAACTTTATTGTAATTGGGGAAACTGTCCATTATTGGGCTTTTTCCCCCTCTGCAAAATATACTTACTATTGAAATTGTGTTATACTGGGGAAAAAACCTGGGCTAAAACTCAGAAAATCTTGATGCAAGTCAGACTTGGACTTGTCACTAAACATCCTCTTAAACCTTGGCTTCCTCATTTAGATTATAAAGTACATTCCAACTAATATTTTGTCTATGAAAAAATACTGTAGTATACCTGAGTCACACAGACGAGGCCAAGGAGAAACAAAATGAAGCAGCAACCCAAAGTTATGGGAACCCTCATTTTCTTCATCACTTTGGGAAATAAATCTTGAATCGTTGTTGTAATCGTCTCTTCAGAAGGGAAAAAATGACATGTCAACTCATTTGCCAATAACTTTAATCACAGAAATCAACTTCTATTAATCAAATTTACAAATATGTGTTGAGAATATACGCTGGGCCCTACTTCTTACTTTTAAAAATCCACGGGGTCCTTTCTCTTGCCAGTGACCACTCATCAGTTCTGATAAAACTCAAATGGAGCTCTATTTGTTGTTTTTAGTCTGTTTTATAAGGTTTTTCATTGGTAGCAATTATAAGGTAACAGGTTCCCAAGGGCTGAAGTAGTTTGAAAGAGGGTTATAGGGAAGGAAGAATTCTAGTAGAACTTCTAAATAAGGTGAATATTTGAATAAATAACTTGGAGACAGAAAGGCCTTCTAGGTTTAAGAAATAAATGTGTTCGTGAAACAGGGTACTGGCTAAAAGTAGAAGGATATATGAGTAAAAGGATTAAGAAACATATTTGAGATTTTTGGAGGGCTTTGAAAGTCAACTAGAGGAAGCTGGACCTTATCCTGTAAACTATTAAAATGGTTTATGTAAGAGCACAATATGATGAAATTCAGAATCTTTAGGTGTGTACCCTAGGGGAAATCCCTATGTGTACGCAGAACCATGTGCAAGAATAGTCATTGCAGCAGTGTGTGTAATTTTTAAAAATTGGAAATAATCCAAATGCCCATCATTATGTCAACAGATTGTGAATTAATTGGCACTATATGTCTATGTGTCAACATGGATTCATAATACATATAAAAAACAACTGTCAGAATGATATGTATGCTATGAAACTTCACATTTATGTGAAATTTTAAAAATTTATATGTTATTTATGGATACATATAAAATGTATACAAACATGGTCTGAATAACATACATAATCCATGGTGACAGTTGCTTCTAGGAAGGAAGAAATGTGAATTGTATTAGACAGAGAGACACAGGGGACTTCAAATTTATCTATAACAGTTTAGTTTTCTAAAAAACATCTGAAGCAAATATAAAATATTAATCTCTGCTCCTTTTGGGTGTCTGATACATGAGTACTTTGGATTTTTCCATATTTAAAACTTAAGTTAAAAGGAACTTTCAGAAAGATGATTCTGAGAGTAAAAGCTAGAGGGAGGCAACAAGGGTAAGAAAAGGATGTTTTTAAGTAGAGGAAACATGAGTAAAATATAAGAGGGATATGTTAACATTGGGAGTATTACTTACCAACGGAAGCAAACTGCGAGTCGAGACCCAAAGTCAAAAGCATGAAGAAAAATAATATGGACCAAAATGGCCCACCTCATATGGTATGCAGACCATGATATGCAAGTAATGCATTAAGATGCTTGAGGGGGGCTTCCCTGGTGGCGCAGTGGTTGAGAGTCCGTCTGCCGATGCAGGGGACGCGGGCTCATGCCCCGGTCCGGGAGGATCCCACATGCCTGCCGTGGAGCGGCTGGGCCCGTGAGCCATGGCCGCTGAGCCTGCACGTCCGGAGCCTGTGCTCCGCAACGGGAGAGGCCACAACGGTGAGAGGCCCGTGTACCGCAAAAAAAAAAAAAAAAAAAAAAAAAAAAAAGATGGTTGAGGGGATCAGGGAGGAGTGGGATATTGGGTCAGATTAAGGGAATCTGAAATGTGGTATTACCTGGGCTTTGGCTATCTGGGAGCGACTGAGGTAAACAAATTCACAAGGTATGAAGTGATTAGTCCTGGGATTGGGTCTTGTTTTATTTAGTACTTCTGAGTTGCTATGACAGAATATCATGGACTGAGTAGTTTAGAAAACATTAATTTCTCACACTTATGCAGGCTGGGAAGTCTAAGATCAAGGCACTGGCAGAGGTGGCATCTGGTGAGGACCTGTTTCCCAGTTCACAGATAGCCATCTTCTTGCTGTGTCCTCACATGGCAGAAAGGGCAAGGGAGCTCTGTGGGTCTTTTTTATAAGGACACTCGTTCCTTTCATGAGGGCTTCAACCTTATGATCTAATCACCTCCAAAAGGCTCCACCTCCACATACTATCACATTGGGGATTAGGTTTTAACATATGATTTTGGTGGGGGATACAGATATTCAGTCTACAGCGTCTCTTATGGGAAGGTAAGTAATTTGATCCAATTATAGCTTTTTTCTAGGGGGTGGTCTCCTGTGGAATTTCTAGTATTGAGGCTGACAGTGTGGAGGGAGATTATTACATTAAGCACAAGAAACAATATATAACCCCCTTAGTCCTGCAGTGGGTAATGTTGCCACCTTGAGAGGGGTGGGCTTTCATGCAGCACAAGGAAACTGGAGCCCCCCCTTAAATCCAGTTCTGGAAGGAGGAAGTGGTCTTATCAAGAGTCTTTGGAGCTTTGAAAGACTAGTTTAAATACAGAAGTCCTCAGGGGCTTTTTTTTTCCTTTTTTTTCTTTTTTTTGCAGTACGTGGGCCTCTCACTGTTGTGGCCTCTCCCGTTGCGGAGCACAGGCTCCAGACGCGCAGGCTCAGCGGCCATGGCTCACGGGTCCAGCCGCTCCGCGGCATGTGGGATCTTCCCGGACTGGGGCTCGAACCCGTGTCCCCTGCATCAGCAGGCGGACTCTCAACCACTGCTCCACCAGGGAAGCCCTACTTCGTTTTTGAACTTGTTTTTGAAATGAATAATGGAGTGGTTGCAGCAACGATAAATCTTAACAAAAAAATAGGGGGGAGCATTTTTAAAATTCAGTATTTAACCAATTTAGAGTCTGTACTTCTACCATGTTTCAGCTTCCCGAAAATCCCAAACTCTCCCATCATCTCTAACTCTGAAACCAGGTGGGCGGTTACTAGGCGTTGCCTGGTTTCCTGAAAGCCGGTGTTACGGTGTTACGTCATCAGGTTGTGAGTAGCGCCCCGCTGCGTGTGCTTAATTGTGAGGTCACAAGCCCTCTCCGGCTGGACGCTGCCGCGCGTCCCAGTCGCACCAGGCGGTGCGGCGCCCTTAGCGTACTGGTCAGCGGCTTCCGTGGTCTGGGCGGCTAGCAGCCCCCTGCTTCCCAAGCGCCAGCTGAGTGCTTTGGTGCCCCAGAAAAGTGAAGAGGCCGTAGAGGAGCCATGAGCGGAGTCCTGTTCCTGCTAGTGAGCTGCTTTCTGTTCGCCTTCACGTTTGTCTTCTGGAAAACCTTGTTTCAGGTAAAGTGTACAAGAGCAATTGGAATTAGATGAAGCTCGATGAATACGTGGACTGGGGAGGGGCCGTGTTTAAGAGAGTAGAAAGATAGTAAAATAAGAGTAAGGGGGAGGTCACCTCATTCCTTTTTCTTTTGAAAGAGCCCCAGATGTTGAGTTTTTACCCGCACACTTCTCTCATATTGACCAGTGGTTCCACAGCTGAAGTATGTTATAAAAAGCCCCAAGTCACTAAGTGATATGGTCAGCTTTTCACCCACCTGAAAAGTACAGCAGAAAGCACCCACTCCCCAGCACCAACTCCCATTTTAAGAATCTGTACTTTCTCTCTTCTTTGGCTTCTACTGCCACATGTGTTTCTGTTTGCCTCTTCCTCCCTTGTATTTGCCGTTTCAGCCATCTTTATAGGAGCTTTTGGGGGCATTCACAAGTAATTAAGGTCAAAATGTGGGTTTCCCGGTGATATTTAAAGTTCCAAGTGAAGTGCCTTTAGATAGGAATCAGACAGGATCCAAGTATAGACCTACTAGATTGCCCAAGAAATGTAAGCCAAGGGTATGGCATTTGGGCATTAAAAGACTACTTTGTCTGTGTTTGGGAAGGGCATATTTCCAAATCAGTGTATTCATTCAACAGATTTTTAACCTTCGGGGAGGACAATCAGTTCATTTTGGTAAACCAAGACTAAGGATGTTATTTGGTGGTATGTGGATATTACTAAACTCAATAAACTACATGTGTATAATTTCCTTCCCTTACAGAGAAACACTGGTGGGGCTTCCCCTGTGGCGCAGGACACGGGTCTGCGCCCCTGTCCGTGCCCCGGTCCGCGCCTCCGTCCGCGCCCCGGTCTGCGCCCCAGTCCGTGCCCCGGTCCAAGAGGATCCTGCATGCCGCGGAGCGGAAGAAACTAAAAACAAGAAAAAGAGAAACACTGGTGAAATGTCATCAAAATCGACTTCTCTTGTGCTGGTGAGATCATCCTCTTCCACTCAGTCAACTAAGAGCAATACTGATAAGTGTCTTTCAGTCAACAGTCAATGGAGTATTAATCTCCAAAACTCGATAGCCATGGAGTGGAAAATATTTGTAAACCTCAGCATCGTGGAATACAATCTGGCTGAATTGGAACGATTCCTAGTTACTAAGGGTTTAAATCCTGCATTAAGTTAACCGGAACTCCACTAACAAGCCTACAGAATGTAATGACACTGGAGGCAATCATTAAAGGCACTTTGAGTGGATTCATTTGATTATACGTGTTTAATTATAAATGAATTATTATTTAAAAAGGGGAGGAGAGGGCTTCCCTGGTGGCGCAGTGGTTGAGAGTCCGCCTGCCGATGCAGGGGGACACGGGTTCGTGCCCCGGTCTGGGAAGATCCCACATGGCACGGAGCGGCTGGGCCCGTGAGCCATGGCCGCTGAGCCTGCGCGTCCGGAGCCTGTGCTCCGCAATGGGAGAGGCCACAACAGTGAGAGGCCCACATTTAAAGAACTGATTATGTTGCTAATATATATTTCACTGGGAAAGGAATGAAAGCACAATAGAAAAAGAAACAGTTCGAGTTGTTTTCTTTTTAATAAGCTACACTAAAAAGAATATTGAGATACAGTGATTTTAATTTCACTCAAGTGTGAAAAGCAGTTTCTTCTAATGGTTTACAATACAATACTGTAAACGTCTCCAAGTTTGCATTAAAGTAAATGGGATTTGATGGAACGCTTTCCATTATGCAGAATAGTCTTTCTTACCACTGCTGAATCTGTGTAATAATAATACTGAGAGCTATCATTGAGCACCCTAAAATGTGCCAGGCACTCTGTTAAGACCTGTACTTTACACAATTGTAAAGATAGTCACAGAAACTCTTAACTACTCTTTGTAGTCAGCTCTTGAAGTGGATTTCTTTTCCCGTACCAGCACTACCACCAATTAGATATTATCAGTATTTCATTAGAAGTGTGCCTAAATCTTCCCTGAACTGTAAGAGTCTTCGTAGAAAATTACATGCATTTTTTTATTTGGTGAAAAATCCACACCTCAAATAACACCAAAATATAAGGGTAGAATGCATGTAATATAATATGGATTAAAGTTAACATCTAAGCTGTAGTTATCTATTTCAAATAGTATTTTATAAAATCCAGTATAATTGAGGAATTCACAATCTGTTGACATTCACTAACAGTATTTGATCTACGCTCAAAGAAAACCCTCAAAATATCTAACACGAGTTCATCTTATATATGTACATAATTCACTGAGGTTTTTCAGTTACAGGCCTACCTATTTACCTACCTTCATGCCCCCTCCCCCCAAAATAAGTTACCAGTGTAAATTAAAGAAACCCCTTAATCCCTTACTCCTTTAATCTTCAATCAAAAGGAAGAGGAAAAGGAATTTAAAATGTATAAGAAATTAAGGCTTAAAATTATTCTTTTATTCCTCATTTGACAAGAACAAAAAGCCAGCAGTAGTATATGTGGTTCTTAAACTTTTCTGAGTCACAGATCACTTTTGATATTCTGGTGAAAACTATGTACTCTCGCCCTAGAAAAATGCATACAGACATACACGTAAAAAAATATTACATGTAATTTCAGCTTCCTACATTCTCTGAAGCCCAGCTTAAGAACCTTAAGAATAAATGAAAAGTTTCTTACATAGTTAGGTAATGGTCACGATCCTAGGCTGTGATAGTAAACCAGTTGTCAGTGATATATAGTCAATGTATAAACCTATTAGTGGATGGATCTAGAGACTGTCATACAGAGTGAAGTCAGTCAGAAAGAGAAAAGCAAATATCATATATTAACGCATATATGTGGAACCTAGAAAAACCTAGACACAGATGTGGAGGACAAACGTACGGACACCGAGGGGGGAAAGTGGTGGGGGTGGTGGTGGGATGAATTGTGAGACTGGGATTGACATGTATACACTAATATGTATAAAATGGATAACTAATAAGAACCTGCTGTATAAAAAATAAATGAAATTAAATTTTTTTAAAAAGTGGATGGAGCACTTAGAACTCCCATGCGTTGTCAAAAAAAAATCTACGAGTGATATAATATGTTTTCATTATCTTTTGTAAGCAAACTGGGATATAGGACTTTCTAATTTGGCTGCCCTCATTCTTGACAAGTTTCACACGTTTATCTCCTGTAAGTATGTAAATAAGTTACCACCCATAAGTAGTAACTTATTCGGAGAAGACAAAATCATTCTACTTGATCTATTAACTAGAAGTAATCAAAGCTTCTGGATTCCATTTTCTAGATTCATCACTTACTGGCCATAGGATCCTTAGTTTTCTGTCTTACGTCACTATTTGTAAAGAAAGAATGTAACCACTAAGTTCACCTAGAAAAAGTGAGCCATGAATACATGAAGTTTTTAGACATATGAACCAAAAGTATTAAGCTACAGTCATCATAGTATATACACAGTCCAGTTTGTTCATATATATGGCATTTCTAATTAAGTGAGGCTTTCAATTTTAACAGTGTCTTTTAAATATATTGATTTATTTTCCCCAGCTTTATGGAAAGGAAGGATTATGTACTAAGAAAATGTAAGCAAGTGATATTTAAAAACTTGTATAATAGAAAATATAATTATTTTCTAAATAACCAGTTCAAAATGAAGCCTTCAATATATTAGAAAAATATTATTTTTAATATTTTATTGTGAAATAGAGGCAGCTATGTGTGTGTTAAGATAATCTTAAAAGAAATATAATAATCACATTGCTAAACATTAGTAGATTCACATTTTTATATTACATTCCTGCTTAAATAGGGAAAAAAAGCTCATCATACTATTATGAACCTAGTATATACGTGTTTCTACTCAACATTCAAATAAATAAAACTTTCCTCTATTCTAAAATAATCATGTTACACAACCACATATTTTTAAAAACTAGATCTCATTCTGGTTTTCTACTGCCACTAACGGTAGGTATTTCATGGTCAGTCTCTTTTTTAGGATCTACCATATTTTTATACCTTTCCCCACGATGTCTTTCCAGGTATGGCCCCCAGTTAGGAGCTGGTCTGCAGCAGCTTACAATACGCTGAAAAGCAAAGAAAAAAAATGAAAATTTAGAGTGTTAAGTCTCCTTGCTAACCAAAATGAAATAAGAACCGTAGAAAAGTAAAAAATGATCATCTAAATTCTTAATATACTGTCTACCAAAAAAAATGACACTCAAATGTAACCAATTGTTAATAGAATTGTATGAACTACAAAGCCAAGATAATTGAGTATGTAAATGATTTCAAAAGAAAGTGTTTTGTGAACCCATTCAAGCAACAATATCACTTCATATACTTTCACTGAATTCTCAGACATTTCTATCCTGGCCTTAGGGTGAGGGTTAAGTGAGGATCTAAACCAGTGTATGCCTGGGAAGTTTCAAGAACCAAAGAGAGGGTCAAGCCATTGATCTAGATCCACAAAGCACTCACCTAGATCTTGAACCCAATCTGCCTGCTGAGCCTACCCTGTCATTGTCCTATTGAGATGTCATAATCAACTCCCCTAGACCTCCATGGAAGAGGGATAACTCAGGGTCTAGACTGGGTTCAAGAAATTTACCAGAGTTTTTCCAGTTTTAACATGCTATTACAGTATGTATTATAACCAGATGAAGTTTTAAGGGTGAAAATTATAGATATAAAGGAAAAAGGTCATTTGCTTTGTGTCATCTCAGTAGAACTCAGTACGGGTATAGATACCATAACTTTTAAAGTATAAATAATATTAACATGCTTACTTGAAGGATGGTTCCTTCAGCTTGAATTATTTTTATAATAGCCATAATTGGAATCCAAATAATGCAGAAAATAATCATACGCCAGCCTAGAGCAACTCCCCAGTCAGGGTATGGAATTTGGGCATAATTAGGTCTATGAAATTGTACCAATGACCAGATC
Source organism: Hyperoodon ampullatus (assembly GCF_949752795.1). Lineage (NCBI taxonomy): Eukaryota > Metazoa > Chordata > Mammalia > Artiodactyla > Ziphiidae > Hyperoodon > Hyperoodon ampullatus. The sequence continues at coordinate 118,596,495 of NC_136913.1, read as the reverse complement.
AAGATTGCCTGTGAAAGTAAAATACGAAAAGAAAATGGTAAAGATTAAGCTTTGTCGCACTAATGATTTCATTTGCACTAAGTATTAGCAATTTGATTCCATTCCTTATCTAAAGCAATTAAAATGAAAATACATTCAAGCCAACTAAGATAATCAGGTAACTAGCCAGAAGATAAAATACTAAATGAACCAATCTAAATAACTTGTATTTGGCTCTGAATAGATTCTTCCAAAATTAGCACTTCCATATACTTATAAAAGATACAAATACTTGTACAACATGTATTTCAATAAAATACTGAAATACAACATGTATTTCACTTATAATAGCATGGTTTTATTCTGTTCTATAAGCTAGCCAGCATATCAATCAATTCAATGAGAATGTAAAGTACACTTTAGTGAACATGCTCTGCACCTTGCTTAGCAGTTGTTTCTATTATTTTCTACTACACAGAGCACCCCTTACTCCACACCCAAAACACACACGCATTCACACATGGGTACATAATTACCAAAGAACGCTTCACTTTCTTATTGAGAAAAAAACAAGCTCAATATATGTTTGGGCAAAACAATGACTCTTCAAGATGAAAACTAAGGCCAAGTTTTTTAAAAAGTGTTTAAAAAAAACCTACTAGAATGTTGCAGCATTAAAACTAATTATTTAGAAATCTATATAGCAAACAAAACAAAATGAGCAAAAACTAAAAAGTCATCTAGTAGTTCCTCTAAATTTACCTGTCTTGAATTTTATAGATATTCAAGTTTAATTTAGAATTAAATAGATTAATTTCTTTCATTTCATTAGATTAATTTAAGTTTATTTCACAATTACCATAATTTTACATAACTACAAGAGAATGGCTGAGGGATAGTGGAATCTAATATATATGACTTTATACAAAATAGATGATAATGTATATCATTTAATATCTAATACTTTTGCATTTTAAAGTAAATCCAGTTGTCAAACCTAGTAATCAGTGAAAATTAGCTGGCTAAAAAGTCTAGCTAGATCTTCTAAGTTGGTAAAGCACTTATATTATTATGGAGACTTGTGGAGACTTGTGAAGTAAGGAAAACAATATTTAGTAGCACTGTGAAAATCATTTAGCAAGAATATGGAGCATACAAATATTTTATTTCAGCACACCCAGTTCCCAACCGCTCACTACTTGAACCTGACCTTATAATGTTAAAAACACCCTCTAAAACAAATTCTAGATCAAATTATGTAATGGCCTTTTCTAGGAAAACCTTTGAAGCATGGGGGCAGTGAGAACCAAAGCATCCTCTATAAGGCTTTGCCACTGCCCCACCCCCACCATTATCTCTAGTCCATAGAAATTCTCTGTCCCATTAAGTGTTTATTTTGGCATTCAGCCTTTTACTGTCCTGAGCTTTTATTTAAGGATATCATGTCTATATGTCATGTTTCTCCAAGAAGACATCTTTTGCTTTCCCCCAGCTCCTAAATAGCACCAATTTTTAACATAAACTATTGCCTCTATTGACACACGTGAGTTTCTTTTAGTAATTTCAGATACTAAACACTTCACATAAAAAAATATGCATTAACAACCGAGTGTTGTTTCTTAGCAATTAGTATATTTAGATTGAATTCCTTGAAGGCAGAGACTGGGTCTTAAGCAGAGAGGTTAAGAACATTGTAGATGGCTCAGCATATTTTTTAGGGAATGAGCAAATGACTGGCTTTTAAAAATGTATCCTATTGATAATTTTTAAGTATCTAGGACCTTTAAGTCTATAGGAGCCTGGTTATTTTCTCAAATGGTAACTGTTTAAGCCTATGGCCTCAAAACTAAAACTACAAAGAAAGGCACTGTAATTTAGCCAACTTGGAGGCGCCAGTCATGAAGTAAAAGTTGAAAATCATTACTTTATGACATTAATTTGCCTTACTCTATTCAGTGTGAATAATTCAAGTTTACCTTAGAAGTGTTTAAATATATATATTATTGATACCAAATTCATGGCATGTTAATACTTACCGTCAAAAGGATAGGCGTAATGAAAAACCAGCAAGCTCTCCACCATAGCCAGAATATCCACCTTTTTGCTCCAGTCATCATTTCTATATCTTCAATGAATCTGTTGCCTCCTAAAAACAACAAAGAGTGCATTCAGCCCTTATTTATACTTTCATTCATTAATCATTGTGGCCCCAAGTCATCTTTCTATGTCTAAACGTTTCTAATACTACAGCAATGAAGCATATATATACCTTTCACTACATTTTATTCATAATAAATTTTTGTCCAGTATATTATACTTAGCTATTACAGTAAACATAATGAGAAGGAATCAAACTAAGTCATTTTAGTAAAATGTGTAGATAATTCTATAGTCACTATTTACCATAAATCCAGATGATCCCTATTAGTTCCAGTATAGCTGCAATCAAAATGCCCCATCCAACACAGAAGTGGTCAATCAGATGAACCCAGTAAATTCCAGCCTACCAAAAAATATCAGTTACTTTTAAGTATATTTTTAATTATTTCTATGATTGATGAGGTACTCAAATTGAATCTTCTAATTTGATTTTAACATATGCTCCTTGGTTTCACCTCTGCCAAAATGCGAAAAGGAATGTTTTCAAATGTAAACACAAACGTGGCTTTAAATATCTCAAACAGGATGTACCTTTTATTCTATACTGAGTCACTGTTAAAAAATAAGCATTTAGAATAGTTGATTATCAAAATGATATGCAGTGTGTGCTGTGTAGTAGCTGCCAAGAAATACAGCCTATGTTTAAAGTATATAACTTTATTGTAATTGGGGAAATTGTCCATTATTGGGCTTTTTCCCCCTCTGCAAAATATACTTACTATTGAAATTGTGTTATACTGGGGAAAAAACCTGGGCTAAAACTCAGAAAATCTTGATGCAAGTCAGACTTGGACTTGTCACTAAACATCCTCTTAAACCTTGGCTTCCTCATTTAGATTATAAAGTACATTCCAACTAATATTTTGTCTATGAAAAAATACTGTAGTATACCTGAGTCACACAGACGAGGCCAAGGAGAAACAAAATGAAGCAGCAACCCAAAGTTATGGGAACCCTCATTTTCTTCATCACTTTGGGAAATAAATCTTGAATCGTTGTTGTAATCGTCTCTTCAGAAGGGAAAAAATGACATGTCAACTCATTTGCCAATAATTTTAATCACAGAAATCAACTTCTATTAATCAAATTTACAAATATGTGTTGAGAATATACGCTGGGCCCTACTTCTTACTTTTAAAAATCCACGGGGTCCTTTCTCTTGCCAGTGACCACTCATCAGTTCTGATAAAACTCAAATGGAGCTCTATTTGTTGTTTTTAGTCTGTTTTATAAGGTTTTTCATTGGTAGCAATTATAAGGTAACAGGTTCCCAAGGGCTGAAGTAGTTTGAAAGAGGGTTATAGGGAAGGAAGAATTCTAGTAGAACTTCTAAATAAGGTGAATATTTGAATAAATAACTTGGAGACAGAAAGGCCTTCTAGGTTTAAGAAATAAATGTGTTCGTGAAACAGGGTACTGGCTAAAAGTAGAAGGATATATGAGTAAAAGGATTAAGAAACATATTTGAGATTTTTGGAGGGCTTTGAAAGTCAACTAGAGGAAGCTGGACCTTATCCTGTAAACTATTAAAATGGTTTATGTAAGAGCACAATATGATGAAATTCAGAATCTTTAGGTGTGTACCCTAGGGGAAATCCCTATGTGTACACAGAACCATGTGCAAGAATAGTCATTGCAGCGGTGTGTGTAATTTTTAAAAATTGGAAATAATCCAAATGCCCATCATTATGGCAACAGATTGTGAATTAATTGGCACTATATGTCTATGTGTCAACATGGATTCATAATACATATAAAAAACAACTGTCAGAATGATATGTATGCTATGAAACTTCACATTTATGTGAAATTTTAAAAATTTATATGTTATTTATGGATACATATAAAATGTATACAAACATGGTCTGAATAACATACATAATCCATGGTGACAGTTGCTTCTAGGAAGGAAGAAATGTGAATTGTATTAGACAGAGAGACACAGGGGACTTCAAATTTATCTATAACAGTTTAGTTTTCTAAAAAACATCTGAAGCAAATATAAAATATTAATCTCTGCTCCTTTTGGGTGTCTGATACATGAGTACTTTGGATTTTTCCATATTTAAAACTTAAGTTAAAAGGAACTTTCAGAAAGATGATTCTGAGAGTAAAAGCTAGAGGGAGGCAACAAGGGTAAGAAAAGGATGTTTTTAAGTAGAGGAAACATGAGTAAAATATAAGAGGGATATGTTAACATTGGGAGTATTACTTACCAACGGAAGCAAACTGCGAGTCGAGACCCAAAGTCAAAAGCATGAAGAAAAATAATATGGACCAAAATGGCCCACCTCATATGGTATGCAGACCATGATATGCAAGTAATGCATTAAGATGCTTGAGGGGGGCTTCCCTGGTGGCGCAGTGGTTGAGAGTCCGTCTGCCGATGCAGGGGACGCGGGCTCATGCCCCGGTCCGGGAGGATCCCACATGCCTGCCGTGGAGCGGCTGGGCTCGTGAGCCATGGCCGCTGAGCCTGCACGTCCGGAGCCTGTGCTCCGCAACGGGAGAGGCCACAACGGTGAGAGGCCCGTGTACCGCAAAAAAAAAAAAAAAAAAAAAAAAAAGATGGTTGAGGGGATCAGGGAGGAGTGGGATATTGGGTCAGATTAAGGGAATCTGAAATGTGGTATTACCTGGGCTTTGGCTATCTGGGAGCGACTGAGGTAAACAAATTCACAAGGTATGAAGTGATTAGTCCTGGGATTGGGTCTTGTTTTATTTAGTACTTCTGAGTTGCTATGACAGAATATCATGGACTGAGTAGTTTAGAAAACATTAATTTCTCACACTTATGCAGGCTGGGAAGTCTAAGATCAAGGCACTGGCAGAGGTGGCATCTGGTGAGGACCTGTTTCCCAGTTCACAGATAGCCATCTTCTTGCTGTGTCCTCACATGGCAGAAAGGGCAAGGGAGCTCTGTGGGTCTTTTTTATAAGGACACTCGTTCCTTTCATGAAGGCTTCAACCTTATGATCTAATCACCTCCAAAAGGCTCCACCTCCACATACTATCACATTGGGGATTAGGTTTTAACATATGATTTTGGTGGGGGATACAGATATTCAGTCTACAGCGTCTCTTATGGGAAGGTAAGTAATTTGATCCAATTATAGCTTTTTTCTAGGGGGTGGTCTCCTGTGGAATTTCTAGTATTGAGGCTGACAGTGTGGAGGGAGATTATTACATTAAGCACAAGAAACAATATATAACCCCCTTAGTCCTGCAGTGGGTAATGTTGCCACCTTGAGAGGGGTGGGCTTTCATGCAGCACAAGGAAACTGGAGCCCCCCCTTAAATCCAGTTCTGGAAGGAGGAAGTGGTCTTATCAAGAGTCTTTGGAGCTTTGAAAGACTAGTTTAAATACAGAAGTCCTCAGGGGCTTTTTTTTCCTTTTTTTTCTTTTTTTTGCAGTACGTGGGCCTCTCACTGTTGTGGCCTCTCCCGTTGCGGAGCACAGGCTCCAGACGCGCAGGCTCAGCGGCCATGGCTCACGGGTCCAGCCGCTCCGCGGCATGTGGGATCTTCCCGGACTGGGGCTCGAACCCGTGTCCCCTGCATCAGCAGGCGGACTCTCAACCACTGCTCCACCAGGGAAGCCCTACTTCGTTTTTGAACTTGTTTTTGAAATGAATAATGGAGTGGTTGCAGCAACGATAAATCTTAACAAAAAAATAGGGGGGAGCATTTTTAAAATTCAGTATTTAACCAATTTAGAGTCTGTACTTCTACCATGTTTCAGCTTCCCGAAAATCCCAAACTCTCCCATCATCTCTAACTCTGAAACCAGGTGGGCGGTTACTAGGCGTTGCCTGGTTTCCTGAAAGCCGGTGTTACGGTGTTACGTCATCAGGTTGTGAGTAGCGCCCCGCTGCGTGTGCTTAATTGTGAGGTCACAAGCCCTCTCCGGCTGGACGCTGCCGCGCGTCCCAGTCGCACCAGGCGGTGCGGCGCCCTTAGCATACTGGTCAGCGGCTTCCGTGGTCTGGGCGGCTAGCAGCCCCCTGCTTCCCAAGCGCCAGCTGAGTGCTTTGGTGCCCCAGAAAAGTGAAGAGGCCGTAGAGGAGCCATGAGCGGAGTCCTGTTCCTGCTAGTGAGCTGCTTTCTGTTCGCCTTCACGTTTGTCTTCTGGAAAACCTTGTTTCAGGTAAAGTGTACAAGAGCAATTGGAATTAGATGAAGCTCGATGAATACGTGGACTGGAGAGGGGCCGTGTTTAAGAGAGTAGAAAGATAGTAAAATAAGAGTAAGGGGGAGGTCACCTCATTCCTTTTTCTTTTGAAAGAGCCCCAGATGTTGAGTTTTTACCCGCACACTTCTCTCATATTGACCAGTGGTTCCACAGCTGAAGTATGTTATAAAAAGCCCCAAGTCACTAAGTGATATGGTCAGCTTTTCACCCACCTGAAAAGTACAGCAGAAAGCACCCACTCCCCAGCACCAACTCCCATTTTAAGAATCTGTACTTTCTCTCTTCTTTGGCTTCTACTGCCACATGTGTTTCTGTTTGCCTCTTCCTCCCTTGTATTTGCCGTTTCAGCCATCTTTATAGGAGCTTTTGGGGGCATTCACAAGTAATTAAGGTCAAAATGTGGGTTTCCCGGTGATATTTAAAGTTCCAAGTGAAGTGCCTTTAGATAGGAATCAGACAGGATCCAAGTATAGACCTACTAGATTGCCCAAGAAATGTAAGCCAAGGGTATGGCATTTGGGCATTAAAAGACTACTTTGTCTGTGTTTGGGAAGGGCATATTTCCAAATCAGTGTATTCATTCAACAGATTTTTAACCTTCGGGGAGGACAATCAGTTCATTTTGGTAAACCAAGACTAAGGATGTTATTTGGTGGTATGTGGATATTACTAAACTCAATAAACTACATGTGTATAATTTCCTTCCCTTACAGAGAAACACTGGTGGGGCTTCCCCTGTGGCGCAGGACACGGGTCTGCGCCCCTGTCCATGCCCCGGTCCGCGCCTCCGTCCGCGCCCCGGTCTGCGCCCCAGTCCGTGCCCCGGTCCAAGAGGATCCTGCATGCCGCGGAGCGGAAGAAACTAAAAACAAGAAAAAGAGAAACACTGGTGAAATGTCATCAAAATCGACTTCTCTTGTGCTGGTGAGATCATCCTCTTCCACTCAGTCAACTAAGAGCAATACTGATAAGTGTCTTTCAGTCAACAGTCAATGGAGTATTAATCTCCAAAACTCGATAGCCATGGAGTGGAAAATATTTGTAAACCTCAGCATCGTGGAATACAATCTGGCTGAATTGGAACGATTCCTAGTTACTAAGGGTTTAAATCCTGCATTAAGTTAACCGGAACTCCACTAACAAGCCTACAGAATGTAATGACACTGGAGGCAATCATTAAAGGCACTTTGAGTGGATTCATTTGATTATACGTGTTTAATTATAAATGAATTATTATTTAAAAAGGGGAGGAGAGGGCTTCCCTGGTGGCGCAGTGGTTGAGAGTCCGCCTGCCGATGCAGGGGGACACGGGTTCGTGCCCCGGTCTGGGAAGATCCCACATGGCACGGAGCGGCTGGGCCCGTGAGCCATGGCCGCTGAGCCTGCGCGTCCGGAGCCTGTGCTCCGCAATGGGAGAGGCCACAACAGTGAGAGGCCCACATTTAAAGAACTGATTATGTTGCTAATATATATTTCACTGGGAAAGGAATGAAAGCACAATAGAAAAAGAAACAGTTCGAGTTGTTTTCTTTTTAATAAGCTACACTAAAAAGAATATTGAGATACAGTGATTTTAATTTCACTCAAGTGTGAAAAGCAGTTTCTTCTAATGGTTTACAATACAATACTGTAAACGTCTCCAAGTTTGCATTAAAGTAAATGGGATTTGATGGAACGCTTTCCATTATGCAGAATAGTCTTTCTTACCACTGCTGAATCTGTGTAATAATAATACTGAGAGCTATCATTGAGCACCCTAAAATGTGCCAGGCACTCTGTTAAGACCTGTACTTTACACAATTGTAAAGATAGTCACAGAAACTCTTAACTACTCTTTGTAGTCAGCTCTTGAAGTGGATTTCTTTTCCCGTACCAGCACTACCACCAATTAGATATTATCAGTATTTCATTAGAAGTGTGCCTAAATCTTCCCTGAACTGTAAGAGTCTTCGTAGAAAATTACATGCATTTTTTTATTTGGTGAAAAATCCACACCTCAAATAACACCAAAATATAAGGGTAGAATGCATGTAATATAATATGGATTAAAGTTAACATCTAAGCTGTAGTTATCTATTTCAAATAGTATTTTATAAAATCCAGTATAATTGAGGAATTCACAATCTGTTGACATTCACTAACAGTATTTGATCTACGCTCAAAGAAAACCCTCAAAATATCTAACACGAGTTCATCTTATATATGTACATAATTCACTGAGGTTTTTCAGTTACAGGCCTACCTATTTACCTACCTTCATGCCCCCTCCCCCCAAAATAAGTTACCAGTGTAAATTAAAGAAACCCCTTAATCCCTTACTCCTTTAATCTTCAATCAAAAGGAAGAGGAAAAGGAATTTAAAATGTATAAGAAATTAAGGCTTAAAATTATTCTTTTATTCCTCATTTGACAAGAACAAAAAGCCAGCAGTAGTATATGTGGTTCTTAAACTTTTCTGAGTCACAGATCACTTTTGATATTCTGGTGAAAACTATGTACTCTCGCCCTAGAAAAATGCATACAGACATACACGTAAAAAAATATTACATGTAATTTCAGCTTCCTACATTCTCTGAAGCCCAGCTTAAGAACCTTAAGAATAAATGAAAAGTTTCTTACATAGTTAGGTAATGGTCACGATCCTAGGCTGTGATAGTAAACCAGTTGTCAGTGATATATAGTCAATGTATAAACCTATTAGTGGATGGATCTAGAGACTGTCATACAGAGTGAAGTCAGTCAGAAAGAGAAAAGCAAATATCATATATTAACGCATATATGTGGAACCTAGAAAAACCTAGACACAGATGTGGAGGACAAACGTACGGACACCGAGGGGGGAAAGTGGTGGGGGTGGTGGTGGGATGAATTGTGAGACTGGGATTGACATGTATACACTAATATGTATAAAATGGATAACTAATAAGAACCTGCTGTATAAAAAATAAATGAAATTAAATTTTTTTAAAAAGTGGATGGAGCACTTAGAACTCCCATGCATTGTCAAAAAAAAATCTACGAGTGATATAATATGTTTTCATTATCTTTTGTAAGCAAACTGGGATATAGGACTTTCTAATTTGGCTGCCCTCATTCTTGACAAGTTTCACACGTTTATCTCCTGTAAGTATGTAAATAAGTTACCACCCATAAGTAGTAACTTATTCGGAGAAGACAAAATCATTCTACTTGATCTATTAACTAGAAGTAATCAAAGCTTCTGGATTCCATTTTCTAGATTCATCACTTACTGGCCATAGGATCCTTAGTTTTCTGTCTTACGTCACTATTTGTAAAGAAAGAATGTAACCACTAAGTTCACCTAGAAAAAGTGAGCCATGAATACACGAAGTTTTTAGACATATGAACCAAAAGTATTAAGCTACAGTCATCATAGTATATACACAGTCCAGTTTGTTCATATATATGGCATTTCTAATTAAGTGAGGCTTTCAATTTTAACACTGTCTTTTAAATATATTGATTTATTTTCCCCAGCTTTATGGAAAGGAAGGATTATGTACTAAGAAAATGTAAGCAAGTGATATTTAAAAACTTGTATAATAGAAAATATAATTATTTTCTAAATAACCAGTTCAAAATAAAGCCTTCAATATATTAGAAAAATATTATTTTTAATATTTTATTGTGAAATAGAGGCAGCTATGTGTGTGTTAAGATAATCTTAAAAGAAATATAATAATCACATTGCTAAACATTAGTAGATTCACATTTTTATATTACATTCCTGCTTAAATAGGGAAAAAAAGCTCATCATACTATTATGAACCTAGTATATACGTGTTTCTACTCAACATTCAAATAAATAAAACTTTCCTCTATTCTAAAATAATCATGTTACACAACCACATATTTTTAAAAACTAGATCTCATTCTGGTTTTCTACTGCCACTAACGGTAGGTATTTCATGGTCAGTCTCTTTTTTAGGATCTACCATATTTTTATACCTTTCCCCACGATGTCTTTCCAGGTATGGCCCCCAGTTAGGAGCTGGTCTGCAGCAGCTTACAATACGCTGAAAAGCAAAGAAAAAAAATGAAAATTTAGAGTGTTAAGTCTCCTTGCTAACCAAAATGAAATAAGAACCGTAGAAAAGTAAAAAATGATCATCTAAATTCTTAATATACTGTCTACCAAAAAAAATGACACTCAAATGTAACCAATTGTTAATAGAATTGTATGAACTACAAAGCCAAGATAATTGAGTATGTAAATGATTTCAAAAGAAAGTGTTTTGTGAACCCATTCAAGCAACAATATCACTTCATATACTTTCACTGAATTCTCAGACATTTCTATCCTGGCCTTAGGGTGAGGGTTAAGTGAGGATCTAAACCAGTGTATGCCTGGGAAGTTTCAAGAACCAAAGAGAGGGTCAAGCCATTGATCTAGATCCACAAAGCACTCACCTAGATCTTGAACCCAATCTGCCTGCTGAGCCTACCCTGTCATTGTCCTATTGAGATGTCATAATCAACTCCCCTAGACCTCCATGGAAGAGGGATAACTCAGGGTCTAGACTGGGTTCAAGAAATTTACCAGAGTTTTTCCAGTTTTAACATGCTATTACAGTATGTATTATAACCAGATGAAGTTTTAAGGGTGAAAATTATAGATATAAAGGAAAAAGGTCATTTGCTTTGTGTCATCTCAGTAGAACTCAGTACGGGTATAGATACCATAACTTTTAAAGTATAAATAATATTAACATGCTTACTTGAAGGATGGTTCCTTCAGCTTGAATTATTTTTATAATAGCCATAATTGGAATCCAAATAATGCAGAAAATAATCATACGCCAGCCTAGAGCAACTCCCCAGTCAGGGTATGGAATTTGGGCATAATTAGGTCTATGAAATTGTACCAATGACCAGATCAAGATTGCCTGTGAAAGTAAAATACGAAAAGAAAATGGTAAAGATTAAGCTTTGTCGCACTAATGATTTCATTTGCACTAAGTATTAGCAATTTGATTCCATTCCTTATCTAAAGCAATTAAAATGAAAATACATTCAAGCCAACTAAGATAATCAGGTAACTAGCCAGAAGATAAAATACTAAATGAACCAATCTAAATAACTTGTATTTGGCTCTGAATAGATTCTTCCAAAATTAGCACTTCCATATACTTATAAAAGATACAAATACTTGTACAACATGTATTTCAATAAAATACTGAAATACAACATGTATTTCACTTATAATAGCATGGTTTTATTCTGTTCTATAAGCTAGCCAGCATATCAATCAATTCAATGAGAATGTAAAGTACACTTTAGTGAACATGCTCTGCACCTTGCTTAGCAGTTGTTTCTATTATTTTCTACTACACAGAGCACCCCTTACTCCACACCCAAAACACACACGCATTCACACATGGGTACATAATTACCAAAGAACGCTTCACTTTCTTATTGAGGAAAAAACAAGCTCAATATATGTTTGGGCAAAACAATGACTCTTCAAGATGAAAACTAAGGCCAAGTTTTTTTAAAAGTGTTTAAAAAAAACCTACTAGAATGTTGCAGCATTAAAACTAATTATTTAGAAATCTATATAGCAAACAAAACAAAATGAGCAAAAACTAAAAAATCATCTAGTAGTTCCTCTAAATTTACCTGTCTTGAATTTTATAGATATTCAAGTTTAATTTTAGAATTAAATAGATTAATTTCTTTCATTTCATTAGATTAATTTAAGTTTATTTCACAATTACCATAATTTTACATAACTACAAGAGAATGGCTGAGGGATAGTGGAATCTAATATATATGACTTTATACAAAATAGATGATAATGTATATCATTTAATATCTAATACTTTTGCATTTTAAAGTAAATCCAGTTGTCAAACCTAGTAATCAGTGAAAATTAGCTGGCTAAAAAGTCTAGCTAGATCTTCTAAGTTGGTAAAGCACTTATATTATTATGGAGACTTGTGGAGACTTGTGAAGTAAGGAAAACAATATTTAGTAGCACTGTGAAAATCATTTAGCAAGAATATGGAGCATACAAATATTTTATTTCAGCACACCCAGTTCCCAACCGCTCACTACTTGAACCTGACCTTATAATGTTAAAAACACCCTCTAAAACAAATTCTAGATCAAATTATGTAATGGCCTTTTCTAGGAAAACCTTTGAAGCATGGGGGCAGTGAGAACCAAAGCATCCTCTATAAGGCTTTGCCACTGCCCCACCCCCACCATTATCTCTAGTCCATAGAAATTCTCTGTCCCATTAAGTGTTTATTTTGGCATTCAGCCTTTTACTGTCCTGAGCTTTTATTTAAGGATATCATGTCTATATGTCATGTTTCTCCAAGAAGACATCTTTTGCTTTCCCCCAGCTCCTAAATAGCACCAATTTTTAACATAAACTATTGCCTCTATTGACACACGTGAGTTTCTTTTAGTAATTTCAGATACTAAACACTTCACATAAAAAAATATGCATTAACAACCGAGTGTTGTTTCTTAGCAATTAGTATATTTAGATTGAATTCCTTGAAGGCAGAGACTGGGTCTTAAGCAGAGAGGTTAAGAACATTGTAGATGGCTCAGCATATTTTTTAGGGAATGAGCAAATGACTGGCTTTTAAAAATGTATCCTATTGATAATTTTTAAGTATCTAGGACCTTTAAGTCTATAGGAGCCTGGTTATTTTCTCAAATGGTAACTGTTTAAGCCTATGGCCTCAAAACTAAAACTACAAAGAAAGGCATTGTAATTTAGCCAACTTGGAGGCGCCAGTCATGAAGTAAAAGTTGAAAATCATTACTTTATGACATTAATTTGCCTTACTCTATTCAGTGTGAATAATTCAAGTTTACCTTAGAAGTGTTTAAATATATATATTATTGATACCAAATTCATGGCATGTTAATACTTACCGTCAAAAGGATAGGCGTAATGAAAAACCAGCAAGCTCTCCACCATAGCCAGAATATCCACCTTTTTGCTCCAGTCATCATTTCTATATCTTCAATGAATCTGTTGCCTCCTAAAAACAACAAAGAGTGCATTCAGCCCTTATTTATACTTTCATTCATTAATCATTGTGGCCCCAAGTCATCTTTCTATGTCTAAACGTTTCTAATACTACAGCAATGAAGCATATATATACCTTTCACTACATTTTATTCATAATAAATTTTTGTCCAGTATATTATACTTAGCTATTACAGTAAACATAATGAGAAGGAATCAAACTAAGTCATTTTAGTAAAATGTGTAGATAATTCTATAGTCACTATTTACCATAAATCCAGATGATCCCTATTAGTTCCAGTATAGCTGCAATCAAAATGCCCCATCCAACACAGAAGTGGTCAATCAGATGAACCCAGTAAATTCCAGCCTACCAAAAAATATCAGTTACTTTTAAGTATATTTTTAATTATTTCTATGATTGATGAGGTACTCAAATTGAATCTTCTAATTTGATTTTAACATATGCTCCTTGGTTTCACCTCTGCCAAAATGCGAAAAGGAATGTTTTCAAATGTAAACACAAACGTGGCTTTAAATATCTCAAACAGGATGTACCTTTTATTCTATACTGAGTCACTGTTAAAAAATAAGCATTTAGAATAGTTGATTATCAAAATGATATGCAGTGTGTGCTGTGTAGTAGCTGCCAAGAAATACAGCCTATGTTTAAAGTATATAACTTTATTGTAATTGGGGAAATTGTCCATTATTGGGCTTTTTCCCCCTCTGCAAAATATACTTACTATTGAAATTGTGTTATACTGGGGAAAAAACCTGGGCTAAAACTCAGAAAATCTTGATGCAAGTCAGACTTGGACTTGTCACTAAACATCCTCTTAAACCTTGGCTTCCTCATTTAGATTATAAAGTACATTCCAACTAATATTTTGTCTATGAAAAAATACTGTAGTATACCTGAGTCACACAGACGAGGCCAAGGAGAAACAAAATGAAGCAGCAACCCAAAGTTATGGGAACCCTCATTTTCTTCATCACTTTGGGAAATAAATCTTGAATCGTTGTTGTAATCGTCTCTTCAGAAGGGAAAAAATGACATGTCAACTCATTTGCCAATAATTTTAATCACAGAAATCAACTTCTATTAATCAAATTTACAAATATGTGTTGAGAATATACGCTGGGCCCTACTTCTTACTTTTAAAAATCCACGGGGTCCTTTCTCTTGCCAGTGACCACTCATCAGTTCTGATAAAACTCAAATGGAGCTCTATTTGTTGTTTTTAGTCTGTTTTATAAGGTTTTTCATTGGTAGCAATTATAAGGTAACAGGTTCCCAAGGGCTGAAGTAGTTTGAAAGAGGGTTATAGGGAAGGAAGAATTCTAGTAGAACTTCTAAATAAGGTGAATATTTGAATAAATAACTTGGAGACAGAAAGGCCTTCTAGGTTTAAGAAATAAATGTGTTCGTGAAACAGGGTACTGGCTAAAAGTAGAAGGATATATGAGTAAAAGGATTAAGAAACATATTTGAGATTTTTGGAGGGCTTTGAAAGTCAACTAGAGGAAGCTGGACCTTATCCTGTAAACTATTAAAATGGTTTATGTAAGAGCACAATATGATGAAATTCAGAATCTTTAGGTGTGTACCCTAGGGGAAATCCCTATGTGTACACAGAACCATGTGCAAGAATAGTCATTGCAGCAGTGTGTGTAATTTTTAAAAATTGGAAATAATCCAAATGCCCATCATTATGGCAACAGATTGTGAATTAATTAGCACTATATGTCTATGTGTCAACATGGATTCATAATACATATAAAAAACAACTGTCAGAATGATATGTATGCTATGAAACTTCACATTTATGTGAAATTTTAAAAATTTATATGTTATTTATGGATACATATAAAATGTATACAAACATGGTCTGAATAACATACATAATCCATGGTGACAGTTGCTTCTAGGAAGGAAGAAATGTGAATTGTATTAGACAGAGAGACACAGGGGACTTCAAATTTATCTATAACAGTTTAGTTTTCTAAAAAACATCTGAAGCAAATATAAAATATTAATCTCTGCTCCTTTTGGGTGTCTGATACATGAGTACTTTGGATTTTTCCATATTTAAAACTTAAGTTAAAAGGAACTTTCAGAAAGATGATTCTGAGAGTAAAAGCTAGAGGGAGGCAACAAGGGTAAGAAAAGGATGTTTTTAAGTAGAGGAAACATGAGTAAAATATAAGAGGGATATGTTAACATTGGGAGTATTACTTACCAACGGAAGCAAACTGCGAGTCGAGACCCAAAGTCAAAAGCATGAAGAAAAATAATATGGACCAAAATGGCCCACCTCATATGGTATGCAGACCATGATATGCAAGTAATGCATTAAGATGCTTGAGGGGGGCTTCCCTGGTGGCGCAGTGGTTGAGAGTCCGTCTGCCGATGCAGGGGACGCGGGCTCATGCCCCGGTCCGGGAGGATCCCACATGCCTGCCGTGGAGCGGCTGGGCCCGTGAGCCATGGCCGCTGAGCCTGCACGTCCGGAGCCTGTGCTCCGCAACGGGAGAGGCCAAAACGGTGAGAGGCCCGTGTACCGCAAAAAAAAAAAAAAAAAAAAAGATGGTTGAGGGGATCAGGGAGGAGTGGGATATTGGGTCAGATTAAGGGAATCTGAAATGTGGTATTACCTGGGCTTTGGCTATCTGGGAGCGACTGAGGTAAACAAATTCACAAGGTATGAAGTGCTTAGTCCTGGGATTGGGTCTTGTTTTATTTAGTACTTCTGAGTTGCTATGACAGAATATCATGGACTGAGTAGTTTAGAAAACATTAATTTCTCACACTTATGCAGGCTGGGAAGTCTAAGATCAAGGCACTGGCAGATGTGGCATCTGGTGAGGACCTGTTTCCCAGTTCACAGATAGCCATCTTCTTGCTGTGTCCTCACATGGCAGAAAGGGCAAGGGAGCTCTGTGGGTCTTTTTTATAAGGACACTCGTTCCTTTCATGAGGGCTTCAACCTTATGATCTAATCACCTCCAAAAGGCTCCACCTCCACATACTATCACATTGGGGATTAGGTTTTAACATATGATTTTGGTGGGGGATACAGATATTCAGTCTACAGCGTCTCTTATGGGAAGGTAAGTAATTTGATCCAATTATAGCTTTTTTCTAGGGGGTGGTCTCCTGTGGAATTTCTAGTATTGAGGCTGACAGTGTGGAGGGAGATTATTACATTAAGCACAAGAAACAATATATAACCCCCTTAGTCCTGCAGTGGGTAATGTTGCCACCTTGAGAGGGGTGGGCTTTCATGCAGCACAAGGAAACTGGAGCCCCCCCTTAAATCCAGTTCTGGAAGGAGGAAGTGGTCTTATCAAGAGTCTTTGGAGCTTTGAAAGACTAGTTTAAATACAGAAGTCCTCAGGGGCTTTTTTTTTTCTTTTTTTTTTTTTTGCAGTACGTGGGCCTCTCACTGTTGTGGCCTCTCCCGTTGCGGAGCACAGGCTCCAGACGCGCAGGCTCAGCGGCCATGGCTCACGGGTCCAGCCGCTCCGCGGCATGTGGGATCTTCCCGGACTGGGGCTCGAACCCGTGTCCCCTGCATCAGCAGGCGGACTCTCAACCACTGCTCCACCAGGGAAGCCCTACTTCGTTTTTGAACTTGTTTTTGAAATGAATAATGGAGTGGTTGCAGCAACGATAAATCTTAACAAAAAAATAGGGGGGAGCATTTTTAAAATTCAGTATTTAACCAATTTAGAGTCTGTACTTCTACCATGTTTCAGCTTCCCGAAAATCCCAAACTCTCCCATCATCTCTAACTCTGAAACCAGGTGGGCGGTTACTAGGCGTTGCCTGGTTTCCTGAAAGCCGGTGTTACGGTGTTACGTCATCAGGTTGTGAGTAGCGCCCCGCTGCGTGTGCTTAATTGTGAGGTCACAAGCCCTCTCCGGCTGGACGCTGCCGCGCGTCCCAGTCGCACCAGGCGGTGCGGCGCCCTTAGCATACTGGTCAGCGGCTTCCGTGGTCTGGGCGGCTAGCAGCCCCCTGCTTCCCAAGCGCCAGCTGAGTGCTTTGGTGCCCCAGAAAAATGAAGAGGCCGTAGAGGAGCCATGAGCGGAGTCCTGTTCCTGCTAGTGAGCTGCTTTCTGTTCGCCTTCACGTTTGTCTTCTGGAAAACCTTGTTTCAGGTAAAGTGTACAAGAGCAATTGGAATTAGATGAAGCTCGATGAATACGTGGACTGGGGAGGGGCCGTGTTTAAGAGAGTAGAAAGATAGTAAAATAAGAGTAAGGGGGAGGTCACCTCATTCCTTTTTCTTTTGAAAGAGCCCCAGATGTTGAGTTTTTACCCGCACACTTCTCTCATATTGACCAGTGGTTCCACAGCTGAAGTATGTTATAAAAAGCCCCAAGTCACTAAGTGATATGGTCAGCTTTTCACCCACCTGAAAAGTACAGCAGAAAGCACCCACTCCCCAGCACCAACTCCCATTTTAAGAATCTGTACTTTCTCTCTTCTTTGGCTTCTACTGCCACATGTGTTTCTGTTTGCCTCTTCCTCCCTTGTATTTGCCGTTTCAGCCATCTTTATAGGAGCTTTTGGGGGCATTCACAAGTAATTAAGGTCAAAATGTGGGTTTCCCGGTGATATTTAAAGTTCCAAGTGAAGTGCCTTTAGATAGGAATCAGACAGGATCCAAGTATAGACCTACTAGATTGCCCAAGAAATGTAAGCCAAGGGTATGGCATTTGGGCATTAAAAGACTACTTTGTCTGTGTTTGGGAAGGGCATATTTCCAAATCAGTGTATTCATTCAACAGATTTTTAACCTTCGGGGAGGACAATCAGTTCATTTTGGTAAACCAAGACTAAGGATGTTATTTGGTGGTATGTGGATATTACTAAACTCAATAAACTACATGTGTATAATTTCCTTCCCTTACAGAGAAACACTGGTGGGGCTTCCCCTGTGGCGCAGGACACGGGTCTGCGCCCCTGTCCGTGCCCCGGTCCGCGCCTCCGTCCGCGCCCCGGTCTGCGCCCCAGTCCGTGCCCCGGTCCAAGAGGATCCTGCATGCCGCGGAGCGGAAGAAACTAAAAACAAGAAAAAGAGAAACACTGGTGAAATGTCATCAAAATCGACTTCTCTTGTGCTGGTGAGATCATCCTCTTCCACTCAGTCAACTAAGAGCAATACTGATAAGTGTCTTTCAGTCAACAGTCAATGGAGTATTAATCTCCAAAACTCGATAGCCATGGAGTGGAAAATATTTGTAAACCTCAGCATCGTGGAATACAATCTGGCTGAATTGGAACGATTCCTAGTTACTAAGGGTTTAAATCCTGCATTAAGTTAACCGGAACTCCACTAACAAGCCTACAGAATGTAATGACACTGGAGGCAATCATTAAAGGCACTTTGAGTGGATTCATTTGATTATACGTGTTTAATTATAAATGAATTATTATTTAAAAAGGGGAGGAGAGGGCTTCCCTGGTGGCGCAGTGGTTGAGAGTCCGCCTGCCGATGCAGGGGGACACGGGTTCGTGCCCCGGTCTGGGAAGATCCCACATGGCACGGAGCGGCTGGGCCCGTGAGCCATGGCCGCTGAGCCTGCGCGTCCGGAGCCTGTGCTCCGCAATGGGAGAGGCCACAACAGTGAGAGGCCCACATTTAAAGAACTGATTATGTTGCTAATATATATTTCACTGGGAAAGGAATGAAAGCACAATAGAAAAAGAAACAGTTCGAGTTGTTTTCTTTTTAATAAGCTACACTAAAAAGAATATTGAGATACAGTGATTTTAATTTCACTCAAGTGTGAAAAGCAGTTTCTTCTAATGGTTTACAATACAATACTGTAAACGTCTCCAAGTTTGCATTAAAGTAAATGGGATTTGATGGAACGCTTTCCATTATGCAGAATAGTCTTTCTTACCACTGCTGAATCTGTGTAATAATAATACTGAGAGCTATCATTGAGCACCCTAAAATGTGCCAGGCACTCTGTTAAGACCTGTACTTTACACAATTGTAAAGATAGTCACAGAAACTCTTAACTACTCTTTGTAGTCAGCTCTTGAAGTGGATTTCTTTTCCCGTACCAGCACTACCACCAATTAGATATTATCAGTATTTCATTAGAAGTGTGCCTAAATCTTCCCTGAACTGTAAGAGTCTTCGTAGAAAATTACATGCATTTTTTTATTTGGTGAAAAATCCACACCTCAAATAACACCAAAATATAAGGGTAGAATGCATGTAATATAATATGGATTAAAGTTAACATCTAAGCTGTAGTTATCTGTTTCAAATAGTATTTTATAAAATCCAGTATAATTGAGGAATTCACAATCTGTTGACATTCACTAACAGTATTTGATCTACGCTCAAAGAAAACCCTCAAAATATCTAACACGAGTTCATCTTATATATGTACATAATTCACTGAGGTTTTTCAGTTACAGGCCTACCTATTTACCTACCTTCATGCCCCCTCCCCCCAAAATAAGTTACCAGTGTAAATTAAAGAAACCCCTTAATCCCTTACTCCTTTAATCTTCAATCAAAAGGAAGAGGAAAAGGAATTTAAAATGTATAAGAAATTAAGGCTTAAAATTATTCTTTTATTCCTCATTTGACAAGAACAAAAAGCCAGCAGTAGTATATGTGGTTCTTAAACTTTTCTGAGTCACAGATCACTTTTGATATTCTGGTGAAAACTATGTACTCTCGCCCTAGAAAAATGCATACAGACATACACGTAAAAAAATATTACATGTAATTTCAGCTTCCTACATTCTCTGAAGCCCAGCTTAAGAACCTTAAGAATAAATGAAAAGTTTCTTACATAGTTAGGTAATGGTCACGATCCTAGGCTGTGATAGTAAACCAGTTGTCAGTGATATATAGTCAATGTATAAACCTATTAGTGGATGGATCTAGAGACTGTCATACAGAGTGAAGTCAGTCAGAAAGAGAAAAGCAAATATCATATATTAACGCATATATGTGGAACCTAGAAAAACCTAGACACAGATGTGGAGGACAAACGTACGGACACCGAGGGGGGAAAGTGGTGGGGGTGGTGGTGGGATGAATTGTGAGACTGGGATTGACATGTATACACTAATATGTATAAAATGGATAACTAATAAGAACCTGCTGTATAAAAAATAAATGAAATTAAATTTTTTAAAAAAGTGGATGGAGCACTTAGAACTCCCATGCGTTGTCAAAAAAAAATCTACGAGTGATATAATATGTTTTCATTATCTTTTGTAAGCAAACTGGGATATAGGACTTTCTAATTTGGCTGCCCTCATTCTTGACAAGTTTCACACGTTTATCTCCTGTAAGTATGTAAATAAGTTACCACCCATAAGTAGTAACTTATTCGGAGAAGACAAAATCATTCTACTTGATCTATTAACTAGAAGTAATCAAAGCTTCTGGATTCCATTTTCTAGATTCATCACTTACTGGCCATAGGATCCTTAGTTTTCTGTCTTACGTCACTATTTGTAAAGAAAGAATGTAACCACTAAGTTCACCTAGAAAAAGTGAGCCATGAATACATGAAGTTTTTAGACATATGAACCAAAAGTATTAAGCTACAGTCATCATAGTATATACACAGTCCAGTTTGTTCATATATATGGCATTTCTAATTAAGTGAGGCTTTCAATTTTAACACTGTCTTTTAAATATATTGATTTATTTTCCCCAGCTTTATGGAAAGGAAGGATTATGTACTAAGAAAATGTAAGCAAGTGATATTTAAAAACTTGTATAATAGAAAATATAATTATTTTCTAAATAACCAGTTCAAAATAAAGCCTTCAATATATTAGAAAAATATTATTTTTAATATTTTATTGTGAAATAGAGGCAGCTATGTGTGTGTTAAGATAATCTTAAAAGAAATATAATAATCACATTGCTAAACATTAGTAGATTCACATTTTTATATTACATTCCTGCTTAAATAGGGAAAAAAAGCTCATCATACTATTATGAACCTAGTATATACGTGTTTCTACTCAACATTCAAATAAATAAAACTTTCCTCTATTCTAAAATAATCATGTTACACAACCACATATTTTTAAAAACCAGATCTCATTCTGGTTTTCTACTGCCACTAACGGTAGGTATTTCATGGTCAGTCTCTTTTTTAGGATCTACCATATTTTTATACCTTTCCCCACGATGTCTTTCCAGGTATGGCCCCCAGTTAGGAGCTGGTCTGCAGCAGCTTACAATACGCTGAAAAGCAAAGAAAAAAAATGAAAATTTAGAGTGTTAAGTCTCCTTGCTAACCAAAATGAAATAAGAACCGTAGAAAAGTAAAAAATGATCATCTAAATTCTTAATATACTGTCTACCAAAAAAAATGACACTCAAATGTAACCAATTGTTAATAGAATTGTATGAACTACAAAGCCAAGATAATTGAGTATGTAAATGATTTCAAAAGAAATTGTTTTGTGAACCCATTCAAGCAACAATATCACTTCATATACTTTCACTGAATTCTCAGACATTTCTATCCTGGCCTTAGGGTGAGGGTTAAGTGAGGATCTAAACCAGTGTATGCCTGGGAAGTTTCAAGAACCAAAGAGAGGGTCAAGCCATTGATCTAGATCCACAAAGCACTCACCTAGATCTTGAACCCAATCTGCCTGCTGAGCCTACCCTGTCATTGTCCTATTGAGATGTCATAATCAACTCCCCTAGACCTCCATGGAAGAGGGATAACTCAGGGTCTAGACTGGGTTCAAGAAATTTACCAGAGTTTTTCCAGTTTTAACATGCTATTACAGTATGTATTATAACCAGATGAAGTTTTAAGGGTGAAAATTATAGATATAAAGGAAAAAGGTCATTTGCTTTGTGTCATCTCAGTAGAACTCAGTACGGGTATAGATACCATAACTTTTAAAGTATAAATAATATTAACATGCTTACTTGAAGGATGGTTCCTTCAGCTTGAATTATTTTTATAATAGCCATAATTGGAATCCAAATAATGCAGAAAATAATCATACGCCAGCCTAGAGCAACTCCCCAGTCAGGGTATGGAATTTGGGCATAATTAGGTCTATGAAATTGTACCAATGACCAGATCAAGATTGCCTGTGAAAGTAAAATACGAAAAGAAAATGGTAAAGATTAAGCTTTGTCGCACTAATGATTTCATTTGCACTAAGTATTAGCAATTTGATTCCATTCCTTATCTAAAGCAATTAAAATGAAAATACATTCAAGCCAACTAAGATAATCAGGTAACTAGCCAGAAGATAAAATACTAAATGAACCAATCTAAATAACTTGTATTTGGCTCTGAATAGATTCTTCCAAAATTAGCACTTCCATATACTTATAAAAGATACAAATACTTGTACAACATGTATTTCAATAAAATACTGAAATACAACATGTATTTCACTTATAATAGCATGGTTTTATTCTGTTCTATAAGCTAGCCAGCATATCAATCAATTCAATGAGAATGTAAAGTACACTTTAGTGAACATGCTCTGCACCTTGCTTAGCAGTTGTTTCTATTATTTTCTACTACACAGAGCACCCCTTACTCCACACCCAAAACACACACGCATTCACACATGGGTACATAATTACCAAAGAACGCTTCACTTTCTTATTGAGGAAAAAACAAGCTCAATATATGTTTGGGCAAAACAATGATTCTTCAAGATGAAAACTAAGGCCAAGTTTTTTTAAAAGTGTTTAAAAAAAACCTACTAGAATGTTGCAGCATTAAAACTAATTATTTAGAAATCTATATGGCAAACAAAACAAAATGAGCAAAAACTAAAAAATCATCTAGTAGTTCCTCTAAATTTACCTGTCTTGAATTTTATAGATATTCAAGTTTAATTTTAGAATTAAATAGATTAATTTCTTTCATTTCATTAGATTAATTTAAGTTTATTTCACAATTACCATAATTTTACATAACTACAAGAGAATGGCTGAGGGATAGTGGAATCTAATATATATGACTTTATACAAAATAGATGATAATGTATATCATTTAATATCTAATACTTTTGCATTTTAAAGTAAATCCAGTTGTCAAACCTAGTAATCAGTGAAAATTAGCTGGCTAAAAAGTCTAGCTAGATCTTCTAAGTTGGTAAAGCACTTATATTATTATGGAGACTTGTGGAGACTTGTGAAGTAAGGAAAACAATATTTAGTAGCACTGTGAAAATCATTTAGCAAGAATATGGAGCATACAAATATTTTATTTCAGCACACCCAGTTCCCAACCGCTCACTACTTGAACCTGACCTTATAATGTTAAAAACACCCTCTAAAACAAATTCTAGATCAAATTATGTAATGGCCTTTTCTAGGAAAACCTTTGAAGCATGGGGGCAGTGAGAACCAAAGCATCCTCTATAAGGCTTTGCCACTGCCCCACCCCCACCATTATCTCTAGTCCATAGAAATTCTCTGTCCCATTAAGTGTTTATTTTGGCATTCAGCCTTTTACTGTCCTGAGCTTTTATTTAAGGATATCATGTCTATATGTCATGTTTCTCCAAGAAGACATCTTTTGCTTTCCCCCAGCTCCTAAATAGCACCAATTTTTAACATAAACTATTGCCTCTATTGACACACGTGAGTTTCTTTTAGTAATTTCAGATACTAAACACTTCACATAAAAAAATATGCATTAACAACCGAGTGTTGTTTCTTAGCAATTAGTATATTTAGATTGAATTCCTTGAAGGCAGAGACTGGGTCTTAAGCAGAGAGGTTAAGAACATTGTAGATGGCTCAGCATATTTTTTAGGGAATGAGCAAATGACTGGCTTTTAAAAATGTATCCTATTGATAATTTTTAAGTATCTAGGACCTTTAAGTCTATAGGAGCCTGGTTATTTTCTCAAATGGTAACTGTTTAAGCCTATGGCCTCAAAACTAAAACTACAAAGAAAGGCACTGTAATTTAGCCAACTTGGAGGCGCCAGTCATGAAGTAAAAGTTGAAAATCATTACTTTATGACATTAATTTGCCTTACTCTATTCAGTGTGAATAATTCAAGTTTACCTTAGAAGTGTTTAAATATATATATTATTGATACCAAATTCATGGCATGTTAATACTTACCGTCAAAAGGATAGGCGTAATGAAAAACCAGCAAGCTCTCCACCATAGCCAGAATATCCACCTTTTTGCTCCAGTCATCATTTCTATATCTTCAATGAATCTGTTGCCTCCTAAAAACAACAAAGAGTGCATTCAGCCCTTATTTATACTTTCATTCATTAATCATTGTGGCCCCAAGTCATCTTTCTATGTCTAAACGTTTCTAATACTACAGCAATGAAGCATATATATACCTTTCACTACATTTTATTCATAATAAATTTTTGTCCAGTATATTATACTTAGCTATTACAGTAAACATAATGAGAAGGAATCAAACTAAGTCATTTTAGTAAAATGTGTAGATAATTCTATAGTCACTATTTACCATAAATCCAGATGATCCCTATTAGTTCCAGTATAGCTGCAATCAAAATGCCCCATCCAACACAGAAGTGGTCAATCAGATGAACCCAGTAAATTCCAGCCTACCAAAAAATATCAGTTACTTTTAAGTATATTTTTAATTATTTCTATGATTGATGAGGTACTCAAATTGAATCTTCTAATTTGATTTTAACATATGCTCCTTGGTTTCACCTCTGCCAAAATGCGAAAAGGAATGTTTTCAAATGTAAACACAAACGTGGCTTTAAATATCTCAAACAGGATGTACCTTTTATTCTATACTGAGTCACTGTTAAAAAATAAGCATTTAGAATAGTTGATTATCAAAATGATATGCAGTGTGTGCTGTGTAGTAGCTGCCAAGAAATACAGCCTATGTTTAAAGTATATAACTTTATTGTAATTGGGGAAACTGTCCATTATTGGGCTTTTTCCCCCTCTGCAAAATATACTTACTATTGAAATTGTGTTATACTGGGGAAAAAACCTGGGCTAAAACTCAGAAAATCTTGATGCAAGTCAGACTTGGACTTGTCACTAAACATCCTCTTAAACCTTGGCTTCCTCATTTAGATTATAAAGTACATTCCAACTAATATTTTGTCTATGAAAAAATACTGTAGTATACCTGAGTCACACAGACGAGGCCAAGGAGAAACAAAATGAAGCAGCAACCCAAAGTTATGGGAACCCTCATTTTCTTCATCACTTTGGGAAATAAATCTTGAATCGTTGTTGTAATTGTCTCTTCAGAAGGGAAAAAATGACATGTCAACTCATTTGCCAATAACTTTAATCACAGAAATCAACTTCTATTAATCAAATTTACAAATATGTGTTGAGAATATACGCTGGGCCCTACTTCTTACTTTTAAAAATCCACGGGGTCCTTTCTCTTGCCAGTGACCACTCATCAGTTCTGATAAAACTCAAATGGAGCTCTATTTGTTGTTTTTAGTCTGTTTTATAAGGTTTTTCATTGGTAGCAATTATAAGGTAACAGGTTCCCAAGGGCTGAAGTAGTTTGAAAGAGGGTTATAGGGAAGGAAGAATTCTAGTAGAACTTCTAAATAAGGTGAATATTTGAATAAATAACTTGGAGACAGAAAGGCCTTCTAGGTTTAAGAAATAAATGTGTTCGTGAAACAGGGTACTGGCTAAAAGTAGAAGGATATATGAGTAAAAGGATTAAGAAACATATTTGAGATTTTTGGAGGGCTTTGAAAGTCAACTAGAGGAAGCTGGACCTTATCCTGTAAACTATTAAAATGGTTTATGTAAGAGCACAATATGATGAAATTCAGAATCTTTAGGTGTGTACCCTAGGGGAAATCCCTATGTGTACACAGAACCATGTGCAAGAATAGTCATTGCAGCAGTGTGTGTAATTTTTAAAAATTGGAAATAATCCAAATGCCCATCATTATGTCAACAGATTGTGAATTAATTGGCACTATATGTCTATGTGTCAACATGGATTCATAATACATATAAAAAACAACTGTCAGAATGATATGTATGCTATGAAACTTCACATTTATGTGAAATTTTAAAAATTTATATGTTATTTATGGATACATATAAAATGTATACAAACATGGTCTGAATAACATACATAATCCATGGTGACAGTTGCTTCTAGGAAGGAAGAAATGTGAATTGTATTAGACAGAGAGACACAGGGGACTTCAAATTTATCTATAACAGTTTAGTTTTCTAAAAAACATCTGAAGCAAATATAAAATATTAATCTCTGCTCCTTTTGGGTGTCTGATACATGAGTACTTTGGATTTTTCCATATTTAAAACTTAAGTTAAAAGGAACTTTCAGAAAGATGATTCTGAGAGTAAAAGCTAGAGGGAGGCAACAAGGGTAAGAAAAGGATGTTTTTAAGTAGAGGAAACATGAGTAAAATATAAGAGGGATATGTTAACATTGGGAGTATTACTTACCAACGGAAGCAAACTGCGAGTCGAGACCCACCCCAAAGTCAAAAGCATGAAGAAAAATAATATGGACCAAAATGGCCCACCTCATATGGTATGCAGACCATGATATGCAAGTAATGCATTAAGATGCTTGAGGGGGGCTTCCCTGGTGGCGCAGTGGTTGAGAGTCCGTCTGCCGATGCAGGGGACGCGGGCTCATGCCCCGGTCCGGGAGGATCCCACATGCCTGCCGTGGAGCGGCTGGGCCCGTGAGCCATGGCCGCTGAGCCTGCACGTCCGGAGCCTGTGCTCCGCAACGGGAGAGGCCACAACGGTGAGAGGCCCGTGTACCGCAAAAAAAAAAAAAAAAAAAAAAAAAAAAGATGGTTGAGGGGATCAGGGAGGAGTGGGATATTGGGTCAGATTAAGGGAATCTGAAATGTGGTATTACCTGGGCTTTGGCTATCTGGGAGCGACTGAGGTAAACAAATTCACAAGGTATGAAGTGATTAGTCCTGGGATTGGGTCTTGTTTTATTTAGTACTTCTGAGTTGCTATGACAGAATATCATGGACTGAGTAGTTTAGAAAACATTAATTTCTCACACTTATGCAGGCTGGGAAGTCTAAGATCAAGGCACTGGCAGAGGTGGCATCTGGTGAGGACCTGTTTCCCAGTTCACAGATAGCCATCTTCTTGCTGTGTCCTCACATGGCAGAAAGGGCAAGGGAGCTCTGTGGGTCTTTTTTATAAGGACACTCGTTCCTTTCATGAGGGCTTCAACCTTATGATCTAATCACCTCCAAAAGGCTCCACCTCCACATACTATCACATTGGGGATTAGGTTTTAACATATGATTTTGGTGGGGGATACAGATATTCAGTCTACAGCGTCTCTTATGGGAAGGTAAGTAATTTGATCCAATTATAGCTTTTTTCTAGGGGGTGGTCTCCTGTGGAATTTCTAGTATTGAGGCTGACAGTGTGGAGGGAGATTATTACATTAAGCACAAGAAACAATATATAACCCCCTTAGTCCTGCAGTGGGTAATGTTGCCACCTTGAGAGGGGTGGGCTTTCATGCAGCACAAGGAAACTGGAGCCCCCCCTTAAATCCAGTTCTGGAAGGAGGAAGTGGTCTTATCAAGAGTCTTTGGAGCTTTGAAAGACTAGTTTAAATACAGAAGTCCTCAGGGGCTTTTTTTTTCCTTTTTTTTCTTTTTTTTGCAGTACGTGGGCCTCTCACTGTTGTGGCCTCTCCCGTTGCGGAGCACAGGCTCCAGACGCGCAGGCTCAGCGGCCATGGCTCACGGGTCCAGCCGCTCCG